>NC_133132.1:162831668-163451668 GCF_048418815.1 Hemitrygon akajei
CATTACATTTGTGTCGCGGACACAGGGACAATGTTTTCACAAAGATTCCACAGTTCAGACAGCAGCATGAGTTCACCGTGTAACTGCTTCAGACCTGAAGGTTTTCCTGAAAGGGTTCCATAGTGTTTCTTTGTTCTGTCGTTGCTTACAGGAGGACGAATCTCAGAGCTGAGGTCTGTGTTTATACTTTGATAATAAACACACTATGAATCTTTGAATGTATCGTGTTAGCTGTGCGCGATCTACTTATTTATCGATTTATTGAGAATCATCACGGATCAGGCCCTTTCAGGTTGCGCCGTCCAGCAACGTCCGGATTTTAACCATCGCATAATCACAGGGCAATTTACAGGACCGATTAACCTACCAACCAGTTTGTCTTTGGACTGTAGGAAGAAACCCACACAGTTACGGGGAGAACGTACAAACGGTGCGAATTGAACACACAGAGCTACCGTGAGGCCCCAAGGCTGCTGTGAGCCACGCCAGCACTCTGACAGCAAATCGCAGCAATACATAATACAGCTCAATGATTATCACATGGGGAACAATGCTCTTATTTAATGCTTGACATTTCTGGAAGACTTAAGTGAAGGTAAGGGGAGATTACGATACTGGTTCCAGGGAGACAAAGGGTCGAGGGAGTTATATTTATTATTAATGGCAGTGGGTATTTATGATTAACAATGAAGGAAAATTTATGTACAATAGAAGCCATTGCATTGTTTTTGAATATACTCTTCATATCTTGCCATTTGGAGAGCTAACGGACCTCTCTCATCATCTTTAAAAATAGGATAATCCAAAACAAGAGAACACAAACAAGAGAAAATCTGCAGGTGCTGGAAATCCGAGCAATGCACACAAAATAATGGAGGAATTCAGCAGGCCAGGCAGCATCTATGGAAAAGAGTACCAGTCCTGCCAACGGCTTCCGGTCTGAAACGTCAACGGTACTCAGTCTGTGGACAGGTTTAGGCCCGAAACGTCAAATGTACTCTTCTCCATAGATGCTGAGTTCCTCCAGAATTTTGTGTGTGTTAATCCAAAACAATATCGACATATTGCTGAAGCCCAATAAGAATGGTGCAGTGGGAATTATACTGAAGAAAAGGTACACGGTAGACACATTTGCTAAGATGCACGTTCCATTGCTCCCTTAAGGAAAACTTCTTTTCCTACAGGAAAGATACTGACATGGACAGAGGAATGGCTGATAGGCTGGAGGCAGTGAGTGGGAATTCTGGTTGGCTGCCAGTGGCTAGTGGTGTTCCTCAGGGGTCAGTATTGGGACCGCCACCTTGCACATTGATTTGGATAATGGAATTGATGGCTTTGTGGCAAAGTTTGCGGATGATACGCAGATAGGTGGAGAGTTATGTAGTGCTGAGGAAGCAATGCGATTGCAGCAGCACGTAGACAAATTGGAAGAACGGGCAAAAATGTGGCAGATGGCAGACAGTGTTGGGAAATGAACGATAATGTATTTTCATAAAAGGAACAATAGTGTGGACTTTTATCTAAATGGGAAGAAGTTTCAAACATTAGAGATGCAGAGGGACTTAGGAGTCCTCGTGCAAAACTCCCAGAGGGTTAATTTTCAGGTTGAATCTGTGCAATGTTGGCATTTATTTCAAGGAGAACAGAATATAAAAACAAGGAGATAATGCTGAAGCTTTTTAAGACACTAGTCAGGATGCACTTGGAGCTTAACTTACTCTATGATCAATCTGACCAATCTCCTACAAAACCTGATGAAGGGTCTCGACCCTAAACGTCGACTGTTACTCTTTTCCATAGACGCTGCCTGGACTGCTGAGTTCCTCCAGCATTTTGAATGCATTACTTTGATTTCCAGCATCTGCAGATTTTCTCTTGTTTGCGACTCCTTCTCCTCTCCAAACGCATACTGAAAAATAAAAATAAAATCATATATTCCAGAAAATAATTCAGTTTCATAAATTGAAATTATTACAAGCTCCATGGCAAAGAAAGTAAGCACAGTATGTCACAATGTCTAGAAAAAATCATCACTGAAGCTGAATTTTAAGCTAACATGAGCTTATTGTGAAGTTCCTTATAACAGAAAAAATACAGAAGTTCATAATTATTTTGACCACCAACAATGCATACTCCTTACTGAAATGCAATGTTATTTCACATCAGCAAAATTAACATCTATAAAATGCAGCTTTATTGTTTATTGGTCTCATGTTTTTGATGCCTCTGTGTCTCTTTAAGCATTGTGCACAGTTAAACCTAATGTGCACACTTCTTTGAGATTAATATTCTTAGAAGAGGTGAGATGCAGATTTTCAATGTCAAATTGTTTGGTTCAGGCGTGAAAATTGGTCAATTTGTTTATTATTGGCACGTTTACCGAGATACAGTGAAAAACCTGTTTTGCTTGCCACCTGTTTGATAGTTGCATTACTCCACTACAATGAGGAGGTCCAAACAATAACAATGCAGAATTAAGTGTTACAGCGAAAGTGCACTGTCATAGACAATATGCTGCAAGCCATAATGAGGCGTATAGTGAGGTCAAGAGAGCACCTTATCGTATTAGAGGACCGTTCAATAGTCACAACAGCAGAATAAAAGCTAACCTTGAGCTTTGTGGAATGTGCTTTCAGGCTTTTGTATCCTCTGCCCAATCTCCGTTGCTTTGTACTTGCTCACAAGATTGCTGTACTCATTCAATCACATAACACTGTGGCATTCTGAGAAACAGCAGTTCTACTCATACAGTACCTTCAGATGAAAGCCCTGTCTACTTTCGATGAATCTGTTGGATGGCCTTGGCATGAACACTTGGAATATCAACATGGGTTCTCCCTGTGAACACTTGTGTTTCCTCCGGTTTCCTTCCACCCTCCAAAGATGGACCGATTAGTACGTTAAATCACAGGTTAGATCATTGTAAATCGTCCTGTGATTAGGCTACAGTTAAATCCAGGGTTGCTGAGTGATACAACTTGAAGGGTTGGAAGGGTCTACACCACACTAAAAAAAAACTTCAGACTTCACGAGAATGGGTATCTACTTAATTTTGTAATTCATGGTACCCCAACTTGAAAGGTGGCACAAGAGAGACTACAGATGTTGGAAATCTTGAGCAAAGCAAAAAAAAAATGCAGGAAGAACTCAGTGGGTCTGGCAGCATCTATGGAGGGGAATAAAAAGTCAGCTTTTCAGGCCAAAGACGTGAATCAGGACTGGGAAGAAAGAGGGCAGAAGTCATAACAAGATTGTAGGGAAGGGGGGCTGGAGTACCAACTGGCAGGAGACAGGTGGGAGGTCAAAGTGAAATGGGTGGCCACCAGGAGATCCTGGCTGTCGCAGAGGACTGAGCAAACATGCTAAGGGAAGCGGTCCCCCAATCTGCATTAGGTCTCAATGAGGCAGAGGGAGCTGCTCCTCTACTAGTGCTACACCTGCCCTTATGCAATGCTTGCTTTTACTAGTCGAAGCATTGGGTTCAAAAGTCAGGAGGTTATTTGTAACATTATAAAACTCTGGTTAGGCCATAACTGGAGTGTTGCGTATAGTTCTGGTCACCCCATTATAGGAAGGATGATGAGGCTATGAGAGGGTGCAGAAGAGGTTTACCAGGATACTGCCTGGATTAGAGGGCATGTGCTGTCATGAGAGGCTGGATAAATGCGAGTTGTTTTCTCTGGAGTTTTGGAGGCTGAGGGGAGATCTGATAGAGGTTTATAAGATTATGAGAGGCATAGACAGAGTGGACAGAGTGTATCTGTTTCCCAGGGTTGAAATGTCTACTACCAGAGGGCATGCATTGAAGGTGAAAGAGGGTAGATTTAAGGGGGATATGAGGGGTAAGTTTTTTACTCAGAGGGTGGTGGATGTCTGGAATGCGCTGCCTGGTTTGGTGGTAGAGGAAAATACATTAGAGGCTTATAAGAATCATTTAGAAAGACATATGAATGGATCTTATTGACCTAAGAAAAGATGTGCTGGCATTGGAGAGGGTTCAGAGGAGGTTCACAAGGATGACTCTGGGAATGAAAGGTTTATCATACAATGAATATTTGATAGCTCTGAGTCTGTATTCACTGGGACTTAGAAGGATGAGGGGGGATCTCATTGAAACCTTTCGAATGTTGAAAGGCCTAGACAGAGTAGATGTGGAAAGGATGTTTCCCATGGTGGGAGAGTCTAGGACAAGAGGGCACAGCCTCAGGATAGAGGGCTGTCCATTTAAAACAGAGATGCAGAGAAATTTCTTTATCCAGATGGTGGTGAATTTGTGGAATTTGTTACCACAGGCAGCTCTGCAGGCCAAGTTGCTGAGTATATTTACAGCAGAGCTTGATAGGTTCTTGATTGAACACGGCATCAAAGGTTGTGGGGAGAAAGCTGGGAAGTGGGGCTGAGGAGGAGGGAAAAAAGGATCAGCCATGATTGAATGGTGGAGCAGACTCAATGGGGCAAATGTCCTAATTCTGCTCCTATGTCTCTTGGTCTTATGGTCTAAGGAAGATGGAGGTAAGTAGGAGGGATTAGTTTTTGGGTGTTTTTGATTTGCTTTTTAGCTGGTTTGGCACAACATTGTGGGCTGAATGGCCTGTTTGATGTGCACCTTCTTTCTCACCACTATTTAGGGCCCTAAACAGTCCTTCCATTTTCCCACATGTTTTGCTTGCCTACCTTCCCAACACTGGGCATAGCTGTTTCTCATAAGAGGATTTAAAAGCAAAGACAAAGGAAAAAAACAGACAACTTGCTCAAATTGTTTAGAACACTGGAGAGACAGTTTTTGTATGCTCGCCAGATCTTTCCCATACCTAATGTAGTAAATGGCCGCTGTGTGTTTTTCATGCCGGATGTTGGAGTCCTGGGAGATGCAGAGTCTCTCAGGAACAACATCTGTCTGAAGTGCATCGGGCTGTAGCTCCTTGAAGACCATGTTGGGGATCTGGAGCAGCAGCTGGATGACCTTCGGCTTGTACGGGAGAGCGAGGAGATCATCGATTGGAGTTACAGGGAAGTAGTCACCCCTAAGTTACAGGAGGCGAGAAGTTGTGTGACTGTCTGGAGAAATAGAAATGTGAATAGCCAGTTAGCGCAGAGCACCCCTGTGGCCATTCCCCTCAATAATTACACTGCTTTGGTTACTGTTGTGGGGGATGATGTCCCAGGGCAATGTCATGGAGTCCAGATTACTGGCACTGAGCATGGGTCCATGGTGCAGAAGGGAAAGAGGGAGAAGAGGGGAGTGGTAGTGATAGGGGACTTATTAGTCAGGGGAACAACAGGAGTTTCTGTATACGTGAACGGGACATCCGAATGGTATGTTTCCTCCCGGGTGCCAAAGTCAGGGATGTCTTGGTTCATGTCCACAACATTTTGGAGAGGGAGGGAGAGCAGCCAGATGTCTTGGTACATATTGGTACCAATGACATAGGAAGGAAAAGCAAAGAGGTCCTGAAAAGAAAATTTAGTGAGCTACGTAGAAAGCTGAGAAGCAGGGCCTCCCGGGTAGTAATCTCTGGATTGCTGCCTGTGCCACGTGCCAGTGAGGGTAGAAACAGGGTGATTTGCCAAATTAATGCGTGACTGAGAAGCTGGCGCAGGGGGCAGGGCTTTAGGTTCTTGGATCATTGGGATCTCTTTTGGGGGAGGTATAACCTGTTCAAAAGTGACAGTTTGCACCTGGACCTGAGGGGGACCAATATTCTCGCAGACAGGTTTGTTAGAGCTGTTTGGGGGGGGGGGGTTGAACTAATTTGGCAGGGGGTGGGAACCATAGTGGAGGGACTCAGGATAGGAAGGAAAGTAAAAAAGCAAAGATAGCATGCAATCAGACTGTCAGGAAGGGCAGGCAGATGATACGACACAATTGCAGCCAGCAGGGTGAGTATCAGTGCATTAGGGATGCAGAATTAAAAAGGGCAGCAAATGCATTACTGAAAAAGTGTTATATCTCAGTGCATGGAGTATAAGAAATAAGGTGGATGATATTGTTGCACTATTACAGATTGTCAGGTATGATGTTGTGGCCATCACTGAATCGTGGCTGAAGGGTGGTTGTAGTTGGGAACTAAATGTCCGAGGTTACACGTCGTATTGGAGACAGGAAGGTAGGCAGAGGGGTTGGCGTGGCACTGCTGGTAAAGTAGAGCATCAAATCAGTGGAAAGATGTGAAATAGGATCAGAAGACAGTGAATCATTGTGGGTTGAGTTAAGAAAATGCAAGGTAAAAGGACCCAGATGGCAGTTATATACAGGTCTCCCAACAGTAGCTGGGATGTAGACTTCAGAATATAAAAGGAAATAGAAAAGGCGTGTCAAAAGGGCAATGTTATGATAGTCATGGGAGATTTTAACATCCAGGTTGATTGGGAATATTAGGTTGGAAATGGATCTCAAGAGAGTGGGGTTGTTGAATGAATGCCTATGAGATGGCTTTTTAGAGATGTTTGATGTTGTGCCTACCAGGGGATCAGCAACACCGGAATGGGTGTTATGTAATGAACCGGAGGTGATTAGGGAGCTTAAGGTAAAAGAACCCGTAGGGTACAATGATCACAATATGATTGAGTTCAACTTGAAATTTGATAGGGAGAAAGTAAAGTCTGACGTAGCAGTGTTTAAGTGGAATAAAGGAAATTACACTGGTATGAGAGAGGAGTTGGCCAAAGTAAATTGCAAGCAGATGCTGGCTGGGATGACGTCAGAGCAGCAATGGAGTGAGTTTCTGGGGGAAATGAGGAAAGTGCAGGACAGATGTATTCCAAAAATGAAGAAATACTCAAATGACAAAAATATACAACAGTGGCTGACAAGGAAAGTCAAAGCTAATGTAAAAGCAAAAGAGGGGGCATACAACAAAGCAAAAATGAGTGGGAAGGCAGAAGATTGGGAAGTTTTTAAAACCCTACAGAGGACAACTAAAAGAATCATTAGGAGGGAAAAGATAAAATATGAAAGCAAGCAAGCAAACAATATCAAAGTGAATAGTAAAAGCATTTTCAAGTATGTAAAAAATAAAATATAGGTGAGAGTGGATACAGGACTGCTAGGTAATGAGGCCGGAGAAATAGTAACGGGAGACAAGGAGAAGGCAGATGAACTAAACGAGTATCTTGAAACAGTCTTCACTGTGGAAGACACTATCAGCGTGCCAGATGTTGAGGGGTGTGAGGGAAGAAAAGTGAATGCAGCTATAAGGAAGAAGGTGCCCAAAAAGTTTAAAGACCTAAGGGTACATAAGTCACTGCACCCTAGGGTTCTGAAAGAGGTAGAGTTAGAGATTGTGGAGGCATTAGCAATGGTGTTTCAAAAGTCATTGGACTCTTGGCATGGTGCCATATGACTGTTTTTATTGCAATTTGAGAAGGATAAGGGCAGCTCGGAGGTGTCAGTGTTGCAGTTGAATAGGGGAAACTATGGAGCCATGAGGGAGGAGCTGGCCAAAGTTGACTGGACGGATAGCCTAACAGAAAAGACAGTGGAACAGCAATGGCAGGTATTCTTGGGAATAATGCACAAGGTGCAAAATCAGTTCATCCCCCAGAGATGGAAGGATTCAAAGGGGGGAAAGGGGCCACAGTGGTTGACAAAGGAAGTCAGAGATTACATAGCATTAAAAAAAAAGGAAGTATGACAGAGCTAAGGTGAGTGGAAGGACAGATGATTGGGAAGTTTTTAAGGAACAACAGAACTTAATGAAAAAGACAATACGGGGAGAAAAAATGAGGTACGAACGCAAGCTAGACAGGAATATGAAGGAAGATAGCAAAAGCTTTTTTAGGTATGTGAAGAGAAAGAAGATAGTTAAGAACAATGTTGGGCCCTTGAAGAATGAATTGGGTGAAATTGTTATGGGAAACAGAGAAATGGCAGAAGAATTTAATGAGTACTTTAGATCTGTTTTCACTAAGGAAGACACAAGCAATCTCCCAGATGTATGGATGGGCCAAGGACATAGGGTAACAGAGGAAATGAAACAGATTGACATTAGAAAGGAAACGGTGATGAGAAGACTGATGCGACTGAAGGCTGACAAATCCCTAGGTCCAGATGGTCTGCATCCTAGGGTACTAAAGGAGGTGGCCCTGGAAATTGCGGATGCATTGGTAATCATTTTCCAATGTTCCTTAGATTCAGGATTAGTTCCTGAGGATTGGAGAATGGCTAATGTTATCCCACTTTTTAAGAAAGGAGGGAGGGAGAAAACAGAGAACTATCGACCTGTCAGCCTGACATCGGTGGTGGGGAAGATGCTAGAGTCCATTATTAAGGATGAAATAGTGGCATATCTAGATAGCAGTGATAGGATTGGGCCGAGCCAGCATGGATTTACCAAGGGTAAATCATGCTTGACGAATCTGTTGGAGTTTTTTGAGGATGTAACCAGGAAGTTAGACAAGGGAGATCCAGTGGATGTAGTGTACCTCGATTTTCAGAAGGCATTTGATAAGGTCCCACATAGGAGATTTTACCCACATAGGAGATTGGTGGGTAAAATCAAAGATCAGGGCATCGGGGGGAAGACATTGACATGGATAGAAAACTGGTTGGTAGACAGAAAGCAAAGGGTAGCGGTGAATGGGTGTTTCTCGGAATGGCAGGTGGTGACTAGTGGGGTGCCACAGGGCTTGGTATTGGGACCACAGCTGTTTACAATTTACATCAACGATTTGGATGAAGGCATTGAAAATAACATCAGCAAATTTGCTGATGATACTAAGCTGGGTGGCAGTGTGACATGTGATGAGGATGTTAGGAGAATTCAGGGTGACTTGGATAGGCTGGGTGAGTGGGCAGATACTTGGCAGATGACATTTAATGTGAATAAGTGTGAGTTTATCCACTTTGGGAGTAAGAACAGGAAGGCAGATTATTATCTGAATGGTGTAGAGATAGGTAAGGGAGAAATACAAAGAGATCTAGGAGTCCTTGTTCATCAGTCACTGAAGGTGAATGAGCAAGTGCAGCAGGCAGTGAAGAAGGCTAATGGAATGTTGGCCTTTATTACAAAGGGAATTGAGTATAAGAGCAAGGAAATCCTCTTGCATTTGTACAGAGCCCTGGTGAGACCACACCTGGAGTATTGTGTACAGTTTTGGTCTCCAGGGATAAGGAAGGACATCCTGGCTCTAGAGGAAGTGCAGCGTAGATTCACGAGGTTAATTCCTGGGATGTCTGGACTGTCTTACGCAGAGAGGTTAGAGAGACTGGGCTTGTACACGTTGGAATTAAGGAGATTGAGAGGGGATCTGATTGAAACATATAAGATTATTAAGGGATTGGACAAGATAGAGGCAGGAAATATGTTCCAGATGCTGGGAGAGTCCAGTACCAGAGGGCATGGTTTGAGAATAAGGGGTAGGTCATTTAGGACAGAGTTAAGGAAAAACTTCTTCTCCCAGAGAGTTGTGGGGGTCTGGAATGCACTGCGTCGGAAGGTAGTGGAGGCCAATTCTCTGGATGCTTTCAAGAAGGAGCTAGATAGGTATCTTATGGATAGGGGAATCAAGGGATATGGGGACAAGACAGGAACCGGGTATTGATAGGAATTGATCAGCCATGATCTCAAAATGGCGGTGCAGGCTCAAAGGGCCAAATGGTCTACTTCTGCACCTATTGTCTATTGACTGGAAAATTGTACCTGTCACTCCACGCTTTAAGAAATGAGGAAGGTAGGAGAAAGGAAATTATAGACCCTTTAGTCTGATCTCAATGTCTGGGAAGATGTTAGAGTCAATTGTTATGGATGAGGTTATGAAGTTATTGGTGACACAGGACAAGACAGGACAAAGTCAGCATGGTTTCCTTCAGGGAAAGTCCTGCCTGACGAACCTCTTGGAATTCTTTGAGGAGATTATACATAGGATAGATAAAAGGGATGCAGTGGATGTTTCATATTTGGACTTTCAGAAGGCCTTTGACAAGGTGCCACACACAAGGCTGCTTACCAAGTTAAGTACCTATGGTATTACAGGAAAGTTACTAAAAGTTACTGTGTGGATTGGTGATAACATATCCTCTTCATTGACAATCAACACTGGCGCACTTCAGGAGTGTGTGCTTAGCCCACTGCTCTACTCTTTGTATACACATGACTGTAGCTCAAATACCATCAACAAAATTTGCTAACAATACAACCATTGTTGGTAGAATCTCAAGTGGCGATAAGAGGGTGTACAGGAGCGAGATATGCCAACCAGTGAAATGATGCCACAGCAACAACCTGGCACTCAACGTCAGTAACACGAAAGAACTGATTGTGGACTTCAGGAAGGGTAAGATGAAGGAAGACATACCAATCCTCATAGAGGTTTCAGACGTGGAGAGAGTGAGCAGCTTCAAGTTCCTGGGTGTCAAGATCTCTGAGGATTTAACTTGGTCCCAACGCATTGATGTAGTTATAAAGGAGGCAAAACAGCGGCTACACTTCATTAGGAGTTTGAAGCAATTTGACATGTCAACAAATACACTCAAAAACATCTATAGTTGTACCATGGAAAGCATTATAACAGGCTGCATCACTGTCTGGTATGGAGGGGCTACTGCACAGGACCGAAAGAAGCTGCAGAAGGTTATAAATCTAGTCAGCTCCATCTTGGGCACAAGCCTACAAAGTACCCAGGACATCTTTAGGGAGCGGTGTCTCAGAAAGGCAACGTCCATTATTAAAGACCTCCAGCACCCAGGGCATGCCCTTTTCTCACTGTTACCATCAGGTGGGAGGTATAGAAGCCGGAAGACACACACTCAGTGATTCAGGAACAGCTTCTTCCCCACTACCATCCAATTCCTAAATGGACTTTGAAGCTTTGGACACTACCTCATGTTTTTATTATACAGTATTTCTGTTTTTGCACAGTTTTTAATAATGTATTCAATATACGTATTTGATTTACTTGTTTATTTATTACGATGTTTTATTTTATTTATTATTATTATTTCTCTCTCTGCTAGATTATGTATTGCATTGAACTGCCGCTTTCAAATTTCACATCACATGCCAGTGATAATAAACCTGATTCTGATTCTGATTCTGGCATGCTTAGGGCATTGGCTGATTGGTAGGAAGCAGCGAGTGGGAATAAAAAGATCCCTTTCTGGTTGGCTGCCAGTGACTAGTGGTGTTCTGCAGAGGTCGGTTTGGGACCACTTTTTACGCCGTATATCATTGATTTAGATGATAGAGTAGATGGCTTTGTTGCCAAGCTTGCAGATGATACGAAGATTGGTCAAAATGCAATTTCTTGAGAAAACAGGTAGGATGCAGAAGGGTTTAGACAGATTAGGAGAATGAGCAAGAGAGAGGTAAATGAAATACAATGTTGGAAAATGCACGGTCATGCACTTTGGTACAAGAAGTCAATGTGCAGACTATTTTCTAAACAGGGGGAATATCCAAAAATCTGAGATGCAAAGGGCCTTGCAAGGCTTTGTGCAGAACACCCTGAAGGTTAACTTGCAGGTAGAGTCTGTGGTGAGGAAGGCAAATGCCATGTTAGTGTTCATTTCAAGAGGTCTGGAATTCAAGAGCAGGGATGTGATGCTGAGGCTTTATATGCACTGGTGAGGCCTCACCTTGAATTTTGTGAACAGTTTTGGGCTCCTCATCTAAGAAAATATGTGTTGGCATTGGAGAGGTTTCAGAGGTAGTTCACAAGGATGACTCTGGAAATGAAAGGGTTATCATACGAGGAATGTTTGATAGTACTGAGTCCGTACTTGCTGGAATTTAGAAGGGTGAGGGGAGATCTTATTGAAACCTTTCAAATGTTGAAAGACCTGGAAATAGTAGATGTAGAAAGGATGTTTCCCATGATGGGAGAGTCTAGGGCAAGAAGGCACAGCCTCAGGATAGATGTGCATCCATTAAAAACAGAGATGTGGCGAAATGTCTTTAGCCAGAGGGTGGTGAATTTGTGGAATTTTTGACAGGCTGGTGTGGAGGCCATGGTATTGGGTATATTTAAGGCAGAGATTGATAGGTTCTTGTTTGGACATGGCATCAAAGGTTATGGGAAGAAGGCTGAGGAGTGGAGCTGAGGAGGGGAAAAAAAATCAGCCATGATTGAATGGCCCAGTTCTGCTCCTATGTCTTATGGTCTTATGGTTTTATGTTCAGTTCTCTACTTGTTAGAGAAAATGAAATTTCACCAGATTGGTTACTGGGTTATTATCCAGCTGCTCCCCAGAAGGGGAGGTTAAACAGACAGGAGCTAAACTCTCTGGAATTTGGAGCAGAGTGATCTCAGTGAAAAGCTCAAGATTTTCAGAGTCTTCAGCAGGGATGAATCAAATTTGATGTTTCACTTGGCAACAACAAGGGACTACAGTTTCAAAGTTAGGGATGGGCTGAAATTACAGAAACTAGATTTTTCTTCACCAAGATGTCAGTGAGACTTCCGAATTCTCTGTCCAAGATTGCTGTGGAGGTCAGTTGGTGGACATACTGAAGACAGGGATGAATAGGTGGTTAAATATTTTGAGAGATATGAGTTGGTGCAGGAGATTGGTGCTGAGTAAAAGACCAGCAATGACCTTATTGAATGGTGGAGCAGGCACAGGGGTCTAAATGTCTATTTGCTGCTTTTATTTCATCTTATATCATCAATGTAAATCAAGGGGGTAGCTATATATAAACGCTGAAAAAGCTAATTACCTCCATAAAACCTAATTAATTCACCAAAGGAGTTGAAAATTCAATTAGCAGCTTTTAAACAGCCAGATTAGCAGCAGTCTTCAGTTAACGATCTGGGGGTTATTGAGTATATTGACATTTTTGGCATGACTAAGGTTATTGGTCAGATGACCATTTTGTAACTTTGAAGAATGCCTTCCAGGGGAAAAGTATGTGGAGGGCCCCAAAGAATGGCTGAAGCTTTGGAATGGAAAGCAAAGACAACATTCATAAGGTTAACTGGCAGATATTCTCAATGTTAAAGCAAAGTTCTCAGACATGAATGGAAAGAAGCCAATCCAGAAAGTAGGTCAAAAGCTATGCGTACCAAATAGTATAATCCCCTAACAATACAGAGAAATACTAGATAAAGGTTCTTCCCCCAGGCAATTAATAATGATCAACCATTCTAGTTAACCCCATCCCTCTCTATCTATTATTTTAGTCACTGCACTGCATTGTAAACATTTTAAACCACTTTTTATAATGCTGTTTAAATTGTAAATGCATGCTGGAATTTATGTTTTATGCACATTTTATTCCATATCCTTACTTTAATCTCTGATTATATTTTTATATATGTCTTTACTGTTTGTAATTGTTGAATGTTTTTGAGTTTTGTTATATGCTGCTCCAACACACCACAGCAAATTTGCAAACGTACATGGCAAATAAATTTGATTGTTGATCCTCAATGATCTGATGAAGAAAGGTTATGTCTTTTTTCTCCCATTCACAAAATAGAAACACAGAAAGAGGTTCAGATTTTCCAAAGACATGTCTAGTCTTAATATTAAGCCTTACAAAAACTTCTCAGTAGTCCGTGCTTCTAACAGATGTGCTATTGGGCATCTTCCATCCTTCCTTGACTCCACAAAAACATACACAAGCATTCAAGAAAAAAAGCTTTGAAAGCTTTGATAATAGGTGAGTCCGGGTTCTGTGCATCAGTAACTGTCAAAGCCATTCTGCATGTGGTGGGATGCTTGTACTGAAGTGCTGAGAACCAGTTTCCCAGTGGAGGACTTGCCAGGAGACACACAGAAAGAGACTGTCAGGAGGAAACTGTCAGGGACTGACAGCCAGCAACTTGGGTGATCTATCCATTGTCTATTGTGAATAACTATACAATCCTGCCCTGTGTCTGAGAAAATTTAAAATCTGTGCTTAATTTGCAATTGTAGCTCACATTTCCTTGGTTAAAAATTGCTACCCAGCAGGTGTAAATCAAGTTGATAGCTTAACCAATCAAGGCCCGAACTGAGTTAGGAACCCTATTGTCAATCATATTAAGGTTTTAAAAATTAGATTTTAGTGAGCAGGTCATTGACTGCTTCAGAAGACCATGTGAGACTGCCCCCAAAACTGCCTGGGGAACTTGTCGGAAAAATGATTTTCGAAACGGGTGGGGTTCAGTCATTATCAATGGAAATGCAACAGAAATTGAACCTGCATCCAATGGTTAAAAATAAACTTATAAATATTGAGTAAATTTGGGGTCTAATTTCTAAACTGATGAAAAATGAGGAAATATGAAAATAAATAGCCACAAATTCAAAATTAGAATGAGAAAAAGTGTGACTCATCAACCTTTGCCCTTGTAGTATGTCAATGTTCATGGCATATGGTTGCATCATGAATTTTTAGATACTTACTGATCTTTACCTTGAACTCCAGGCTTGCTTTGACTGGGTGCTTTTCAAATCATGGCCTTCTAGACAATGGCAGAGTAAAGAGAAAAAAACCTGCTGGAGGAACACGGCGAGTCAATCAATATCTGTGGGGGAAAGCAATTGACAACATTGAGGCTTTCATTTTTAAAAATAACGCTGCTGACTTTTATTCTGATTGCACTGTTTTGAAACCTAGTTTGGCCATGTGAGAAGAGCAGCCATTTTGATTCAGCTGGATTTTTCAGTCAGATTGAAGGATATTTAAACACTCCTGTGTTGTCATTCCTCGATTTGCACCACCAAAACCATCATCGGTAAGCTTTGGTTTAAAGAAAGAATGCTATCTGAGCAATATTTTGTGTGAATATTACATAAAAGTTTATTCCCAGTTATTGATATAGTGTTCAAAAGACCTTTGCAATTTAATGGATGTTTATAGAGTATTGTGGCAGGCATTAGGTCTGTGGTAACAGCTGAGTCAGCTCGTTAATCTCAACAACCATTTTTACTGTGATAAACACACAAACAGACCAGATGCTATAACCCATGGAGGGAGCCCGCTCAGTCACATACAGACAGGGGAGGTGATTATTACACAATCTAGTTACAGCCCAGAAGGAGGTAATGGTTAACCACTTTTGTAGAAAAAATTGCCGAGAACAATCATGGTCATAGAAAGAATATAATTGACCAGGTCATATGACACGGCACATAACGATGATGACCCATGTTGTGTATAATTTTGGATATTTTACATGTAAAGTCTTGCTTCATATATTCCAAATTTCGTATGAATGTGTAACTTAATCGCCATAAGTTTTCTGCATGAAGTACTCACGGTATTTTTTACAATTACTCAATTGTATGTCTGCATGCTACCCAAATAAAGCACCTGGAGCTTGGAGACTATGATTATTGGTGTTTGGCTCACTGCTGAATTGTATAATTTCTACTTCACACACAAGGAGTGCAGTACAGTCGACATTTTGAGTCAAAATCCAACATCAAGAACCAAACTGCAGAATCCATATTTATAGATATGAAAACAGGGCATATCACTGAATCCCAATGTTGCAAGTACCTTCAGAAGAAGGCATGTATCTCATCATGGCTGTTGATGGAAGATAGAACATTACTGCACATGTTGTTATTCTGACCTTTTAACCTACACTAAGATCAATCTAACTGGGTATGGGAGGAGGAGGAGGGGGCCTGCACAGGACTGAAAGAAACTAAAGAAAGTTGTAAAATTAGTCAGCTTCATCTTGGGTACTAGCTACCGTAGACACCAAAACATCTTCAAGGTGCAGTGCCTCAGAAAGGTGACATCCACTTTTAAGGATCTCCACCACCCAGGACATGCCCTCTTAGACCATAAGACTTAGGAGCAGAAGTAGGCCCTTTAGCCCAGCGAATCTGCTCCGCTATTCCATCATGGCTGATCCCAGATCCCACTCAACCCCATACACCTGTCTTCTCACCATATCCTTTGATGCCCTGACCGATCAGGAAACAATCAACTTCCGCCTTAAATATACTTGGCCTCCACCGCTGTCTGTGGCACAGCATTCTACAGATTTACTAATCTCTGGCTAAAATAATTCCTCCTTACCTCTGTTCTAAAGGGTCGCCCCTCAATTTTGAGGCTGTACCCTCTAGATCTGGATACCCCCACCCAGAGAAAACATCCACTCCACATTCGCCTTATCTAGTCCTTTCAACATTCAGTAGGATTCAATGATACCCTTCATTCTTCTAAATTTCAGTGAGTACACGCCCAAAGCTGCCAAATGCTCCTCATGTGTTAACCCCTTCACTCCCGGAATCATCCTCGTGAAACTCCTTTGGATTCTTTCCAATGACAACACATCCTTTCTGAGATATGGAGCCCAAAACTGTTGACAATACTTCAAGTGTGGCCTGACTAGTGTCTTATAAAGGCTCAGCATTATCTCCTTACTTTTATATTCTATTCCACTTGAAATAAATGCCAACATTATATTTGCCTTCTTTACCACAGACTCAACCAGTAAATTAACCTTCTGGGAGTCTTGCATGAGGACTCCTAATCCTCTCTATTCCTCTGATGTTTGAACCTTCTCCCCACTTAGATAATCTGCCTCTTTTTTGCCAATTCTTCCAACTTGTCTAAGTCCTGCTGAAGTCCATAAACTTTGCCACAAAGCCATCAATTCCACTATCTAAATCATAGACAGACAAGCAGCAGTCCCAATACTGACCCCTGAGGAACACCACTAGTCACTGGCAATCAACAAGAAAAGGCCCCCTTTATTCCGACTTGCTGCCTCCTGCCTGTCAGACATCCCTCTATCCATGCCAGTATCTTTCCTGTAACACCATAGGATTTTATCTTGTTAAGCAGCCTCATGTGAGGCACCTTATCAAATGCCTCCTGAAAATGCAAGTAAATGACATCTACTGCCTTTCCTTTGCACACCCTGCTTGTTACTTCCTTGAAGAACTCTAACTGATTTGTCAGGCAAGATTTCCCTTCACAGAAACCGTGCTGACTTTGACTTACTTAAGTCATATAAACTCATGTTGACTCTTTTCATTGTTGTTGTCAGGAGGGAGGTACAGAAGCCTAAAGGCACACACTCAGCAATTCAGGAACAGCTTTTTCTCCTCTGCCATATGATCCCTAAATGGACATTGAACCCATGAACACTACCTCACTTTTTTTCAATATATATTATTTCTGTTTTTGCACTGTTTTTTATTTAGTTAACATACATACACTGACTGTATTTTATTTATTTATTTATTTTTCTTTCTATATTATCATGCATTGCATTATACTCCTTCTGTTAAGTTAACAAATTTCACGACACATGCCCGTGATAATAAACCTGATTCTGATTCTGACCCCTGTCATACATACATTACCCACCCTCTATTTTGCAACCATGCACGTGTCTATCTAAGAGTTTCTTAAATGCCCCTAATGTATCTGCCTCTACCATCACCCTTGTGTTAAGCGTGTTCTACACATTCACCACTCTGAGTAAAAAGCTTACCCTCTGACATCTCTCCAATCACCTTAAAATTACGTCCCCAGATGCACGAATTATTTGGGCTTTTAGAGAAACTGTTACTTTTAAGTAAAGAGAAATAAATTCTATGTAGTGGTGCCAAGAAACGATGCTACAGGATTACTGGCAGGAACTTGACACTCTCGTTTTCGGCCTTGGCGATATACCGAGAGACTGGAGTTCTGCCGATAAGACTAAATCCGCTGGCCCTGAGGAATTATATGTAATTGCAGTGAGCTGTCAATCTTCCAACAACATTCACTTTGTTACCTAGTGAGTGTGATCCAGTATTTTTGGAAGGAATACATCCACTAACTTTCTCACCCTTAGTAATGGTCCCATCCTGGCTGGTGCCATGAGCTAATTTCAGCTGTGGTTGATAACACGTATAAAAAGAATTATATCTGAATTATGGATGGAATGCTTATAATTTGCTTAATTTTTCCATGCGGCAATTGGAATAGTTGTATGTAACAAATTCAAAACTAAGCAATCATACAACAGTGATATGAGAAATGTTAATGCATAATAATGCCGTTCTGCCTATATGTAAACCAGAACAGTTAAATAATTACTATAAACACAAAGCAGTCTGCAGATGATGGAGATCCAAAGCAACACACACAAAATGCTGGAGGATCTCAGCAGGCGAGGAAGCATCCATGGAAATGGACAAACAGCTGACATTTCGGGCCGTGACCCTTCATCAGGACTGGAAAGGAAGGGAGAAGACACCAGAATAAAAAGGTGGAGGGAGGGGAAGGAGATTAGCTGGAAGGTGATAGGGGAATCCAGGTAGGCGGGAAAGGTCAAGTGCTGGGGATGAAGGAATCTGTTAGGTGAGGAGAGTAGATCATTGGATAAAGGGAAGGAGGAAGTGACCCGCAGGAAGTAATAGGCAGGTGAGAAGAGGTAAGAGGCCAGAGTGGGGAATAGAAGAAGGGGAGGAGGGATTTTTTTTACTGGAAGGAGAAATCAATATTCATGCCATCAGGTTGGAGGCTCCCCAGTTGAAATATAAGGTGTTGCTCCTCCACCCTAAGAGTGACCTCATCTTGGCACAAGAGGAGGTCATGGACCGACATAATTATGAGTAAGGTAAAACAATTCAAAATAGCAGCTGTTGCTATGCTATTCCTTATCTTTTTGTCGTGTTTGCTGAAGTCAGAAGTACAGGCTGACATTTAGCTTGGAGAATTCTTCATTATAAGGCATCCACAACAAACTGAAATGCAACAGCAGCTTGGTTATATATGGGTCTTCGATCATTGTCCTCATCTACCTGATAGTTCCAATTAGTTTGCAGTTAACCTTTCCTAAAACCGATAAATATTCTATGAAATCATTTGGAGTGAATTATGTTAGATGCTAGACTAATATTAATGTTAAAATGGTTGTCATTTTGAACAAATGAGACAGAGATTCTGTCTGATGCAACTAATACATGCTCAAATGGAATTCCATTATCGAAGAACTGAAGCTTGTATCAGATACTTGTTTTGCATTTGAGCGTGAAGCACAGGGCTCACTTGCAGATTAAATGGTTTGTTTCCCCACTACAGGAATGTGAAAATACAATACAGACAGAAAGGACAAGGACTGTTAGGCTGCATAGCAGTCCATCTCAAAGAAGGATGCCTTCAATAATATATAAAGGACATTACAACACAAACTGTGCTGGATGCAGGATTCCTGGCTGAGCAATAAAGCTGATGAGATCCAGGCTTATGCAGACAGGTATGATTTAGAATCAGAATCAGATTCAGGTTTATTATGACCGGTATGTGATGTGAAATTTGAAACTAGCGGTTCAATGCAATACATAATCTAGCAGAGAGAGAAAAAAATAATAATAAATAAAATAAAACCTAATAAATAAACAAGTAAATCAATAACGTATACTGAACAGATTTTTTAAAATGTGCAAAAACAGAAATACTGTATATTAAAGTCAGTGAGGTAGTGTCCAAAGCTTCAATGTCCATTTAGGAATTGGATGGCAGAGGGGAAGAAGCTGTTCCTGAATCGCTGAATGTGTGCCTTCAGGCTTCTGTACTTCTTGTCTGATGGTAACAGTGAGAAAAGGGCATGACCTGTGTGCTGGATGTACAAACGTACTTAATAATGGACACTGCCTTTCTGAGAAACTCCCTAAAGATGTCCTGGGTACT
Source organism: Hemitrygon akajei (assembly GCF_048418815.1). Classification (NCBI taxonomy): domain Eukaryota; kingdom Metazoa; phylum Chordata; class Chondrichthyes; order Myliobatiformes; family Dasyatidae; genus Hemitrygon; species Hemitrygon akajei. Next base: position 162,851,240 of record NC_133132.1, read on the forward strand.
TTGTAGGCTAGTGCCCAATATGGAGCTAGCTAGATTTACAACCCTCTGCAGCTTCTTTCGGTCCTGTGCAGTAGCCCCTCCATACCAGACAGTGATGCAGCCTGTCAGAATGCTCTCCACGGTACAAATATAGAAGCTTTTGAGTGTATTTGTTGACATGCCAAATCTCTTCAAACTCCTAATAAAGTATAGCCATTGTCTTGCCTTCTTTATGACTACATCAATATGTTGGGACCAGGCTAGATCCTCAGAGATCTTGACACCCAGGAACTTGAAGCTACTCACTCTCTCCACTTCTGATCCCTCTATGAGGATCGGTATGTGTTCCTTTGTCTTACCCTTCCTGAAGTACACAATCAGCTCTTTCGTCTTACTGACGTTGAATGTCAGGTTGTTGCTATGGCACCACTCCACTAGTTGGCATATCTCACTCCTGTATGCCATCTCGTCATCACCTGAGATTCTACCAACAATAGTTATATCGTCAGCAACTTTGAAGATGGTATTTGAGCTATGCCTAGCCACATAGTTATGTGTATACAGAGAGTAGAGCAGTGGCTAAGCACACACCCCTGAGGTGTGCCAGTGTTGATTGTGGAATTTTTTTTTGAGGATGTAACTATGAAAATGGACAAGGGAGAGCCAGTGGATGTAGTGTACCTGGACTTTCAGAAAGCCTTTGATTAGTTCCCACATAGGAGATTAGTGGGCAAAATTAGAGCACACGGTATTGGGGGTAGGGTACTAACATGGATAGAAAACTGGTTGGCAGACAGGAAACAAAGAGTAGGGATTAACAGGTCCTTTTCAGAATGGCAGGCAATGACTATTGGGGTACCGCAATGGCTCAGCTATTTACAATATACATTAATGATTTAGATGAAGGGATTAAAAGTAACATTAGCAAATTTGCAGATGACGCAAAGCTGGGTGGCAGTGTGAAATATGAGGAGGATGTTAGGAGAATGCAGGGTGACTTGGACAGGTTGAGTGAGTGGGCAGATGCATGGCAGATGCAGTTTAATGTGGATAAATGTGAGGTTATCCACTTTGGTGGCAAGAACAGAAAGGCAGATTACTGTCTGAATGATGTCAAGTTAGGAAAAGGGGAAGTACAACGAGATCTAGGTCTCCTTGTTCATCAGTCACTGAAAGTAAGCATGCAGTTACAGCAGGCAGTGAAGAAAGCTAATGGCATGTTGGCCTTCATAACAAGGGGAGTTGAGTATAGGAGCAAAGAGGTCCTTCTGCAGTTGTACAGGGCCCTGGTGAGACCACACCTGGAGTATTGTTTTCAGTTTTGGTCTCTAAATTTGAGGAAGGACATTCTTGCTATTGAGGGAGTGCAGTGTAGGTTCACAAGGTTAATTCCCAGAATGGTGGGACTGTCATATGTTGAAAGATTGGAGTAACTGGGAATTTAGAAGGATGAGAGGGGATCTGATTGAAACATATAAGATTATTAAGGGATTGGACGTGCTAGAGGCAGGAAACATGTTCCTGACTTTGGGGAGTCCAGAACCAGAGGCAACAGTTTAAGAATAAGGGGTCGGCCACTAAGAACAGAGTTGAGGAAAAACTTTTTCACCCAGAGAGTTGTGGATCTATGGAATTCTCTGCCTCAGAAAGCAGTGGAGGCCAAGTTTCTGGATGCTTTCAAGAAAGAGTTAGATTGAGCTCTTAAAGATAGCGGAGTCAAGGGATATGGGGAGAAGGCAGGAACGGGGTACCGATTGTGGATGATCAGCCATGATCACATTGAATGGCGGTGCTGGCTCAAAGGGTCAAATGGCCTTCTCCTGCACCTATTGTCTATTGTCAATGAGGAGGATATGTTATCGTCAATCTGCACAGACTGTGGTCTTCCGGTTAGAACTTATACGCTGCACTAAACAAAGTCTGTGGCCTTGATGCACCATCAATAACTCACTCTGAGATGTAAGAAGCGAGATATCAGCTTTTATTGACTGGAAGAATGAACAACACTACATCCTGGAGAATGAGGCCGGGCATCAGGCCTCAATCGCCTTTATACAGGGGTCTGTGGGAGGAGCCACAGGAGCAGTCCAGACAGGTATATGTAGTTCACCACAGGCCTCTCATCATCGGGATCTTTCCTTCTCCTTACTGCTGATGAAACACACTGATCATGGACGAAGAGAAAATTCTTCATAGATGGGCGAAGCACTTTAACAATGTTCTAAATTGTCCTTCAACTATAAATGATGAAGTCATCAATCGCCTGTCCCAAGTTCCTGTCAATAAAGCACTGGAAGTTTCACTGACCTTAGTCAAGACCTAGAAAGGGATACATCGGCAAAGTGCCTGGATCAGATGCAATACCAACTGAGGCCCACACGGAAGGTGGTGCAGTGCTAACAGAAAAGTGCAATCAGCTTTTCCAGCTCATGTGGCAGCAAGGGATAATTCCACAGGAATTCAAAGATGTATCTGTCATCCACCTATATAAGCAGAAGGGAAACCGATAGTCCTGCGACAACTATCGGGGAATATCCTTGCTGTCTAACGCTGGCAAGATCTTTGCCAGGGTTCTTCTAAGCCATCCTATAATCACACTTTGTCCTGGAACTCCTACCAGGGAACCAGTGTGGATTCTGGAAAGACCTTGGGACTATTGACGTGGTTTCCAGCAAGCCAGCTACAAGCATAATGTCAGAAGCAAATTGCCGACCTGTTCTCCTGCTATGCCGATCTGCCTAAAGCCTTTGACACTGTTAGCAGAGAGGGTCTGTGGAAGATTATGGTGAAGCACGGATGCCCAAAGAAATTCATCACCATGATGCAACAATTCCATGATGGCGTGCAAGGCAGAGTTCAGACCAACGGTGAGATACCCAAGCCCTTCCCTGCCTGGTGTTTCCACCAGGATGCCTTCTGAGATAGACATTGGCCTCAGATTCTGCACTGATGGAAAATTGTTCAGTCTCAGGAGACTCCAAGCAAAGACTAAGGTTATGATAGACATCATCAGGGACTTCCTTTTTGCTAATGACTGTGCCCTCAATGCTGGTTCAAAAGATAATATATAGCACTGTGTTGACAAATTTTCTGATGCAGGATAGACCTGATAGAGGTGTATAAGATGATGAGAGGCATTGATCGTGTGGGTAGTCAGAGGCTTTTTCCCAGGGCTGAAAAGGACACAGGTTTTAGGTGCTGGGGAGTAGGTGCAGAGGAATGTCAGGGGTAAGTTTTTTACTCAGAGAGTGGTGACTGCATGGAATGGGCACCAGCGACGGTGGTGGAGGAGGATACAATAGGGTCTTTTAAGAGGTTTTTGGATAGGTACATGGAGCTTAGAAAAATAGAGGGCTATAGGTAACCCTAGTAATTTCTAAGGTAGGGACATGTTCAGCACAACTTTGTGGGCTGAAGGGCCTGTATTGTGCAGTAGGTTTTCTATGTTTCTATGTTTCTATAGCATCAAAGTATGTATACAGATTCCAACTCTGAGGTTTGCCCTCATGCAGGCAGACATGAAACAAGGGAACAAACAAACACATGGAAACGGTTCAAGGAAAAACAGTCAAGGAACCTATTCTTAACGCACGTAAAAAGAACTAATTGTGTAAATGGCAAAGAGCAAGCGAACATCACATAGAAAATCAAACGTCAAACCGGGAGTCCAGCAGTATTCACCTTAGTTCAGTTCAGCGCCATGCTGCTAGTGACTGCAGGCCACAGAGCCATTCTTTGCTGAACCACCCCACTCCACGTCGATTGTCCCAATCAAACCGCTCAAGAACAGTAAGACTAAAGAGTAACCAGCGTCCAGAAATACATGCAACATGAACTTTAAAGTCCCCCAAAACGAGTCCACAGCCTTGCCGATCAAGCCTTGCATTGTGTATCCCAAAATTCCGGCACTTTCCTCCGACAGCAACAAGCAAGAGGAAGAGGAAGACTGGTCAAATGCAGTCAGGCGGCGCTGAACATCCACTCTCATCCCCATCAAACCTCCACCTCAATCACAGAGAAGCAATAGAGTCAATCATGGACTCATTTGGCCTATCAAATCTGCTCCACCATTTCAATAGACAATAGGTGCAGAAGTAGACCATTCGGCCCTTTGAGCCTGCACCGCCATTTTGAGATCATGGCTGATCAATTCCTATCAATACCCGGTTCCTGCCTTGTCCCCATATCCCTTGATTCCCCTATCCATAAGATACCTATCTAGCTCCTTCTTGAAAGCATCCAGAGAATTGGCCTCCACTACCTTCCGACGCAGTGCATTCCAGACCCCCACAACTCTCTGGGAGAAGAAGTTTTTCCTTAACTCTGTCCTAAATGACCTACCCCTTATTCTCAAACCATGCTCTCTGGTACTGGACTCTCCCAGCATCTGGAACATGCTTCCTGCCTCTATCTTGTCCAATCCCTTAATAATCTTATATGTTTCAATCAGATCCCCTCTCAATCTCCTTAATTCCAGCGTGTACAAGCCCAGTCTCTCTAACATCTCTGTGTAAGACAGTCCAGACATCCCAGGAATTAACCTCGTGAATCTACGCTGCACTTCCTCTACAGCCAGGATGTCCTTCCTTAACCCTGGAGACCAAAACTATACACAATACTCCAGGTGTGGTCTCACCAGGGCTCTGTACAAATGCAAGAGGATTTCCTTGCTCTTGTATTCAATTCCCTTTGTAATAAAGGCCAACATTCCATTAGCCTTCTTCACTGCCTGCTGCACTTGCTCATTCACTTTCAGTGACTGATGAACAAGGACTCCGAGATCTCTTTGTATTTCTCCCTTACCTAACTCTACACCATTCAGATAATAATCTGCCTTCCTGTTCTTACTCCCAAAGTGGATTTCATCATGGCTGATCCAATTTTCCTCTCAGCCCCAATCTCCTGCCTTCTCCCCATCTCCCTTCATACCCTGACCAATCAAAAATCTAAGAACTTCTGCCTTAAATATACATAAAGACTTGGCCTCTGCAGCTGCCTGTGGCAAAGAATTCCACAGATATGCCACACACCCCTGCTAAAGAAATTCCTCTTCATCTCTGTTCTAAGGCTTATTCTGAAGCTGTGTCCTCTGGTCTTAGACTCTCCCACCATAAGAAACATCTTCTCCACATCCACTCTATCGAGGCCTTTCACCATTCACTAGGTTTCAATGAGGTCACCCCTCATTATTCTGATCTCTAGTGAATATAGGCCCAGAGCCATCAAACACTTCTTATATGACAATCCCTCTTCTTTTTTAGAATCATTTTCATGAACCTCCTTTGAACTCTCTCCAGTCACATCTTTTCTAAGATAAGGGGACCAATTCTGCTCTCAATACTCCAAGTCAGGCCTAGCCAGTGCTTTATAAAGTCTTAACATTACACCTTTGCTTTTTTAATCTACGCTTCTTGAAATGAATGCTAATATTGCATTTGCCTTCCTCACCACAGGCTCAACCTACAAATTAACATTTAGGGATTCCTGCACAAGGACTCCCAATTCCTTGTGTACATGAGTTTTTTTGTATTTTTTCTCCATTTAGAAAACCTTTCATTTCTTCTACCAAAGCACATGACCATATACTTCCCAACACTGTATTCCTTCTACCACTTCTTTGTCCATTCTCCTAATCTGTCTAAGTCCTTCTGTATCCTCCTTACTTCCTCAAGACTACCTGCCCCTCCACCTACCTTCGTATAGTCTGCAAACTTTGCAACAAAGCAACCATTTCCATCATCCAGATCATTGATGTATAACGTAAAAAGTATTGGTCCCAACACAGACCCCTGTGAAACAGCATTAGTCACTGGCAGCCAACCAGTAAGGGCTCTTTTTATTCCCACTCTTTGTCTTCTACCAATCAACCGCTGCTTTACCCATGCTAGAATCTTTCCTGTAATACCATGGGCTTGTAGCTTGTTAAGCAGCCTCATGTGTGGCACCTTGTCAAAGGCCTTCTGAAAATCCAAGTACGCAGCATGGACCGATTCTCAACTGTCTATCCTGCTTGTTATTTCTTCAAAGAATTCTAACAGATTTGTCAGGCAAGATTTTCCCTTGGGGAAACCATGCTGACTACAGCCTATTTTATCATGTGCCTCCAAGTACCCTGAGACTTTATTCTTAATAATTGATTTCAAATCAACATCTTCACAACCACTGAATTCAGAATAACTGGCACATTTTTTCTGATCCAGGTGACTTATCTAACTTCAGACCTTTCAGTTTCCCAAGAAGCTCCTCTTTACTTATAGTATCTTCACACACCTCATGACCCCTGACACCTGGAGCTTCCACTATACTGCTGGTGTCATTCACAGTGAAGACTGATGCAAAATACTTATTCAGTTCATCCATCATTTCATTATTCCCCCATTACTACCTCTCCTGCATTGTTTTGCAATATCCAATGTCCGATATCCACTCTTGCCTCTCTTCTACACTTTATATATCTCAAGAAACTTTTGGGATCCCCTTTAATATTATTGACCAGCTTACTTTCATATTCCATCTTTACCTTCTTAATTACTTTTTTAGTTGCCTTCTGTTGGTTTTTAAAAGCTACCCAGTCCTCTGACTTCCCATTAATTTTTGCTTTATTATATGTCCTCTCTTTGGCTTTTATGTTGACTTTGACTTCCCATGACCATAATTGTTCATAGTAAGTTTTTCTACAGAAGTGGTTAAGTGGTTTGCCATTGCCTTCTTCTGGACAGTGTCTTTACAAGATGGGTGATCCCAGCCATTATCAATACCACTGCCACTACCTGCTGCCAGGCTTTGGTGACCCTAATCGGGGGGGGGGGGGCGCTAATTGGTGCTACACCTTGCCCAAAGGTGACCTGCAGGCTAGTGGAGGAAAGGAGTGCCTTTCACCTCCTGTGGTAGAGATGTACTCCACCCCACCCTCCATCCCTTATCTGAGGTCTTATGATGAGCAGATTGAGGATCAGTAAACCGAGGAAGAGAACTTAGCCTAGCTGGAGGACTGTGTGCGTGTGCAAGTGGGTGGGTGACAAGGAGGAACAGTGCTTGTTTTGCTGCTATTGTGTTATCACTTTGTATTTTCTGTTTCGTGTTCTGTGTAGTTTTGCCAAGTACAGTGGGCATGCTCTGTTGCATCAGAATGTATGATGGCATGTGTGGGCAGCCTCCAGCACATCACCTGGTGTAAACACACATTCCACTGTATGTTTCAATGTACATGCAATAAATAACTCTATATCTGAATCTATCAGAAAGAAGAACAGATATAATTTCTGAAGCACATAGTGAAATCTTGCTTCATATCAAATTGCAGATTGGCAAATCAGTCACCATTCAAGCTGTGAATGAGAACTGAGCCGAGTTCCCACTTTAGCCGAATGACGGCTGAATCTTCAGTTACCTGGATAAAAGTTTCTCCGACAGCATTTGAGGATATCAGAAAAATCCAGCATATGGAAATACATAGGGTGTATTGAAATAATCCAATTGTTCAAAATTTAGATTCTTTTTTTAACATTTAATAACCCAGAAAGCGCTACCCTGTGCTCGAAGTCAATACAAGTCATTAAGATTAACAAATAAAAAACTATTTTTTAGATCCTGAATCTTTTGTGATCCAAGGTTTCTTCAGAGGTCATGAAATGAAAACTTGTTGCTTGCTTTATTAAGTGCTACAAAAGTGAAAAAGAGGCAGAAGAAAAAGGGTGAAAGGCAAAGAAAAGAGAAAACACTAAAAGTAGAACATAAACACAAAGAAATCTGCAGATGTTGGAAATCCAAAGCAACACACACAAAATGCTGGAGGAACTCAGCAGGCCAGGCAGCATCCAGGAAATTGAACAAACAGCTGACATTCTGGCATGTCGGGACAAAATCCTAAATGGAAACAGCACGGAAAACCAAAACTTCTGGAAGGATACCTGGATGAATTCCAATGTCAACAAATACAGTACTGTGTAAAAGTCTTAGGCATATATATACTGTATTTGTTAATATGAAGTGGAGAGTGAGTTTGTAAATCTGGCAGGACTGGAAAGGACGGGGGGGGTGGGGGAAGACACGACAATAAAAAGGTGGGGGTAGGAGAAGGAGGACAGCTAGAATGTGAAGCCAGTTGGGCAGAGAAGATAAAGGGCTGGAGGGGAAGGAATTTGATAGGGAAGAAGAGTGGACCATGGGACAAAGGGAAGGAGGAGGGGACCCAGAAGGAGGTGATAAGCAGGTGAGAAGAGGTAAGAGGCTAGAGTAGGAAAAAGAAGAGAAGGAGGAGGGTTGGGTTTAACCAGAAGGAGAAATCGATATTCATGCCGTCAGGTTGGAGCCTACCCGGACGGAATGCAAGGTGTTGCTCCTCCACTCTGAGGGTGGTTTTATCATGGCATGAGAGGAGGCCATGGACTGACATGTCGGAACGTGAATGAGAACCGGAATTAAAATGTTTGGCAGTGTGGTCCTTTCATACCAGGCTACTGATAACAATAATTCCTGTGATAAGAATTCACCGGTAATATAGCCAGATTCAAACAATGTGACACCTGCCACTGAAATCAAGAAGTCTCCGGAAGTAACACAGGGGCCATTGTGACTTCTGGAAAACTAACTGAAAAATCGTATGTATATATGTGTTTATATAAAAATAAAAACAAGCATAGGAAGGTTATACTACTAGAAAAATCAAACAAGTCTACAGCCCAATGCAGCACTCTCTACTTGTCTTTGTTAAGCTGGTGCACGCTCAGTGTCTAGAGTTCCCTGCTTGAGAGAAGAGAGCTTGCAGAAAACTGGCACGGCATGGAAACAGCACAGAAAACCAGAGCTTCTGGAAGGATAATGTCTAATGTTAAGAAATATATACAGTATATACTGTATTTGTCAATGTGGAGCGGAGAGTGAGTTTGTCAATCCAGCAGGAGCCAGGTGTTGGGAATGGCAAGGGTGGAGTGTCAGAGGAGGGGTGTCAAACAGGTGACAGAGGAAGATTACCGGTGGACAAAGGGGTGGCCCAGGTGCAGCCACAATCAGCCCTGAGACATCAGTCAAGTTAATTTGATTCCAAACAATTGGTTTATTAATCATTACAGAATGTCTCTCTGGTGCTTCCTGCTCCCTCCCCTCTCCCTTCCTCTTTTCCCAACCATGATTCCCTTCTCCCTGCTCCCTTCCCACTCTCAGTCCTCAATTGAGAACCATATCAGAATCAGCTTTATCATTGCTCATATATATCATATTTTTTTTGTTGCAGCAGAACTGTACAATATATAAAGTTACTACAGTACTTGGGAAATATCTTAGGTATCCTAGCTATATATATATGCCTAAGACTTTTGCACAGTACTGTAAAAGCTGCTGTCAATGTCAATGTTATGCCCTAACGCTTTGAGAGCATTCTCTTTGCAGTTATTTTGAAAACAACATTGAGAGTCATCTGATAAACCATTATTGAATTGAATTGAATTGAATTAAACAGACTTTATTCCTTATATCCTTCATATACATGAGAAGTAAAAATCTTTATGTTACGTTTCCATCTAAATGTGCAATGTGATAATCCACAATCAGCTGGAATAGATTGTGGTTGGGGTGACTTGGGTCCCCAATGATCCTATGGGCCCTTTTTACACAACTGTCCTTTTAAATGTCCTACATCAAGGGGAGCTCACAACTACAGATGCACTGGGCTGTCCGCACCTTTCTCTGCAGAGTCCTGCAATTAAGGAAGGTACAGTTCCCATACCAGGCAGTGATGCAGCCAGTCAGGAAGCTCTTAATTGTGCCCCTGTAGAAAGTTCTTAGGATTTGGGGCCTATACCAAACTTCCTCAACCATCTGAGGTGAAAGGTGCTTTTCACCACAGAGCTGGTGTGTACTGACTACATGAAGTCCTCGGTGATGTGGATGATGAGGAACTTAAAGCTGTTTACCCTCTCAACCCCAGATCCATTGATGTCAATAGGAGTTAGCCCATCTCTATTCCTCCTGTAATCCACAACCATCTCATTTTCTTTTGCGTCGTTGAGGGAGAGGTTGTTTTCTTGACACCACTGTGTCAGAGAGATGACTTCTTCCCTGTAGGCCAGCTCATTATTGTTTGAGATAAGGCCAATCAATGTAGTGTCGTCGGCAAATTTAATTAGCAGATTAGAGCTGTGGGTGGCGACACAGTCATGGGTATACAGGGAGTAAAGGAGGGGACTCAGTACGCAGCCCTGAGGGGCTCCTGTATTGAGAGTCAGAGGGGTGGAGGTGAGGGAGCCCACTCTTACAACCTGATGGCGATCTGACAGGAAGTTCAGGATCCAGCTGCACAAGGCAAGGTCAAGGCCGAGGTCTCTGAGCTTCTTGTCGAGCTTGGACGGATCTATGGTGTTGAATGCTGAACTGTAGTCCAAGAACAGTTTTCTCACATAAGCATCCTTCTTCTCCAGATGTGTAAGGACAGTATGTAGGGCAGTGACTACTGCATCATCTGTTGATCGGTTGTGCCGGTAGGTGAATTGTATTGGCCTTCCTTTTAGGAATTACATACAGTCTGCAGGAGAAGTGCTGGATGCCGTGTCATTGAATCACATGGTCTTATGCATTCTAATCACAAGAGGAGCACTGTGCAGGAGGAGAATGTTTGCCCTGTTAATAACAGCACTTTTCTCTAAAGTTCAAAACTATTTCTATTCTCTTCTGGTCACAAAAGTTATCTTTATTTCTTTTAAAATGATCTCAGTAACCTTTAAAAAATGGCAGCCCCCACCTCTGTCACTCCCTGTAATGAAGCACTCATTGTGTTGACAACAGATTGTGCATGACCATGTCTTCTTCCCAGGCTCTTAGTAATTGGTTTAAATTGGTATCCCCAACCAGAGGGAATAATCATTCATTATTTGTTCCATCAAAACCCTCTATAGTTCAAAAAAAAATCTGTTTTTGCTTTTTCTGCTCTAGGAAGAATAGCCGGATAATATTGATTTTCACAGACAAGTGGTGGTAACACCTAAAGAGGGAGTTATGGCAAATGGAGCCTTGCTTTCTGAAGTTTCAGCAGACAATGCTGAGAAAAAAAAATGGTTTTGAAGATGGCAGAATCAGACATCAGAGTTAATGGAAGTGGTGACAGAGATCGATGTGGGATAAAGCAATGGAACGATTTTATCATGGACTGTTATGATGGTTTGTAGGAGTTAGTGTGGGAAAAGACCATAAGACATAGAAACAGGATTGTGTTATGCAGCCCATTGGTTTTGCTCAGCTATTCAATCATGGCTGATTTCCTTCATAGTGGAGGTCCAGCATACATTGACATCTAGGGCATGCACTCTGCTCACTGCTGCCATCAAGGAGGTGGTACAGGAGCTTTATGTCCCACACCAGCAGGTTCAGGAACAGTTATTACCCTTAAACTATTGGGCTCCTGAACCAAAGTGGATAACTTCACTCAGCCCAGCAGTGAACTTATTCCACAGCCTATGTACTCACTTTCATGGATTCTACAACTGATGTTCTCAATATTTATTTATTTATCTATCTATTTATATATCTATTTATCTACAACAATTTTGTTGCACATTGGTTGTTTGTCCATTTTTGTTTGTGTGCAATTTTTCACTGATTCTATCATTCTTCTTTGTATGTACTGTGAATACCCAGAAGAAAATGACTCACAGAGTTGTATACGGTGATGTACATGTGCATTGATAATAATTTTACTTTGAACTTTGTACTTTATTATCCTTCTCAACCCTATTCTCCTGCCTTCTCCCCGTATACTTTCCACCTTACTCACCAAGATATAATATACCAGTCAAGACATAAAATAGTTTGAAGTTCAAAGAAGATTTATTATCAGTGTTTGTTTTCTATATACAGCCTTGAGATTCATCTCTTTACAGGCAGCCACAAAACAAAGAAACTGAGAAGTTCAACTTTTAAAGGGAAGTTACAAGCTATCGGTTGCTGTTTTCAAGATAACGTGTAATTCGCAAGGTATCTAACAGTTGTTTTTGCTGCCAGCAAGGCATTATGCTTCACTAGTACCATCTTAAACCAGAAGATACTGATCAGGGTAAGATATTCCCATTTGAATTTTTGGATGTGCTGAAGCTTATACAGAGTGAAGGAATGGATGTTGACCTGAAGGACTGGTTTCTGTTTATTTTGTCACATGTACCAAGATACATGATACAAAAACTTCCATTCACATGGTAGATCATGCCCTGCATATGTATATCGAGATAGTAAAATAAAGTAAAATGCAGAATATATTGTAGCAGGTACAGAATAAGAGTGCAGTGCAGGTGCTAAGTAAAGTGAAAGGGCTATGGTGATGTAGATTGGGAGATCAAAAATCCATCTTCAACATATTAGAGATCCATTCAAGAGTCTGATTGAAGCTGTTTCTTGAGCCTGGTGGTGTCTCCATTCAAGTTTTTATACCTTCTGCCCTAAGGTAGAGGGAAGAAGAGAGGATGACCGGTAGGAAGGGTCCTTCATTATTTTGACTGCTTTCCAGAGGCATTAGGAAGTGTAGATGACCAGCAGAATGAAATAAAGTAGGAGATATCTGAGATAATGAAGTCAGCTGACTTTGTAACGGCGAGTAGATGGAATCAAAATCTCAGTCTACTGTTAACATAAATGCTCTGGCTGTGCACTGTGAACTTTGTTCTGACGTAATATTTGAGAAGAGCAAGGAAATTGATTGTGAGTGCATGGAGTCATGGTGAAGACTGAAGACGATGGCTTCAGCCCTCTTTTTTTGTTGGAAATTGCTACTCATTCAGGTCTAAATGATGAACAAGCAATCTGACAGCACAGGGCAATATCCATGTTTAGGCAGGCAACACACACAAATTGCTGGAGGAACTCAGCAAGCTAGGCAGCATCCATGGAAAAGAGTAAGTAGTCTGTATTTAATGTCGACCCTTCTTCATAACTGAAAAAAAAAGATGGGAAGTCAAGTAAGGAGGCAGTGGGAGGGGCAGAGAAATACATGGCAGTAGGTGATAGGTGAAACTGGGAGGAAGGAGGTGTGAAACAAAGATCTGGGAAGTTGATTGGTGAAAGAGAATAATGGCTGGAGGAGGGAAATTCTGATAGGAGAGGACAGAAGACCATAGAAAAAGGGGAAGGGGATGGAGCACCAAAGGAAGGTGACGGGCAGGTAAGGAGATAAGGTGAGAGAGGAGAGGAAAATGGGAATGGGGAATGGTGAAGGGTGGTGGGGGGGGGGGGAAGCAATTACCTGAAGTTTGAGAAATCAATGTTCATGCCATCAGATTGGAGGCTACCCAGGCAGAATATAAGATGTTGCTCATCCAACCTCAGTATGGCCTCATCGCGGCTGTAGAGGAGACCATGGAATGACATGTCCAAATGGGAATGTGAAGTAGAATTAAAATAGGTGGCTACTGGGAGATCCCGCTTTTTCTGGCAGACGTGTGTACATGGTGTTCTGCATACATACTTGCTTGCGGTTGAAAATAATAAATAATTATTAAATTTGCAGTAGATTCCAGCAACATTCACATAGACGTGGAAATCTTCCCAATAAAGAAAATGAACTTGTTAGGGATGAAGGGTAGAACCAAGCAGTGCCACAAAGCTAAAGAATAGGAGAGCTCTTGGAACAGAATGGAGGGATTCATCTGCAGAACTGTAGTGAAGATACAAATACTTCAAAAACAATGCTAAAGGTCATTTGGAACTTATGTACATTCTTCAATTCTTGCTTTTATATTAAATTATTCTAATTCAGCTATGCATAGATAATTATTTGTATTTTTATTATATCTGATCTTTACTCCACAATCCGTGCTTCCTACAGTTATAATTGCCCTTAATAAATACTTTAAGATACTGTATATAGTCACAACAATTCCAGGTACATCTTTAGGCTCCAAGGAAACACACCTCAAATCTGAAGGGCGATAAAAGCAGGTTCTACCTGTAGAAACACAAGGGAAACTACAGAGGAGATAAGCAATGTGTTCACATTTGAAGGTAAACTCCAGGTAGCAGAGGTGTTCAGTATGGTTAGGGAATACCTTTGGAAAGTCAGTGTTTCAGGTTTTAGCTCTGAGGCGGCACTGAGAGTGGATGTTCTTTTGAAATGGGAAACCTGTTAATCAGCTAAAATAGATGTCCGTAAGTATTTTGATCTAATATTCCTGAAAATTCTGAATCTGACTAAGACTGTGGAGCTAATGATGTCAATAATAGCTGGTATTTCTGTGAGTTAACAGGTCCAGTTGTTACTTAGACCAACATGGTTGTAAATCTTGCTGAAAAGGGAATTTGGACATTACATATAATATGGGCAAACAGGATTCTAGAGAAATAGTGTTGGGAAAAAAGAAAACATCACATGAGAAAGACCACACAATATTCATAGCAAGCACTAAATCTCCCAATAATGTGTGCAAGACATGCAATTTTCCTCTATACAATCATTTTCTTCAAAGTTGGACAGACAGATTTTTGGCTAATTGTTCTTCCGATGTTTGAGACATGGCAATTACTGCAGTTCAAGTGGTAATGTTGTCGATACAATAGTTGCGACCCACTGGTTCAGTTCTAATGAGGCCCAGTCCTTAAAATGACCTCCTGCATCCCAGTGGGACTATCAGGCAGCTAGCAACAGATTCCACAGTTTACTCTAGAGTAAAATCTAACCCATAGCTTTCCTAGGGCTTCATGCTGGTGTTGAGAGTATCTTTCAGCTGTCCCAGAATTGGTTTTAATGTACCTATAAATTGTTATTACTGAAAACAGAGGAGTTAGACTAATCAGTCCCTATTCCCTTGGTGGTCATTTCTTAAGTCTGGAACAAGACTGCGATGAACATTTACGAAAAGACAATCGGGTCTCTACTTCATTGTTTATTCCCTTGTGCTGATTCTTTTCCCATGCTTAATAATGAGTTCCAGGGAAAAATATTTGGAAATACTTGGAAAAAATATTTTCAATACAGTACTTTTAATTAGCTTTCTATATATAAAGGAAAAGTTAGGCTTCACAATAAAAAAAATTAATTATGTTTTACAAACTGCATGGACTTAAAAGAGAATGTTACTCAAGGAAACATATATGTACTTCAAAATGAATTTACTGTGAACTTTGAACTTCATCGATTTTGTATTTATGATCAGCAGAGTCAGTCACCTGTGGCAAAACTTTAATCTAACATGTCATTTGTAGAAATGTTATAAATACTATTCATAAAATTATGGTTTAAAATAAAATTCATTTAAGACATTGTCAAATGAACATGGAATACATTAAAATGTTATTTATGAATTTAAATAACATATTTATCGACTTAAAATTGCCGTGCTACTGCTGACATAGAGAGAAGGAATAATGTTCAAAATTTATCTATTGAAATAAATGACCTGGTCATTCAGTGGATCGCTATTGTCCTTTGTAAGTGTGGTGGATGGGATGGCATTGTGGGGAAGCTGGGGTGAGAAAGATTGTGGGTTGAGAGGTAGCTTTCCAGCTTTGATTCTAAACCAACTAAAATAGTGGACCTTAGCCGGATCAGTGATTGAGATTGTAGCATTGGTCATGGAGTTCCTGGGTCCTGAAGGAAAATAAGCAACCAACGTGTTAGCTCTCATTCCTCTATGATTTGTGTTCAATGATCCCTGCTGAATAATGAAAAAACATCAGATATGGGAATCACATAAGGAAAAACATGCCTGAAGGAGAAGCCAAACTAAACAATTAGGACTGAACTCAGGTAAAAGATTCAGCAAAAAGGACAGCAGAAATCTTCCTACACAGAGGGAGGAAGCAATGGAGATAATAACTGAAGCAAAGACCCTGTCATTGTTTTGTCCTGAAATGAGTAAGTGGCATACAATGATGTCTCCGGTGGTAGGGGTCAGCCATGGATGTTGTGTCCGAGATGTCCAGATACGTAAGCCCGGTCAGTACAATATGGACAGCAAGCTGTTGCCTGTGTAGCCAAGCTCCTCCTCTCTATGCATCTGATGAACGCAGAGGAATGGCAGAGACTGATACAGTTTTGTACCATCAGCATTGCTGGAGCTGCCAGTTAGCATTGAACTCAACGTAGGGATTCCTGCTCCGGATTTTTCCCTAGGGGTTTATTCCAGAAGCCTTCCCCAAGAGTGGGTATAGCTGCAAGGCAGTGGAAGTATGAGATCAGAGTTTTCCTTCTCTTAGAAATGCTGCCAACCACAGCTGACGAATCCCATCTGCCCGAAGCGATTGTTTTTAAGGCGCCAGTAATCCACATTTGTCCCTTCTCCTGTCAGTAGAAATGGTTCTGCTGGGCTTAGTAGCTAAGCCACATGTGAAGGCCAGGAGCTGGACTAGGTTGTCAGAGGCTACTTGAGATGCACACCATTGGGGGCGTTTAATAGGTAGTGAGAGCTTATCGCCGTATCACCCCCAGCTGTAAGAATCTTAAAGTAAAGGCAAAAGGGAGCGGCAATAAGGCAATATAGAAATGGGAAAACGTGATATTACTCTGGATCTAATGCAGCATTAAAAAATAAGCATAAAGAACGCAACACAATAAATATAAATACATAAGATTAGCTTATATTCACAGACTAAATGTATGCACATAAAGTAACACTAGGTGTGTACATAAGATGACGAGAAATGATATAGCAGTTGTTGTGGGGGGGTGGTGTGATGGGATGAGTTAATGGATAGTGGTGTTGATCAGCTTGACAGCGTGGGAGAAGCAACTGTCTTTTGGGTCTGGTGGTCCTAGAGTGGATACTGCATAATTTATTCCCCGTTAGAAGTGGCACAAACAGACCATGAGCAGGCTGTGTGACATCCTCATGTTATTTTTGACCTTTTTCTGGAACCTCTCAACCATCAGGATCTTGAACCAAAGGAACTTCACTCCCACAACCTATGGACTCAATTTCAAGGATTCATCATCTTCTGTACTCGATATTTATTCATGTCCATAAAACATTGGAGCAGAATTAGGCCAATAATCCCATCACATTTGCTCCGCCATTTCATCATGATTAATCCTAGATCCCATTCAACCCCATACATCTGCCTTCTCACCATATCCCTTGATGCCTCAGTAATTTAGGAAACTATGAACTTCCACTTTAAATATACCCACAGACTTGGCCTCAACCACAGTCTGAGGCAGAGCTATCCACAGATTCACTACTCCTTGGCTAAAGAATTCCTCCTTACTTCTTTTCTGAAAGGTTGTCTCACAATTGGCTGTGCCCTCTAGCTCTGGATACCCCACCAGAGGAAATACCCACTCTACATCCCACTTATCAAGTCCTTTCAACATTTGCTAAGTTTCAATGAGATCCCCCGTATTTTTCTAAATTCCAGTTAGTAAAGGCCCAAAGCTGCCAAACGCTCCTCACATGTTAACCCGTTCATTTCCAGAATCATCCTCATGAACCTCCTCTGGATTCTAACAAACGATAATACATCCTCACTGAGATAAGGAGCCCAAAGCTGTTGACAATACTCCAAGTTCGGCCTGAGTAGTGTCTTATAAATTTCAGCATTATCTCTTTGTTTTTATATTCTATTCTACTTGAAATAAATGCCAACATTGCATTTGCCTTCTTTACCACAGACAATCTGTGAATTCTGCGAGTCTTGCACAAGAACTCTGAAGTCCCTCTACACCTCTGATGTTTGAATTTTCTCCCCATTTAGATAATAGTCTGCACTATTGTTCTTTTTACCAAAATATATTATCATACATTTCCCAGCACTGTATTCCATATGCCACTTTTTTGTCCAATCGTATTGCTTCCTCAGCACCTCCGGCTAACTTCGTATCATCAACAAACTTTGCCAGAAAGCCATCAATTCCATTATCCAAATTACTGGCAAACAATATGAAAAGTAACGGTCCTAATACTGACCCCTGAGGAACACCACTACTTACCGGCAGCCAACCAGAAAAGCCCCCTTTTATTTACACTTGTTGCCTCCTGCTTGTCAGCCATTCCTCTATCCATGCCAGTATTTTTCCTGTACCATCATAGGAATTTATCTTGTTAAGCAGCCTCATCTGAGGCACCTTATCAAATACCTTCTGAAAATCTAATTAAATGGCATCCACTGCCTCTCCTTTGTACACTCTACTTATTACTTCTTTGGAGAATTCCAACAGATTTGTCAGGCAGGATTTCCCTTCACAGAAACCATGCTAACTTTGGCTTATTTTATCATCTCCAAGTATCCCGAAACCTCATCCTTAATAATGGACTCCAGCTCTTCCCCAACCATTTATATTTATTTCCTATTTATTATTATTATTATTATTATTATTATTATTATTATTATTATTATTCTTTCTTTCTTTTTGTATTTACACAGTTTGTTGTCTTTTGCACACTGGTTGAACACCCAAGCTGGCTATTACTCCATTGTGGATTTATTGAGTATGCCCACAAGAAAGTGAATTTCAGGAATGTATATGGCAACATATACTGTACGTATGTCCTTTGATAATAAGTTTACCTTGAACTTTTATCCCTTTTGTTTATAGGTCCTTGATGGCAGGCAGGCTGAGCTTGATGCAATGATGCTGTAGAGCCGTCCTGTCTGCTACACTGCAGTTTCTATACCATACAGTGATGCTCTCAACTGCACAGCTGTTGAAGTTTATGGTGTGTGGTAATATATGGTAACCAATGGTGTATATGCTAAGATAACCAGCATTACAGCCTAACCTTAAACCTCGACTAGGCTTATACTCACTGGAATTTAGAAGATTGAGGGGGGATCTTATTGAAACGTATAAAATTCTAAAGGGATTGGACAGGCTAGATGCAGGAAGATTTTTTCCGATGTTGGGGAAGTCCAGAACGAGGGGTCACAGTTTAAGGATAAAGGGGAAGCCTTTTAGGACCGAGATGAGGAAAAACTTCTTCACACAGAGAGTGGTGAATCTGTGGAATTCTCTGCCACTGGAAACAGTTGAGGCCGGTTAATTGGCTATATTTAAGAGGAAGTTAGATATGGCCCTTGTGGCTAAAGGGATCGGGGGTATGGAGAGAAAGCAGGTACAGGGTTCTGAGTTGGATGATCAGCCATGATCATACTGAATGGCGGTACAGGCTCGAAGGGCCGAATGGCCTACTCCTGCACCTATTTTCTATGTTTCTATGTAAAAGTGTTCATTCGTATGAAGTCAGTTTGCCAGCCACAGGTGACTGATGATTACTAAACATGCCACCCTGCAGATATCCTTGCAGCAGAGAGCCCAGCTCTATTTCAGCAGCTCTGCTTCCACCTGGACATATTGCCAGGCAGAAGGGCCATATTTTCAGATCTGTTGGTGCAGTCAAATAATGGATAATGGCTGCAAATCTTAGAGACGTTTCTTTGAGAAGGAGCCAGAATGTGTATTAATTATCTTCCAAAAGGTGCTCTGGAAAGCAACACCTGCTGATGTTGGACGGTGTTATCTATGGATACAGCCTGACTCAGCGGTCACCCTCTGCCAGTCCTCTATTTTTATAAGAAATTCAGGTGCGAAACATGCAATGGTGCAGACACTGAATCAAGTTTATTCTCACTGACATATGTCGTGAAATTCATTGTTTTGTGGTAGCAGAACAGTGCAATACTTAAAATACACTTTAAGTTTCAGAGAGAAATATATACAGTACTGTGAAAATTATTATGCAAATATACATAGCTGGACTGCTGAAGACTTTTGCACAGTACTGCGTTTGATAACATGGAGCACAGAGTGACTTTGTAAATCTGGCGGGAGCAAAGGATGTCGGGAATGGCAAGGGCGGAGCGCCGTGGGAGGGGTGTGGGACAAGCAGCAGAGAAGGAGTGACAAGAGAGGGGAGTGGGGCAAAAGTGCCAGAGGCAGGGGTGGGAGTATCGTGAGGGTGCACACACACCCAGCCCTAAGATGCCAGGCAAGATCATTTAATTCCAAACAATTGATTTATTGATCATTACAGAATGGCTCTCTGGTGCCTCCCAGCCCCTCCCCTTCCTCTTCCCCATTTCCCAAACATGATTCCCCTCTTCCTGTCCTCTTCCTACTCTGAGTCCACAAGTGAGACCCATATCAAAATTATGTTCATCATCATTCACGTTTGTCATGAAATTTGTTTTTTTTTTGCGGCAGCAGTACAGTGTAATACATTAAACTACAACAGTACTGTGCAAAGGTCTTGGGCGTCCTGCAAGATGACAGTAAAGAACACCGAGTCATAGAATCAAAAAGCCATAGTAAAGCACAGCAAAGAAACAGGCCCTTTGGCCAATCTAGTCTGTGCTGAACTATTTAAGCTACCTACTGCCATCAACCTGCACCGGGTTCAGAAGTCCTATCATTGTCCACTCTGAGTCTGATGGTGGAGGGGAAGAAACTGTTCCTCAAACATTGAGTGTACAGGTTTGAGACAAAAATAATACTGAGTAATGGCACAAAGGCTCACCGAATCCGCTCCACTGTCAAAAAAGACAAAGTTTATCTCAAACAGGCAAAAGAAATAATAGAGCAGACACATCAACCATGGGTACAGATTCCAGCATCTGCAGTGTTCTGTGTCTCCAAAAAATAACGGATATTGGAAATTCCATGCACTTAGCCTTGGTATTTAACTTATCTACCATTACATCTGATACTCTCTTTGCTGGATGCCTTTTTTGTGAGAATGCACAAAGGTGAAAACAACAGAATCCTCAGCAGTAGAGCCACGCATTATAACCCATTTGTACTGCTTGATCCAGACACTTTCTTACTGGTGTGTCTCTCTAACCTGTGACGGGTCACATTTACCTCTGAGGGTATTCTTTAAAACCTTTGGGTCGCATGTTCCCCCGTATTTAAGTAAAATACACAAGGTGCTGTAAGAAACTCCCCTTAGCAGTTCAATTTGCTTTTGAGCTTTGACCTAATTTTGCTTTTCAAGCTGATAATGAAAATAAGCAATATATTAAGCTTAGATGTGAGTGAATGCAATATAAGAAATGTTGTTGAGTGCCATCGAGTGGCCATCGACCCTATAGGTAGTTTTCCAGAGGGTTTACGTGGCAAAATACAGAAGTAGATGGCCAGGCCTTTCTTCCGCGCAGATACTGCTGCCGCCCAGGTTGGGACCTGGCTGGATTCGAACTCAGGACCATCTGCCTTGAACTCCAGTGATAATGCCACTACATCACAGGCTAGCATAATGTAGGAAATGTCAACCCCCAAAATGGCTGCTTCAGGGCAGAACATGGCTGTTACAGGTATATATCTTACAATAACTGGATCCTACTCCAATCATCTCCAAACTTTACTGCTGCAAAAAAAGTGGATCATAAACCTCCAGAACAGGATTCCCAGAGTCCTGATGAAGGGTCTCAGCCTAAAACATTGACTGTTTATTCATTTCCATAGATGCTGCCTGAGCTGCTGAGTTCCTTTTTGCATGTGTTACTTTGGAGTTCCAGCATCCACAGACTTCCTCGTGTTAGAGATTTCCCATTTGCTTTTTTTTGTAAATAAATGACCAGAGGTGACTAGAGCTTAGAAATTCAGACTTAAATTCCAGCATTTAACACTTTGAGCAGCTGTATTCTTTTGCAATGCAACACGTTTGTATTGTTTTGATTTGTAACCTGAACTCCTAGAGATCCACTGAGCATTGACCACTGAAGCCTTCATAGAAACATAGAAAATAGGTGCAGGAGTAGGCCATTCGGCCCTTCGAGCCTGCACCGCCATTCAGTATGATCATGGCTGATCATCCAACTCAGACCCCTGTACCTGCTTTCTCTCCATACCGCCTGATCCCTTTAGCCACAAGGGCCATATCTAACTTCCTCTTAAATATAGCCAATGAACCGGCCTCAACTGTTTCCTGTGGCAGAGAATTCCACAGATTCACCACTCTCTGTGTGAAGAAGTTTTTCCTCATCTCGGTCCTAAAAGGCTTCCCCATTATCCTTAAGCTGTGACCCTTCGTTCTGGACTTCCCCAACATCGGAAACAATCTTCCTGCATCTAGCCTGTCCAATCCCTTTAGAATTTTATATGTTTCAATAAGATCCCCCCTCAATCTTCTAAATTCCAATGAGTATAAGCCTAGTCGATCCAGTCTTTCTTCATATGAAAGTCCTGCTATCCCAGGAATCAATCTGGTGAACCTTCTCTGTACTCCCTCTATGGCAAGAATGTCTTTCCTCAGATTAGGGGACCAAAACTGCACACAATATTCTAGGTGCGGTCTCACCAAGGCCTTGTACAACTGCAGTACAACCTCCCTGCTCCTGTACTCAAATCCTTTTGTTATAAATGCCAACATACCATTTGCCTTTTTCACCGCCTGCTGTACCTACATGCCCACCTTCAATGACTGGTATACAATGACACCCAGGTCTCGTTGCATCTCCCCTTTTCCTAATCGGCCACCGTACAGATAATAATCTGTTTTCCTGTTCTTGCAACCAAAGTGGATAACCTCACATTTATCCACATTAAATTGCATCTGCCATGAATTTGCCCACTCACCTAACCTATCCAAGTCACTCTGCATCCTTTTAGCATCCTCCTCACAGCTAACACCGCTGCCCAGCTTCGTGTCATCCGCAAACTTGGAGATGCTGCATTTAATTCCCTCGTCTAAATCATTAATATATATTGTAAACAACTGGAGTCCCAGCACTGAGCTTTGCGGTTCCCCACTAGTCACTGCCTGCCATTCTGAAAAGGTCCCGTTTACTCCCACTCTTTGCTTCCTGTCTGCCAACCAATTCTCTATCCACATCAATACCATACCCCCAATACCGTGTGCTTTAAGTTTGCACACTAATCTCCTGTGTGGGACCTTGTCAAAAGCCTTTTGAAAATCTAAATATACCACATCCACTGGCTCTCCCCTATCCACTCTACTAGTTACATCTTCAAAAAATTCTATAAGATTCGTCAGACATGATTTTCCTTTCACAAATCCATGCTGACTTTGTCTGATGATTTCACCTCTTTCCAAATGTGCTGTTATCACATCTTTGATAACCGACTCTAACATTTTCCTCACCACCGATGTCAGACTAACCAGTCTATAATTCCCCAGTTTCTCTCTCCCTCCTTTTTTAAAAAGTGGGGTTACATTAGCCACCCTCCAATCCTCAGGAACTAATCCAGAATCTAAGGAGTTTTGAAAAATTATCACTAATGCATCCACTATTTCTTGGGCTACTTGCTTAAGCACTCTGGGATGCAGACCATCTGGCCCTGGGGATTTATCTGCCTTTAATCCCTTCAATTTACCTAACACCACTTCACTACTAACATGTATTTCCCTCAGTTCCTCCATCTCACCAGACCCTCAGTCCCTTACTATTTCCGGAAGATTATTTATGTCCTCCTTAGTGAAGACAGAACCAAAGTAGTTATTCAATTGGTCTGCCATGTCTTTGTTCCCTATGATCAAATCACCTATTTCTGACTGTAAAGGACCTACATTTGTCTTGACCAATCTTTTTCTTTACCCAAATCTATAAAAGCTTTTACAGTCAGTTTTTATGTTCCCTGCCAGCTTTCTCTCATAATTTTTTTCCCTTTCCTAATTAAGCACTTTGTCCTCCTCTGCTGGTCTCTGAATTTCTCCCAGTCCTCAGGTGTGCCGCTTTTTTTTTGCTAATTTATATGTTTCTTCTTTGGACTTGATACTATCCCTAATTTCCCTTGTCAGCCACGGGTGCACTACCTTCCCTGGTTTATTCTTTTGCCAAACTGGGATGAACAATTGTTGTAGTTCATCCATGCGATCTTTAAATGCTTGCCATTGCACATCCACCATCAACCCTTTAAGTATCATTTGCCAGTCTATCTTAGCTAATTCACGTCTCATACCTTCAAAGTTACCCTTCTTTATGTTCAGAACCTTTGTTTCTGAATTAACTATGTCACTCTCCATCTTAATGAAGAATTCCACCATATTATGGTCACTCTTACCCAAGGGGCCTCGCACAACAAGATTGCTAACTAACCCTTCTTCGTTGCTCAATACCCAATCTAGAATGGCCTGCTCTCTAGTTGGTTCCTCCACATGTTGGTTCAGAAAGCCATCCCGCATACTTTCCAAGAAATCCTCTTCCTCAGCACCCTTACCAATTTGGTTCACCCAATCTATATGTAGATTGAAGTCACCCATTATAACTACTGTTCCTTTATTGCACGCATTTCTAATTTCCTGTTTAATGCCATCCCCAACCTCACTACTACTGTTAGGTGGCCTGTACACAACTCCCACCAGCGTTTTCTGCCCCTTAGTGTTATGCAGCTCTACCCATATCGATTCCACATCCTCCAGGCTAATGTCCTTCCTTTCTATTGTGTTAATCTCCTCTCTAACCAGCAATGCTACCCCACCTCCTTTTCTTTCCTGTCTATCCCTCCTGAATATTGAATATTCCTGGATGTTGAGCTCCCATCCTTGGTCACCCTGGAGCCATGTCTCTGTGATCCCAACTATATCATATTCATTAATAACTATCTGCACATTCAATTCATCCACCTTGTTACGAATGCTCCTCGCATTGACACACAAAGCCTTCAGGCTTGTTTTTACAACACTCTTAGCCCTTATACAATTATGTTGAAAAGTGTCTCTTTTTGCTTTTTGCCCTGGATTTGCCTGCCTGCCACTTTTACTTTTTACCTTACTACTTTTTGCTTCTACCCTCATTTTACACCCCTCTGTCTCTCTGCACTTGTTCCCATCCCCCTGCCACATTAGTTTAAAGCCTCCTGAACAGCAGTAGCAAACGCTCCTCCTAGGACATTGGTTCCAGTCCAGCCCAGGTGCAGACCATCCTGTTTATACCGGTCCCACCTCTCCCAGAACTGGTTCCAATGCCCCAGAAATTTGAATCCCTCCCTCTTGCACCATTTTTCAAGCCAGGTATTCATCTGAAATATCCTCCTATTTCTACTCTGACTAGCACGTGGCACTGGTAGTAATCCAGAGATTATTACCTTTGTGGTCCTACTTTTTAGTTTATCTCCTAACTCCCTAAATTCACCTTGAAGGACCTCATCCTATTTTTTACCTATATTGTTGGTACCTATGTGCACCACGACCACTGGCTGTTCAACCTCCCATTCCAGAATGTCCTGCAGCCGCTCAGAGACAGCCTTGACCCTTGCACCAGGGAGGCAACATACCATCCTGGAGTCTCGTTTGCGGCCGCAGAAACGCCTATCTATTCCCCTTACAATTGAATCCCCTATCACTATAGCTCTCCCACTCCTTTTCCTTCCCTCCTGTGCCGCAGAGCCACCCATGGTGCAATGAACTCGGCTGCTGCTGCCTTCCCCTGATGAGACATCTCCCCCAACAGTATCCAAAACAGTATATCCGTTTAGGAGGGAGATGACCTCAGGGGACTCCTGCACTACCTGCCTACTGCTACACTGTCTAGTGGCCACCCCTTCCCTTTCTGCCTGTGTAGCCTTTACCTGCGGTGTGGCCAACTCACTGAACTTGCTATCCACGACTTTCTCAGCATTGCAGATGCTCCAGTATGAATCCAATCGCAGCTCCAGACACTCAATGCGGTCTGCCAGAAGCTGCAGTTGGACACACTTCCTGCACACATAGTCGTCAGGGACACTGGAAGTATCCCTGATTTCCCACATGCTGCAGGATGAACAAACCACGGGGCCGATCTCAGCTACCATGACCTACCCAATACTTGCCTCAACTTTTGAAACTTTCTCCTTTGAAAGGAACTTACCCGGCCTTACCTCACTTGGAGTGAAGCTTGTCCTCAGCCTCTTCTCGTCGAAGCCTCTCGAGTCAAAGCCTCGAATCTCCACTCCTTCACTGGCCCACTCACTCACTGGCCACTTTCCTTGTAGCACAGTTTTTAAATAAAATAAACTGGACTTATTTCTTTCTGGTCATTGATTATATTTAGCTCTCTTTGTAATGTTTTTACTCATGTTTAGGTTGCGGAAAGCTTACTTATTCAATGCCAGAGGAGTACGAGTAGCTTTTCATCATTGTCAAGGTAACAGTACTTAGTTACCGGTTGCTATATATAATCATTGAATGTTCGTGCTGAATTTCAATCAGTCAATACTGAATGTTAAATTCCATACCATTACAAGGTTTGAAGAAAATGCATTTACTATCTCCAAAAGTTATTTTAATCCAAATACAATTTGAACATTTTTTTACTGCACTGAGAGAACTTTCTTGGGATACGGGGGCCTCCTTAGACTTCCTGTAGCAGATTCACAGTTTTTCACGTATCCTGCCCTTTTGGTGATTCTCTCACTAATTTTTTGGAGAAATATATATTCTGTGCCATTCCCCTTGCTGTTCTTTTAGGCTAAATTAAAAGGGTAAAGTTTCAGTTGCAAATTTCCTGCACATTTGTAAATACTCTATCTGTACTTACGAGCTTTGTAAGACTATTTCCCTTATGACTCACTTTTGTAAGAGAAATATTTCAACTCCTGCCATGTTCACATATTCAAGTCTTTAAAATAACATTCATTTCCCCTGAAGTAATGCCTCTATTGTGGAAATATGCAGGGATCAAGAGGGTACAGGAAATACAGGGAGCTGGGAACCACATAAACCAAACTGGGCCCTTCGAAAGAATTCAGTTAAATTCCTTTGTTTTCTGGAAATCCTAAGTTATTACTACTTTCTTAAGAATTGTGAAAGATGGAGTTAATTTGCTGCTGCTACACACTTAATTATAAACACACAGAGTGATTTAATGTAGGGAAGAGGAATATTGATACAATCTATGGTGAGCTGAGACGCGTCCACATCATAATGTTGCACGGTGGCTCAGTAGCGTAATGGTTAGCGCCAGTGATCACCAATTGGGGCTGGGGTTCAATTCCCGCCGCTGCCTATTAGGAGTGTGTACATTCTCACTGTGACCACATGGATTTCCAATGGGAGCTCTGGTTTCTTTCCATATTCCAAAGATATTAGGGTTAGTGAGTTGTGGGCAGGCTGAGTTTCTCTGAATTGTGAATCATAAATTACATCCCAATTGCAATGAAAATTCCTGATAGATTTAATAAAAACTCTCCCACTCCCACTCTATGCAGTCAGAATATTCTTTATCTACTAGATTATATATGTTCCACACAAGGTGTCATCTATCATTATTTATTTATTTGTTTGTTTATCCATTTAGCTGTTTATTTATTAATCCATTTATTGATTGATTTATCTATCAGTTTATTTGTTTGTTTGCTTATGTATTTATTTATAGTTACAGCACAAAATAAGTCCTTCCAGTCCTTCGAGCTGCACCACCCAGCAATCTCCTGACAACCCCGCTTCAACACGAACCTAATCACAGGATAATTTATAACGACCAATTAACCCACCCAAGATGTCTTTGGTCTGTGAGAGGAAACCAGAGGACCCTAGGAAGCACACACATTCCCACTGGGAGGACGTACACGCTCCTTACAGATAACGCCAGAACTGAACTCCAAACTCTGATGCCCCAAATTATACTCTGGTCACGCTAACTGTAGCTATGCTACAGAGGCACCTGTGATGAATGATGGAGTTAATGGATGAAGGATAGATTGAAATGTACCATGTCCTTAGAGACCAGTATAATGTCATCAGACATGGTTAAAGTGAATAAGTCTGAGAAGTGGCAGATGGAGTTCAACCCAGATAAGTGTGAGGTGGTTCATTTTGGTAGGTCAAATATGATGGCAGAATATAGTATTAATGGTAAGACTCTTGGCAGTGTGGAGGATCAGAGGGATCTTGGGGTCTGAGTCCATAGGACACTCAAAGCAGCTGTGCAGGTAGACTCTGTGGTTAAGAAAACCTATGCTGTATTGGCCGTCATCAATCGTGGGATTGAATTTAGGAGCCGAGAGGTAATGTTGCAGCTATATAGGACACTGGTCGGACCCCACTTGGAGTACTGGGCTCAGTACTGGTGTCGCCTCACTACAGGAAGGATGTGGAAGCCATAGAAAGGGTGCAGAGGAGATTTACAAGGATGTTGCCTGGATTGGGGACCATGCCTTATGAGGATAGTTTGGGTGAACTCGGCCTTTTCTCCTTGGAGCGAAGGAGGATGAGAGGTGATCTGATAGAGGTGTATAAGATGATGAGGGGCATTGATCATGTAGATAGTCAGAGGCTTTTTCCCAGGGCTGAAATGGTTGCCACACAAGAGGACACAGGTTTAAGGTGCTGGGGGGGTAGGTACAGAGGAGATGTCAGGGGTAAGTTTTTTCCTCAGAGAGTGGTGAATGCGTGGAATGGGTTGGCGGCAATGGTGGTGGAGGCGGATACGATAGGGTCTTTTAAGAGGCTTTTAGATAGGTACATGGAGCTTAGTAAAATAGAGGGCTATAGACAAGCCTAGTAATTTCTCAGGTAGGGACATGTTCGGCACTACTTTGTGGGCCAAAGGGCCTGTATTGTGCTGTAGGTTTTCTATGTTTCTATGTTAAGTCAGCTTCTGTACCTTGCTTTGGGATATTTGAGGAACAAAAGAATCCAAAACAACTTTGAAAATCATTGGCAAGCTAATTTTCACAGAGTGGAAGCTATCCAATATTTTTCAAAGGGTCTTCAGATGGCATCCTTCATGTTACGTAATTTCCATAAATGGCATCCAACACTTGGGAAAAGCCTGCCATTTGGTAAAATTTGTGTGTTTGGGATACTGTATAAAAATGAAAGGCATATTTCAACCAAATGAAATGCACTCTGTGCCCACTTCATTAGGTACCTCCTGTTCCTAATAAAATGCTCAATGAGTCTTCTGCTGTTTCATCCTGTCCACTTCAAGATTCAACATGTTGTGTATTCAGTTGCAATGTTGTAATGCATTGCTATTTGAGTTACATTGCCTTCCTGTCAGCTTCAATTAGCTGTCCATTCTCTGAACTTTCTCGTTAACAAGACGTTTTTAGAAACGTAGAAACATAGAAAACATACAGCACAATACAGGCCATTCGGCCCACAAAACTGTGCCGAACATGTCCCTACCTTAGAACTACCTAGGCTTTCCTCATAGTCTTCTATTCTTCTAAGCTCCATGTAGCCATCCAGGAGTTTCTTAAAAGAAAGACCTTATCGTTTCCGCCTCCACCATTGGCAGCCCATTCCACACACTCACCACTCTCTGCGTAAAAAAACTTACCCCTGACATCTCCTCTGTACCTGCTTCCAAGCACCTTAAAACTATGCCCTCTCATGCTAACCATTTCAGCCCTGGGGAAAAGCCTCTGACTATCCACATGATCAATGCCTCTCATTATCTTGTACACCTCTATCAAGTCACCTCTCATCCTCTGTCACTCCAAGGAAAAAAGGCCCAGTTCACTCAATCTTTTTGCTCACAGTGCTGGTGCTCACTGGGTGCCATTTGATTTTGCACCATTTTCTGTAAACTCCAGATAATGATGTGCATGAAAATCCCAGGAGATCAGCAATTTCTGAGATACTCAAACCACCCCATCTAGCACCAGCTATCATTTCACAGTCAACATCACTTAGATCACATTTCTTCCCCTCTGATCTGCGTGCCTTTGTGCATTGAGTTGCTGCCATACAATGGGCTCATTTGATATTTGTATTATTGTACTTAATAAAGCGAACAGGAAGGATTTCAGGATGCGTACTTTAAACATTCTCTGATTTTAAATTGAACCATTGCTTGTTATCTGAGGTCACCCGAGAGAACTTGGAAATACTCACAAATTTGGACCTGTTATTACTTTAACAGTCACTGACATTGTAATGCCGGTAAAAAGAGGATTCTGGTCTGGTGCCAATAATAGGTTGAACTTTGACTGAATTGAAGGGACCAGCATCTTGTCGTCACACACAATGCCTCTGGTAACAATTTATATATGACTTCCTTAGTCAGTAGACACATGGCCTACAGATTTGACGATGCATTCTTCAAGTGTCTCATCTTCCTTTCCAATCGGCCACTTCCTCAAAGCTCTGGAACAATGGAATTCTAGGAGGGAAACCATTATTCATCTGAATGGCATTCTTATTTATTCATTGTAGCTGCTATCTTTTAAATGCTGGTAACTCATGGTTCTAGAGAAATTTTGTACTTCATGACCTCTCCACCTCTAGCAAATATTCTCATGCAGGAAAACTCGTGGTAATCCTACAATCAGCATCTTGATTAGGTCATCATTTCCTGACAGCGGGAGCTGTGCAGAGTGGCTTATTGGGCCACAATCCCACTACGCTTAGCAGTTCCCAGGCCATGCTCTTTTCTTGCTGCTGCCATCAGGTAGAAGGTACAAGAGCCTCAGGACTTGCACCACCAGGTTCAAAAACAGTTACTACCCCTCAACAACAAGGCTCTTGAACAAAAGAGGCAATTAGGAATTATTCAATTAAGGAATCATTTATCTTTCTATTTTATTTGCTGTTATTTATTTACAGTTTATTACGGTTCCTGATGTTTGCAGTTTACAGATCCTGTTTATAGTTACTGTTCTATAGATTTGCTAAGTATGCTGCAGAAAAAGATTCTCAGGGTTGTGTGTGGTGACATGTTCGTTCTCTAATAATAAATTTTACTTTGGTCTTTCGAAGTTAAAATAGATTCCCAATAAGAAAAAAAGTAACAAACCATTTTAAACCTATTAAATCTTGAAAGTCCTCAAATGAGTGGATGTGGCGAGGTTGTTTCCTTTGGTGGGGGAGTGTAAGACCAGAGGAAACAGTTCAGAACAGGGGGATATCCAGTTAGAGGAGTTGAGGTGAGTTTGTGATATTTGTTGCCACAGGCAGCTGTAGAGATGAAGTCATTGGGTATATTGAAGGCAGATGTTGACATTTTCTTGATTAATCAGGGCATCAAGGGATGCAGGGTAAAGGACTGGGGCTGAGAGGGAAATGGATCAGTCATGATGAAATGGTGGAGCAGGCTCGATGGGCCAACTGGCCTAATTCTACTCCTCTATCTTATGGTCTTATGGTCTTCAAGTGTGTGTGGGAGGGAGGACCAAAATGTATCGTGTTTTGTTATGTTCTGCCGAGCATTGTGGGCATGCTATGTTGGTGCCGGAATATCTGTCAACACTTGTGGCCTGCTCACAACACACCCTCAGGTGTGTCGGTGGTGAATGCAAACAATGCATTTCACTGTATGTTTTGATGTACTCTTAAGGTTGTTATATCCATGGGGCAATAATGGATATAAGCTCCCACTACCTATTAAATGCTCCCAATGGCGTTCGCCTCAAATAGCCTCTGACAATCTAGACTGGCTGCTGGCTTTCACATGTGGCTTAGCTATTAAGCAAGGTGGAACCATTTCTACTGACAGGAGAAGGAGCAAAGGCGGGTTACTGGCACCTTAAAACCAGTTGCTTCAGGCAGATGGGGCTCATCCGCCCTGCTTGACAGCTCATCCATATAACCATATAACAATCACAGCACGGAAACAGGCCATTCCGGCCCTCCTAGTCCGTACCGAACTCTTAATCTCACCTAGTCCCACCTACCCGCACTCAGCCCATAACCCTCCACTCCTTTCCTGTCCATATACCTATCCAATTTTACCTTAAATGACACAACTGAACTGGCCTCTACTACTTCTACAGGAAGCTCATTCCACACAGCTATCACTCTCTGAGTAAAGAAATACCCCCTCGTGTTTCCCTTAAACTTTTGCCCCCTAACTCTCAAATCATGTCCTCTCGTTTGAATCTCAATGGAAACAGCCTATTCACGTCAACTCTATCTATCCCTCTCAACATTTTAAATACCTCGATCAAATCCCCCCTCAACCTTCTACGCTCCAATGAATAGAGACCTAACTTGTTCAACCTTTCTCTGTAACTTAAGTGCTGAAACCCAGGTAACATCCTAGTAAATCGTCTCTGCACTCTCTCTAATTTATTGATATCTTTCCTATAATTCGGTGACCAGAACTGTATACAATATTCCAAATTTGGCCTTACCAATGCCTTGTACAATTTTAACATTACATCCCAACTTCTGTACTCAATGCTCTGATTTATAAAGGCCAGCGTTCCAAAAGCTTTCTTCACCACCCTATCAACATGAGACTCCACCTTCAGGGAACTATGCACTGTTATTCCTAGATCTCTCTGTTCCACTGCATTCCTCAATGCCCTACCATTTACCCTGTATGTTCTATTTGGATTATTCCTGCCAAAATGTAGAACCTCACACTTCTCAGCATTAAACTCCATCTGCCAACGTTCAGCCCATTCTTCTAACCGGCATAAATCTCCCTGCAAGCTTTGAAAACCCACCTCATTATCCACAACACCTCCTACCTTAGTATCATCAGCATACTTACTAATCCAATTCACCACCCCATCATCCAGATCATTTATGTATATTACAAACAACATTGGGCCCAAAACAGATCCCTGAGGCACCCCGCTAGTCACCGGCCTCCATCCCGATAAACAATTATCCACCACTACTCTCTGGCATCTCCCATCTAGCCACTGTTGAATCCATTTTATTACTCCAGCATTAATACCTAATGACTGAACCTTCTTAACTAACCTTCCATGTGGAACTTTGTCAAAGGCCTTGCTGAAGTCCATATAGACTACATCCACTGCCTTACCCTCGTCAACATTCCTCGTAACTACTTCAAAAAATTCAATAAGGTTTGTCAAACATGACCAGGAGAAGGAAATCTCTAATCTCAAACCTCAGCTGACTTGCGGCCATATCTACTCATGGAGAAGGCTTCGGGAGTAAACCTCGGGGGAAAAGTCCGGAGCTGGAGTCCCTAAGGCAGTCCTACCTTGAGTTCAATGTTGACTGGCAACTTCTGCAATGCTGCTGGTAAAAAAACTGTATCGGTCTCTGCCGTTCCTTTGGGTTCATCAAATGAGTAGAGAGGGGGAGCTTGCTACATGGGCAACAGCTTGCTCTCCATATTGAACTGCCCAGGCTTGTGTGTACCTAGACAGCTAAGATTCAAAATCCACGGTCAGTCAACCCTGACCAACTGATGGAGGCCTCAGACACTTGATAAATAAACTTGACTCTTGAGTCTTAACAGGGTCCAAATTTGAATGGACTAGAAATAGAAAAGGTTGACATTAACAGCAGGGAATATTTCTGGAGAAATGGAAATAATGCTTCAGGTTGATGGATCAGAACTAGAAAATGTAGAAAATGTACATACATAAGTAATTACGCAGAGAAAGAGGAGGAATAGGGATAAACAAGAGGTTTGTTGTGATAGAGTGGGCAGCAAAAGTGAGTGAATGGTGCTGGTGACGGCAAAACTGTCAGCTGAGAGAGTTTGGTGTTAGTCACAGGGGAATTGCTAGATAGGTTCATAAAGAAAGCTTTTGGAACTTTGGCCTTCAGAAATCAAAGTACTGAGCAGAGGACATGGAATGTTATGTTGAAGTTCTAGAAGACATTGGTGAGACCTAATCTGAAATATTGCACACAGTTTTGGTCACCTACCTATACAGAAAAGAAGTAAATAAAGCTGAAAGAGTGCAGAAAAAAACTAAACGGATGTTGTTAGGTCTGGAGAGCCTGAGTTATAAGGAAAGATTGAATAGGTTAGGACTTTATTCTCTGCAATGTGGAAGACTGAGGGGAGATTTGATAGAGGTATACAGAATTATGAGTGTAGATAGGGTTAATACAAGCAGGGCTTTCCACTGAGGGTGGGTGGGATTACAACCAGAGGTCATGGCTTAAGGGTGAAAAGTGACAACTTTAAGGAGGACATGACGGGAAACTTCCTCACTCGGAGGGTTGTGAGAGTGTGGAACGAGGTTCTAACACAAGAGGTGTATGCAAGCTCAATTTCAATGTTTAAGCAAAGTTTTGATAGGTACATTGACGGTAGGGCTATGGAGGGATATAGTCCTGGTGCAGATCAGTGGGAGTATTGAATAGAATTGAACTGACCTTATTTCCTGCATCCTTCACATACATGAGGAGTAAAAATCTTTACATTACATCTCTGTCTGAATGTGCAATGTGCAATTTATAGTAATCTGTAATAAATAGTATGTACAACAGGACAGTCAATGTAGCATAGAAATACAGTTGTATCAGCATGAATTAATCAGTCTGATCGCCTGATGGAAGAAGCTGTCCCAGAACCTGTTGGTCCTGGCTTTTATGCTGCAGTACAGCTTCCTGGATGGTAGCTTCTGAAACAGTTTGTGGTTGGGATGACTCGAGTCCCCAATGATCCTTTGGGATTTTTTTACACACCTGTCTTTATAAATGTCCTGAATAATGGGAAGTTCACATCTACAGATGTGCTGGGCTGTCCGCACCACTCTCTGCAGAGTTCTACAATTGAGGGAAGTATAGTTCCCATACCAGACAGTGATGCAGCCAATCAGGATGCTCTCAGTTGTGCCCCTGTAGAAAGTCCTTAGGATTTAGGGACTCATGTCAAACTTCTTCAACTGTCTGAGGTGAAAGAGGCACAGTTGTGCCTTTTTCACCACACAGCCAGTATGTACTGACCACATGAGATCCTCGGTGATGTGTATGCCGAGGAACTTAAAGCTGTTCACCCTCTCAACCCCAGTCAATTGGGGTTAGCCTATCTCCATTCCGCCTGTAATCTACAACCAGCTCCTTTGTTTTTCCGACATTGACGGAGAGGTTGTTTTCTTGACATCACTGTGTCAGGGTGATGACTTCTTCTCTGTAGGCTGCCTCATTTTTATTTGAGATTGGGCCAATCAGTGTAGTATCGTCTGCAAATTTAATTAGCAAATTGGAGCTGTGGGTGGCGACACAGTCATGGGTATACAGGGAATAAAGAGAGTAAGGAATTTAAATGGTTTTGACATGGACTAGAAGGGCCAAATGGCCTGTTTCTGTGCTGTAATTTTCTATGACTCTTTGAGTCTCTGAGACGCAAGTAGAAGGAGATAAGTGCAAACTAAGAGAAGACAAGATAATGCTGTATTATTCTGTAACTGTATGTCCTCTAGTTTTGACTCCTTTTCCTGGGGGGAAGTAATATGATGGACTTTCACCCTATCTATGACCATCATGTTTTTTATAAACTTCTATAAGGTCACCTCTATGCTCCAAGGAATGGAGTCTTGTCCTCCCCAACCTCTCCTTCTAACACAGGCCCTCAAGTCCAGGCAATAGTCATGTAATTTTCTCTGAGATGCAGATAAAGAGGTTGAGAAAGGAAAGTAAAAGTTTGGAGATTACCAACATAGTCATCGATGCACAGGAGAAATGGATGTACAGGACTGAAACAAAGATTATACCACATATTTCACTAATCACAGCTACATCTTTGACATGAAAGAAGTGAGCAGTCCTAAAGAAGAAGTCCCGCTTCTTAAGAACAAGCTCAGCTAGGCAATGGAAGATGGCACTGTGAAAATTGTGGATATGGGGAAGGGGACAGTTTGCTCTCTGAGCTTCTGTTCAAGGATAAAGCACTGAATTTCATGATTTCTTAGTGTGTTTTAAGATGTAAGGGGATTAGATGTTTATAATACAAATGCTTGGGACCAGGAATCTAGAAGCAGTCAAAGTGAAAGAGAGCGGCATAATGTCACACATGTTAGAAAAAGAACATGGTGAGAAGGAATCAAATTAAGTTAGGAAGAAATAGGTTCTGTGGGGTGTGAACAGGCCGATGCCACCATAGTAACATGGCGGTTAGTGTGATGCTATTATGGCGCGGGGCATCAGAATTCAGAGGTCAATCCTGGTGTCCTCCTGTGGAACGTGTGGGTTTTCTCTGGGTCCGTTGCTGTCCTCCACAGAGCAAAGACATACCGGGTGGGTTAATTGGTCAATGTAAATTGTCTCATGATTAAGTTAAGGTTAAATTGAGGTGGTCAGAGCTTGCTGGGCAGGGAGCTTGAAGGGCCAGAAGGGCCTGTTTCTTATGTATCTCTAAATAAGTAAATCTTCAGGAGGAGGCAGATTAAGTTCAACATAATTAGGGGGCAATGAGGCTGGAGGCTGTGGAGGGAATATGTCAGATGAAATTATCTAAATGATACTTGTTGCCCCCCTCAGCAACAAATATATCGTTTTGGATACTGTTGAGGGGGGATGACCTGACAGGGGACGGCCACGATGACCAGGTCTCTGGCACTGAGCCTGGTGCTCTTGTGCATGAGGGAAGGAGGGAGAAGAGGAATGCAGTAGTCATAGGGGATTCCATAGTCAGGGGAACAGACAGGAGATTCTGTGAGCCTGATAGAGATACCCGCATGGTGTGTTGCCTCCCAGGTGCCAGGGTACGGGATGTCTCGGATCGGGTCCAGAATATTCTGAAGGGAGAGGGCGAGCAGCCAGCTGTCTTGGTACATGTTGGTACCAATGACATAGATAGGAAAAGGGAGGAGGTCCTGAAGAGAGATTTCCAGGAGTTAGGAAAGAAGCAGAGAAGCAGGACCTCCAGGGTAGTAATCTCAGGATTGCTACCTGTGCCACGTGCTAGTGAGGGCAAGAATAGTAGGATCAGGCAGATGAATGCATGACTGAGAAGCTGGTGCAGGGGGCAGGGCTTCAGATTCTTGGATCATTGGGATCTCTTCTGGGGGAAGTATGACCTGTTCAAAAAGGATGGGTTA
The DNA here is from genome assembly GCF_048418815.1 of Hemitrygon akajei. Lineage (NCBI taxonomy): Eukaryota > Metazoa > Chordata > Chondrichthyes > Myliobatiformes > Dasyatidae > Hemitrygon > Hemitrygon akajei. Next base: position 162,887,769 of record NC_133132.1, read on the forward strand.
CACCCGAACCCAAAGGGGATCAATATCCTGGCGATAAGGTTTAATAGAGCTGTTAGGGAGGGTTTAAACTAATTTGGCAGGGGGATGGGAACCGGAATGATGGAGCAGCTGAGGGGGGAAAGCAGAAATACATCTAAGATAGTGAGCAGTAAAGATGTCAGGAAGGACAGGCAGGTGATGGGGCAAATTTGCAGCCATTGGGATGAGTTCCAGTGCAATCAAAGCAAAAAGTACCAAATACTGGACTTAAGGTGTTATACTTAAATGCACACAGCATAAGGAATAAGGTGGATGATCTTGTCGTACAGTTACAGATTGGCAGGTATGATATTGTGGCCATCACTGAGACGTGGCTAAACGATACATGTCTCTGGGAGCTGAACGTCCAAGGATACATGTTGTATCGGAAGGATAGGCAGGTAGGCAGAGGGGGTGGTGTGGCTTTATTGGTAAGAAATGATATTAAATCATTAGAAAGAGTTGGCATAGGATCGGGCGGTGCAGAATCTTTATGAGTTGAGCTAAGATATCACAGGGGTAAAAGGACCCTGATGGTAGTAATATACAGGCCTCCAAACAGCTGCCGTGATGTGGACTACAAATTACAACAGGAAATAGAAAAGGCTTGCCAGAAGGGCAGTGTTATGATAATTGTGGGGGATTTTAACATGCGAGTGGATTGGGAAAATCAGGTCAGCACTGGATCTCAAAAGAGAGAATTTGTAGAATGTCTACAAGATGGCTTTTTAGAACAGCTTGTTGTTGAGCCCACTAGGGGATCGGCTGTGCTGGATTGGGTGTTGTGTAATGAACCAGAGGTGATTAGAGATATTGAGGTGAAGGAACCCTTAGGAGACAGTGATCACAACATGATTGAGTTCACTGTGAAATTTGAGAAAGAGAAGCCGAAATCCGATGAGTCGGTATTTCAGTGGAGTAAAGGAAATTACAGTGGCATGAGAGAGGAACTGGCCAAAGTTGACTGGAAAGGGACACTAGCGGGAAGGATGGCAGAGCAGCAGTGGCTGGAGTTCATGCAAGAAGTCAGGAAGGTGCAAGACAGATATATCCCAAAGAAGAAGAAATTTTCGAATGGAAAAAGGATGCAACCGTGGCTGACAAGAGAAGTCAAAGCCAAAGTAAAAGCAAAACAGAGGGCATACAAGGAAGCAAAAATTAGTGGGAAGACAGAGGATTGGGAAGTTTTTAAAAGCTTACAAAAGGAAACTAAGAAGGTCATTAAGATGGAAAAGATGAACTATGAAAGGAAGCTAGCAAGTAATATCAAAGAGGATACTAAAAGCTTTTTCAAGTATATAAAGAGTCAAAGGCAGGTGAAAATAGATACAGGACCGATAGAAAATGATGCTGGAGAAATTGTAATGGGAGATAAGGAGATGGCGGAGGAACTGAATGAGTATTTTGCATTAGTCTTCACTGAGGAAGACATCAGCAGTATACCGGACACTCAAGGGTGTCAGGGAAGAGAAATGTGCACAGTCACAATTACGACAGAGGAAGTACTCAGGAAGCTGAATAGTCTAAGGGTAGATAAATCTCCCAGACCAGATGGAATGCACCATTGTGTTCTGAAGGAAGTAGCTGTGGAGATTGCAGAGGCATTGGCAATGATCTTTCAAAAATCAATAGATTCTGGCATGATTCTGCAGGACTGGAAGATTGCAAATGTCACTCCGCTATTTAAGAAGGGGGCAAGGAAGCAAAAAGGAAATTATAGACTTGCTAGCTTGACATTGGTGGTTGGGAAGTTGTTGGAGTCTATTGTCAAGGATGAGGGTACAGAGTACCTGGCGGTATATGAAAGATAGGCAGAACTCGGCATGGTTTCCTTAATTTCCTTAATTGCAATTTTTTGAGGAAATTACAAGTAGGCTAGACAAGGGAGATGCAGTGGATGTTGTGTATTTGGATTTTCAGAAGGCCTTTAAAAAGGTGCCGCACATGAAGCTGCTAAACAAGATAAGAGCCCATGGAATTATGGGAAAGTTACATACGTGGATAGAGTATTGGCTGATTGGCAGGAAACAGAGAGTGGGAATAAAGGGATCCCATTCTGGTTGGCTGCTGGTTACCAGTGGTGTTCCACAGGGGTCAGTGTTGGGGCCGCTTCTTTTTACGTTGTGTATCAACGATTTGGATTATGGAATAGATGGCTTTGTGGCTAAGTTTGCTGATGATACAGAGATAGGTGGAGGGGCCGGTAGTGCTGAGGAAACAGAGAGTCTGCAGAGAGACTTGGATAGATTGGGAGAATCGGCAAAGAAGTGGCAAATGAATTACAATGTCGGAAAGTGTATGGTCATGCACTTTGGTAGAATAAATAAATGGGCAGACTATTATTTAAATGGGGAGAGAATTCAAAGTTCTGAGATGCAACGGGACTTGGGAGTCCTCGTGCAGGATACCCTAAAGGTTAACCTCCAGGTTGAGTCGGTGGTGAAGGTGGCCAATGCAATGTTGGCATTCATTTCTAGAGGAATAGAGTATAGGTGCAGGGATGTGATGTTGAGGCTCTATAAGGCACTGGTAAGACCTCACTTGGAGTACTGTGTGCAGTTTTGGGCTCCTTATTTAAGAAAGGATGTGCTGACGTTGGAGAGGGTTCAGAGAAGATTCACTAGAATGATTCCGGGAATGAGAGGGTTAACATATGAGGAACGTTTGACCGCTCTTGGACTGTACTCCTTGGAGTTTAGAAGAATGAGGGGGGACCTCATAGAAACGTTTCGAATGTTGAAAGGCATGGACAGAGTGGATGTGGCAAAGTTGTTTCCTATGGTGGGGGAGTCTAGCACGAGAGGACATGACTTGAGGATTGAAGGGCGCCCATTCAGAACAGAGATGCGAAGAAATTTTTTTAGCCAGAGGGTGGTAAATCTGTGGAACTTGTTGCCACGGGCGGCAGTGGAGGCCAAGTCATTGGGTGTATTTAAGGCAGAGATTGATAGGTACTGAGTAGCCAGGGCATCAAAGGTTATGGTGAGAAGGCGGGGGAGTGGAACTAAATGGGAGAATGGATCAGCTCATGATAAAATGGTGGAGCAGACTCGATGGACCAAATGGCCGACTTCTGCTCCTTTGTCTTATGGTCTTATACTCTGAGAGAAAACAGCCTGATGTCTGACGGCTGACTTGTGGTATAAGTAGATGTCTGAGAACTTGATTTCATATTTCAGCTAAAGATCAGTTTGCCAAATAGCAGCACTGACCTTATCAGCAGTTTTGAAAGCTTTCAAACTTTCTAGCTGAAGACCGGTATTGAAGTAAATTTAATAATTAGTACAGGGCCATTATAGTAAAACTATTTTGATCAAGATCTGGAGTAGAATCCAGCTTAGAATGGAAAATGGCTGTGCTGTGGTGAAAGCAATTCTGACACTTGTCCAGGACTGTAGTTAGGTAATATATTATGCGATTAAGCGGGTGTTGACTTGAGATGAATTTCAGGATAAAGGTGTCCACATCATGTTATGCGTGTCCTTTGGGGGGGGGGGGGGTTAAAGTAAGACATTTATTGAGAGTTGCTAACTGTGAGGAAGATTTATTAGCAACTATAAATGACAATTACGGTAAGTTGTAATTCTGCCACATAGTATTGGACATATTGTTATTACAGAGCAACCTTGCTTTAATATGATCTTTGGAGCTTATTCTCTTGTGAAAGTTAAATATTCCTCACCTCCCAAAAAGCAACAATCTTATCAAAGACATGTTTCAATTTAAACCTGAAATTAGTAGTCCCACATTTTTGATGTTGATATGTTTCGGTAGAATGAAGCCTTTATTTTTCACCTCTACTCGGCTTTCCCAGAGGAATGTTTCATTTTGTTTATGAAAAAAAAATTCTCCCTCAGAACAGCATGATACCCACTTAGATTTTTTTTTAGATTAGAATTAGTTTTATTTATCATACGTACATCAGCAAGTCTCTGGCACACATTCTTCAGTTACACAGTCTAATATAGACCTGAGCACCATAGAGGGTGTTATTGATTATACAGTATATCCTACCATTAACTTAATATTCAAAAACATTTATGATGTATTGAAATTTTAAAAAAGAACTAAAATACTGCAACAGTTAAAACAATTAACTATTTATATTAACTCAATTAAATCACAGAAATATAAATTTCCTATACCTTTACTCATCTTGTAGTCATTCCCCTTCTTCAGATGAATGAAGTCACTGAAGCTCTGCCAGATCTACACTCGCTGCAAAGTGAACACGCTAACTACCACACTATCGTTCCACACTATATTTGGCGCTTTCTCAGTATTATGTTCAGATAAGCTATGAATAAACTGTTCCTAAGCTATTAGTGAAATAACATTAAAATCTCCTATATTTGAATATTCCACTTTTTAAAATGTTTTATTGCTAACATTCATCTGCATAAATATCATCCCCCAATTTATATTAACCACTGAAATACAAACTAAATACAGTACTGTGCAGAAGTCTTACACTCATATCTATAGCGGGTGCATAGTACTGTATTTGTCAATGTGGAGTGGTGAGTGAGTTTGTAAATCTGACAGGAGCAAAGGATGTGGGAATGGTGAGGGTAGAGGTGTGTGGGACAGGTGGCAAAGAAGGAATGCCAGTGGCAGGGGATGGTGCAGTTGTGGACACACTCAGCCCTGGGACACCGGGCAAGGTCATTTGATTCCAAACAATTGGTTTATTGATCATTACAGAATGCCTCTCTGGTGCTTCCTGCTCCCTTCCCTCTTCCTTCCCCCTTTCCCAACTGTGATTTCCCTCTCCCTGCCCCCTTCCCACTCTCAGTCCACGATAGAGACCCATATCAGGATCAGGTTATCATCAATCAGATGTCAAAAAATCTTATTTTTTTTGTGTGGTAGCTGTACAGAGCAACACATAAAACTACTACAGTACTGTGCAAAACTCTTATATATATGCCTAAGACTTCTGCATAGTGTTGTACAATAGCTTATCTGCAGGAAAAAAAAGTAATGAAGTTCCATCACTTGTGTTCAAAGCAAGTAATCACCACTTCATGTAGGATATATTGTAGAAACCTGACTAGAGTGTTTCAGCACAAGCTCAAAGCCAGTCTCAATGAGTGATGCTTCTTACCAGATGCAATGGGTTGTAAAATAACCTTTATAATCAGTCCGCAAATCGCAGGATGAAAGCTCCTCTGTACCTGTAAAAAGAAATGATGAACAATATTCTTGAGTTATATTGAATCAATCCCTTCAAAGATAAGTGCTGACTGGAATTCTATTCAAACTAACATATTGCAGTTCTGCAAACTAATCACATCTTCAGCTGACTTATTTCATTATAGCCTGCAGTTCAATCAAATATACTCTTAAATCGATAAATTTTGGGGCAAGAGCTTTGGTAGTGATTTCCTGATTGTTTTACTATCCCATAAACTACATAAATTACTTTCTTTATATAAAAGCAAAGCCATTAAAATTCACATTATTTACCTTCATATGGCAAATTTTCAAAGCCATTGGCAACAAGCACTGTCCGTAAATCAAGTGATAAAATCTGAACATTGAAATGTCTTGTTATCCATAAGACGTAGGAACAGAATTAGGCCATCTGTTACATTGAGTCCACTCTGTCATTTCAACATGGCTGATCCATTTCCTTCTTAACCCCATTCTCCTGCCTTCTTCCTATAACCTTTCATGCCTTGACTAATCAAAACTCTTTTAACCTCTGCCATAAATATACCTAATGATTTGGCCTCCACAACCACCTGGGGCAATGGATTCCACAGATTCACCACCCTCTAGCTGAAGAAATTCCTTCTCATCTCTGTTCTAAACGGAGAGCCCTCTGTTTTGAGGCTATGCCCTTTGGTCTTAGTCTCTCCTACTATAGGACACATCCTCTGCACATCTACTCCATTTAGGCCTTTCAACACACAAGAGGTTTCAATGAGATCCCCTTATTCTTCCAAATTCCAGCAAGTCCAGGCCCAGGGACTTCAATTGCTGTTCATGTAGTAATGCTTACATTCCAGAATTATTCTTGTGAACCTCCTCTGAACGTCTCCAAAGTCAGCACATCTTTTCTTAAAAAGGGGCCAAAAACTGCTCACTAGGGAACTATTCACTTGGAAAACCAAACTCAGGTGTATATTAAATACCCAAATTGATCAAACATAAGACCATAATACCATTAACTATAGGAGCAGAATTAGCCCATTTGGCCCATCGAGTCTATTCTGCCATTTGATCATGGCTGATCTATCTTCCCTCTCAGACCCAACTTCCTGCCTTATCCCCATATCCCTTCATGCCCTGACTAATCAAAAATCTTTCAATCTCTACCTTAAATATACCCAATGATTTGGCCTCCGCAGCCACCTGGGGCAATGAATTCCACAGATTCACCACTCTCTTGCTAAAGAAATTCCTCCTCATCTCCATTATAAAGGGACACCCCTCTATTCTGAGGCTGTGTCCTCTGGTTTTTCAGCCATTTGAAAATTATGGATCAGATTATGAGCTGTTGAACTGGAGAATATTTGTTCACTCTCTCCTCTTCCCTAGTCTCAAAAATTTATTTTATTCTTTTTACTAGTTTGATTATCTCTTCAAAATACTTCTCTTCTTTTAAAATTCCCTCTTGAATTCAGTACTGGTGTACCAAATTAGCTATTAGATAGTATTAACTCAAAACTAAAACTGCATTGACTGCACAGATGATCTATTCTGTTGATTTAAAATGCTGAAGGTATTCAGTTTAGGTTGAGTGAACTTGGCCTTTTCTCCTTGGAGCGACGGAGGATGAGAGATGACCTGAAAGAGATGTATAAGGTGATGAGAGGAATTGATCATGTGGATAGTCAGAGGCTTTTTCCCAGGACTGAAATGGTTGCTACAAGAGGACACAGGTTTAAGGTGCTGGGGAGTAGGTGCAGAGAAGATGTCAGGGGTAAGTTTTTTACTCAGAGAGTACGTGGAGTGGGCTGCTAGCAACGGTGGTGGAGGCGGATACGATAGGGTCTTTTAAGAAACTTTTGGATAGGTACATGGAACTTAGTAAAATAGGGGAATATAGGTAAGCCTAGTAATTTCTAAGGTAGGGACATGTTTGGCACAACTTTGTGGGCTGAAGGGCCTGTACTGTGCTGTAGGTTTTCTATGTTTCTATGTATTGAATAGAACAGTAAAAGACCATCAGACCGTAAAACATTGGAGAGAATTCCTACCTGAAAACTGACTTGGGTCCACTCCGCTTTACCTGCCAGCACAACAGGTACAGAGCAGATGCCATTTCATTGGGTCTTCACTCAACCCTGAAACTTCTGGGCAGCAAAGGTGTGTGCATCAGGATGCTTTTTATCAACTACAGCTCAGCATTCAACACCGTCACCCCCTCAAAACTAATCAAAAACCTTCAAGACCTTGGTTTCAATACCTCCTTTTGCAATTGGATCCCGGATCTCCTCACTTGCAGATCCCAGCCAGGTTGGATTGGCAACAACATCTCTGCAATCTCCATCAGCACAGATGCACCACATCTGTGCTCTTAGCCCCCTACTCTATTCATTTCACACTTATGACAGTGTGGCTTAGCACAGCTCCAGAGCCATAGTTAACTTCATTTGATTGCGTTGGCCAAATCAGAGATGGTGACAAATCAGCATAGAGGAGGGAGATTGAAAATCTGGCTGAGTGTTGCCACAACAATCTCTCAGTTAATGTCAGCAAGACTAATGAACTGATTATTCACTTCAGGAAGAGGAAACTGGAGGTCCATGTGCCAGATTTCATCCTGGGATCAGAGGTAGGGAGGGCTAGCAATTTTTAAATTCCACTGCGTTATCATTTCAGAGGACCTGTCCTGGACCCAGAAAGTAAGTGCAAATTACAAAGAAAGCATGGCAGTGTCTCTATTTCCTTAGAAGTTTGGGAAGATTTGGCATGACATCTAAAACTTTGACAAACTTAAATAGATGTCAAGCTCTGGAACCAGTAGAATAACTGCACTCAACTTCACTTGCCAAATTACTGAACTGTTCCCACAATCTATAGGCGCACCTTCCAGGACTCTGCATCCTATTTTCTCAATATTTATTGCTTATTTATTATTGTTATTTCTCTATTTTTAATTTTGTATTTGCACATTTGTTGTCTTTTGCACATTGGTTGTTTGTCCGTCTTGTTGGGTGGGGCCTTTCATTGATTCTATTGTGTTTCTTGAATTTGCCAAGTATGCCTGCAAGAAATTGAATCTCAGGGTAGTAGATGGTGGCATACATAAATTTTGATAATAAATTTTACTTTGTATGTTGTACACAAGTATACAAGCTTTGTGACTCAAATGGATAACAGACCTTGAATGTGGTATTCTGAGGCTGGTAGTCCCGTGTGGGAGGTAGCTACATTTACAGACATTAAAAAGGGCTAAGTGAATGGTTTACAGTCCTCATATCTCATATCGGTCATCAGGAGTTTATTTCTGACCAAGTTTATGATTGGGAAGAATGGATAAGATCAAGGGAGCTATGGGTCAATGAGGTGTAGGAGGAGAGGTGTTGAGGAGAAAGAAAATCCAGGTGTGAGTCTTGCTAATATAAACAGTACTTATCTGCAGTGGTATGTAGGATGCCCAAGTCTTTTGCACAGTACTATGGTAATTATATGTATTGCACGGTGCTACTGTTGCAAAAAGAACAAATTTCATGACATTTGTGACTTGTGATAAACCTGATTCTGATTTGGGTCACTATTGTGGACTGAGAATGGGAAAGGGCAGGGAAAGGGGCAAAAGAGGGAAGCACCAGAGAGACATTAAACTAATTGAAAAAGGATCCAGTGCTTTCCTGGCATATATGATGAAAAAATTCTTCTCCAGCTTCCAGCCAGTTACAGGTATGGATTATAACTGATGTTCTGTTGACTAACACCAGAATCATCCCCAATGAAGATGGCAGAGTTTGTCATTGAAACATCATTAATCGTCAATACCTATACCCAGCTGGAAGCCCGAGAAGAGTTTATTCATGATAAACCCATTGTTTGGAATCAAATAACCTTGCCTGGTGTCTTAGGGCTGGGTGTGTCTCAACTCACACCATCTCCTGCCACTGGTACTCCTTCTCTGCCACCTGTTCCATAACCCTCCCATGGCACTCCACCCTCACCACTCCCAACATCCTTTGCTCCTGCCAGATTTACAAACTCACTCTCCACTTCACATTGACAAATGCAGTACTGTGCAAAAGTCTTAGGCACCATAGCTGTGCCTAAGACATTTGCACAGTACTGTATTTTTAACAAAGTATGCTGATGGGAATAAGTTTATTGGAACATTTACATTCCAATACTTCCTCATATGATTTCATTGTTGATGGAAAATGTAATATGCAAGTGAAAGCTGCTAGATATTCCCATATTAATTTAGAGTACTTATTCAGGTATACTCCTGTTCCAAATCTTACAGTCCCACAGGGAAAGTTTGAAGTTTGAACCGTACCTACTGAGAAGATTGCTTTAAAATTGAAGAGACCGGAGAGGAAATTTATAATTCAACATTTGATGACTCATCAGAGGGCAATGTTTATATTGCTGACACCACAGGATAAGGACTAGGTGAAGAGGATATAAAGATGACACAAGATGAAAAGCCAGAGAACAAATAATAAGGTATTGTGACCCCTGCAAATACCATGGTGAGAGTGTTAGGGCTTTCTTGAGGTTATTATTAAAATTTGCAGGAGTTTTATGAAAAGCCTTTATAAAGTGTAGAAGCAAGCCAAGCTAAGCGTGAAAGGTTAAACACAATAAAATACATTTAATTAATATAGGAGGGAGAGGGAGATGAGGGAAGAAAATCAAACCACAAAAGATTAAAAGAAGCTAAAAAAACTGAAGACTAATGCAAAGGTGGCAAAGCTGAACCCTGTCCTGATTGAGAGCAGGAAATTAACTTTTCAGATCAAAAAGAATTTGGATAAACTTCTGACCCTGTATTATGAAAAGGGGAACTGAAAGACATCTGTAGCAACAGCCGGAAGCAGACATGATCTGCATTGAATAAGCCAGCAAAGGTTCTAACACATGTTTTTATCAATACAAACCCAAGAGTTATAGGAGACATAGGAGATACAAAACAAGAATCGAGTATACTATACACACAGTGGCCACTTTATGAGATCCTCCTGAATCTAATGAAGCGGCCACTGAGTATATGTTTGTGATCTTCTGTTGCTCTAGTCTATTCACTTCACGGATTAACATATGTGAACAGAGATTCTCTTCTGCGCACCACTGTTGTAACACGAGGTTATTTGACTTACTGTCACCTTCCTGTCAGCTTGAACCAGTCTGGTCTTCTCCATGGATTGTCACCTTGTCGTGGTGGAGAAGCTTGAGTGGTCCTGAGATCCCGAGAGCGATGCCGTCTGGAGCTATGCTCCTGGTAGGGTCACCCATGGCGGTAAGGTCGAGGGTGAGGTCCCTGACAAAGAACAACCCAACCAAGACCTCAACGGTGGAACAGACGGACAAAGTTACTTTGAACTCAATGGCTGTGAAGACGGATGAAGGCTGCAACAAATCCATCAGCTCCAATCGTCGTGGTTTCCATGCCATTGGAACCAGTTGGTTGATTTGTGAAGTAGCGTGTGCTTCTTGGAGTGCAGCATCAAGTACACGTTAAACAAATACACGCACAGGCGTCTTCGCTCTGTGATAGATCAACGGAACGAAGACCATCATCCTCGACCTCAAAGGATAGCCACGACGACGATGACCAGGCTGGTCATTGTCTGATTTCTCTCATCACCAAGGCATTTTCACCCACAGAACTGCTGCTCACTAGATTTCTTTTTGTTTTTTGCACCATTCTCTATCGATGCTAGAGACTGTTGTGTGTGTGTGTGTGTGTGTGAAAATCCCAGGAGATCAGCAGTTTCTGACAGACCCAAACTACCCTGTCTGGCACCAGCAATCATTCCACAGTCAAAGCCACTTCGATCACATTTCTTCCCAATTCTGGTCAAAACAACATCTGAATTCCATGATCATGGCTTTTGCTTTTATGCACTGCGTTGCTGCCACATAATTGGTTGATAAGATATTTGCATTGACAAGCAGGGCTACCTAATAAAGTGGCCACTGAGTGTATTTGTCAGGGGTTCCCAACCTAGGCTCCATGGACCAGTTGGTTAACGGTAAGAGTCCATTGTATAAAAAAAGTAGATGTTCTTCTTCACTTCACTACAAATACCAACAAGTTGAAACCTAAGGACAGAACAAATGTCCCAATAAATAAAACGTATGACAGTATTCTAAGGACATATTTTTGGGAATGAAAAGAACACACGGGAAAACACAGGAACATCGATTTCTCAAACTTCCGGTAATTGCCCCACCCTTCATCATTCTCATCCCTGTTTCCCCCTCTCACCTCATCTCCTTACCTGCCCATCACTTCCTACTGGTGCTCCTCCCCCTTCCTTTTTTTCCATGATCTTCTACCCTCCCCTATCAGATTGCCCCTTCACCAGCCCTTTACTTCTTTCACCTATCAGCCCCCATGCTGGGCGAGACTAGGACAAGAGCACACAACCTCCGGATAGAGGGGCACCCTTTCAAAACAGAGATGCGGAGAAATTTCTTTAGCCAAAGGGTGGTGAATTTATGGAATTTGTTGCCACATGCAGCTGTGGAGGCCAAGCCGTTGGGTGTATTTAGGACAGAAATTGATAGGTTCTTGATTGGACGTGGCATCAAAGTTTAAGGGAAGAAGGTCGGGAACTGGGGTTGAGGAGGAGACAGAAAAAAGGATCAGCCATGATTGAATGGCGGAGCAGACTCTATGGGCCAGCTGACCTAATTCTGCTCCTATGTCTTATGGTCCTCCCAGCTCTTTACTTCACCTCCAAACACCCCCCTATTCCACCTATTACCCACCACCTTGGACTTCTTTCTCTCCTCCCCACACTTTCTTGCTCTAACTTTTCATCTTTATTTCCAGTCCTGATGAAGGGTTTTGGCCCAAAACATCGACTGTACTCTTTTCTAAAGATGCTGCCTAGCCTGCTGAGTTTCCCCAGCATTTTGTGTGAGTTGTTTGGAAACACAGGGTATTATTTTTTAATTAACTCGTATGGAAAGAGTAAGAATGAGAAGTTATGGAACCGGATCAGGAAAAAGAGAAGTTGGAACAGACAACAGGAAATTCTTCAAGAGAAAATAATTGCAGATGCTGAAAATTGGAAATGAAAACAGTGAATGCACATCAGGCAGTAGTGAAAGAAACAGAGTTTACTGTCTCAGCCCAATGGCCCTTTGTCAGAATTGGGTAAGTAAATGTTTTCAGTTGCACAGAAGGGGAACGGTTGAGGTGAATAAATGGAATTTGCATAGTAGGATGAAAAACAAGACAGACTGAATGATAAACTCGTTCATTCATTTGAATCCTGAATGTTTTGCTGTTGTTGTTGTGTTGCTTGTCCTGTTCTGTTTTGTTGTGCTCTGTGTTACTCAGCTGAGCGTTGTGGGCATGCTGTCTTGGTACTTGTGGCAAATATTTACAGGCTGCCCTCAGCATATTCTATGATACCACAAACAGCACATTTCACTTTATAAACTCAAGAGATTCTGCTGATGCTGGAAATCCAGTGTAACACAACGCAATTCATTTCACTTTATGTTCTGGTATCATTATCATTATGTGCTGTGTTATATGACATAGCTGATCATAGTCTTTGACCACGATTGCTATTGGCAAATTTTTCCACAAAACTGGTTTGCCATTGCCTTCCTCTGGACAGTGTCTTTACAAGATGGGTAACCCCAATCATTCTCAATACTCTTCAGTGATTGTCTGCCTGTCGTCAGTGGTTGCATAACCAGGACTTGTGATATGCACCGGCTGCTTCTCCAATGGCTTCATGTGACCCTGATCGGAGGGGGGCAGGGGGTGGCTAAGAAGGTGCTACACCTTGTTCAAGGGTAACATGCAAGCTAGGAGGGAAGGAGTGCATTTCACCTCCTTTGGTAGAGATGTATCTCCACCCCACCACCCACACTCAGAAGTCCAAGTGATAAATAAATCTGAATCTGACATGGCAATAGCAGGCTAAGGAAGGATGATAAAGACTTCTTAATCTTTGATGACACATAGAACAGGCCCTTCAGTCCACAATGTCTTTGCACACTAAATGAAACCTCTCCTGCCTGTTCATGATCCATATTCCTCCATTACTTGCCTTCTTACATCCTCTTAAATGTAACTATCATAACTGCATCCACCACTACCACAGAAGATATGGAGGAGATACTAATAGCAAGAAACGTATGAGGACAGAGCAGAGAGAGACAAATATAGTTCTGGAAATATCATTTAGGAAATATAGCTACCTATTGGAAAGAAGGAAACTCCACAGTGGACGGTCAAAAGCCCAGCTGTGAAAGGAAGCAGGCTGAGGTTGAGCGAGGGGCTAGCAACCCAATCCTGTAAAAACTCAGCATTACAAAAATGCCAACAGAAGCTCCAAAGACCTCATCCCTGAAAGAGGAGGGGTCTTCCATGGGCTACACCTTGAAAGACTGACCCAGGACAGGAGACTCTAGTGAGCCACTTCTTGTGATCAAATCCCCAGTAGGGATGATGGGCTTAAGAAGACAGGAAGGATGTCAATAAGATTGAAAGAGTACGGAGAAAATTTACAAGGATGCTGCCGGGATTGGAGGAACTGAGCTATGAGAAAAGACTGGCCAGGTTAGAACTTTATTCCCTCTTCATTCAGAAGGTGGAGTGTGGATTGACCTGCCAGCAAAAGTGGGGGGTGTGATTTCAATTGCAACATTTAAGAGAAGCTTCAATATGTAGGTGGATGATAGGGGTATGGAGGGCTATGGTTTCAGTGTAGGTTGATAGTACTGCCAGATAAAATGTTTTAGCACAGACTAGATGGGCCAAAGGGCTTGTTTCTGAGCTGTAGTTTTCGATGACTCTTTGTTAATGTACAAATTAGTGATCTTTTGCCAGTCTAAAGTGAAATGACACATTAGCAGAGTGAACAACATCATACATTTACAGCTCCACCAATCAGCGATTGGGGTTCAATTTTCACTGCAGTCTTTAAGAAGAAGTCTACATGTTTTCCCCAAGACCGCGTGTTTCATCCAGGTGATCTGGTTTAGACCAGAAGAACATAAGAGCATAAGAACAGAATTAGGTCATTTGGCCCATCGAATCTGCTCCACCATTTCATCAAGGCTGATTCAATTTTCCTCTCAGCCCCAATCTCCTGCCTACTGCCCATATACTTTAATGTCCTGACCAATTAAAAATCTGTCAACCTCTGCCTTAAACATATATAAAGACTTGGCCTCCACAGCTGCCTGTGGCAAAGAATTCCACAGATACACCATTCTCTGGCCAAAGAAATTCCTCCTAATCTCTGTTCTAAAAGGACGCTCCTCTATTCTGAGGCTGTGTCCTCTGGTCCCACCATAGGAAACATCCTTTCCACATCCATTCTATCAAGACTTTTCACCATTCAATAGATTTAAATGAGGTCACCCCTCGTTCTTCTGGATTCCAGTGAATATAGGCCCAAAGTCTTCAAACGCTCCAGTTTCAGCACTTCCTTTCTAAGATAACGAACCCAAGACTGCTCACAATACTTCAAGTGTTGTAAAGTTTTATAAAGTTTCAACATTTCATCCTTGCTTTTATATTCTTGAAATGATTGCTAACATTACATTTGCCTTCCTCACCACAGACTCAACCTGCACATTAACCTTTAGGAAATCTTGCAAAAGGACTTCCAAGTCCTTTTGCAGCTATTTTTTTTGTATTTGCTCTCCACTTGGAAAATAGTCAATCCTTTCATTTCTTTTACCAAAGTGCATGACCATACACTTCCCAACACTCTGTTCCATTTGCCCATTCTCCTAATCTGTCTAAGTCCTTCTGTAGCCTCTCTAAATCCTCAAAACTACTGCCTCTCCACCTATCTTCACGTTGTCTGCAAACTTTTCAAAAACAAACATCAATTCCACCATCCAAATCATTGACAAATAATGTAAAGAGAATCAGAAACTCCTGTTGAACGCCTCTGGTCAGCAGCAGCCAACCAGAAAAGGCCCCTTTTATTCCCACTCTTTGCCTCCTGCCAATCAGCCACTGCTTTATCCATGCTAGAATCCTTCCTGTAATATCATGGGCTCATAACTAGTTAAGTGGACTCTTGTGTGGCACCTTATCAAAGCCGTTCTAAAAATCAAAGTACACAGCATCAACTGATTCTCCTTTGTCTATCTTTCTAACCATCTCTCTAGTAATGGTAACTTCACACATTTCATGCCTCAAAACACCTGGAACTTCTACCATATTGCCAATGTCTTCCACAGTGAAGACTAGTGCAAAATACTTATTCAACTGAAAAGTTCGCCATTTCGTTGTCTCCCATTAGTATCTCTTCAGCATCGTTTTCCAACAGTCCGACATACACTCTTGCCTTTCTTTTGTACTTTATGTATCTGAGCAACTTTTGATATCCTCTTTAATATTATTGGCTAGCTTACTTTCGTATTCAATTTTTACCTTCTTAATGAACATTAGATGCCTCTGTTAGTATTTGAAAGCTTCACAATCCTCTGGCTTACCACTAATTTCTGCTCTATTATATGCCCTCTGTTAGGCTTTTACGTTGGCTTTGACTTCTGTTGTTAGCCACTGTTGTGTCATCTTTCCTTTAGAATACTTTAATGCAGACTTTAACGCATTTTAATTCTTTAACGCATTAATGAATTTAATGCGGACAAGTGTGAGGTATTGCACTTCAGAAGGTCGAACCAAGGTAGAACATACAAGGTAAATGGTAGGACACTGAGGAGTGCAGTAGAACAGAGGGATCTGGGAGTACAGATACATAATTCCCTAAAAGTGGTGTCACAGGTGGATAGGGTCGTAAAGAGAGTTTTTGGTACATTGGCCTTTATAAATCAAAGTATTGAACATAAGAGTTGGAATGTAATGGTGAGGTTGTATAAGACATTGGTGAGACTGAATTTGGAGTATTGTGTGCAGTTTTGGTCACCTAATTACAGGAAGGATATTAATAAGGTTGAAAGAGTGCAGAGAAGGTTTACAAGGATGTTGCCGGGACTTGAGAAACTGAGTTACAGAGAAAGGTTGAATAGGTTAGGACTTTATTCTCTGGAGCATAGGAGAATGAGGGGTGATTTGATAGAGGTGTATAAAATTATGATGGGTATAGATAGAGTGAATGCAAGCAGGCTTTTTCCACTGAGGCTAGGGCAGAAAAAAAAACAGAGGTCATAGGTTAAGGGTGAAGGGGGAAAAGTTTAAAGGGAACATTGGGGGGGGCTTCTTCACGCAGAGAGTGGTGGGAGTGTGGAATGAGCTGCCAGATGAAGTGGTGAATGCAGGCTCACTTTTGACATTTAAGAAAACCTTGGACAGGTATATGGATGAGAGGGGTTTGGAGGGATATGGTCCAGGTGCAGGTTAGTGGGACTAGGCAGAAAAATCGTTTGGCACAGCCAAGAAGGGCCAAAAGGCCTGTTTCTGTGCTGTAATGTTCTATGGTTCTACTTCTTCCTCTTTGAGATGAGCCTTCCAATTTGCTTCCAGAAATTCCATCCATTGCTACTTTGCCGCCAACCCAGCCAGTGTTCTTTTTCCAATCAATTCTGGCCAGCTCTTCTCTCATGCCTCTGTAATTCCCTTTACTCCACTGTAATACTGATACATCTGACATTAGCTTCTCCTTCTCAAATTTCAGGGTGAGTTCGATATTTCTCCCACATTCCAAACATGTGGAGTTAGTAAATGACGGGCATGCTATGTTGGCACTGAAAGCATGGTGACACTTGTGTGCTACTCCCAACATATCTCATGGCATGGTGGCATAGTGCTGCATCATGGTAATGTTGTGGTTAGCACAACTCTTTACTGCACCAGAAATTTGGGTTCAATTCCTGCCACTGCCTGTAAGGGCTTTGTACGTTCTCTCCGTGAAAGTCTGGTTTTCCTTCGGGTGCTCCGGTTTCCTCCCACAGTCGAAAGACATGCCAGTTGGTAGCTTAATTGGGCATTGTAAATTGTCACGCAATACGGCTAGGATTAAATCGGGGGCTTGCTGGGTGATATGCTCAAAGAGCCAGAAAGGCCTATTCCACGCTATATCTCAATAGATAAATATTCGGACTGTGTTGGTCATTGAGTATTTTACTGTATGTTTCAACGCTTTGGTGTATATGAGACAAATAACACTATTCTTTAAACCTTCACATTTTATATCTTTAAGTTCAAGAACCAAGATTCAAGATTGTTTAATGTCGTGTCCAGTACACAAGTATAAAAGGAACGAAATAATTTATTACTCCAGATCCAATGCAGCGTATAAAAACACACAAAGGTAAAGAACCTAATAAAAAAATGCTAAAATGGATATAAATGCATCTTACAGTTCTTGTGGTTCTGAGGTGACTGATTAGGCCAACACGGGAAATGCAAGCTCTTCCACTGATGGAGCTGGAGGTGCAGAATGAAGTCATCAGAGGGGTGGCTTGTCACGTGATCTTTTTATTCTACAATTTACACAGGAATTCTCTGGAATCCTAATGTATAGATTCAAGCTTTTCAGTGCAATTTTGAAAGCGCCTTCTCCCCTTTGTGTGGCCATGAGTTAGCCATGGAGCTGAGAGCAAAAATGGATCCAGCCATGATGCAATGGCGGAGTAGACTCAATGGGCCAAGTGACCTGATTTTGCTCCTATATCTTATGGCGTTATGCTCTTAATTCATTAATATTGTTGTATTAGCATAGAATGATTTCCAGAGGCATGGTACAATACAGTACCACAGGCACCATGGTGGCGTAACAGTTTGTATGACACTATTACGGCTTGGGGCATCGGAATTCAGAGTTCAATTCCGGCACTATCTGTAAGGGGAGCCTCTGTACGTCCTCTCTGTAGAATGTTTGTGTTTTCAGATGGTAGTCTGGTTTCCTCCCACAGTCCAAAGGTGCATCAAGTAGGTTAATTAATTATTGTAAATGATCCTGTGATTAGATGAGGGTTAATTGGGGTTGTCGGTGGTTGCTGGCATGGTGAGGCTGGAAGGGCAGGAACGGTCTATTCTACACTGTATCGCCAAGTAAATAAATAAGCAAAAACTGCAACAGAGAACAACTGATAACAAAATGTGGAACTGAATACATGAAAGAAGAAGTCAGAACAACATCCAAATTTCAAATACTGACAGGATAATTGAATAAATAATGCTGAAAATGATTGTCCAGTTTCACATTAATGCTTTTACTCATTTCATTTCCTTTCCCACCCTGACAAAGGGTCTCGGCCCGAAATGTTGACTGTTTGCTCTGTTCCACAGATGCTCCCTGGTCTGTTGAGTTCCTCCATCATTCTGTGTGTGTTGCTTTGGATTTCCAGCATCTGCAATTGAGGAACTTTGAGCGACTTTGTGGTATGCAAAGAGGTATCCAGGATGCAAGATAAAGAATAAAAGGCAATAATTGCATGCAGGGCTAGAAGGAGTGAAATCAAAAAGATGTGAAACACATGGAAGAACACGTCATCACAACTGAAGGAAAACAGAAGGAAATGAGGGCTACGTGACACTTCAGTCAGATGTTGTTTTTCTATCTGACGTGGCGTTAAGTATCATCCAGGAGTTATGAAATTATGGATAGCACAAATATGAATTAACTCTCATTCTCCTGGAGGTTTCCTGTGTGAATGATGACTTATATTCCACAGATGATGGAGTTGACTATTAAGGATGAGGTCTCAGGGTACTTGGAGACACATGATAAAATAGGCAGTAGACAGCATGGTTTCCTCAAGGGAAAGTCTTGGCTGACAAATCTGTTGGAATGCTTTGAAGAAATAACGAGCAGGATAGACAAAGGAGAGTCAGTTGATGGTGTGTACTTGGATTTTCAGAAGGCCTTTGACAAGGGGCCACAAATGAGGCTGCTTAATGAGCTACGATCCCATGGTATTACAGGAAAGATTCTGGCATGGGTAAATCAGTGGCTGATTGGCAGGAGACAATGAGCGGGAATAAAGAGAGCCTTTTTTGCTTGGCTTCCCGTGACTAGTGGCGTTCCACAAGGGTCTGTGTTTGACTTTTTTATGTTATACGTCAATGATTTGGATGATGGAATTGATGGCTTTGTTGCCAAGTTTACAGATGATATGAAAACAGGTGGAGGGGCAGGTTGTTTTGAGGAAGTAGAGAGGCTACAGAAGGACTTAGACAGAGGAGGAGAATGATCAAAGTAATGGCAGATGGAACACAGTGTCAGGAAATATATGGTCATGCACTTTGGTAGAAGAAATGAAAGGGTTAACTATTTTCTAAATGGAGAGGAAATACAAAAAAACTGAGATGCAAAAGGACTTGGGAGTCCTTGTGCAGGGTTCTCTAAAGGTTAATTTGCAGTTGAGAGTGTGGTGCAGAAGGCAAATGTGATGTTAACATTCATTTCAAGATGACTGGAACATAAAAGCAAGGATGTAATGTCAAGACTTTATAAAGCACTGGTGAGGCCTAACTTGGAGTGCTGTGAATAGTTATGGGTCACTTTTCTTCGAAAGGATGTGCTGAAACTGAAGAGGGTTCAAAGGAGGATCACAAGAATGATTCCAAGTTTTACACAGCTTTTCATATGAAGAAGATTTGATGGTTCTGGGCCTGTGTTCACTAGAATTCAGAAGAATGAGGGGTGACCTCATTGACATCTATTGAATGCTGAAAGGGCTTGATTGAGTGGACGTGGAGAGGATGCTTCACATGATGGCAGATTCTAAGACCAGAGGACACAGCCTCAGAACAGAGGAGTATCCTTTTAGGACAGAGATGAGGAGAAATTTCTTAATCCAGAGAGTGGTGAAACTGTGCCGCAAGAATCTTTGGGGGCCAAGTCTTTACGTATATTTAAGGTAGAGGTTGATAGATTCTTGATTGAACAGGGCATGAATGGATACGGGGAGAAGGCAGGAGATTGGGGCTGAGTGAATGGTGGAGCAGACTTGATGGGCCAAATGGCCTAATTCTGCTCCTATGTCTTGTGTCTTATGGGCTTACAACATCCAGTGGGGTTCTGTTTTAGTCAATCACAACGTCCATTAGATTATAAGACACAGGAGCAGAATGATGCCATTCGGCTCAACAAGTCTGTTCCCCATTCGATGATGGCTGGTTTATTATCCCTCCTAACGCATTCTCCAATGTCACAAGAAACCATTTTTGTATGTAAGTGTCTAGGTATATAACAGTTACATGTACATTGTGTTTTATATGATTGTTTTTATAGTTATATTTATTGTTTTTTAAAATATTTTTATTCTGTGCTTTGTACTGATTGTGTGTGGCACATGGCCAAGTGGTTAAGGAGTTGGACTAGCGATCTGAAGGTCGTGAGTTCGAGCCTCAGCTGAGGTAGCATGTTGTGTCCTTGAGGAAGGCACTTAACCACACATTGCTCCAGTCCACCCAGCTGAAAATGGTTACCGGCAAAATGCTGGGGGTCAACCTCACAATAGATTGGCATCCTATCCGGAGGGGGGTGTATTCTCAGTCGCTTCACGCCACAGAAACCCCCATAAGCACCAGCCTGATGAGCCTATAAGGCTCAGGACAGACTTTAAGTTAACTTTATACTGCTTGTTGCTTGAGTTTCAATCATTATATTCTCCTTTACACTCGTGTACTGAAGAGTGACAATAAACAATCTTGAATCTTGAATCCAGAGCAACACACATAAAATGCTGGAGGAACAAAATGCTGGAGGCATTTGACAAGGTTCCACACGGTAGGCTTATTGAGAAAGTCAGAAGGCATGGGATCCAGGGATGTTTGGCCAGGTGGATTCAGAATTGGCTTGCCTGCAGAAGGCAGAGGGTCGTGGTGGAGGGAGTACATTCAGATTGGAGGGGTGTGACTAATGGTGTCCCACAAGGATCTGTTCTGGGACCTCTACTTTTTGTGATTTTTATTAACGACCTGGATGTGGGGGTAGAAGGGTGGGTTGGCAAGTTTGCAGACAACAGAAAAGTTGGTGGTGTTGTAGATAGTGTAAGCAGGGGTGTCAAATTCATTTTAGGTCACGGGCCGGATTGAGCAAAATGCAGCTTCATGCGGGCCGGATCAGTCGGACGCGTGCGAACGCAGCTTTCGCTGCCTCCGTTTTTTCAGCCTGCTCTCATGTGTCTCAGTCTCTGCTATAACTACAAAGTGTTTCACTTTACAAATTCCGTTTCTTATGAAGAAGACTGCCGAGCAAGACTGCCGAATAAATACTAAAAACCCTGAAAACCTGGTACCTGAATAAACTCAGCATTAGCCATATCATACACCATAGGCGCTTCGATTACTGGGACCAGCTTTAATAGTAATTAGATATTATCTCGCAGGCCAAAGATAATTCCACCGCGGGCTGGATTTGGCCCGCGGGCCTTGAGTTTGACATATATGGTGTAGAGGATAGTCGAAGATTGCAGAGAGACATTGATACGATGCAGAAGCGGGCTGAGAAGTGGCAGATGGAGTTCAACCCAGAGAAGTGTGAGGTGGTACACTTTGGAAGGACAAACTCCAAGGCAGAGTACAAAGTAAATGGCAGGATATTTGGTAGTGTGAAGGAGCAGAGGGATCTGGGGGTACATGTCCACAGATCCCTGAAAGTTGCCTCAAGGGTAGATGGGGTAGTTAAGAAAGCTTATGGGGTGTTAGCTTTCATAAGTCGAGGGATAGAGTTTAAGAATCGCGATGTAATAGACAATAGACAATAGGTGCAGGAGTAGGCCATTCAGCCCTTCTAGCCAGCACCGCCATTCACTGTGATCATGGCTGATCATACACAATCAGTACCCCGTTTCTGCCCTCCCCCCATATCCCTTGACTCCACTATCTATAAGAGCTCTATTTAACTCTCTTTTGAATGCATCCAGAGACTTGGCCTCCACTGCCTTCTGGAGCAGAGCATTCCACGTATCCACCACTCTCTGGGTGAAAAAGTTTTTCCACATCTCAGTTCTAAATGGCCTACCCCTTATTCTTAAACTATGGCCTCTAGTTCTGGACTCACCCATCAGCGGGAACATGCTTCCTGCCTCCAGCGTGTCCAATCCCTTAATAATCTTATATGTCTCAATCAGATCCCCTCTCATCCTAAATTCCAGTTTATACAAGCCCAGTCGCTCCAATCTTTCAACATATGACAGTCCCGCCATTCCGGGAATTAACCTTGTGAACCTATGCTGCACTCCCTCAATAGCAAGAATGTCCTTCCTCAAATTTGGAGACCAAAACTGCACACAATACTCCAGGTGGGGTCTCACCAGGGCCCTGTACAGCTGCAGAAGGACCTCTTTACTCCTATACTCAATTCCTCTTGTTATAAAGGCCAGCATGCCATTAGCTTTCTTCACTGCCTGCTGTACCTGCATGCTTGCTTTCATTTACTGATGTACAAGAACACCTAGATCTCGTTGTACTTCCCCTTTTCCTAACTTGACTCCATTTAGATAGTAATCTGCCTTCCTGTTCTTGCCACCAAAGTGGATAACCTCACATTTATCCACATTAAACTGCATCTGCCATACATTTGCCCACTCACCCAACCTGTCTAAATCACCCTGCATTCTCATAACATCTTGATGACATTTCACACTGCCACCCAGCTTTGTGTCATCAGCAAATTTGCTATTGTTACTTTAAATCCCTTCATCTAAATCATTAATGTATATTGTAAACAGCTGCGGTCCCAGCACCGAACCTTGCAGTACCCCACTGGTTACAGCCTGCCATTCCGAAAGGGACCCGTTAATCGCTACTCTTTGTTTCCTGTCAGCCAGCCAATTTTCAATCCATGTCAGTACTCTGCCCCCAATACCATGTGCCCTAATTTTGCCCACTAATCTCCTATGTGGGACTTTATCAAAAGCTTTCTGGAAGTCCAGGTACACTACATCCACTGGCTCTCCCTCGTCCATTTTCATAGTTACATCCTCAAAAAACTCCAGAAGATTAGTCAAGCATGATTTTCCCTTCATAAATCCATGCTAATGATGCAGCTGTATAAAACTCTAGTTAGGCCACACTTAGAGTACTGTGTCCAGTTCTGGTCGCCTCACTATAGGAAGGATGTGGAAGCATTGGAAAGGGTACAGAGGAGATTTACCAGGATGCTGCCTGGTTTAGAAAGTATGGATTATGATCAGAGATTAAGGGAGCTAGGGCTTTACTCTTTGGAGAGAAGGAGGATGAGAGGAGACATGATAGAGGTGTACAAGATATTGAGGAATATGACAGAGTGGACAGCCAGCACCTCTTCCCTAGGGCACCACTGCTCAGTACAAGAGGACATGGCTTTAAGGTAAGGGGAGGGAAGTTCAAGTGGGGTATTAGGGGAAGGTTTTTCACTCAGAGAGTGGTTGGTGCGTGGAATGCACTACCTGAGTCAGTGGTGGAGGCAGATACACTAGTGAAGTTTAAGAGACTACTAGACATGTATATCGAGGAATCTAAGGTGGGGGGTTATATGAGAGGCAGGGTTTGAGGGTCGGCACAACATTGTGGGCCGAAGGGCCTGTAATGTGCTGTACTATTCTATGTTCTATGTTCTAACTCAAAATCTTTGGAAATGAATAGATAGTCGATGTTTTGGGCTGAAACCCTTTTTCAGGACTGAGAAGGAAGGGGGAAGATGCCAGAATGAAAAGGGGAGGGAAGGGAAAGGTGATAGGTGAAGCAACGTGGGTGGGAAATTTCAAGGGCTGGAGAAGTAGGAATTTGATAAGGAAGATGAGTAGACCACAGGAGAAAGAAAATGAGGAGGAGGCTGAGGGGAGGTAATAGGCAGGTGAGAAGAAGTAAAAAGTCAGAATGGAGAATTGAGGGAGGGGGGTGGGTCAATTTGTTTACTGGAAGGAGAAATCGATCTTCATGCTATCAGGTTGGAGAGGATGTAAAGTGTTGCTCCTCCACCCTGATGTTTGCCTCATCTTGGCACAAGAGGAAGCCATGGATCGATATGTCGGAATGGGAGTGGGAATTGGAATTAAAATGTTTGGCCACCGGGAAGATCTGCTTGTGGCGGATGGTGCAGAGTCTTGAACTTTGAATCCTGAATTCAGGTTCTGTTTCTGTTCACATTAAAGAGAGGAGTGACTAAACACCTGGTTAGTTGATCATTTCGACTGTCCCTGATTTTCAGAAATTTAAAGGAAGAAAAAAACATTTCTGTTGCAATGGCAACAATGCCACTCCTGTGTGGCACTGCATGAGCCTGTAATATGTTAAACTACTGCTCACTTTATAACAAGATCAATTCATTTACTTTAAAGTACTGAAGTCTGTGCACACAGGCCAGATTACAGCTAGCAGGAGTTTAAAAGTTAAAACTAGATCAAAACTGAGAGACAACAACAGCTGCACGAAACAAGTATAGCGATTGTTGCTCTGGCTGGACATTGTCTTTGAAGTCCTCTGCAGGAGGTACTTGCTGGAAAAGTGGTCTTTTCAAGTTTAATAGCATGCGTTTGAAGGGTATTGGAAGAGTATTCTGGAAGAAAGCAACAAAAGTATTGAAGATTTTGTAGGTCTAATATCTACATTCAGATCGCACCTGGTGCAGATTGTCGTCCGGTCAGAAGAATTTGTCCTGCCAACTTGATAAATGATGACAAGCCAGAACTTCCTATTCTATGACAATATCTCTTTACTTGCCCAATTGCAACAATGTAACATAATGTTACAGCTTCTGACACCTTGTTTGTCTAGGTTACAATCCAAACCCTGCATTCTCACATTGTCTCAATGGTCAATTCAACAACGTGTTCTGGGAACAGACCAGATTGATCCTCCCGAAAAGCAGTGCCTTCAGAACTGAGAGACTTTTCTGAAAAGGCTCAACTCCCCCGTTCCTTATCAGATCTCCGCCCACACCCCCTTTACATCTCTTTAATTTTCCAGCTCAAAGTTATACTACCCTCTTATCCAGCGAATCCAAATCAGTGCTTCCCAAACTTTTTTATGCCGTGGAGCCTTACCATCAACCAAGGGGTCCATGGATCCCAGCTTGGGAACCCCTGATCCAAATACTGCTTGATAACTCCACAGACCACCTAGACTTCCTCTTATCAAGAGGCTCTGAGTCATGGATTCCCATCCATAGAGTCTTACCATTAACCGAGAGGTCCGTGGACCCCAGTTTCAGAAGCTCTGCTCCAAATCTTGCTTGACAATTCACAAGACCACCTAGACTCTAGTATACAAAAAATTCAACTTGGACTACTTTCACTTTGTATCACCTGTCATTCTCATACTTGTCACGGTCAAAGTTAATTAAGGTGACAATTAAGTTACACCTTACGTTATAAAATATATCCGGGGCTTTGTGTATCTTTCAAAGTCTTTCAATGTCTTTTAAAGTCTTGCAGAGCCTTTCTCCCTACTGCCTCTCTTGTCTTGCGATAACACCACACCGATCCCTTTGTTTGGTGCGTGTCCATGAACAAGAGTCACAGCAGCACCTCCACTTCCTTAGGAGACTGAGGAAAGCGAGGCTCCCTCACCCCCACCATCCTCCATTTTAACTGCATTTTATATGTTCACTATTAAGAGCATCCTGAGAACTTGCATCTTCATGTGGTATGGCAGCAGCTGAACATCGGACCGGAAGCTTAGAGGATCATAGGGGTGTCCCTACCATGCATCAGGGACATCTATCAGGAGCACAGCGTACGCAGGGCCCTTAGTGTTATTAAGGATTCCACCCATCCATCCTGCATCCTCTTTGACTTTCTACCACCAGACAGGAGACTCCGTTGCATCAAAACTAGAACGATCAGGATAGGAAACAGTTTCTTCTCTCAGGCTATTAGACCTCTGAATTTGCTGCTGCATCTTATTCAGAGTGCTGCTGGTTAATCTGTCCTGTGCCCTACAATATTTAAGTGATGCACTTTAGTTTGTTTATTTATGTGCAATCCTTCTGTAGATTTCATCCTTACTTACTTTGATAAGTTATTACTGTGTTATGTGTGATTTACACTCTGGTTTGGAAAAAAAATGTGGACTCGTTTGACGGTATACATATATATAATTAAATGACAATAAACTTGACTTAATTTGTTCATTGTCAGTGGGAAGGTACAGTTCTGTGTAATGTTTTCCCATTTTCAGGGTGCATTGTTTTAATGGGAGAAGTTCAGAATTTTGACATGCTGATAAATGGCTTTCATTCTGTGACAGCCATTAACGTTTCCAAAGGCTTTGGTAATGAATCTAGAAAATGGCGGATACAAGTTGCTATTTTTCAAGTCCTCTCTCACAGCCTGTTTTTAAACTGTCACTACAGAGCACCTCGACAAGCTGATATGCTAAGCATGGTGTGTTTCTTTTTATGTATGAATGCCAAAAGCTTCCTTAACAGTAAAACCATCTCAAGATTGATTCATGTAATTTCCAGCAGCCAGGTGTAATGGAGAACAAAATAATTGTTGCTCTGGATCTGATGCAACACATAAAATAAAATAAGATAAAGAACACAATAATATAAACATAATAACTATAAATGCATAAGATAGAGGTTATACATTGATTGATTGTATATTCATAAAGCTAGGCACAGGGGTGTCTGTACATCCCAGTCACCTTATGGTCATGCATGTTTGATTCCTTTAACATAGATTAAACAATAGCACACGAGGGATGCCACTTGGAACCAAGAGCTGGAGAAATCTCTTCACCCTCCACTATGGAATGCAGTGAAGGCATTGAGTATATTCAACCAGAAAGTAGATGTATGTTTCTTAATGCCAAAAGAAGAAAAGGATAAGGGGAAATGCAGATTCGGGTGCCACAGTAGCACAATGGTTAGCGCGATGGAATTGCAGCTTCAGGTGTCAGAGTTCGCAGTTCAACCCCGACAACCTCTGTACGTCCTCCCCAGTGAATGCCTGGGCTTCCACCAATAGTCCAAAAACGTACCAATTTGGTTAATTGGTCATTGTAAATTGTCCAGTGAACAAGTTAGGGTTAAATTGGAGTTGTCAGGGGTGAGGGGTGTGGCTTGTAGTGCTGGAAGGGCCTGTTCTGTATCTCTAAATGAAAGAAATAAAAGAAATTATAACTCAAAGAGATTCTGCAGATGCTGGAATCCAGAATAACAGACATAAACTGCTGGAGAAACTCCATAAACTGGCAGCATCTGTGGAGAGGAATAAAGAGTTGACGTTTTGAACTGAGACCCTTCATCAGAATTGGAAAGGAAGAAGGCAGAATAAGAAGTTGGGAGGGGCATAGAGGGGGAGGAGTACAAGCTGGAAGGTGACAGGTTGGGGAGTGGCGAGTAAAGTGAGAAGCTGGGAAGTGGTTGGTGGAAAAGCTCAAGGGCTGGGGAAGGAGGAGTCTGAGAGGAGAGGAGAGTGGACCACGGAAGAAAGAGAAGGAGGTGCACCAGAGAGAGGCGATAGGCAGGTGAGGAGAAGAGAAGGCGTGGCAATAAGGGGACATGGCAGAAACGGCATCCTGAAAGTGGGTGATTAACAATGATTGAGTTGAGTAGTAAAATAGAAACTGAGAAAGCTACAGCACATTACGTGTCCTTTGGTCTACAATGTTGTGGTGACCATGTAATCTAGTCTAGAAACTGCCTAGAATTTTTCTAAGGCCTAGCCCTTTATTTTTCTAAGCTCCATGTACCTATCTAACAGTCCCGTAAAAGACCCTATTGTATCCACCTCTGCCACCTTCGCTGGCAGTGCATTCCCACCAATCTGTGTGTGAAAAACTTGCCTCTGACATCCCCCCTGTACCAGCTTCCAAGCACCTTAATACTATGCCTCCTCGTGCTAGCCATTTCAGCCCTGGGAAAAACCCTCTGGCTTTCCACACGATCAATGCCTCTCATCATTTTATACACAAAGTAGTGCAGCAATGGCTTTCTATTGTTCCTACTTATAACTTCCATATTAAGTTAAACATATTCTTGCCTTTGGGATTGCCCATATCTGTTTCACCTCTTATCCAGATTTAGGGAGCATTTGAATAATAGCTTTAAAGTTACAGAAAATTCTAAACTCATGTTAAATTTTTGGAAACTGATTTGATATGATTTCATTACACCCGTTGATGGAATGTCACACAGGAAAATGCATGGTACTTTGGAAAATACTAACTCGGACATCCCGTCAATATTGCTTCAGTTGAAACAAATTTCAGAGTATAGAGCAACGCACACAAAATGCAGGAGGAACTCAGGGGGCAAGGCAGCATCTACGGAAAAGAGTACAGTCGACGTTTCAGGCTGAGACCCTTCATCAGGAATGGAAAAACGATGAGAAGTTAGTGAGGGGAGGAAGAAGTACAAGATGATAGGTGATAGGTGAAACCTGGAGAGGGGGAGGGATGAAGTAAAGAGCTAGGAATTTGATTGGTGAGAGAGATAAAGGGTTGCAGAAGGGGGAATCTGATAGGAGAGTGCAGAAGGCCATGGAAGAAAGGGAAAGTGGAGGAGCGCCAGAGGAAGAAGGTGGACAGGTAAGGAGATAGGGAAATGGAAATGGAGAGGGGTGGGAGGGAGCTACCAAAAGTTCGAGAAACCAAAGTTCATGCCATCAGATTGGAGACTACTCAGACGGAACATAAGGTGCTGCTCCTCCAATCTGAGTGTGGCCTCATCGCAGCGGTAGAGGAGGCCATGGACTGACATGTCGAAATGGGAATGGGAAGTAGAATTGAAGTGGAAGGCCACGGGGAGATCCTGCTTTCTCTGGCCGACGGAGCGCAAATGCTCAGCGGAGTGGTCTCCCAGTCTACATCCGGTCTGACCAATATACAGGAGGCCACACCAGCAGCCCCAGGTGCAGTAGATGACCCCAGCTGACTCGCAGGTGAAGTATCGCCTCACCTAGAAGGGCTGTTTGGGGCCCTGAATGGTAGTGAGGGAGGAGATGTAGGGGCAGGTGTATCACTTGTTCCTCTTGCAAGGCTGAGTGCCAGGAAGGAGATCAGTGGGAAGGGATGGTTGGACATGGGAGTCATTTAGAGAGTGATCCCTGTGGAAAGCGGGAAGTGGAGAGGGAGGAAAGATGTGCTTGGTGGTGGGATCCCATTGGAGATGGTGGTAGTTACGGAAAAACACGTGCTGGACGTGGAGGCTGGTGGAGTGGTAGGTGAGGACAAGAAGAACCCTATCCCTGGTAGAGTGGTGGGGGAATGGGGTAAGAGCAGACGTGCATGAAATAGAAGAAATGCAGGTGAACTCAGTGTTGATGGTGGAGGAAGTAAATCCCTTTTCTTTCAAGAAGGTGGACATCTCATTAGTTCTGGATTAGTTCACAGAGTATAGAACTACTTGAGGCCCTCCGTCAGTCGCAGTTGACCATGAATGTTGCTTCCCAGGAAACGCAGACTAGGACAGTACGGTATGGAGAGCAATCTGTTGCCCATGGAGCAGGCTCCCCCTCTCAACGCAGCTGATGATTCCAAAGGAAATGCAGATACCCATACAATTTGGAACCAGCAGTATCACAGGAGCTGCCAGTCAGCTTTGAAATCAATGTATGACTCCCCTAGGGACTCCAGATCTGGATTCTTTCCTCGGGGTTTATTCCCAAAGCCTTCACCATGAGTGGGTAGAGCTGCAAGGTGGATAAGGTTTAAGATCAGAGTTTTCTTTCTAGATGAACTGTTAGCCACAGCTGACAAGCCTCATCTGCTCAAAGTGACTGGTTTTTAAGACAACCATAACCCACATTTGCCCCTTCTTCTGTCAGTAGAAACGGTTCAGCCAGGCTTTGTAGCTAAGTCACACATGAAGGTTTTATTGCCAATACATTTTTTTTGCTGAAGGTGTAGTATTGCTCTATATGTCAGTTGTCAACTGAAGCAGTGACTTCTCAAGTTGTTTGGAGCTCACCCAAACCATAATGAGCAGAAAATTGTGAGTAATGGCAGTGGTTAGCCACAACAACTTCAATGATCAGTAGATGAAAGCAAACATACCATTGTCCTCCACATTCAAAGTAGGTAAGGCACATATGTGCATTTGCATTTGAATTTGAAGAAGGTTTAACAATATCAGAAGGTAAAGATGTTGCTTATCACATAAGTGAGTTTGAAAGTCTACCTGCAATTGACTTTTGTGTATTTCCTATTGCTAAACTTGTGTGTGTGTGTGTGTGTGTGTGTGTGTGTGTGTGTGTGTTTGTGTGTGTGTGTGTGTGTGCGTGTGTGTGTGTGTGTGTGTGTTTGTGTGTGTGTGTGTGTGCGTGTGTGTGTGTGTGTGTGTTTGTGTGTGTGTGTGCGTGTGTGTGTGTGTGTGTGTGTGTATGGTGGGGGGGGGGGGGGAAGAGAGTACTTGTTTGGAGAAAGGATTACAAAATGCCATACTCAGTAAGAAAATCTCAATGAAGCATCTCAACTGAAAAATGATGTCAGTCTATTTCTTTACATAGATGCTACCTGATGCTACCAGGGATACATTGAGTTCCTCCAGCAACTTTCTCTCTTTGCTCCAGATTACAGAATCTGAAATCTCTTGTATCTCAAGGACAGTAGACTTTGGGTCACAGACACAGACAGAGTGGTTTTGGTCTGGTCTTTGCTTGCTTTTTATTCATCTCCAATGTATTCTGTTCCAATATCCAGGCCTCATGGGAGCACTTTCCCTCCAATCCACTTTCATTCCAAAGTCCATTGGATTCGTTTAGATTCAAGTTCATTGTCATTGTGCCGAGTACAGATACAAAGCCAATGAAATGCAGTTAGCATCTAAGCAGAAATGGAAAGAATAGGGTTATTTACAAAATAACTGTGAATAAAAAGTAAGTGCTACAGCACACAAATATGAAGGTACCGAGACAGTGCAATATGGGTGCTTAGCGCCCATATGGTACTGCTTAGCGCTGAGATGTGAGGTTCAGCAGGGTCACAGCCTCAGGGAAGAAGCTCTTCCTGTGCCTACTGGTACGGGAGCGGAGGCTCCTGTAGTGCCTATCGGATGGGAGGAGAGTAAAAAGTCCATGGTTAGGGTGAGATGTATCCTTGATAATGCTTTTCACCCTGCCCAGGCAGCATTTATGGTAGATGTTCTCATTGGTGGGCAATTGGGTGCTGATAATCCGCCGGGCAGTTTTCACCACATGCTGGAGTGCTTTGCAGTCCGATACGGGACAATTGCCACACCACAGTGAGATGCAGTTGGTGAGTATGCTCTCAATGGTACAGCGGTAAAAGTCCGTCAGTGTGCTGGGATAGAGGTGAGCATTCATCACGTGGCATTAATCTCCTGTGGCAGGAAGAGTCCCATTTGTACTCAGGTATTTCAGCTTCTAAAGCCACAGAAACTGTATTTGCTGCAACAGATCATTCTGTCACAGGGAACTCAGAAAGTCTGATTTCTGAAGTTCACAAATTAAGATCTCAAACCTGGACCTTCATGCAGATTTCTGAAATATAGAGTACTGTTCTAAAACCCTTAAAAGAAAATAAAACAATTTTTAACTCAGTGTGATAAACAATAAAAAGCCAATTGACTGATCATGAGAGAGTCAGAAAATGTGTGCAAAGATATCCTGTTCCAGTTTAAGCCAATCAAGGCTCATCTGCTTAGCATCACTTTTTTTTTGAAGTCATACAAAGTCACTTCTAGACCATTATCCTTCTCACAGATGTCAAAGTAACAAAGCCTTATGGGTATTATTCCATAATATCAAACTATGACAATATAAAGCTGCGCATATAATGCAAGAATTATTTCACTTAATAATAAGTGTAGTTTAAAAGTTTATATACTGTAATCCAATTTCCATAAAATTGAGTCACACCACTCACTGTTATATTGTGACAGCAATCTTCACCCTTATAATCCCCTTTTATAATCTCGTTCCACACTCCACCAAAATAAACTATGGGAAGGCAGTGACAGGCAGTTGAATCTATGCACAGTTGAAGTTTTGTGTACAGCTGTTGTACAAGTCATTGAAGATTTTGACTGAACCCAATAGTTTGCAAAAACACGTTTCAAATTTAAACTTGTAATACGATATAGCGTCTCTTCAGGGGCTGCCACAGCCAAACAAGGTCCGAGCAACTTGAGACCGAGCTGCCATTATATTGTGACGTTAATGAAACAGCTGGGACTGGCCTGTACAATTAACACAAAAGAGGATACAAACCCTCTATCTCTCTAAATGTCAATGCAACCATTACTTATGCCACAGCTCTTGTAGAGTGTTACCTAATATTAGATCCGCAATTATTCTCCTGCTGAGCTCATGCGGATGAGTTTCATTCCTGCTTTTGAGCAGCTCCAGGAGCTGGCATAAAGATAAATTACTGTTTTTTTTTCTTCCCTCAGTATTGGTACTTTTATTCTCAAGAGCACTGAATTAAGGTTGCTAGTCCTTTGTAATTGGAATGTTGTAAATCAAATTACTTCTGGCAACATGCTGATTTCCTAATACTTTTGAAACTCACTGGTATTATGCATATTTTCCATTTAAGCTGTTCTATTCTCTGGTTATTCAGTCAAGCCAAGTTCCTGGTTCAACCAGGTATGGAACTCTCCCTTGGTTGCATAACAGTGGCAAAATGCACTCCCAGTGATGCACGGGATTCTGACCACAAGAGGCCAGAGTCAGGGTTGTTTTTGACGAAGTTAAACTTTCAACCAATATTTCTTCCTCAACTTCTTGTTGTAAACAGGTATACCGTGTAGGCCCATTTTAATCAAAGCTAGACAATGGGGTTATGTTATTTGGCTTGCATCAAACAAGACATCATTGGTTAAGTTATTTAAAACACAGAACATAGAACAGTATAGCCCAGGAAAAGGCCTTTTGGTGCACACTGTTGTTCCAAACCAGCTAAAAAGCAAATCAAAAAACACCCAAACACTAATCCCTACTACCAACACCATGTACATCATGTCCGTATCCCTCCATCTTCCTCACACTCGTTGTATGCCCTCTGGTGTTAGACATTTCAACCCTGGGAAACAGATACTCCCTGCTTACTCTATCTATGCCTCTAATAATCTTCTAAACCTCGATCAGATCTCCCCTCAGCCTCTGCCGCTCCAGAATGAACAACCCAAGTTTATCCAGCCATTCATGATAGCACAAGCCCTCTAAACCAGGCAGCATCCAGTGATACCTCTTCTGCACAATCTCCAAAGCCTTAATATCCTTCCTATAGTGGGGCGACCAGAACTGCATTCAATACTCCAGATGTGGCCTAACCAGAGTTTTATAAAGTTGCAACATTAATTTCTTGACCTTTGAACTCAATGCCTCAACTAATAATAGCAAGCATTCCATAAGCCTTCTTAACTACTTGATCAACCTGTGCAGTCACTTTGAATCCTTAAAAAAAAGTACTAAACCCACACTACCCCATAACCCTCCATTTTTCTTTCATCCACGTGCCTGTCCAAGAGGCTCTTAAATACCCCTAATGTTTTAGCCTCCACCATCATCTCTGGCAAGTCATTCCAGGCACTCACAACCGTCTGTGTAAAAAACTTACCCGGATGTCTCCCCTAAACTTCCCTCCCTTAATTTTGTACATATGCCCTCTGGTTTTTGCCTGTTAACATGTAGAAACACATATTCCAAGTAGCAAATGGAGTCTAACCTCCCAATTTCTTAGTAATTAACCATGAAAAAGATCATTATAATTATAAAAAAGAGAAAAAGAGAAAATGTTAGGAAATGTTAGAAATGTTAGGAGAAAATGTTATAAATGTTAGGAACTATTGGGGATTGTTTGGAATGATCAGGAGAATAAGAGAAAGATGGGGTGACAGAAAGAATTAGACATTACTCAAACTTTATTTTCTGCAATGGATGGCCCATTCGTCTGCAACTCATTTGGCATATTTTTTTAGTTCTTAAGTATTATACTTGTGTTTGGAAAATCATTTGTAGTTTATAAATCTTTTGTAATTCAGAAATCATTTGTAAATCAGAAATTTTCTGTAAGCATTAAATGTGTGCTAAGATCTATTTATCTAAAATTTAATGAGTATCATTAAAATTAATATAAACTGTTTAAAATACTTAGTTAGCTAGAAGTACCTCCTCTTTTGAAGGGGGGGGGGAGCAAACCATTCAGAAGTGGATATTGGCTGCTAGACTTCCCCACAGAGACTAGACAGGAAAGTAAGCTGGTCTTTGAAGAGTAGGTGGATACAGTATAACCTCCCTATAGTGATGATACCCATAGATACCCATATCAGATAGGGGATAAAATCTCCTTTTTAGTTTAGAGTTTTGTGGACAGTGAACCCAATACCATCAGATCTCTATTTGATATATCCACCAAGCTCAGACACTCCTGACACAGTGTTACGTGAAAGCACAATTTACCACCTAATCCACGTCATTGACCCATGTGTTTATATGCACCTGAGTCTTGACACTCTTAACTCTTTCCTGTCCAATCTCCCAGGAAAGGCACAAAGAACAGTTAACACATTTTAAGAGAAAAAAAAAACTATTACTTTCCTTAATCTTTTTTAGGTGATCAAAATTAGTCAGAAAGAACACCTAGGGGTCCTACAACAAGATTCCCACTCCTTGCACTGACTGATCACTTCCCCAAGCAGAAACAGGTCCAGCTGATATCTAAAGGGATACAGCAGACAGAATTCAATACTAATCTCTTGGAAATACCAAATCACCTCTGGCTTTAGGCATTTTTCAATCATGATTCCATTTCTACTCAGTCTATCCAGTCAGTAAAGTCAATAGCAACAGAAATTCAAGGTTTAAGGTTCAAGACTGCTTATTGTCAAATGTAAAGGAGGATTAAATGATTGCTACTCCTGATGCAGTGCAGCCAAAAAAACACAATAAGCATAATGAATACAATAATAAAAACACAATAAATGTAAATATAAAAGCAATCCCATAGCACACAACATACAAGTAACTGTTTGAGTGCCATATACACACTCAAAATAATACCAAAGCTGTAAATTTGACCTGAATATATGACTTATGGTGAGCAGAAGCAGGTCACTCAATCCATTGAGTCTGCCCCGCTATTCAAAGATTCATGGCTGATCTGCTTGTTAATTCAGCTCTGTATTTCCATTTGTCCACAGAAATGTTATGTTGTTCTGTACCTACTCTATCTTCCTTCATATAAGACCATAAGATAGCAGAGCAGAACTAGGCCATTTGGCCCATCGAGTCTGCTCCACCATTTAATAATGGCTGATCCATTTTTCCCTCATAGCCCTGATCTCCTGCCTTCTCTCCATATCCTTTCAAGCCCTGACCAATCAAGAATCTATCAGCCTCTGCCTTAAATATACATAAAGACTTGGGCTCCCGTGGCCACAAATTCCACAGATTCACCGCTGTCTGGCTAAAGTAATTCTTCCTCAATTCCATTCGAAAAGGACGCCCTTCTATTTTGAGTCTCTGTCCACCTGTCTTAGGTACTCCCACCATAGGGAGTATCCTCTCCACATCCACTCTAGCAAGGCTTTTTATCATTTGATACATTTTAATTAGCTTTCCTCTCATTCTTCTAAATTCCAGTGAATAAAGGTCCAGAGCCATTAAACACTCTTCATATGACAAGCCCTTTAATCCAGGAATCACTTTTGTGAAGCTTCTTTAAACTCTCTAGGACAAGGGACCCAAAACTGCTTTCAAAACTCCAAGTGAGGATTCACCAGTGCTTTATAAATCCGCAACATTACATATTTGCTTTTATATTCTAATCCTCTTGAAATAAGTGCTAACATTGCATTTGCTTTCCTCACCACAGACTTAGCCTGCAAATTAACCTTTAGGGAATCATGCATTAGGACTTCCAAATCCCTTTGTGCCTCAGATTTTTGTATTTTCTCTCCATTTAGAACATAGTAAATCCTTTCATTTCTTCTAAAGAAGTGCATGACCATACGCTTCCTGACACTGTATTTCATCTGCCATATCTTTGCCCATTCTCTTAATCTGTCTAAGTTCTTCTGTAGCCTCCCTATTTCCTCAAAACTACCTGCCCCTCCACCTGTTTCCCTATCTTCTGCAAACTTTGCCACAAAGCCATCATTTTTTTCCATCAAGTCATAGACATATAACGTAAAAAGAAGTGGTCTAAACATAGTGCTCTAGTCACCAGCAGCCAACCAGAAAAGGCTCCATTTATTCCCACTCTTTGCCTCCTGCCAATCAGCCACTGCTTTATCCATGCTAGAAACTTTCCTGTATCACCATCAGCTCATAGCCTGCCAAGCAGCTTCATGTGTGGCACCTTGCCAAATATAATAATATTTGGACATTCAACTTCCACTGCCCTTTCGAGGGAAAGCATTGCAAGGACTCACAGTTCTCTGAGAGAATAAAAACAACTTTAAAATGATGAACTTTATTTAGTTACTGATACAGCATGGAACAGACCCTTCCTACTCAATAAGCAACACTCCCCAGACACCCAACTATTTAAAGTTAGCCTAATCACAGGACGTTTAACCTACTAGCTGATACGTCTTTGGACTGTGAGAGGAAACCAGAGCACCTTGAGGAAACCCATGTGGTCATAGGGAGAATGTACAAACTTCTTAGAGTTGGCGCTGGAATTAAACTCTGAACTCCGATATCCCAAATTGTAATAGTGTCACTGATGCACCATCAATAACTCTCGGAGACGTGAGGTGAGATATAGGCTTTTATTGGCTGGAAGAAAGAACAAGCAGCAAGTGACCACCATACAACATCCTGGAGACTGAGGCCGGGGCAGTGCCTCCAATCGCCTTTATACCGGGGTCTGTGGGAGGAGCCACAGGAGCAGTCAGCGGGGGGGGGGGGTGTCCAGACAGGTATATGTAGTTCACCACAGTCACACTAAGCCCTACACCACCATGGTGCTGCAAAATGAACCCTAGTGTAACATCCAGCAGATTCAAGCTTAGTCCACCAAACCTTTCCTCAACAAACAACATATCTACCTTAGGGTATCAGTTCTTTTGCTGCTTTGTTTCTAATATATTTCTATTCTTCCCTGTACATTATACGTACAGTACTCCAGGTATAAAGGTAGGAATATTTTGCCTCAGTTAAACAAGCAAGAGTGTGACTCAGTTTAACTGAAGCAAAATCTCCCTACCTTGATATCTTAATTTTCAGAAAATATCCATGACAGGTGGCACAGTAGCGAAGTCAATAACACAATGCTTTACCGTACCAGGTACCGGGGTTCAATTCCCACAATGCTGCCTGTAAGGAGTTTCTATGTTCTCTCCATGATCGTGTGGGTTTCCTCCGGATGCTCCAGTTTCCCCCACTCTCCAAAGATGTAGCAGTTGGTAGGTGAATTGGTCATTGTAAATTGTCTCATGATTATGTTATGTTTAAGTTGAGGGATTGCAGGGCGGCAAGACTTGAAGGGCTGGAAGCTCCTATTCCACGCTGTATCTCAATAAAATGAAATGCAACTTTAAAATTCTGTTTGGTCTACCAGCACAATATATATAGTTTACTTTTCAATTTCTTGTGTCAAGTGGATAACTTCACACTTATAACACTATTTTGCCAGATCTTTGGCCCTTCTTGCAACAAAAGGCCGTAAATCCATAGCATATAGGAGCAGAATTAGGCCATTTGTCCCATCATGTCTGCTCCACCATTCAATCATGGTTGATCCTTTTTATTTCTCTCCTCCTCAACCCCAGTTCCCGTTCTTCACCCCGTAACATTCGATGCCATGTCCAATCAAGAGCCTGTCAATCTCTGCCTTAAATATACCCTCGACCTGGACTCTACAACTGCATGTGGCAACAAATTCTACAAATTCACCACCCTTTGGCTGAAGAAATTTCTCTGCATCTCTGTTTTGAAAGGGCGCCCTTCTATCCTGAGGCTATGACATTTCCTGATCCATTTCCTTCTCAGCCCCAATCTCCTGCCGTCTTGTCATATCCCTTCATGCTCTGACCAATCAAGAATCCATCAACATCTGTCTTATATATATATCCAATGATTTGGACTACACAACTGCCTTTGGTAAAAACTCAGAGATTCACCACTCTCTAGCTAAAGAAGTTCCTCCCTGTCTCTATTCTGAGGCTGAGTCCGCTGGTCATAGACTCCCCCACCATAGGAACCATCCTCTCCACATTCACTCTGTCAAGGCTTTTCACCATTCAATAGGTTTCAATGAGGTCACCCTCATTCTTCTTTTGATGGCCCAGAGCCATCAGACACTCTTTGTATGACAAGACTTTCTCTTTGCTCTTTCCTCCTTACAAAGTCAGTGTTGCGATTATTGTCATATATACAAGTACATGTGTGCACAGTAGGAATGAAACATTTACTTACAGCATTACCACAGGCACCTTGCATCATATATGCAGCATTCATTGGAAAAAAACATAATTATGCACATTTTACAAGGAAGAACACAATCTAAAACAAAATAAACAGTCCACTTCAGTGCAAGTTAAAAGTTCCTAGTAGGTTACATGGTCAGCACCACATTGTGGGCTGAAGGGCCTGTAATGTGCTGTAGATTTCTAAATTTATTATCTTTGCCCAGTGTTTCAGGGCTGGGTGTGTCTACACGCTTGCCATCCCTCGCCCTGACACTCTTTCTCTGCCAGCTGTGCCACACCCCTCCCTCAGCACTCCACTCTCACCATTCCCAAAATCCATTGCTCCTGCCAGATTTACAAACTTGCTTTCCACTCCATGTTGGCAAATACAGTACTGTGCAAAAGTCTTAGGAACCCTAGCTATAAATATATATCTATAAATATATATCTACAGTATATATATATATGTGCCTAAGACTTTTGCACAGTCTTGTATGTCACTGAATACAACCCTGAGATTCATATTCTTGTGCACATACACAGTAAATCCAAGAAACACAACAGAAACATTGAAAGACTGCATCCAACAGGACAGACAAACAACCAATATGAAAAAGACAACAAACTGTGCAAATACAAAAGAACAAGAAATAAAAATAAATATCGAGAGCATGAGATGTATAGTCCTTGAAAGTTAGTTGATAGGCTGTGGGTAGAGTGTAGTGATAGAGTGAATGAATTTTAGTGAAGTTATCCCCTCTGATTGTCGGGTTGTAACTGTGACTGAACCTGGTGGCGTGGATTCTGAGGCCCCTGCACCTTCTTCCTGATGGTAGCATTGAGACGAGAGCATGGCCTGGATGGTACGGATTCTTGACTGATGCTGATTTCCTGCAAGAGTGCTCTGTGTAGATGTGCTCAGTGCTGGGGAGGGCTTTATCTGTGATGGATTGGGCCATATCCACTATTTTTTTGTAGACTTTTCTGGGCAAGAGCATTGTTGTTTCCATACCAAGCTGTGATGCGTCCAGTCAATATACTCTCCAGCTCACATCTATAGAAGTTTGACAAAGTTGTAGATGTCATGTTGAGACTTCGCAAACTTTTAAGAAAGTAGAGGCACTACCATGCTTTCTTTGTAATTGCATTTTCTTGCTGGACTCAGGACAGATCTGAAATGATAACACTAAGGAGTTTAAATTTGTTGACCCTCTCCACCTGTGATCTCCTGACGAGGGTTGGCTCATGGACCTCTGATTTCCTCCTCCCGAAGTCAATAATCAGCTCCTTGGTCGTCCTGATATAGAGTGAAAGGTTGTTGTTGTGGCACCACTCAGTCAGGTTTTCCATCTCCTTCCTATTTGCTGATTCATCACCATCTTTGATTCAGCAGTGGTGTCATCAGAAAACTTAAATAGGCCTTTGGAGCTGTGCTTTAGCCACACAGTCATGTGTAAAGCAAGTAGAGCAGGGGTTAAACAAACCACCACCTTGTGGTGCACCTGTTGCTGATTAAGATTGTGGCAGAGATGTTGTTGCCAATCCAAACCTTCTAGCATCTGCAAGAGAGAAAACTGAGGATCCAATTGCGGAAGCAGATATTGAAGCCAAGGTCTTAAAGCCTATTGATTAGTTTTGAAAGGATGTTTGTATTGAATGCTAAGCTATATTCAATGAACACCTTCCTGATGTATGCATCTTTGTTGTTCTGATGTTCCAGGGTTGAGTGAAGACTCAATGAAATGAAATTTGCTGTGGACCTTTTGAGCTGGTAGGCAAATTGGAGCATATCCAAGTTGTTTCTCAAATATATCAAAATAATCATAATAGCATGTAGTAATTAAATTTGTGCTAATCTGTTGAAGAACGGAATGGTTGAAGCGAAGTACAGTAGCTGTTCTTTATCCTGGTGGTACAGGACTTCAAGCTTCTTTATTTCCCACCCAAGTGAAATTATTTTGTTACCTATGTTTGTGTCAAGAATAAATTTAATATTTAATCACTGGTCCCTTTATCGAAGTCACTAGCATCAA
Organism: Hemitrygon akajei; assembly: GCF_048418815.1. Lineage (NCBI taxonomy): Eukaryota > Metazoa > Chordata > Chondrichthyes > Myliobatiformes > Dasyatidae > Hemitrygon > Hemitrygon akajei. The sequence goes on from NC_133132.1 coordinate 162,928,174, forward strand.
GTACAAATAGATGGGTACAGTACTAATCTCTGGGATACTCCACATTTTACAACTTGCCAATCAAAAATAAAATCAATTTATGCCTAAAGTTTGTTTTCTGTTCACCATCTAATCCTCTGTATACACCATTGTCACCTCCAGCAATAAAATGGCTCACAGTGAACCATAATGGAGCAGCAAAATAGGGCAAGGCAGAGTTACAATTTGGTTAGTATCTTTCCTAAGAATTTTCAAAGGAGTGATTGTGTACTTTCTGATCCTTTGCATTATACTTTTCAGGTACTTAATATTAAACTTACCACTTTGCAGACTACAACTTTTAACAGCAGTATAATTGTAAAAGATCATAGCTTTGCAAAGCAATGTGCAACGAGCTTATCCATTGGCAACAGGGCAAGATGCACCAGAAATGCTGATGTGTTTGTGAAGCGGCTGTGAACAAGGATCACTAACACAAATTCTATGTAAATTAACAGCTGCTGGCTTATATAAGGCACTGCCATCTCATCTCTTAGATCGTCTTTTTGGATTGAATTGGCTTGCTTCCACTTCAATTCTGTGCAAAACCAGTATTGAAACCTGGTGAATCTGCTACAGTTGGAGCTTGGTGGAGCAGGTGGGTAGTCAGTTTGGGAGGTGATGCACGTCTTCCATCACCTACCCTGGGATCCTATGAGCTCTTGACATATGAACTTCAGGTTCTTGATGCTATGCTGAATGCCCCTTCTCTATTTTAAGGTGTCATTGGCTAAGGATTTGTGGATTTAAGAGTTGGTGGTTTCTCTCATATGGCTTCTTAAGGTTGTTATAGCTGGGGGTGGTAATAAGAACATAAGACAATAAAACATAGGAACAAATTAGGCCATTCAGCCCATCGAGTCTGCTCTGTCATGGCTGATCCCAGATCCAACTTAACCCCATAAACCTGCCTTCTCGCCATATCCTTTGATACCCTGACTGATCTGGAAACTAGCAACTTCCACCTTAAATATACCCATGGACTTGGCCTCCATTGCAGTCTGTGGCAGAGCATTCCACAGATTCACTAGTCTTCTGGCTAAAAATAATTCCTCCTTACCTCTGTTCTGAAAGGTTGCCCCTCAGTTTTGAGGCTACGCCCTCTAGTTCTGGATACCCCCACCATAAGAAACATCTTCTCCAAATCCACTCTTTCTTTGGGTTCATCAGCTGCATGGAGATAGGGAGCTTTCTACATGGGCAATAGCTTGCTCTCCATGTTGTACTGCCCTGGCTTGTGTATCTAGACAGCTAAGGGGCAACACCCATGGCTGACCCAGACCAGCAGAGACCTCAGCTCAGGTCTCTCTCGTTCTTTGAGGTAACTGCTTTCTAATCTGATAGGAAGGCAGGGACCCTTGCTGCCTGATCAGCTTTTCATCAGAGTCAAAGGTTCTGCTGGTGCATGGAAAGCAATGATGATCACTAGAAAACCTTCATTAAAAGATATCTCCTGCGGTTTTATTTATATTCTTTTAATTTAATGACACTGCACCGTAATAGGTGTAATAAATATTCAGGCCAAAGAGCTCATGCCATCTAATTATACACACTTGACCAATTAAACTACCAACCAATAGGTCTTTGGAACATTGGAGGAAGTTAGGGCACCCAGAAAAAAGCCCACAAGGTTTCGGAGAAAATGTACAAACTCCTTACAGACAGTGGCAGAATCGAACCTGGGTCACTGGCTCTATAAGAGCATGACACTAACTGCTCTGCTACCATGCCACCCCAAATAGGATATAAGAGATGATCTGTGCTGGGCATTGTTTCGCCTGGACTTTGCATTTGTAGGATGGTATTGCAAGTCAATTGGGAGGGGGTCTTTGATTTGCCAATTTTAATTGTAAAACACATTTGTTCACGTTCTTCAGCAGGCAAGTTGACTTTGGGATTTCGTTTTTGAAGTGTGCGCACACAAGAGTTACCTACTATTGTAATTTAACTCCAAGAGAAATTATTTCACTGTGGCAGACAACATGGAGGCTTCTCTGCAGTTAGAAGTATCAGGTTTGTCTTCTTTCTAGAAGATGGCCACAAGAAAAGTTCCTCAGGGTTCGCTAGCATATCTTCCTTTTCCTTGATCTTGATGATGAGGTTGTGCATTTCTGACAGAAGTTCTCTGCAAAGTTGACTCACGATTCCTTGTAGTCAAATACAGAACATCACAACAGTGTCTGTGCTCCAGACACTGGCACCTGTTAGATTATCTCTTCACTCCAGCCGGAGATTGTGTTGAGGTTTATGTCACTGTTGGCTTTGCAGGGAATAATGACTGGTGGTGCCACAGTTATCTCCATCATTCTAACACCAGCACAGGAGGAGCAACAGAAAAGTTGTCACATGGAAATTGAGGCCTCAATTACTCCACAAAGGAAACTATTCTCAGACCTACCTCACAGACAACTTGATAACCCCTCACATAATGGCAGCAGAGTGGCTGAATTCCCTCAAAGTTAAATCCTATTCTCTTGTCTTCTCGACTGGGAATCACCAGACTATTTGATGAGAATAAACAGAAGATCCAGGAGCTAATTTACCACAAGTGCAAAATTAGAAAATGCATCGTGCTTTGAGCAAAAGTAAGTGGCTCTGCAGGCACTGGAAGGCTAAATTCAAACAGAAAACTTCTAGCCTAAAGCAGAGAATGTGCATGGAGAGTACAGGAGGCCTCTTTATACCTCATGAAGGAAATGTACGTTGGCTGTAACTTGATGCTGTCTGTTGTCAAGCTCCTGGAGTTCCAAGTCTATATTGCTAGTTGCATTAAGGTTCACACTAAACAGGCAATCTCTTAAAGAAATTAGCTTTATTTGTCACATGGACATCAAAACATCAAAACTCTCATTATATTATGGAATTAATTCTAAGCAGTAATGGTTTTGGTAACTGTTGTATATGATGCCAACGTCAGCTAGGTGGGGTTGGTTAGTGTATTTCTTGTTGGATATGGTCAATTCCTGGCATTGTGCGCCACAACTTTGGGTATGAATGCTGTGAGGTCTTGCTACCTGCTGGTGTGGACAATTTACAAAGAGAAGTGAACATTAGAACACTACTAGAAGGCTGACGTCAGGAGGGTTAATGGCACCTAACAGTGACTCCTTTGCTTGCACCTTCGGAAACAGCTCTATTTCCATCTTTAATATCTCTATTTTTCCCTTTCAGGGTTCTTTTGAAGACCCTGACCTGGAGTTACACGCTGACTATGGATCTTTGTGGGAATGGGACCCGCTCTCGGGGTTTCATAACCAGCCATTGTTTGGCACGCCAAGGGCCTGGTCTAAGAGTTCTGCTTGCCTTCAGAGGACCGAGTTGTCAAGGTTCTGGAGACGGGGGGATCGGAGGTCAGTGTCCAGGCGGAAGACCGGTGTGTCGTGGGTGATGGAAGATCTAAGGCTGTGTGCTGAGAGACCTGAGATCTTTGGGCACAGAGCTCGGAAAAAGCAACACAATAGACTTTTAATGTCATAAACCAGCGAGTTGTTTGTTGTGTCTTCCTTCTCGCTGTGAAACTGAAACAACTCTTTTTCACTTTTTAGGGAGAGAGGGAGCCTGTGGTATGTCGAATGCTGGGTGAACAATGTAGTCTTTGGGGTAACTGCAAGTCTGTGTCTTTGCTGTTGCTTTGCTCACACTTGAGTGCTCGGTGGTGAGCGCTGATGCTTATCCTTGCCGGTAGGGGGAGGGGAGATTGTCGCTCACTGCCACTTATGCGCGGGAGGGAGGGGAGCTAGGAAGGGCTTTGGGGTTCTAATATTTAACTGTCATTCATCCTTTGGGGGAACTCCTCTGTTTTCGTGGATGGTTGTGAAGAAAAAGCATTTCAGGATGTATATTGTATACATTTCTCTGACATTAAATGTACCTTGAAACCTTTGAAATGTTGTGTAATCATAAGCAAACATCTCCACGAAGAGAGAGTAACTGATGAAGCACCTGGTGATAGTTAGGCCCTGGGGACATCCCAACGACCACAGTCACCCTCCTTCATACACGGTTTGTCACCAGCTACAGGAGTGGCCCCAACTTGATGCCCAGTGACTTCAGTTTTACCTCCAAATACCATACCTACCTTATAGCTAGAATTGAAGACTTTAATGAACCCTTCCCCTGTCCACTTCTCAACTCTCACACTGCACTCATCACTTCTCCTTTTTTATTGCTGCTGTTTCACGTATCGGGGGTGTATGGGGTGTCCAGGAAGGTGCAGTAATCTGGTGAAGGGGCTTGTCATGTCCTTTCCGGAGCAGCTCACTCACCTGTGATCCCCACTGGACTCTCAGCTCCCACCAGCGACTCCAAGTAGCTGTTTGCATGTGACAGTGACCACACCCCGGTGCACCCCTTCAACGGGTGGGGGTGCTCCAAGTGAGGGTAGCTGGTGGCCTCATATCCTGGTGAGATAGGGACACACCTGTCCCAGCTTGGAAAGTCAGCTCTGGTGGACTGGGCAGATGAGATCTACAGTGAGATCCAACAGCTAGGAAGGCGATACCGCAATGCCCCGTGGAGAGTGAAGGGCATGACGAGGCGCAGAAGATGTCGTGGGCATCCACTGCAACTGAGGAAGATCCCAGTTTGTGACACTTGTTTGTACCACTGGACCCAGACGTCTGAGGTCGAGAGAGTGGAACTGCCCCATCGCAATGGGTTCTCCACTTTAAAAACCCTCCCACGCAGTTCCTTTGAGATCATCAAACATGATAGACAACCACCATTCACATATTTATATGACTGCTTGTTTTATTACAATACTGCCAGTAACATTATACTGTCTTACATAAACATTCACCTCAGACTTTATGCCAGCCTGTCAACCTTCAGACCGAGCCACTCAGGGACTTGTGCTAATATTATTTTGTGACTGTATGTCCTGAACCGTAACTATATGCTTTGCATGACTATGTGTACTGTGTTTTGCACCTTGGCCCCAGAGGAACGATGTTTTATTTAGCTGTATACATGTGGATGGTTGAATGACAATAAACTTGAACTCGAAAACTTGAGCCAAGTAATTCTGGCAAAATTGAAACCAGACACCAAGACACCACAGTAACAGATCCCTTCAATCTAGTGAGCCTGCACTGCCAAATGAAACCCATATGACCAATTAATTTACTAATCCTGAAACAAGGCCTCAGAACTAAAGGATCTCCCTTTAGGGCAGAGTTGAGGAGGAATTTCTGTAGCCAGAAGGTGGTGAATCTGTGGAATTCATTGCCACAGGCAGCCATGAAGGCCAAGTCATTGGGTATATTTAAAGTGGAATTTGATAGCTTCTTCATGGTGTCAAATGTTGTGGGGAATATGACAGGAGAAATCAGCCATGATGCAATGGCCTAATTCTGCTTCTATGTTCTGAGATCTTTCATGGTCTTTAAACCTGTGAAAAGTGGGAGGAAACCAGAGCATGGGTTATTGGAGAGACATTTGTTATTGGATTAATATAATCTCTTACACCTTTGGTCTTCCAGAGCCAAGATGGGGGCCATTTCAGAAATGAACAAACCCTATGGTTTCTGTTGGCTTTGCTTCAAGTCAGACTATTTCTCTCCTATTCTTTTCCCCTATCTGGTCACAACTAGTCACTGAGCCAGTCATCAGGGTTCATGAGTGAGCTGCTACTGGTTATAAACTAACAAAATCAATGAACCAAGTTCAATTGATCAAACTGATGATATCATTTAGTGTGTGCAGTATAGATTGTTCTCCCGCTTGAATGCTGTTCAGTTTTAAATCACTCACACCGTCTACCACATTGGTTATCATCTCAACAAAACTTGAGGCATGGAAGTCTATTTTTTATTTTTAGTTTTCTACTTTGAGATGCAGCTTGGAAGTGGTTGTGCCAGCTCAACAAGCTGCACCTCCCAGCAAACCACCTAGTTAATCCGAAACGAATCAAGGGACAGTTTACAATGAACGTTTAACCTACTACCCAGTAGGCCATTGGACTGTGGGAGGAAACAAGAGCACCCGGAGGAAACCCATGTGTTCACAGAGGAGTGTACAAATTCCTTATAAATGATGTGGGAACTGATCTCTGATTTCCGATGCTCCAAGCTGTAATAGCATCACGCCAACCGCTACATTCCTGTGGTACCCTTTTTGCCATCTCTACTGCCTGCTTTCAACAATTTTCTCCTTACTTAAATACCTGCTACTTGCATCCTTAATTAATCTGTAACATTTAATTACTGCAGGTGCTAAACTGACTGATCTGTAATTACTTAGATCAGTGCCATCTCCCTTTTGTAAACAGATAAAACAATCCTCAGTCAATTGTGTACTGAAATTTAGGGGCTGTTTCTTACGTTACTGGATGTTATTCTTTTACGTTGAACAAAAACGACCAAAGGGCAGGTTCTTCTCTCCTTGTACTACCAGCAGACAACATATTCAGCATCTCGAAGTTCAAAGTTTGAAATAAATTTATTATCTAAGTACACATATGTACAACTATATACAACTCTGAGGTTCATTTTCTTACGGGAATCCACAATAAATCCATAATAAGAATAATAACCATAACAGAGTTAATGAAAGACTGCACCAAGTTCAACCAATGTGCAAAAGACAACAAACTGTGCAAATACAAAAATAAATAAATTAATAATAATAAATAAATAAGCAATAAACATCGAGAACATGGGATGAGGAGTCACTGAAAGCGAGTTGTGGGAATATCTCAATGATGGGTAAGTGAAGTTATCCCCTTTGGTTCAAGAACATGATGGTTGAACATAGAACATTGAACTTAGAAATCTACAACACATTACAGGCCCTTCAGCCCACAATGTTGTGCTGACCATGTGACCTTCTCTAGAAACTGCATAGAATTATCCTACTGCATGGCCCTCTATTCTTCCAAGCTCCGTATACCTATCTTAAAAGTCTCTTAAAAGACCCTATTGGATCTGCCTCTACCACTGTCGCTGGCCATGCATTCCACTCACCCACCACTCTCTGTGTGAAAAACCCACCTCTGAGATACCCCTGTACCTATTTCCAAGAACCTTAAAACTATGCTCCCTCATGTTGACCATTTCAGCCCTGGGTAAAAAGCCTCTGGCTATCCACACAATTGATGGCTCTAATCATCTTATACACCTCTTTCAGGTCACCTCTCATCCTCCATTGCTCCAAAGAGAAAAGACCAAATACAATCAACCTATTCTCATAAGGCATGCTCTCCATTCCAGGCAACAGCTTTGTAAATCTCCTCTGCACTCTCTCTATAGTATCCACATCCTCCCTGTGGTGAGGTGACCAGAACTAAACACAGTACTCCAAGTGGGGCGTAACTAAGGTCTTATTTAGCTGTACACTACCTCACAGTTCTTGAACTCAATCGGAGGGTTGATGAAGGCCAACACACCATACAGTTGAGGGGTAATAACTGTTTCTGAAACTGGTTGTGTGAGTTCTGAGGCTCCTGTACATTCTTCCTGATGGTAACAGTGAGAAAAGAACATGTCCTGGGTGATTGGGTCCCCAGTGATGGATTATGCTTTCCTGTGATAGCTTTTCATGTAGATGTTTTCAGTGGTTGGGAGGGAGTTACTCGTGATGGACTGGGACATATCCACTGTCTTTTATATGGTTTTCCATTCAAAGGCTTTGGCATTTCCACACCAAGCTGTGATACAGCTAGTCTCTCCACCACACAAATACAGAAATTTGTCATGGTTTTAGAGATCATGCCAACTCTTCGCCAACTCCTAGGGATGTAGAAGCACTGCTGTGCTTTCTTTGTAATTATACTTCTGTGCTGGACCCAGGACAGGTCCTCCAAAATAATAACACCAAGGAATTTAAAGTTGCCGACCCTCTCCACCTCTGAGCCTCTGACGAAGGCTGGTCCATGGATCTCTGGTTTCCTCTTCCTGAACTCAACGATCAACTCCCTGGTCTTGCCGACATTGAGTGAGAGGTTGTTGCTATGGCACCACTCAGCCAGATTTCCAATCCACCTCCTGAATGCTGACTCATCACCACCTTTCATTCGGCCAGCAACAGCAAACCTGAAAATGGTATTGTAGCTGTGCTTAGTCACACAGTCACAAGTGTAAAGCAGGGGGCTAAGCACAGAGCCTTGTGGTGCACCTGTGCTGATGGAGATGGTGGAGAAGATGTTTTTGCTGATCCAAAATGTGGGGTCTGCAGGTGTGGAACTTGATGATGCAATTGCACAAAGATAGGTTTTAATAGGTTTCAAAGGTACATTTAATGTCAGAGAAATGTATACAATATACTTCCTGAAATTCTTTTTCTTCAGAAACATCCATGAAAACAGCAGAGTGCCCCAAAGAAAGAATGACAGCTAAATGTTAGAACCACAAATGCCCAGCAGCTCCTCTCTCCATAAGCCGTAGCAAAGCGACGACCCCCCCTCCCCCATCAGCAAAAAAGCATCTGCACCCCCCACCGAGCACTCAAACATGCAGCAAAGCATCAGATTTGTGGTACCCCAAAGACTATTCGTTCACCCGGTAATTCGACATACCACAGGCTCTCTCTCTCTCTTCCGAATAAGGGAAAAAGAAATGTCTCCATTTCACAGCGAGAGGGGAGACCGAACAAAACAACTCGCCGATTTATGGCGTTAAAAGCCTGCTGCGTCAATTTCTCCGAGCGCTGTGCCCAAAGAATTCAGGTCTCTGGGCACGCAGACAGCAGACTGCTCGCTGCTTTCGAAGTACGTGTACTTGTACAACTTACCAGGCGGCGGCAGCAACCTCGAGTCTGCCTACTCCCAGAGCCACGAAAATCCGGCACCCCGAAGGCACACTAGTCACCCAGGCCAGATCCTTGGCATATCAAAATGCGGCCGGTTGTGAGACCCTGAGAGCCAGTCCCGTTTCCGCAAAGAACCGAAGAGTTATTGAGGCTACGGTCTAGAAGTTTATTCATTAGTTTTGAGTGGATGATGGTATTAAATGCTGATCTCTGGTCAATAAAGAGCATCCTGATATATGCATCTTTGCTGGCCAGATGTTTGAAGGTTAAGTGATGAGCCAGTGAGATAGTATCTGCTATGGGCCTGTCGTTCCAGAGGGCAAAATGGAATGCCTCTAATCACTTTGCAGATAGGAATTGATATGTTTCATTGCTAATCTCAAAAAAAAATTCATCACTGTTGATGTATGTGCTACTGGATGCTGGTCACTGAGGCAGGTTATCACGTTTTCCATAGGCACCTGTATGATTGAAGCCTGCTTGAAGTGGATGGGTACCTCAGACTGCTGAATCGAGAGATTAGTGAACACTCCAGACAAATGATCAGTACAGGTCTTTGGTACTTGGGCAGGAACACCGTCTGGACCGGATGTTCCTCGTGGGCTCACCCTCCCGATGGCTGCTTGCATGTTGGCCTCAGAAATCAGGGGTTGTGGGAATTTGTGATGGTTCATCCTTGTATTGATGGTCAAAGTGAGCATAGAAGGCATTGAGTTCATTTGGAATTGAAGCCCTGCTGTTGCCTACGTAGCTTGATTTAACCCAGGCAACCTGTTCGTATTCTATACCTTCACAGTATGGTCTGGGTCAATTTTGACCCGGCCCAAGAATCCCCTCATAACAAGTGTCTATACCAAATTTTGAACCACAGATCTATTTAGAATGTATAAATAGCCTATCTGACATTAATAAATGGGTGATTAATTGTTAATTAATATTTCAGAGATCTAAAATCCATTTCAATAGGTACGGGTCAAATTTGACCTGGAACAGCCTGAATGAACAAAAATTTGTAGCACCTGTACGAAAGTATAAAATTTTTTAATATTTTCATTTTTGTGCATTTTGGGTCACTTTAGGAAAAGTCATCAAATTTCGGCTAAAAAAATGTCATTTAAGGTGTTTTTACTGCTGTCAAATTTCAAAACGGGTCAAGTGCTTCTTGGGGGGGTTTAAACTAAATTTGCAGGGGGCGGGGATCCAGAATGTGAGAGAGGATAGCGAGAGGAAGAATAAAGGACAGGTGGGGACTACACGGTTCTGGAATATAAGTGCGTAGTAGAGGAAGGTGGGGCGGAAAAAGTGATAAGGAGGACTCATGTACAGAGGGATGGTCGGACAGAACATGGAGTTAAATGTGTTGAAAGAATAAGTAAATTTAGGAAGGACAACAAAATTCTAGGGGCGTATAGCCCGATGGGAGTTCGGGGAGCTGGGTTAAGCACAATAGGCAGTGATTCAAACAGAGAGAGGAGAAATGGGCTAAAAATTCTATATCTGAATGCACGAAGTGTCAGGAATAAGGCGGATTAGCTTGAAGCCCAGGTGCGAATGGGTAACTATGATGTTGTTGGGATAACGGAGACATGGCTGCAGGGAGATCAGACCTGGGAAATGAATGTACAAGGGTATACGTGCTATCGAAGGGACAGAAATGTGGGCAGAGGGGGTGGGGTGGCCCTGTTGGTGAGGAATGAGATTCAGTCCTTTGCAAGGGGGGACATAGGGTCAGGAGAAGTAGAGTCTGTGTGGATAGAACTGAGGAACAGTAAGGGCAAAAGGACCCAAATGGGTGTTGTCTACAGGCCACCAAACAGTAGCATGGATATAGGGTGCAAGTTGAATAGGGAGTTAACATTGGCATGTGGCAAAGGTAATGTCGCAGTAGTTATGGGGGATTTCAACATGCAGGTGAACTGGGAGAATCAGGTTGGTGCTGGACCATAGGATAGGGAGTTTGTAGAGTGCCTATGGGATGCATTCTTGGAACAGCTTGTACGAGAGCCGACCAGGGACAAGACTATTCTGGATTTAGTGTTATGTAATGAACAGGATTTGATAAGTGATCTCGCAGTAAAGGAACCATTAGGAGGTAGTGATCACAATATGATAAGCTTTTATCTGCAATTTGAGAAGGATAAGGGCAGCTCGGAGGTGTCAGTGTTGCAGATGAACAGGGGAAACTATGGAGCCATGAGGGAGGAGCTGGCCAAAGTTGACTGGACGGATAGCCTAGCAGAAAAGACAGTGGAACAGCAATGGCAGGTATTCTTGGGAGTAATGCACAAGTTGCAAAATCAGTTCATCCCCCAGAGAAGGAAGGATTCAAAGGGAGGAAAGGGGCCACAGTGGTTGACAAAGGAAGTCAGAGATTGCACAGCATTAAAAAAAGGAAATATGACAGAGCTAAGGTGAGTGGGAGGACAGATGATTGGGAAGTGTTTAAGGAACAACAGAACTTAACTAAAAAGACAATACGGGGAGAAAAAATGAGGTACGAATGCAAGCTAGCCAGGAATATAAAGGAAGATAGCAAAAGCTTTTTTAGGTATGTGAAGAGAAAGAAGATAGTTAAGAACAACGTTGGGCCCTTGAAGAATGAATTGGGTGAAATTGTTATGGGAAACAGAGAAATGGCGGAAGAATTTAATGAGTACTTTAGATCTGTTTTCACTAAGGAAGACACAAGCAATCTCCCAGATGTATGGATGGGCCAAGGACATAGGGTAACAGAGGAAATGAAACAGATTGACATTTGGAAGGAAACGGTGATGAGAAGACTGATGGGACTGAAGGCTGACAAATCCCCAGGTCCAGATGGTCTGCACCCTAGGGTACTAAAGGAGGTGGCCCTGGAAATTGCGGATGCATTGGTAATCATTTTCCAATGTTCCTTAGATTCCGGATCAGTCCCTGAGGATTGGAGAATGGCTAATGTTATCCCACTTTTTAAGAAAGGAGGGAGGGAGAAAACAGAGAACTATCGACCTGTCAGCCTGACATCGGTGGTGGGAAAGATGCTAGAGTCCATTATTAAGGATGAAATAGTGGCATATCTAGATAGCAGTGATAGGATTGAGCTGAGCCAGCATGGATTTACCAAGGGTAAATCATGCTTGACTAATCTGTTGGAGTTTTTTGAGGATGTAACCAGGAAGTTAGACAAGGGAGATCCAGTGGATGTAGTGTACCTCGATTTTCAGAAGGCATTTGATAAGGTCCAACATAGAAGATTGGTGGGTAAAATCAAAGCTCAGGGCATCGGGGGGAAGACATTGATATGGATAGAAAACTGGTTGGCAGATAGAATGCAAAGGGTAGCGGTGAATGGGTGTTTCTCGGAATGGCAGGTGGTGACTAGTGGGGTGCCACAGGGCTCGGTATTGGGACCACAGCTGTTTACCATTTACGTTAACGATTTGGATGAAGACATAGAAAATAACATCAGCAAATTTGCTGATGATACTAAGCTGGGTGGCAGTGTGACATGTGATGAGGATGTTAGGAGAATTCAGGGTGACTTGGATAGGCTGGGTGAGTGGGCAGATACTTGGCAGATGGCGTTTAATGTGAATAAGTGTGAGGTTATCCACTTTGGGAGTAAGAACAGGAAGGCAGATTATTATCTGAATGGTGTAGAGTTGGGTAAGGGAGAAATACAAAGAGATCTCAGAGTCCTTGTTCATCAGTCACTGAAGGTGAATGAGCAAGTGCAGCAGGCAGTGAAGAAGGCTAATGGAATGTTGACCTTTATTACAAAGGGAATTGAGTACAAGAGCAAGGAAATCCTCTTGCATTTGTACAGAGCCCTGGTGAGACCACACCTGGAGTATTGTGTACAGTTTTGGTCTCCAGGGTTAAGGAAGGACATCCTGGCTGTAGAGGAAGTGCAGCGTAGATTCACGAGGTTAATTCCTGGGATGTCTGGACTGTCTTACGCAGAGAGGTTAGAGAGACTGGGCTTTACACGCTGGAATTAAGGAGATTGAGAGGGGATCTGATTGAAACATATAAGATTATTAAGGGATTGGACAAGATAGAGGCAGGAAATATGTTCCAGATGCTGGGAGAGTCCAGTACCAGAGGGCATGGTTTGAGAATAGGGGATAGATCAGATAGGACAGAGTTAAGGAAAAACTTCTTCTCCCAGAAAGTTGTGGGGGTTTGGAATGCACTGCGTCGGAAGGTAGTGGAGGCCAATTCTCTGGATGCTTTCAAGAAGGAGCTAGATAGGTATCTTATGGATAGAGGAATCAAGGGATATGGGGACAAGGCAGGAACCGGGTATTGATAGTAATTGATCAGCCATGATCTCAAAATGGCGGTGCAGGCTCGAAGGGCCAAATGGTCTACTTCTGCACCTATTGTCTATTGTCTATTGTCTAAATTTGACTTGAACTGTATGTAAGGGTTAACTTTATCTGAGATGATAGTATTCAACTCCTACCACGTGTTGAGCATCCTTTGTTGATTCAAATTTAGTCTGGAATTGCCACTTCGCCCTTGAAAAGTTATCACCCTTAATATAACGCATCTACTTTACCAGACACAGAAATATAAAGCAGAGGAATAGTCCATTTGGTTCACTACATCGTGTGGACTCGTGGTCATCCATCCATATCAATCCCATTTTCTAGAACTTGACCCACGCCTATACACTAGGTGATCGAAATGCTTTTCCAGACTTTTTTTAAGTGTTGTTAGCAATTCTGCTTGCACCATTCTTGCTGACACCGTGTTCCAGGGTACTCACCACTTTCTGGGTAAAGAGGCTCCCCTCAAAATCTCATGCCCTGTAGCCTACACCTACGTTCTCTAGTTTTAACCACCTCTGAAAGGTTTCTTGCAGTTTAACTTATCTTTGCCCCTCATAATTTTGTACACATTCTTTCTTAATTTCTTCTGCTCTTGTGAAAAATTCGAGCATCTCCAGTCTCTCATAGCTAAAACACTTCATCTCTGGCTGCATCCTGTTGAGTCTCTTTTACACCCCCTCCAGCACTATCACATCCTCCTTTTAGTTTGGTGACCATAACTGCACGCAATACTTCTGAGGTTAGAAAAAAACATTTTTAAAATTTGGAGTTTATCCTCCCTCCTCCTGTATTCAGTGTCCTGACCAAGAGTTCAGTATGCCTCCTTAATCATGCTATCTACCTGTGCCACCTTCAATGACCTTTGGGCTTGTACACAAATGGTCTTCTGTTCGTTAATACTCTAGAGCATTACCATTCATGGTGCATGCCCTAGCTTCATTAGTAAGAACATAAAAACATAAGAAATAGGAGCAGGAGTCGGCCATCTGACCCGTTGAGCCTGCTCCGTCATTCAATAAGATCATGGATGATTTGACCATGGACTCATCTCCCATACCTGCCTTTTCCCCTAACTGTTAAGTCCTCCACTAGGCAAAAATCTATTCACACTTGCCTTAAATATATTTACTAAGGTAGCTTCCACTGCTTCATTGGGCAGAGAATATTCCCAAAATGCATCACCTCTCCTTTATCTGGATCAAACTAATACATCAAAATCTCATTGTAGACTTGGACTACCCTCCACATTGTCAATAACTCCACCGATCTTCATGTTATCTAAATAAATATCATTTCTCACAGATCCGCATCCCAATCATTCACACATTACGATCAGTCAGGAACCCAAGATCGGTCCCTGTAGATCACCACCAGTCAGAGGCATTCAATTGCAATGCCATCCTTGTTATCATAACTTTGGGACCATGTCCAAGTTCATCATCTCTTGACTGCAAAGAATTATATTCGGTTCTTTTAGACAGAGAATGGGTGGAGCTTCTGACAATGCTTCCAATGTCTCTTCTTTTCACTCATGTGGTTAATAGCAACTTATCATGGGCTAAAGTCTCCAGTCTCAAACACAGGAGATTCTGCAGATGCAGAAATTTCAGAGTAACAGTTAAGTCAGCATCTATGGAGAGGAATAAAGAGAGTGATGCTTTGGGCTGAGGCCCTTCATCAGGTCACTGATTGAGTCAGATGGATGCTACCTGACCTGCAAGTTCCTACACCATTTTGTGTGGGCTATAATCTCATTAGATTTCATTGTGCCTCGATGACCTGGAGAGCTATGCTGGCTAGAATCAGGGCTTTGTGCTTTGGCTCTTGGTAGGGTCACCCATGCCGAACAGGTCAAAGGGCAGAGGCCAGACTAAGAGTGGTCTACTGGTCCTCCAGGTTCAGGGGTTCAACTCAGGTCTAACAATGCTGAATGGTAAAACAAAATTGTTATGAAAACAGCAAAGAAGAATCCTTCTGCATCTAAATGCGACAGTATTCCTGAGTCTCCACCGGGGAATTGCATGACTGAAAGTATGACCGAGAGGAAGCTGCTGACATGATGTAAGAAGCCCTGAACCATGCCAGAGAAGGAGGACCTTTATTGCTGCCCTAAATGCCAGTGGAGTAGTGGGCAATGAGAAAGGATGTACTAGTCTCAGTAGAGTTCTCGATGATGTGCCTACATTTGCTTCTGAGGGATGAAACAATGCTTCATCGTGTTTACAGCATTCACTTCTTTCATATGAATGGAGGGTGTGAGCATCCCTTGGTGATGTAAACCGCTGATAATTTAAATCAAATATAGCCTTCTGCTTATTATCGTAGACCTCCATTGATCTAGAACTTGACCACAAACCTCCATCACAACATTTAGTGTATCGTGACATTTTTGTAGTAATCAGTTGCATAGAGATGAACTTCTGAGACCTGCCATTTTGAAGTAAATTGGTGCCTATTTAACGTGTGAGGTAAATGCCTGGAAAATGGTGTGTCCAAATGCGTGATGGGGTTAAGCACACTAAGTAGGACCAGTAACTGATGAAGAATGTCAGAAATGGATATATACAGTACTGGGCAAAAATATTGGGCGCATATATATTGCTGGGGTGCCTAAGTCTTTTGCACAGTACTGAATTCGTCAATGTGGAGTGGAGAGTGAGTTTGTAAATCCGGCGGGAGCGAAGGATGTTGGGAATGGCAAGGGTGGAGTGCTGTGGGAGTTGTCAAGTCAAGTCAAGTCACTTTTATTGTCAGTTCGACCATAACTGCTGGTACAGTGCATAGTAAAAATGAGACAACGTTTTTCAGAACCATGGTGTTACATGACACAGTACAAAAACTAGACTGAATTACGTAAAAAAAAAAAACAACACAGAGAAAGCTACACTAGACTACAGACCTACACTGGACTGCATAAAGTGCATAAAAACTGTGCAGGCATTACAATAAATAATAAACAGGACAATAGGGCAGTAAGTTGGTGTCAGTCCAAGCTCTGGGTATTGAGGAGTCTGATAGCTTGGGGGAAGAAACTGTAACATAGTCTGGTCATGAGAGCCTGAATGCTTCAGAGCCTTTTCCCAGATGGCAGGAGGGAGAAGAGATTGTATGAGGGGTGCATGGGGTCCTTCATAATGCTGTTTCCTTTGTGGATGCAGCGTGTAGTGTAAATGTCTGTAATGGCGGGAAGAGAGATCCCGATGATCTTCTCAGCTGACCTCATTATCCGCTGCAGGGTCTTGCGATGCGAGATGGTGCAATTTCTGAACCAGGCAGTGATGCAGCTGCTCAGGATGCTCTCAATACAACCCCTGTAGAATGTGATGAGGATGGGGGAAGGGAGATGGACTTTCCTCAGCCTTCGCAGAAAGTAGAGGTGCTGCTGGGCTTTCTTTGCTATGGAGCTGGTGTTGAGGGACCAGGTGAGACTATCCGTCAGGGGAACACCAAGAAATTTGGTGCTCTTTACGTCAGGTGACAGAAAAGGAGTGCCAGGAGTGGAGGGTGGCATGAATATTAACACACCCAGCCCTGAGACCTCAGGTAAGGTCATTTCATTCCGAACAAATGGTTTATTGATCATTACAGACTGTCTTTCTGAAGCTTCCCACTCCCAGCCCTCTGTCTTCCCCTTTTCCCAACTATGATTCCCCTCTCCCTGTCTCCTTCCCACTCCCAGTCCACTATGGGGACCCATATCAGAATCAGGTTTATCGTCACTCACAAATAACATGATTTTTTTTGGCAGTAGTATAGTGCAATACATATGTTCCTAAGATGTTTGCACAGTACTGGAGAACAGAGAAGTCTGTGAGTGCAGTTGTCCAGATGTTGGTGGATGGGACCTAATGGCAGATTCACTTCTTTTGACCATACTCTGAAGCTTACTAACTACTATTTGGCACTGAGGCTAGCTCCATGGATATTGCTCCTTGCATTGGCTACCCTGATGGCCTACTCCCTGTTTTTGATCTAGTGCATACGGACTCTTAGCAGTACAGTACAGATAAGGTTGCTTGTATTCATGCACTGTGTGTTACACCTTGGCCCCAGGGTAATGCTATTTGATTTGGCTGTATTCAAGGGTATCCATGTTTGGACAATTAAACTTGAAACACAAACTATGTATGGACTGATTTTGTAGCATGAAATCTCCCCATGTAACAAAACAAATAAGAGCAGGTAGAGAATGTTCATTCTTTAAGAGCACTTCACCGAAAGCCAGTCCAGATCATTCGAAGCAAGTACTTCCTGCAATTATATTCTGCTACTCACATTGTTAGAGATTTTTCTTATAGGCTGCTACCATTGCACGAGATTCAGATACTTCGAGCATGGGGGACATCAAACAAATTGCTGTAGACCTTATGAGTTCCACAATTTTACTGCAGGATCTATTATTTAGTTATTTATTGAGATTACCTGCAGAATATTCTCTTCTGGCATTTTGATCAACACTGCTTAGAAACCCCTGATATATCCCCTCCCTAATCACAGGACAATTTACAATGACCAATTAACCTATGAACCGGTATGTCTTTGGACTGTGGGAGGTAACCCACATGGTCGCACTCAACCCCATGACCAATGCATCCATTATCTCTTCAGTAACCTCTCTCAGGATGGTGGGATGTAGTCCATCTAGTCCAGGTGACTTATCCACCCTAAGACCTTTGAGTTTGCCTAGCACATTTTCCTTTGTAATAGCAATGGCACTCACTCCTGCTCCCTTATACTCACAGACCTCTGGCACACTGCTAGTGTCTTCCTCAGTACTCACCAGCATCTTTTTCCAGTGATCCACTATCAACTCTCACCTCACTTTTACTCTTTATATAACTGAAAAAACTTATGGTATCCTGCTTTATATTTTTGGCTTTATATTATATTTCCAAACCTTTTGCACATTGAAGTCACCCATTCCAATTGTGACATTCCCTTATTACATTCCTCTTCCAGCTCCCTTTGCAATCTCAACCCCATATCTTGGCTACTATTTGGAGGCCTATATATGATTCCCATAATGATTTTTTAACCCTTGCAGTTTCTTATCTCCATCCACAAAGTTTCAACATTCTCTGACCCTACGTCACCTCTTTCTAAAGCTGTAATTCCATCTCATACCAACAGAGCCACACCACTGCCTATGCCTTCCTGTCTGTCCTTTCAATACAAAGTATATCCTTTGATGTTAAGCCCCCAACCATGGCCTTCTTTCAGCCATAGCTCAGTGATGCCCACAACGTCATAACAACCGCGAGATTGTGCCATGGGTTTGATCACCTTATTCCGAATGCTACGTGCATTTAAATACAGCACCTTCAGACCTACATTCCTTACCCTTTTGAATTTTGCCTCTGTGGTACAATTTAACTCTTTGATCTGTCTGCATTTGTACCCGAATATTGGCTTGTCCTTCCTTACATTCATCTTACACCCATCATCTACTTGTAAACCTGTTGGTTCATCCTCAGCTCTATCATCCTGGTTCCCTTCCCATGGCTATATTAGTTTAAACCACTCCCAACAGCTCTAGCTATCCTGCCCACAAGGATATTGGTCCCCCTCGGATTCAAATTCAACCCATTCCTTTTGTACAGGTCACACCTACCCTAGGATATTGTGGACATGTTCAGAAACATCCCGGACCCTGGCACCTTGGAGGCAAACTACCATCTGTTTTTCTTTTTTGCTTCCACAGAATTGCCTATCTGTCCAACTATAGAGTCGCCTATTACTGCTGACCGTCGTAGTGAGGAAAATTGAGCCCAGGGGAATCTGCAGCTTCTTTTGCATACTGCACCAAAACAAAAAGGGAATTCATATAAAGTGATTATAGTATGATGTTACAGTCAGGTTGATCACAAATGGTCAGTATGGTAGCATAACAGTTAGCATAACGTTATTACATCAGCGGCTCAATTCCCACCACTGCCTAAGGAGTTTTTACGTTCTTACTATGATGTTTCCTCAGGGTGCTCCAGTTCCCACACACATTCCAGAAATGCTGGGGCTAGCAGGTTAATGCTCCTCCTTCTTCTCTTCCTCCCACGGCCCTCCTATCAGATTCCCTTTTTTCCATTCCTTGACCATTCCCAACCACCCTTCCTATCACCTTCCAGCTGGCATCCTTCTCCTCCTCCCATCTTTTTATTCTGCTGTCTTCCCCCATCCTTCTCAGTCCCGAAGAAGTGGCTCGGCCCGAAAGGTTGACTATCTATTAAGTTCCATAAATGCTGCCTGACCTGCCGCGTTCCTCCTGCGTTTTGTGCGAGTTGCTTTGGATATCCAGCATCTGCTTACTTTCTCACGCTCAGGTTAATGCTATGCTTTGTAACTTCAAGACAGTAAATTAATTCAAAGGAAGATATGAGAGTCTGAAATATGAGTCTAACTTGGTGTTTACTTTAAACAAGGCATACGCATATCACCTGTAAAGAATTATTTAAATGAATGAGAATGCTTAATCAACCAATATACATACAAGTTTACTCAAACATTACAGAAGTATTAAACACACAACAGCTAATTGGTCACATGGGAGTAATTGGGTGGTGCAGGCTCATTGGGCCAGAAGGGCCTGTTACTGTGCTATATCTCCATAAAACCCAGTAACAGAAGGTACTTTGAGTATTATATGACTGCGGTGCTGAGCAACTGCAGAGTAAAATGAGCAACTTAGAAAAGAAACACACACAAAATGCTGGAGCAACTCAGCAGGCCAGACAACATCTACAGATCTATATCTGTGGATGCGAACTTCCCACTATTCAGGACGCTTACAGCGACAGGTGTGTAAAAAGGGCCCGAAGGATCACTGGGGACCCGGGTCACCCCAACCATAAACTATTCCAACCACTACCCTCCGGGAAATGGTACTGCATCATTAAAGCCAGGGCCGACAGGTTTCTTCCACCGGGCCGACAGACACAATGGTATTTCTAAGCTTTATTGACTGTTCTGTTGTATATCTTACCGTACATACTATTTATTACAAATTACTATACATCGCACATTCAGACGGAGACGTAATGTAAAGATTTTTAAGTCAATTCAATTCAAAAGGAATAAACAGTTGACATTTCGGGCCGAGACCCTTCATCAGGTCAGGGGTATTCTGATGAAGGGTCTCAGTCTGAAATGTTGACTCTTTATTCATTTCCATACCGCTGCCTGGCCTGCTGAGTTCCTCTAGCGTTTTGTGTGTGTTGCTTGGTTTTCCAGCATCTGCAGATTTTCTTGTGATCATCTTAGAGAAGAAGTTGCTTTTACTTTCAATAAATTGGTAGTTGTCAATAATGTGACGTACATGTAAACAATGAAAGGTAATACGTACTTTTGGGAACTGAAAAGTATCAATCTGATTAATTTCAGTCAAGAAATTGTTTGTCATGGTTTGAAAGGGCATATTTTCCCCATGAGAAGATTTCTATGGACCTCACTTTGAAATTCTCTTGGTATCACTCACTCCATTTTAACCATTCTCTGTTATCTGCTTTTCCTGCTCAGAATGTAAATCAAGAACTGCCTCATTCATTGATACTGGCAACTCCTGAGGACAGCTACACTTAAAGCCAAACCTCTCTTTGCATCTGGGAGAAGAGCTTCTTTAAAACCCTGCTCGGCAGAATGAATGTACACCAGTCTTTGACAAACAATTCACATCTTCTTTCCCACAAAAAAAAAGCGCTTGTGCAGATGCGTTGTTTTCTGTGAGCCCAACAAAAAACACTAGTCAATCCTGTAGTTGCTTATCCTTTCGGCAGCACACTTAATTAAATTCAATACTTGCTGAAGCCTTCATTTAAAAGAAAAGTCGCGGCTATTCTGATGATTTGTGGACATGGATGTTTTAAAATTACAAATAACAGATCTCTTTGATTCAAAAGAAACAACGTGTGAAATGAAGCACTTGCTCTGCTTTGGTGATGCTTTGCCGCTACAGCTAACAGAATGCAAACAAGGCCAGATCTACCAATCAAGATGCGAGACACACGTTAGCATTTAATGCAAACCACGTTCAGAATTCATTACACAGAGTCTGTGGAGCAGACTGCCAGCCTGTCACTCCACTGAAAGTGTGGAGTAAGCAAATGTGAAATAGGCCAGTAGGACAACAGTGAACTAAGACCTGGAATATCCATAAGGATCTGTGAGTTGGTCTGGTTCAGCATATTTATACAGAAACTCCTGAAGGAAACCTTTGTTTTGTGTAAACAGCCTAAGCTTTCAATTAGAGTTTATTTACAAAATATCCAACAGATGAGAGTTCTGCTTTCAAAATGCCTCTTAATTTACACATTTGTTGGAAATTTCTAGGACATCCTTTAGTTCTACTATGCGACAGCTTGTGAAATCTGTACATACAATGGAATAACAAAAACAAGGAGGATGTTTCTATAGTGGGGGAGTCTAGGAACAGAGGGCACAGCATCAGAGTAGGACATCTGTTTACCACATGCCCCTTATGTCACTGGCATTTATGGCAGCAATGAAGGATCTTCATCTCTCTCTGTATAGAATGATGCTTCTTTGCTGTTTTCGTAACAATTGTTTTTTGACCAGTCAGGGTTGTTAGCCCTGAGCTGAAACCCTGAACCTGGAGGACTGGTGGACCACTCTTAGTCTGGCCTCTACCCTTTGGCCTGTTTGGCATGGGTAACCCTGGCTCCAGTCAACATAGCTCTCCGGGTCATTGGGACACACAAGTTTACAAACCTTATAACAAGGGTGTGGTCCTCTTGGAGGATTCAGAATAGAGATGAGGAGAAATTTCTTCAGCCAAAGAGTGGTGTATTTGTGGAATCTGTTGCCATAGGCTGTTATGGAGGACAAGTAACTGGGTATATTTAAGGTGGGGGTTGACAGATTCTTCATAAGACAGGATAGAACCATAGAACCATAGAATATTACAGCACAGAAACAGGCCTTTTGGCCCTTCTTGGCTGTGCTGAACCATTTGTCCGCCTAGTCCCACTGACCTGCACCCGAGCCATGTCCCTCCAAACCCCTCTCATCCACATACCTGTCCAAGTTTTTCTTAAATGTCAAAAGTGAGCCTGCATTCACCACTTCATCTGGCAGCTCATTCCACACTCCCACTACTCTCTGCATGAAGAAGCCCCCCCCCTAATGTTCCCTTTAAATTTTTCCCCCTTCACCCTTAACCCATGAGCTCTGTTTTTTTTCTCCCCTGGCCTCAGTGGACAAAGCCTGCTTGCATTCACTCTATCTATACCCATCATAATTTTATACACTTCTATCAAATCACCCCTTATTCTCCTACGCTCCAGGGAATAAAGTCCTAACCTATTTAACCTTTCTCTGTAACTCAGTTTCTCAAGTCCCAGCTACATCCTTGTAAACCTTCTCTGCACTCTTTCAACCTTAGTAATATCCTTCCTGTAATTAGGTGACCAAAACTGCACACAATACTCCAAATTCGGTCTCACCTATGTCTTATACAACCTCACCATTACATTCCAACTCTTATACTCAATACTCAATACTTTGATGTGAAAAATTACAGGGTAAAGACAGGAGAATAGGGTGAAAAGGGAAATGGATCAGCCATGATCATATGCCAGAGCAGACTCAATGGGCTGAATGGCCTAATTCTGCTCCAGTGTCTTATGGTCTAAGTAAGATCACTGCACCAATCACGGGATAGACGCAATGGCCACTTTATTAGGTTACTCCTGTACCTAACAAAGTGACCACTGAGTACATGTTTGTGGTCTTCTTCTGCTGTAACCCATCCACTTCAAGGTTCAACATATTGACCATTCAGAGATGCTCTTCTGCACACCACTATTGCAGCACATGTTTATTTGAGTTACTGTTGCCTTCCAGTCAGTTTAAGCCAGTCCGGTCAATTTCCTCTGACCTCTCTCATTAATGAGCTTCTTTTGCCCACAGAACGGCTGCTCATTGCACGTTTTTCTCACACCATTCCCTGTAAACCCTAAAGACTGTTGTGCAGAAAAATCCCAGTTTCTGAGGTATCAAACCAGCCCATCTGGCACCAACAATCATTCCAACGTCAAAGTCACTTCGATCACATTTCTCCCTCATTCTGATGTTTGGTCTGAACAAAAATTGAACCCCTTGACCCTGTCTGCATGTTTTTATGCATGGACATATTAAGAAACAGGAGCGGCAGCTCAGTGATCTTCAACTCATATGGTAAAATGAGGAGGTGATAGACAAGAGCGACAAGGGAGGTGGTCACCCCTAGGTTGCAAGACCTTTTAATCAGAATAGTGATTGAGATTTTAAAGGCAGAGTTTCGAGGCAGTTTCTCTGAGGTGAGGAGCGACCAATCATCAAGAGGGATTCATTGGAAAGGGCCAATAAAAATAATTCAAGTGCAAGCGGAGCAGCCAGTCTTGGAGTGGCTATTGTTGTGCAGGGTTCCAGTGTTTAGAGTGGCTTTGGCCCATCAGGCTTGGGCGAGATCACTTTTGGGTGAGGTACATTAACTTGTAAATTACTCTCTCTCTCTCTCTGTCCTTATTTGCTCATTCTTCATCTGTTAGGGCATGGTAGATGAGTGAGAATGGCTCCAAGGACAGTTTTGTACTGTGTGTGGGATGCAGAAAGCCTGGGAGACTTCCAGTCTTCCAGATCAATGCATTTGCACCAGGTGCACTGAGTTGCCGCTCCTGAGAGAATGTATTAAGGAGCTGGAGCTGCAACTCGATGACCTTCAGCTCGTACGGGAGAATGAGGAGGTGATAGATGGGAGCAACAGGGAGGTAGTCACCCCTAGATTGCAGGAGGCAGGTAAATGGGTGACTGTCAGAGAAGGATAGGAGATGCACAGACAGTGCAGAGTACGCCTGTGGCCATTTTCCTCAATAATAAGTATACGACTTTAGATACTGTTGAGGGAGATGACCTACCGGGGGGAGCCACTGTGACTGGGATTCTGATACTGAGTCTGTCTGGTGCTGTGGCTCAGAAGAGCAGAGAGGTGAAAAGGACTGCAGTGTTGATTGGAGATTCCATAGTCAGAGGAACAGAGACAACATTTAGAGGATAGAGCCATCTGGGTGGTATATTGCCTCCCTGGTGCCAGGCTTAGGGATATCTTGGAATGGGTCCACAGCATTCTCACGAGTGAGGTTGAGCAGCCAGAAGCCTTGGTACATATTGGCATCAACGACATAATTAGACAAAGTGAGAAGGTCCTGAAGAGAGATTTCTGGGAGCTAGGAAAAAAGCTGAGAAACAAAACACACAGGGTAGTAACCTCTGGATTGCTGTCTGTGCCACGTGCCAATGACAGCAAGAATAGGATGATTTGCCAGGCGAATGCCTGGCTGAAGAACTGGTGCAAGGGGGCAGGGGTTCAGATTTATGGATCATTGGAATCTCTTCTGGGGAAGGTAAGATCAGTTTGAAAGGGATGGAATAATCCTGAACCCGAGGAGGTTCAGTATCCTTGCGGACAGTTTGGCTAGAGTTGTTCAACTGGGTTTAAACTAATTTGACAGGCAGATGGCAACAGGAGTCATAGTGCTGAGGATGAGGTAGTTGGTTTAAAAACAGAGGCAATGTGTAGTGAGTCTCCCAGCAAGGGGAGGCTGATAATAGAGCAAAATTTTAGTCAACCGGATGAGCGACAATGTAAAACGTGGAAAAAATTGAAAAGCGTGAATACAGGACTGAAGCTTTTGTATTTAAATATGCACAGTAAAATGAATAAGGTACCATAGATGAATTTGTAGCACAGCTACAGATTGGCAGGTATGAAGTTGTAGGCATCACTGAATCATGACTGAAAGAAGTTATAGCTGGGAGCATAATATTGAAGGAAACACATTGTATCAAAAGGATAGGATGAAAGGCATAGGGGTTGGCATTATTCGCTTGGTAAAAAAATGAAATCCAATCATTAAAAAGAGGTGACATAGGGCCGAAAGGTGTTGAATCATTGTGGATCGAGCTAAGGAACTGCAAGGGTAAAAAAGACCTGATGGAAATAATATACTGACACTCCAACGGGAGTAAGGATGTGGTCTGGAAGCTGCAACGGAAAATAGAAAATGGATGCCAAAAGTGCAATGTTACAATAGTTATGGGAATTTCTTTTTTTTTTAAATATTTTATTTATAATTTTCTAAAAAGTACAACAAAGAAAGTCAATAATATATATAGAAGGATCATTGCCAAATAAACAAAAATAACAATAATACATGTCTTAACAAATGAGCAAGTCACCCATAGTAAAAAAGGGAGAAAAAAAAGAGAAAAAGAAAGCAAAGCAACCAATCCATCACCTATCCAACTCCAAGCCAACCATTATATGAGATACACTTTTATTGCCCCAGAACTACATATTGTAATAAAAAAGGGGGGGGGGCAGCCTGCTACCTGATCAGAAAAAAAACAAAAGTAAAAAAAAAGCTGTAAGTGTAGGCACTGATTATCAAGGGAAAAAAAGAACAAACACCTGTCAATCTAGGTGAGAGTTATGGGAATTTCAATATGCAGGTACATTGGGAAAATCAGGTTGATGCTGGATTCCAAGAGGGGAAATTTCGAGAATGCCTTTGAGATAGCTTTATAGAGCAACTCGTGGTGTAGCCAACTGGGGGATCAGCTGTTCTCGATTTGGTGCTGTGCAGTGAACCAGAATTGATTAGAGAGCTTAAGGTAAAAGAACCCTTAGAAGAAATTGATCATAGTATGATCAAGTTCACCTTCAAATTTGAGAAGGAGAAGCTAAAGTCAAATGTATTAGTATTACAAGAGAGTAAATGGAATTTCAGAGGCGTGAGAGGGGAGATGGCCATAACTGATTGGGAAAGGACACTGGCAAGGATGACGGCAGAGCAGCAATGGGTAGAATTTCTGAAAGCATTTTGGAAGGTACAGGATATATACAGTACATCTAACAAAAATTAGTGGGAAGTTAAAGGATTGGGAAGCTTTTAAATATCAACTGAAAGCAACTGAAAAAGTCATTAAGAAGGTAAAGATGGAATACGAAAGTAAGCTGGCCAATAATATTAAAGAGGATACCTGAAGTTTCTTCAGATACCTAAAGCGTAAAAGAGAGGCGAGAGTGGATATCGTCCCACTGGAAAATGACACTGGAGAGGTTATAATGGGGGACAGGCAATTGTGGATGGACTGAATAAGCATTCTTCATCAGCCTTCACTGAGGAAGACACTAACAGTATGGTGGAAGTTCCATGTGTCAGAGAGAATGAAGTGTGTGAAATTACCATTACTAGGGAGAAGGTTCTTGGGAAACTGAAAGGTCTGAAGGTAGATAAGTCACCTGGACCGGGTGGTGTACACCCCAGTGTTCTGAAAGAGATGGCTGAAGAGATCATGAAGGCTTTAGTAATGATCTTTCAAGAATCATTGGGTTCTGGAAGACTGGAAAATTACAAATATCACTCTACTTTTCAAGAAGGGAGAGAAGCAGAAAGAAAGTGGCCACTGAGTGTTTATTAATGACATGACATTTACTGTATTGTTATATTTTAAAACATGACATTTAGCTATCTCTTTTTGCAAATTGGAGAGCTCACCTTCCCACTTGGAAGATGTAAACAAGCTTGAAAGAGTGCTGAGAAAAATTATAAGGATGTTGGGAAAGTTTGAGTAAGTCATGAATCTGTGAAATGCTCTGCCACAGACTGCCGTGGAGGCCAAATCCAAGGGTATATTTAAGGTGGAATTTGATCATTTCCTCATCAGTCAGGGCATCAAATGCTATAACGAGAAGGCAAGGGTATGGGGTTGAGTCATGATGGAATGGTAGAGCATTCTTGATGGGCTGAATGGTCTAATTCTGCTCCAATGTCTTACGCTCTTATGATCTAAGTCAGAACTTTATTCACTGGAGCTCAGGAAAATGAGGAGAGATCTTACATTTAGGAGGGGTATAGATAGGGTGAAGGTAATTTTTCCCTCAAGATGGGTGAGAATAGAGCTAGATGACATAAACTAAGGATGAAAGAGGAAATATTTATGGGGATTCTGAGATGAACGTCTTTAACTAGAGGGTGGTACAAGCGTGGAACGAGCTGCCAGAGGAAGAATCGAGTTCAGTTGTACCATTTAAGAGAAGTTTGGATAGGGACATGGATGAGAGAGGTATGGAGTGATATGTCCCAGGTGCAGATTGATGGAACTAGGCAGAAGATTAACCAGACACCTGCTAGGTGGGCTTAAGGGCCTGTTTCTGTGCCGTAGTGCTCTATGACTCTACGACACAGACAGTCATCTTTGCTGAATTCATTTTTATTACTTAATAAAGGAATTTATTCTTCTTTTTTTGGGAGATGGGGTGGAGATATGTCTCTAACAAAGGAGGTGTAAGACAATCCTTCTCTTCGTTAGACCACAGGTCACCCTTGGACAAGGTGTAGCAGTTGCTTAGCCCCCGATCAGGGTCACGTGAAGCCATGGGAGCAGGTGGTGGATGGTCATATGAGCAGCTGTTGCATATCACAAGTCCTGGTTGTGTGACCATTGACACCAAGCAGACAATCTCTGAAAGTGTATTGATATGGAGAGAAAGCAGGTACAGGGTTCTGAGTTGGATGATCAGCCATGATCATACTGAATGGCAGTGCAGGCTCAAAGGGCCGAATGGCCTACTCCTGCACCTATTTTCTATGTTTTCTATATTGGCTGGGGTCACCCATCTTGCAAAGACACTGCCCAGAAGAAGGCAATGGCAATCCCCTTCTGCAGAAAAATTTGCCAAGAGCAATCCTGGTCAAAAAGACCACAATCGCCCACGTCATATGACACGGCACATGAGTATGATGATGATTATTTCTTTAATTCAAATTTAAGGAAAAGATGAACTCATTCTTCAGGAAACCTTCTTTCACAGTGATATTCATTGATGCAATGAAAAGTTAAGTTGAACAACCATGACTTTTTGTCCCGGTGTGTATAAATTCTCTCTCCCATTAAGATGATAACTTTGCCCCTATTGTGATGACATGGCAACAAAAAACACAAAGGAAGAAAAATCTCTCAACCTACACAAGTCACAACACACGGTAACTGCATTGTTATGGAAATTCCGTGGAACTAAAAATGAGCATCAATATTCCGATAAATGTTTCAACCTGTTTGGATGTTATAATGATCTCCGTGCTTACGGTGTCACACTTGGACATGCGGAGCATCTCCAAGATATTTCTTTTTGGAAAGTGTGACAGCAACCAATTGTCAAAATGCAAATCACAGACATGCACTGAGATATTATTCAAACTATTTGTTGTCTGCACAACAGAACTGTCAAACTATTGTTAGCTTCTGGCAGAAACATTGTTAGTCCCTGTAACTGTTCCCCGACTGAGGAAAGGTACTGGAGTTTATCATATTAGTCTTACCAAAAGGCATTGATATAAGTTCAAGGCCAACAGAACTTGTTTAATTCCAAGATTTTTTTTGTCATTGTTGCTTTTATTTATTTTGAGAGGATTAAAAATGACTAAGTTGATCCGTGCTATTGAAATGTTCGAACCATTGGGTTTGACACCAACAGCCATCTGCGTTTAATCCCATGCTTTTCATTTCTACTTCAATAAGTTCAATTGATCTGGATTTATGGATTCTGTAGCTGCAGTGCAAAGTGGATTCAGTTGCAAGTTAAGACTAGGCCTCAGGCAACAGATCTCTGAACATCCTAATGGCCTTTTGACAGCTACCCATTCTCAAAGGTATTTCAGCTGTTTTAAATATTTCTGGTAGTACTAATTTAAAGATGAAATAAAGGACAGGAACATATCTGAAGATTAATAATTTTGATAACATTAAGTTAAATATGAAAATGAGTCATAGAAAAGTGCAGCATAGAAACAGGCCCTTCAGCCCATCTAGTCCCTGTTGAAATCATTTAAACTGCCTACTTCAGGAAGGGTGAGACAAAGGAATACATACCAATCCTCATAGAGCAGAGGTGGCCAACCTTTTACATTCCATGCATCAATTTTTTCACGTGTTCAGATACGTGTTCAGATGCGCCATACAACTCTTGCACCCCAATTCAATTCTTGTAAAAGTATGTTAATCTAGACATATTTAGCATTTTTACATGATATATTGATTTAATATAAAAACAAGATAAACATTACTTACCTTAATGAGACTTCTAACAAATATATTTTGTCTTCTTTTGATTTCTTCCTTTTTCTTAATCACATATTCTTTCCGTAACTCAGACTTCAGTTTTCCTTCTATTTCAGTCTGATGTTGTGTTTTATAGTGTCTATTAAGATCATGTCTTCTATTATGTGAGAAAGTGTTTTCACAAACAATGCACAACGGCTTTCCTGACGGACCCGCTATAAATAAGAACTCATTTTCCCGCTGTTTATTGAATTCACGCCTACCATCACTTCCTGCTTTTCTTTTGCTCATTTTCTTTTGCACTGTGATGGGTAACTGAATGTGAAACAAGGCTTAATTTTCAAAAAAGTACAAAACTGCAAATGTTCACAAAGGACAAACAAAGCACAACTCCATAGCGCACGAGCGTCAATTGTAAACTGACTGGCAAGAACCTGCGACACACCGCTGGTGCAGACGCCTGGCACCTCAGGATCAAACAAGTGTCAAACGTGTTTTGAACAGTTATGGAACGACTGCAGAACAAAAGTCCTTCTTTCCTAGTTTGACTCATTGAACATATTTTTTTAATTGAAAACAGATTAATGTGAAAGAAGATAACATTCACCAAAAGATGTGCACAAAATAATAAAATCACTAAAAATAATTGCTAACTTTTAGATTTATTCTCAGTGAAACCCATTTCTAGCTCTAAGCTACTTGAATTCCTGTTATAGATTTTTTTCTACAAATCGGTTTTTGGTTAATATTTTTTGCATGAGTAGGCTTACTTTTTTATTATTATCACTGTGGTGCAATGCGTCTAATCATCCAATGCACCACTTTTGGTGCATGCACCATAGGTTGGCCATCCCTGTCATAGAGGGTTCAGAAGTAGAGAGAGTGAGCAGCTTCAAGTTCCTGGGTGTCAAGATCTCTGGGGATCTAACCTGGTCCTAACATATTGATGTAGTTATAAAGAAGGCAAGACAGAGGCAATACTTTATTAGGAGTTTGAAGCGATTTGGCATGTCAACAAATACACTCAAAAACTTCTACAGATGCACCATGGAGAGCATTCTGACAGGCTGCATCACTGTCTGGTATGGAGGGGCTACTCCACAGGACCGAAAGAAGCTGCAGAAGGTTGTAAATCCAGTCAGCTCCATCTTGGCTACTAGCCTACAAAGTACCCAGGACATTTTAGGAAATGGTGTCTCAGAAAGGCAGCATCTATTATTAAAGACCTCCAGCACCCAGGGTATGCCCTTTTCTCACCTTTACCATCAGGTAGGAGATATAGACACCTGAAGGTACACATTCAGCGATTCAGGAACAGTTTCTTCCCCTCTGCCATCTGATTCCTAAATGGACATTGAAGCTTTGGACACTGCCTCACTTTTTTTTAATATACAGTAATTCTGTTTTTGCACATTTTTTAAAATAATCTATTCAATATACGTAATTGATTTACTTGTTTATTATGTTTCATTTTATTAATTAATATTTTTTCTCTCTCTGCTAGATTACGTATCGCATTGTACTGCTGCTGCGAAGTTAACAAATTTCACGTCACATGCTGGTGATTATAAACCCGATTCTGATCCTGCTCCTGCACCAGAATCACAGTTCTCCATAACTATTCCATCTATTCACCGATCCAAACTTGACTGTGCATACTTTATATTTCCTTCCTTAAAATGGTTAGTGAAGCAGGGATGTGTTATCCATTTCACAGTCAGCCAACCAGTAGGGCTTTCGAATATGGAAAGAACCCGGAGCACATGGAGGAAACCCACATATTCAACCGGGAGGACCAGACAAACTCCTTACAGACCAATAATATTTGCTTTAAGATTGCAAATTGATTCAGGTTTAGCATGGTGTGATTACATCTCGGGGCGTCTGAGTTCTGAGTTAAATTCTGACTTGGTCTGTAAGGTGTTTGTACGTTCCTCCTTGTGAATGTGTGGGTTTTCTCTGGGTGCTCCGGTTTCCTCCCACATTCCAAAGATCTGCCGGGTGGTTGGTTAACTGGTCCTTGTAAATTGTTTCGTGATGAGGCTAGGGTTAAATAGGTGGGTAGCTGGGTGGTGCAGCTCGTTGGGCCAGAGGGGCCTATTCCACACTGTATCTCTAAATAAATAAACTTAATAACTTGCATCTATGTCCTATTTGCAGCTTTATCCCATCCTGCTGCTGCCTGTAAAGTTCTCCCCATGACAGCGTGGGTTTCCTCCGGGTGCTCCAGTTTCTTCTCGCAGTCCAAAGATGTACCGGTTGGTAGGTTAATATGTTATTGCAAGTTGTCCTGAGATTAGAACATTGAACATAGAAAATCTACAGCACATTACAGGCCCTTCGGCCCACAATGTTGTGCCGACCATGTAATCTACTCTTGAAGCTGCCTAAAATTTCCCTATTGCATAGCCCTCTATTTTTCTAAGCTCCATGCTCCGTTAGGTAGGATTAAATCGGGGGATCGCTGGGCAGCGGGGCTCAAAGGACCTAAGTGGCCTATTCCATGCAGTATTTGAATAACTGAATAAAACAAACATAACTTAGAAACAATGTTCAGGCTTCACATTTAAGATAAAGTCCAAATCAGATTCAAGTGGCTGCTTTTTGGTAAGGAGAGAGTGGGGAAAATAAATAAGCACGACAAGTCTTATTACCTTCAGATAGGGTCAGCTTTTGTGCTGCTACGCAGATGGGTGCAGATACAAGGAGCCAGTAGTTTTTTGTCTTCTGGACAGTTCTTTTTAGCAAGAAGCCATATGGGCAGCAATACACCTGCAGACAAAAGCTGGAATGAGGCTTATAATAAGCGGGCCTACTTAGAACTGTGTAGCATGTCTGGCTGCAGTACAGCAGGTGGGAGGGAAACCTTTGTAACTGCCAGTATCACAGCTATTATGGTAATAACAAGATTGAAATTCTGTACACACGCAAGCATTGCTCACAGATGCAAATGTTCCTCAGCAGTTCAATCCATGCAAAGATAATAAATGCAAAAAAGGACTTGATGTGTTAAAGGGTGTAAGGCGTGCCTGCTGTCTGCTTGTGCCCTACAGATACTCATTTAAGCCACAATAATGGAGACATGACCCACTCTCTTTAGCTGGCAGTGATACACCACACTCTCCATCTGTGCATAGAATCAGGTTAGCTGGGGTTGGGATTCCAAACCTCAGTGGAAATTTAAACGTGCCATCCCATCTGTCTGCTCTTTTATTTCCAAGACACTAGCAAGTCTCCTCTGATGCCTATTGGGAATTTGTAGAGGAGCTCAAGCAGGCTGAGGAACGTATTAAACCATTTACATGAAAAACATAAAAATGCATGCAAATTGTTTTAAAATGGAACGTCGTCCAATGATATCACACACTTCAAACCCAACGAGAAATGTTCTAATACAATTCAGTTAGGAATTCTGTAATTTTATAGAGTAATTAAAACAGCTGTAATGTTGGCTCTATTTACTCTGGCTGCCTTTGTGTGTGACATGGCATGACAAATCATTTGAATTATTTGAACATTGACTAATGATTTGATCTGTCCATATCAGTGGCAACTCTACAGCCTTAAGATTCAAGATTCTTTTATTATCAAAGAATGCATAAATTATACAACCTTGAAATCTGTTTGCTCACAAAGCAAGAAACAAATCAAGAAAAACAATTAAAGGAAAATAAAATAGAAGACCAACGCCTGATGCACAAGAGAAAGAAAAAAATAATCATGCAAACAATTGAAGTGAACAACTGCATTCCAAGCCAAAATTGAGACCTCAGATCGGAACCCTGGAGCAGCCCGGAGTAGGCCCAAAGCCTCACTTATCAATTCATTGTATTAGTGGGCACAGAGCACAATAGCCAGAGCAGTCTTCATAGGTTCAGCACCATGGAGATGACCATCATGAAGAGCGAGTGAAATTGGCTCTAATCCCAACAGACCACTGTCTTTTCAGTAAATCCTGGCCAACATTTGAATTAACCCTGCAACGGAGCAGCAAAAGGCTCCAACGTCTTGGAGAGAGGAGCAAAGACTGCGAAGAGTGAGCAAAATTGGCTCTCACCTCTGATCTGGGCCGGCATTTTAATATTGTCTAAGCAGCAAATCATTCCTCACACTAGGACCCAGGCACCACTGCCATGAAAGTCTCCGGGCCTAGATAATGCCATCCAGCGACTTCCTTAGCCTGGATTCCATCAGCCTGCCCAAAGCTGCTCTCAATCTCTCAATCTCAGCTCGCCATACAGAGTGATCCAACTTCGCTCCCGGGCCAGATGAACGAGCATCAGAATCTCTCTACCTGGGCCCTGACTTCTTTTGGCATCTTTAGGCACCCTCACTCCAGGAGCAGTAGAATGGGTATTGAACCTCCATGTGTAACAATTCTGCAGCACCCCACAAACTTGGCTCATCAAATGAACACACCTCCCCATCGTTCACCCCTTCACTGTTTGAGGCACTTTTTGTCACGCAAAAGGTTATGTATTTATTTATCTATCTATCTATTTATTTATGTATGTATGTAGATACAGCATAGAATAGGCCACACTAGCTCGGGTGACTAGACAGAATAGTATTATATTGTCAACTTGGAGCATAGAGTAAGTTTGTAAATCTGGCAGGAGCAAAGGTTGTTGGGAAGAGCGAGGGTGGAGCACCGTGGGAGGGGTGTGGGACAGGTAACAGAGA
Source organism: Hemitrygon akajei (assembly GCF_048418815.1). Taxonomy (NCBI): domain Eukaryota; kingdom Metazoa; phylum Chordata; class Chondrichthyes; order Myliobatiformes; family Dasyatidae; genus Hemitrygon; species Hemitrygon akajei. The sequence continues at coordinate 162,962,046 of NC_133132.1, forward strand.
AGCAGTGTTTGCGAGTGCACACACACCTAGCCCTGAGAGATCAGACAAGGTCATTTGATTCCAGAATGTCTCTCTGGTGCTTCATGCTCCCTCCCCTCCCCCTTCCCCTTTAGCCAATCATGATTCTCCTCTCCCTGCCCCCTTCCCACTCTCAGTCCACAACAGACACCCACATATGTGTCAAGTTTATTATAATACCATAAGACCATAAGATCATTAAATCTAGGAGCAGAATTAAACCTTTGGGCCCATCAGGTCTGCTCCACCACTTAATCATGGCTGATCTAAATTTCATCTCAGCCTCAATCTCCAGGTTTCTCCCCATATCCCTTCATGCTCTGACCAATCAAGAATCTATTAACCTCTGCCTTAAATATACATAAAGACTTGGCCTCCACAGCTGCCTGTGGCAAAGAATCCCACAGATTCACCACTCTCTAGCTAAAGAAATTCCTACTCATTTCTTTCCTAAAAGGAGACTCCTCCATTCCGTGACTGTGTCCACTGTCTTAGACTAGCCCACCATAGGAAACACCCTCTCCACATCCACTCGTACAATGTACTGCGTGTGTTAATCAAAATGGCTTCTTTGTTTTGTTAAGAGTAGGAGTGCTTCTTTGTATGATAGGTGCTTTCTCTCACAGTTGTTTAACTTTGGACTTGCTGATATGGGGATTGTATTCATTTGTTGACCAATGGGGAATGTTATTTTGTCTTGTGAGGCTGGGAGCTTGGGGGTTTTTGCGGTCTTTTCAGGGGAGTCAGGAAGAAGATGCTGAGGAAGGTGGACGTGCGCTGCACTGCTCGGTCGACCACCGGGGTGGTCCCAGGTGTAAGGACGTGGAGGTCGGAGGAAAGTGACAAGGGGTCGAATGTTTCGATGGTTGAACTCCAACGATGTGCACTAAACTGACTGAACTTGGATAAGTTTGGCGCCTTTTACTTTATGTTCTTTTCCTTCATATATACTGTATTGCATAGTACTCTTTTAGTTTTAGTAAAATCTTTAAAGTGTATTCCATAACGGTATCTGGTGTGAGTTTGATATGGTGTGTGTGCACGTGGCATAAACTTGATTCTCACAGCACCTGTGTGTACGGGAGATGGGGTTGGTGAGTGGCTGGATCTCCTTTTCCCCTAGACATATACCAGCCTGTTGGGTATGTGTTACACACTTAATCAAATCCTTTCATCATTTAATAGGTTTCAATGAGGTCACCCCTCATTCTTCTGAATTCCAGTGAATACAGGCCCAGACCCATCAAATGCTCTTCATATGACAAACCATTCAATCCTGGAATCAGTTTCCTGAATCTCGTTTGAACTGTCTCCAGTTTCAGCACACCCTTTCTAAGATAAGGGTCCAAAGCTCATCCTCTTGCAATGAATGCTAATATCGCCACAGACTCAACCTGCAAATTAACCTTTTTTTAAACTTTTTATTTTCTAATTTTTTATTTTTTATTTTTTTATTTTTTTTCTCTCCATTTAAAAAATATTGGACCTTTTCATTTCTTCCACCAAAGTGCATGATCATGTACTTCCCAACACTGCATTCCATCTGCCACTTCTTTGCCCATTCTCCTAATCTGTCCAAGTCCATCTGTAGCCTCTCTACTTCCTCAAAACTACCTGCTCCTCCACCTACCATCATATTGTCTGCAAACACAAAGTGCACTGCAGATGCTGTGGTCAAATCAAGACGTACAAAAAAGCTGGATGAACTCAGCAGGTCGGGCAGCATCCGTTGACTGCTTCTTTCAACAGATGCTGCCCGACCTGCTGAGTTCATCCAGCTTTTTTGTACGTCTTGATATTGTCTGCAAAGTTTTCAACAAAGCCATCAATTCCATCATCCAAATCAGTGACATATAACATAAAAAGAATCGGTCCCAACGCAAATCCCCTGTGGAACACCACAAGTCACCAGCAGCCAACCAGAAAAGGCTCCCTTTATTCCCACTCTTTGCCTCCTGCCAATCAGCCACTGCTTTATCCTTGTTAGAATCTTTCCTATATCACCAAGGGCTCATAACTTGTAAATCTGGGTCATATGTGGCATGCTGTTAAAGGCCTTCTGAAGATCCAGGTACACAGATTCTCCTTTGTCTATCCTCCTTGTTATTTCTTCAAAGAATTCCAAGAGATTTGTCAGGCAAGATTTCCCCTGAGGAAACCATGTTGACTATGGCCTATTTCATCATGTGCCTCCAAGTACCCTGAGACCTCGTCCTTAATAATCGACTCCAACATCTTCCCAACCACTGAGGTCAGACTAACTGGCCTATAGTTTCCTTTCTTCAGTTTCTCTCTCCAGTCTTCCAGAACCATTCCAGAACATAGAGATTCTTGAAAGATCATTACAAATGCCTCCATGATCTCTTCAGCCACCTCTCTCACAACTCTGGGGTGTACACCATCAGGTCCAGGTGACTTCAGTTTCCTAGAACCTTCTCTCTAGTAATGGTAACTTCACACACTTCATGTCCCTGACACCAGGAACTTCCACCATACTCTTAGTGTCCTCCACAGTGAAGACTGATACAAAATACTTATTCAGTTAGTCCACCATTTTGTTGTCCCCTATTACTACCTCATTATCCAGTGGTCCAATATCCACTCTCGCCTGTCATCTACACTTTATGTATCTGAAGAAATTGTTGGTATTCCCTTTAATATTATCAGTGAGCTTACATTCATATTCCACCTTTACCTTCTTAATGACATTTTAGTTGCTCTTTGTTGATTTTTAAAAGCTTCCCAGTCTTCTAACATTGCACTCATTTTTGCTTCACTATCTGCCGTCTCTTTCACATATGTCATGAAATTTGGTTTTTTTTGCGACAACTGTACAATGCAATACATAAAATTACTGCAGTACTGTGCAAAAGTATTAGGCCCCCGAGCTATATATATATATGTGTGTGTGTGTGTGTGTGTGTGTGTGTGTGTGTGTGTGTGTGTGTGTGTGTGTGTGTGTGTGTGTGTGAGTGTGTGTGTGTGTGTGTGTGTGTGTGTGTGTGGGTGTGTGTGTGTGTGTGTGTGTGTGTGTGTGTGAGTGTGTGCATGTATATATATACACCTAAGATTTTGCACATTTTGTACAAGTTCCTTATGGTCAGCACTGTAATTGAATCTGGGTCACGGGCACTATCATAGTGTGCCACTAACCACTTCGCAACCACACTGCTCCTCAATTTTATAGTTTATGTTTATATTTGATAAGTATATCTTTCAATTCCCTATTAAAGTCAACATAGAAACATAGAAAACCTACAACACAATACAGGCCCTTTGGCCTACAAAGTTGTATTAAAGTTATTGTATAAAATAAGGGTTGGCACGATACTGTAGCACTAGCGCAATGCTTTATAGTGCCAGCGATCACAGATCAGATTCAATTTCTACTGCTGTCTGTAAGTACTCTGTATCTTGTCCCTTCGACCACGCGGTTTCCTCCGGGCGCTCTGGATTCCTCCTACATTGCAAAGATGTATGGCTTAGTGTTAGCAAGGTATGGGCATGCTACGTCGGTGCTAGATGTGTGGTGACACTTGTGGGCTGCACTCAGCACAACCAGTCCGTGTTGGTCATTGACGCAAACAACACATTTCACTCTATGCTTCGATGTTTCAATAGACAATAGGTGCAGGAGTAGGCCATTTGGCCCTTTGAGCCAGCCCCGCCATTCAATGTGATCATGGCTGATCATCCACCATCAGTAACCCGTTCCTGCCTTCTCTCCATATCCCTTGAATCCGCTATCTTTAAGAGCTCTATCTAACTCTTTCTTGAAAGCATCCAGAGAATTGGCCTCCACTGCCTTCTGAGGAAGAGCATTCCATAGATCCACAACTCTCTGGGTGAAAAAGTTTTAGCTTAACTCTGTTTTAAATGGCCTACCCCTTATTCTTAAACTGTGGCCTCTGGCTCTGGACTCCCCCAACATCGGGAACATGTCACCTGCCTCTACTGTGTCCAATCCCTTAATAATCTTAATAATCTTTTATGTTTCAATCAATATACACGTGACAAATGAAGCTCATTTCTAATTTCTGAAATAAGAAGTATAGGTAGATATTAAATCATATTTATTCATTGTGAGACGGATACAAGCCACCACTTACATTTATACATGTAATAATGTAAGTATATGCATCAACCAAAGGCTCATAAAACAAATTAGTTGGTGCAAAAAGCATTAAGAAAATTAAAGTATTATTGTTCTTTTCTTATGTAATGTGTTATTAGGGTGAGATTTTTTAAAAATTCTGTGGAGAACTGAATTAACTGAATCTGTGCTGTTACCTCTGTAACTTTTCATGTGGTCCTTTAGTAAGAACTTTATAACATTTTTATATGTTACATCAGTACAGTAAATTAGATTCAAAGATCAGAACTAGACTCAAAATCAGAACCAGCTTGAAAATTATTGCATATGCTGTGAAATTTAGAAACATAGAAACATAGACTACCTACAGCACAATACAGGCCTTTAGGCCCACAATGCTATGCTGAACATGTACATACTTCAGAAATTAACTAGGGTTACCCATAGCCCTCTATTTTTCTAACCTCCCTGTACCTATCCAGGAGTCTCTTAGAAGACCGTATTTTATCCACCTCCATCACAGTCGCTAACAACCCATTCCACGCACTCACCACTCTCTATGTCAAAAAACTTAGCCATTTCAGCCCTGGGAAAAAACTCTGACTATCCACAGGATCAATGCCTCTCATCATCTTATACACCTCTATCAGGTCACCTCTCATCCTCTGTCGCTCCAAGGAGAAAAGGCTGTGTTCACTCAACCCATTCTTGTAAAGCATGCTCCCCAATCCAGGCAACATCCTTGTAAATCTCCTCTGTACCCTTTCTATAGTTTCCACATCCTTCCTGTAGTGAGGCGACCAGAACTGAGCCAAGTGAGGTCTGACCAGGGTCCGATACAGCTGTAACATTACCTCTCGGCTCTTGAACTCAATCCCTCGGTTGATGAAGGCCAATGCACCATATGCCTTCTTAACCACACAGTCAACCTGCACAGCAGCTTTGAATGTCCCTTGGACTTGGACCCCAAGATCCCTATGATCCTCCACACTGCCAAAAGTCTTACCATTAATACTATATTCTGCCATCATATTTGACCTGCCAAAATGAACCAGCTCACACTTACCTGGGTTGAACTCCATTTAAATTTGTTAACTTATCAGCAGCGGTACAAATAAATACATGATAAATACCGAAAAAAACAATCACAGTTAGTATATATATGTATATTAAATAGTTAAATTAAAACTAGTGCAAAAACAGCAATAATAAAAAAAGTGAGGTAGTGTTCATGGATTCAATGTCCATTTAGAAATCAGAATGCAGAGGGGAAGAAGCTGTTCCTGAATCACTGAGTGTGTGTACCTCCTTCCTGACAGTAATAATGAGAGGGCATGTCCTGGGTGAGAGGATCCTCAATAACGGACGTTGCCTTTCTGAGGCACCGTTCCTTGAAGATGTCCTGGATACTGCGGAGGCTGGTATCCATTCGAAGTATAGTTATTACAAAAGAACGTATGTGGTGTACAACTCTGGGATTCCTCTTCCAGGAGACAGTCACAAAACAAAGAATGAAAAGCATGGCACCCGATCAAAGAGAAAGATCAAACCTTACCCCCTGCCCCCAAGCTCAAAAAACATATCACGCAAATGGCAACAAATAAAAATTAGCAGAAAACACAAATGGAAGGAGTCCATACATATTCATTTCAGCTCAATGTTTATTACCTGCAGGCTGCCCCAATTCAAAGTTGCCCAAAATAGCAATAAAAATGGAACCACCAGATCACCAGTAAGTAACACATCATAACATGAACTATAAGAGTCCAATCCGCAAACTGTGTTGATTAAATGTATAATTAATTAAACAATTATATTTATAGTAATTTTGGCAGCTTTGGGCCTATATTCACTGGAATTTAGAAGAATCTTGGGGGATCGCATTGAAACCTACCGAATGTTGAAAGGACTAGATAGGGTGGATGTGGAGAGGATGTTTCCTGTGGTGGGGGTATCCAGAACTGGAGGGCACAGACTGAAAATTGAGAGGCGACCTTTTAGAGGGATTTTTTTTATCCAGAGAGCTGATTTTATCCAGATATCCAGGATTTTTTTTATCTGTGGTATGCTCTGCCAGGGACTATGGTGGAGACTAAATTGGTTGTTTCCTGATCAGTTAGGGCATCAAAGGATATGGTGAGAACGCAGTTGTGTGAGTTTGAGTGAAATCTAAGATCAGTCATGATGGAATGGTAGAAGATGGCAGCAGAATGGCTGAATGACCTAATGATCATCAGCTTGGGGTCTTATGGTCTAATGGTCTAATTAGTTTTAGTTGTATGGAATTTATAGGAATTTACTTCTCAATAAAGGTATTATTCAGCTTTTGATAATTACTGAGTTTCCACATAATCACACTACTTGTTCAATTAGGAATGTGACAATTTTGATTTTAGTGATCAGCCTGATTTCAAACCTTCAGATAACTCTTTCCATCAGCCGGCCTTCTCTTGAGCAGAATTTAGTTTTTAGGAATGATCTGCAGGACCATCTGCTCCTACGTGAGCAGGGGATGGGATAATTCCCTAGTTCCTTCATCTCTTCTTTCCAATTCTTGCTGTAAATTTATTGGACCACCATCAAATACTGTACAATGGAATCCTTATTCTTCCGCATTTCCCAGGTGAATTCCTGTTGCCAAATACCCACCCAACTCCATGTCCAATCTCAATATTGGAAATGGAACTGGAATTGGTTTATTATCGTTAAATATGCAAGGAGCAGTGAAAAGTTTGTCTTGCATACAATTTATACAGGTCAATTCATTACACAGTGCATTAAGTTAGAATGGGGTAAAAGATTACAGAATAAAGTGGAACAGCTGCAGAGAAAGTGCCGTTCAGGTCAACGGTAAAGTCATAAGAAGGAAGACATTTAGGAGAAGAGTTCATCATATTGTACTAGGCAACCATTCAGTAGCCTTATAACTGCACAGTAGAAACTATGGTTGAGTTTGGTGCTACATGTTTTTAGGCTTTTGCATCTTCTGCCCAAAAGGAGAGAGGAGAAGAGAAGATGTCCCAGGTGGGTGGGCTATTTGATTATGATGAAGTAGAGACAGAGCCCATGGAGGGGAGCAACACACACAATCAGCAGGAGGAACTCAGCGCGCCAGGTGGTGTTAGGAAGCATAGAGTCGATGTTCCACAGCAAAGCATTGTCCGCAACACTCTGTGGTTTCTTGGAGTCACGGGCAGAACAGCTACGGTCCCAAGTCATGATGCTTCGGGTAGGAGGCTTTTGCTATTGCATGAATAAAAAATTAGCAAAAAGATCCACCTCCCCTTTAAGAGGCACAAGCTCATTTTGATCAATACAGGTTACCTTTAAATGGAGTAATACACATACGGCTTGTCAATGTGTTCAGCACTGGCAGAGAACTACAACAGTCACAAGTAATGGACAGCACAAAGCAGATGTACTGTCTGCCTTCCACTGATATCCTAAGAAGCTTATTAGTGTTCAGCAGAGCAGTCCACAAAATTCATGGCAGTCTGATGTAAGCCTCATGACATCCCATCATGAGAGCTCAGCTGTTATCAAGTTATACTGCAACCAAATAAAAAGACAAAATTCCTTTTGCTAAATATGCAATTATAAACAAGCCTCCCCATCATCGAGGCTTTCTTCAAAATTTGGTTCCTCAAGAAGGTGGCATTCATCATGAAAGACCCTTCCCATCTGGGACATGCCCTCTTCTCATTATTACCATCAGGGAAGAGGTACTGGAGTCTAAAGACTCACACTCAATGTTTTATGAACAGTGTCTTCACCTCCGCCATCAGATTTCTGAAGTCCATGAATTCATGAGCACTGCTTATTCTTTGTTTGCACTACTTATTATTTTGTAATTTATAGTAATTTGCTGTACTGCTGCCACAAAGAAACAGATTTCATGACAGATGTCAGTGACAATAAACCTGATTCTAATTCTGGTTAAGATTCTGTGTGAAATGACATGGTTCATTTCAGCAGATCACCAACACCAAAGAGTTGTGTCATTTATTGGCCTACCACAAAACCACTACACGGAAAAGACTAACTAACAACTTGGTGATCCAGATGTTTCAAGATATGTTGAGACTTCTGTGCTGAGGGTCCCAAATGGTTTCTTTAGGCGCTTTGTAAGATAGAATGAAAACTGCAGTATGTATACTTGGTACTGGAAGTAAAGTTCGAAGTAAGTTTATTATCCAGGTACAGTATGTCACCATATACTAGGCTGACATTCATTTTCTTGCCGGACTTCACAGTCGATACACAGAAACACAGTAGAATCAATGAAAAACTGCACACGAACAAACATGGACAAACAATGAATGTGTAAGAAGACAAACCATGTAAATAATAAAATGATTATTATTCAACACTTCTTGCAACTTTCTTCCACCTATTAAATTTCTCCAGTCCTGCCAAAGAGTTTCGGCCCGAAATGCCAACTGTACTTTTTCCCTGAGTTCCTCCAGCATTTTGTGTGTGTTGCTCAGATTTCCAGCATCTGCAGATTTTCTCTTGTTTCAGTACCTCTTTCCTGCTGGTAGCAATAAGGACGAGGCATGACCCAGGTGATGGGTGTCCTTAGTGATGGACGGTGCATTTCTGAGCCATCACTCTTTGAAGGTGTCCTGGATACTACAGAGGCTAGTGCCCATGATGGAGCTGACTAAGTTTACAACTCTCTGCAGCTTATTTCAATCCTGTGCATTGCTTCCCACACCCTCCACCCCATGCCAGATGGTAATGCAGCCAGTTAGAACTTTCTCCACAGTACATCTGTAGAAATTTGCAAGTGTTATTGGTGACATACCAGATCTCCTCTACTCTATGAGCTAACAAATAAACCACTCCTCTTTAGATGATAATAATATTAAATTATAAGTTTAAATTTACCTAAGGATCAACTCTTTCAACACCCAGAGAGCTTGTTATTGGACAGCATTGCATAAGGAAATGGACGTGGGTGGGAATATGGAAAGCTGAGGAAATCGACAAGTCTGGGAAGATGATTTTTCAGATAAATCGTGTAACTCTGGTGAGTATTCCAGTTTTCATTATTGGCTGAACACCAACAGCATAACCAAAAAGAATACAGGATACGTATGTAGGTGAAGATATTGACGCAGGATGATGTAGTTTCAGTCATTGACTGTTTATTCCAGGGTGAATGTATTCAGTGTGTGCATTCTTATTATCACCTTTGATGAACATTAGAAAGCAGAATGCTAATTAGTGCACGGCAATTTTGGACTGAACAACAGAACTTTATAAACGCGTCCCGTTCTGCTACACAACCTGGCCGGCATGCATTGTTTTCTAATTCAATATATACAGTTGAGAAGAAAATTGAATATCACCTAATGGGCTGATGATTCACTCTTGCCTTCTTGTGCTGCCGCACAAGAGGAGTTTCTGGCAATAACACTGCGTGAGTGCGGTGTAATTGTCACCCAATAGCAAAATGAGTAATACTGCCCAAACGCTTGTAACCTGAGCATTTTTCTTTTTTAACAATCTTACAGTGGAATCTCAGGCAGCTTTTATTAGGTTACTAAGTTCCAAAATCTAAAGAATTCCTGTTTTATTTTGTAAACACAAATATCATTTTACTGAAATTATTCTTGTGCTGCATTCAAATAATAATGGAGTGAGAATTATTACACAGAAACTCACATTTGTATATAACAATTAGGAACCATGACCATCTATCCCTCACGCCTGCTTCACCACTTCAAAGTTCAAAGTTCAAATTACATTTATCATCAAAGTATGTACATTATACAACCTTGAGATTCATCTCCTTACAGGTAGCCGCTAAACACGAAAACCAAAAGAACCCATTAAAAAAAGACTCAGACACTCAATGAGCAGAGAGAGAAAAAGAAAACAAATCCTGCCAACAATAAAGTTAAGTAAATAGCATTTGGAACAGAAGTGAGTCCTCAGACACGAAGCCCAGAGCAGCTGGAGGAGGCCCGCAGCTTCAGCCTCAGTGCGGCGAAGAGCAGAGTAAATGTCACGGAGCAGTGAGCAGATCCAGCCCGACACTCGCCTCCTTCCAGACACCCTGCCTTTTCAATCCATCTGGCTCGGCAGTTAAATCATCCAAACACTGCGTCGTTCCTCGCTCTAGGACCTGGGCCCTGTAGCACTGATATGCTTTGGGCCTGGACCCCCACTGCCATGATCTGGCCCATACCTGCCTTTTCCAAATCGGTATGGTGCTTAAATCTATCAAACCTCGCTCTCGGTTAGGTGGACGGGCCCCGAATCAGCCACTCTTTCGCTCCGACTTTTCAACAGCGTCTCTTTCACCTCAGACAGTTGAACAAGTTTGGTATGGGCCCCAAAATCCTGAGAACTTTCTACCAGGGCACAATTGAGAGCATCCTGACTGGCTGCATCATCACCTGGTATGGAAATTGTACTTTCTACAATTACAGGACTCTGTAGAGAGTGGTGCAGACAGCCCAGAGCACCTATAGATGTGAACTTCCCACTATTCAAGACATTTACAAAGACAGGTGTGTAAAAAGGGCCCAAAGGATCATTGTGGACACGAGTCACCCCAGCCACCAACCAGCTGCTACCATCCAGTAAACTGTACCACAGCATAAAAGCCAGGACCAACCGTCTCCGGGACAGCTTCTTTCACCAGGCCATCAGACTGATTAATTCACGCTGATAAAATTGTATTTCTGTTATATTGACTGTACTGTTGTACAAACTATTTATTACAAATTACTATAAATTGCACATTGTACATGGAGACAGATTTTTACTCCTCATGTATATGAAGGATGTAAGTAATAAAGTCAATTCAATTCAATTCAATTCTTCAGAGAGCGGTGCATTCCATCATTAAGTATCCCCAGCACCCAGAATATGCCCCCTTCACACTGTTACCATCAATAAGGAGGTACAGAGACCTAAAGACACACATTCAGTCATTCAGGAGCCTCTTCTTCCCCTCTGTCACCCAATTTCTAAACGGGCATTGAACCCACAAACACCACCTCACAACTTCTTTTATTTCTGTTATTTTGCACTACTCATTTTAACTTAACTATTTAATCGACATATATATATACTTAATGTAACTCATTTTTCTCTATATTTATCATATATTTTATTGTACTGCTGCTGTAAATTTAATAAATTTCACAACAGATGCTGGTGATATTAAATCTGATTCTAACTCTGATTGAGATACTGATTCTGGTTCTTTACAAATAAATAAAGTCGCTCATTCTTTCTTAATGCCCTTTAGAACATAGAAATCTGCACCACATTACAGGACTTTGGTACACAATGTTGTGCCGACCACGTAACCACCTCTAGAAGCTGCCTGGAATTACCCTACTGTGTGGCTCTTTATTTTTCTAAGTTCCATGTACCTACTTAAGGGTCTCTTAAAAGACCCTATTGTATCCGTCGCTGGCAGTGCATTCCCCTTTGCGGTCTTCTGCTGCTGTAGCTCATCCAGGGTACACAAGGTTTGACTTGTGCGTTCAGAGATGCTCTTCTGCATTCCACTGTTGTAATGTGTTACTGTGGCCTTCCTGTCAGCTTGAACCAGAATGGCCAATCTCCACAGAACTCTCTCACTAACAAGGCATTTTCACCCACAGGACTGCTGCTCACCAGCTGTTTTTTGTTTGTTTTGTTTTTCACACCATTCTGTAAACTCTACAGACTACTTCGTGAAAATCCCAGGAGATCAGCAGTTTCAAGCCAAGTACTCAATATACTCAAGTCTCCCCATCTGGCACCAACAATTATTCCACAATCAAAGTTACTCAAATCCTATTTCTTCCCCACTCTAATGCTTGGGTCTTATGACCATGTCTACTTGTTTTTATGCTTTGAATTACTGACACATGATTGGTTGATTAGATATTTGCATCAATGAGCAGGTGTACATGTGTACCTAATCAAGTGGCCACTGAGTGTACATTGAACTGCTTCCAATGAATTGAAATTAGTCCTTAAATAACAGGACCAGTACCATACATGTTAATCCAGATGTGGTTCCTCCACAGCTCTATATAATTGTAACATAACCTCACTTGTTTTGTATTCAGTTCCCTTAGTAATAAATGATAATGTTGTAAGCTTAGTTAATTGCTTGTTCTACTTAAATACCAGTCTTTTGCAAAACACGCGGTTTGACAAGAAGGGTCCTTTTGCATATTGAAGCTCTACAATCTCTTACAATTTTGAGAGTATGCTTCCTATTATTTTTTTCTTGCCAAAAATATTTTCAATTTCAATTGCTTTTTATGTTATATTTCATTAGCAGATCTTTGCCCACTCAGGAATGTGTCACCATCCTCAATTCTGTTACTTCATCGAATAAACTTCTCTGATTTGTTAAATAGATTTTCCCCTTAGCAAATCTGAGTTGGCTTATCTTAATGAATCCATTTTCTTCCAGGTGACTACTCCAATTGCCATTCGCATTCCAACATGCCAGACAATGACCTCTTGTGACAAGATGAGACCACCCTCAGAGTTCAGGAGCAATATCTTATATTCTGTCTAGGTAGTCTCCAAGCTGTTGGCATGAATATCGGTTTCTCCTTCTTGTTTCACTCCTCCTCCTCTTTTTGTTTTTTCACCACACTGGCCTTTTACCTTTTATCCACCGCCTATAACCTCCTGCTAGATCCCCTCCTCCTTCCCTTCTCCTATAGGCCATTCTCCTCTCCTATCAGATTTCTTCTCCAGCCTTTTACCTTTGCCACCTACCTATCTTCACCTAACACCTTCTAGTTATTCTCTCTCCCAACCCCCCCCCCCCCCCACCTTTTTATTCTGGTGTCTTCCCCCTTTCCTTCCAGTCCTGAAGAAAGATCTCGGCTTGAAACATCGACTATCTATTCATTTCCATAAATGCTTTCTGACCTGCTGAGTTCCTCCAGCATTTTGAGTGTGTTGCTTTGAATTTCCAGCATCTGCAGACTTTCTGGTGTTAATAAACTTTAAAGTGCCCATTGGCTCAAATCATTCTTCCTTCCCTTTACATTGGAAGAATACTCTTCGATGACGAAGGACATAAGTATTTGTTTAGCATTTTAACTAAAGACATGCACTCATGATTATGGCATATCCTAATTTCAATCTTAATGGGCCCCAATATTCTTGGAACACATTTGTTAATCTGCACTGAATTTCATTTAATTTGCCAAACACTCTTTCTGACAAATTCTTCAGAGACATGTCAGTTTAAAAAAATGCTCGCATTTTTGGACTAATTAATGATTATATGATTACCGTGACCTTAAGGTGTCTGTTGGAACTAAAATGAATAACTGCAGATTACCACAAAATGTCTGACCAGATGCAGGTTGCTTGAGGTGGCATATGTGTGTTACACAAGCCGTTCTCACTGGAGCTTATTAGGCCCTAATCCTAGGAAATGGTGTTCACTTCATGATGCTTAATTCTTAATTATAATACAGTGTTTAAATCTAATCTCACAATATTGATATTTAATTTAAGTTTTGTTTGGATGGTTATGACATTTAACTCTTCAACCTAAATAAATCTTATACTTGGGACACCAGCAATAAACTTACCACCCTACGTAACAAACAACAGGGAACGGAAAATGTTTTGAACTATTTAAACATTTGAGGTGATTTATTCTTTATGAATGCTCATCAGCTTGTTTTCACACACATTATGTGTACTCAGATAAAACTGTGGCACAAATATTTTTTCACTTTAAGAGCAGAATGATTAATTCATTTCTATGAAAAAAAAGGCTACTGTGATTTAAAAGAATAGGTTCAAAATTGGTTCCCTTAATTCCTTTTCTCAAAAAAAAAAGCTTTATTTATTTATTTGTTTGTTTGTTTACTTATTGAGGTATCTGTGCAATAGGCCCATCCAACTGCACTGCTCAGCAACTCCTGATTTAATCCTAGCACAATCATGGACAATTTACAATGACCAATGACCAATTAACCTACCAAATGTTGCGTCTTTGGACTTGGAAAGAAACTGGAACACCTGGAGGAAACCCATGCGGGCAGGGGGAGGACATACAAACTCCTTACCAACAGCGGTGGGACTTGAACTCGGGCCACTGGTATTATAAAGTTTTGTGCAAACTGGGCTATCATACTGCCCTTTTCCCAGTGAGGTACTACTATTAAAGAGATAATTTATCTATTTAGGGAATTGTTTTGAAGAATGAAGCCTCATCTTTCTGCGTACAGATGGCCATCGAGTGATTTTGGAACACTCCAGATACAAAGAAGTCAATTCAGGTTCAGATACAATTTTGTTTTTCTGCTACTGCTTTGCAACAATTGGGAAGGTATTCGCCGGACAACTTCTCCACTTAAACTGTATGCTGTTCACTGGAATTCAGAAGAAAGAGGATGGATCTTCTTGAAACCTATAGAATGTTGAAAGGCCTCAAAAGAGTGGATGTGATGAGAACGTTTCTTATGGTGGAGGAGTCTAATACCAGAGTACACAGCCTCAGAATAGAGGAGTGTCCATTTAGAATGGAGATGAAGAAGAATCCCTTTAGCCAGAGAGTGGTGAATCTGTGGAATCCTTTGCCACAGGTGTCTGTGGAGGCTAGGTCATGGGTATATTTAAGGCAGAGGTCTTGATTACTCAGGGCAGGAAGGGATACGGGGAGAAAGCAGGAGATTGGGGCTGAGTGGAAAATGATGAAATGGCAGAGCATACTAGATAGGTCAGATGGCCTAATTCTGTTCCTATATCTTATGGTCCTATGGTCTTTTCATCAAGTAATTCTGGGAAAGGCATGACAAGATTACACATCGCAAGCCAAATCAGGCCTGACATTAGCAGCAGGCTGTCGGCTGAGCTGTAGATAAGGACGCAGCTGCCACGCTTATAAAGGAAACCTGCTACTGTGGAGTTCCTCCCATTCGTGCTGAGTAACGCACTGGTCACAAATCCCAGATTAAGCCACATTTGTCTGTTAATTTAGAAGTTTCAAGTTGCACATCAACCAGAGAGTAACCAATAACTTTGCAGGAAAATTGGCTAAACCTACACAAAAGGGTTTAAACAACATGGACAGTGTTATGTTTTGTAACTTCAAAACATTAAACTAATAAAAAGAAAAAAACAAGAGGAGCAGGAATGCAAGACTATATTTGTGTTTACATTTAGCGAGAAGCACACATGCCATATGGTAGCATTATGACGTATGCAATTTTTACTCATAACTATAATGAATTATATTTACAACAAAGAATGCTCAATCAAACAATATATTTACAAGATTAGTCAAATATTGTATGACTGAAATATTAAGTACACAACAGACAGTTTGGAATCTAAACAGGAGCACATCATGGGGTAAAGCTGTAGTCAGTAACAGTAAGTCTTGTAATCAGGGTAGTCAGGGACACAGTAAAGGCAGGGAAAGGAATATTCATTTAAACTGCACTTATTTCAGTGTACAAGGTTTAAAAGGTAAGACAAACATTTACCTGTGGATTGGCTCAGAGGACTGGGATTCTATAAGCATAACAGAACCCTAGCGAAGGGAAGGGCAGGACCGGTAGCTCAAATATCCCAGGGGACAGATGTGACAAGCGACAGAAGTACCACTAAACAAAGAAAGGGTGTTGCTGTTTTGATAAGGGAGTAGATAGCACCAATACCTAGAGATGACATTCTGGGGGACAATTCAATGAGGCCTTATGGGTAGAATTTAGAAACAATAAGGGGTGGTGTGATATAGACACCAAAATTGTCAGTGGGAATTTGAGGAGCAGGTGTACAAGAGCCTGCTTGTACTTGTAAGAATAATTGGGTTGTATGAGTGAGAGATTTTAGTTTCCCAGCTATTGAATGGATCACCCAGACTGTTAGGATCTGGAGAGAGAGAGGAGTTTGTGAAATGCATCCAGAAATGATTGCTGAGTCAATATGCTGTACAGAGGGCTCTACTAGGGAGGGTACAATACTGGACCTTTTCGTTAGGAACAAGGCGGAGCAGGTAACTGAAGAGTCAGGCAGAGAGCACTTGGGGTCTCACGACCATAATTCTCTCAGTTTTAAGACAGCATTGAAAGAGGAACGGGCAGGTCGACAGGTTATGGCTCCAACTTGGAGCAGGGCTCGTTCTGGAGGATTTAGACTGGATCTAGCAGAGATCGATTGAGTGAGGCTGTTTGAAGGGAAAGGAATGAATGGAAAATGATTGGCTTTTAAGTGTGTGATATCCTAAGTCTGACAGCAGCATGATGCTGTTAGAGTGCAAGGCAAACCTGGCATGTCTGGGGAACCTCAGCTGACAAGAGGTGTTGAATCTCTTGTCAAGAGGCAGAAGGAAACATACAATGGGTACAGTGACAAGTGAATTACTTGGCAACCATAAAAAGGATTAAGAATACTATGAACTTGGAATTCTATGAGGGCAAAAGGAAAGTATGAAACAGATCTGTCAAGCAAGCTCAATGAAAATCCCAAGAGGTGCTTATGCAGTGTAAGAACTGCAAGAGAACACTTAAGAAAGAAATCAGGAGAACTAAAAGGAGGCACGAAGTTGCTCCAACAGAGAATGTGAAGGAGAATCCTAAGGAATTCCACAGATACGTTAAGCGTTAAAGGATTGCAAGGGACACAATTAGTCCTCAGGAAGACCAGAATGTAATCCATGTGAAGAGCCAAAATAAATGGCGGAGATTTTAAATATGTATATGTTTTGCAATTGTATTTACTCAGGAGGTGGACGTGATGTGAGACAAAGTGGCATCACCTTCTTCGACCCTGTACAGATTACAGAGGAGGAGGTACTTACCATCCTGAAGCAAGTCAGGGTGGATAAATCCCCAGCGTCTGGAAGGCTATTCAGGCTTGCAGAGAGATCTGCATCAATTGGAGAGATAGGCTGAAAAATGGCAGAAGTAGTTTAATCCAGACAAGTGTGAAGTCTTGCACTTCGGTAGGACCAACCAGGGGAGATCTAACACAGAGAACGGTAGGGCACTGAGGAGTGTGGTAGAATAAAGGGATCTGGGAACACAGGTACATAATTCATTAAAATGGCGTCAAACATAGATAGGGTCATAAAGAAAGCTTTTGGTACATTGGCCTTCATAAATTAATGTATTGAGTTCAGGAGATGGGATGTTATGTTGAAGTTGTATAAGAGATTGGTGAAGCCTAATTTGGAGTATTGTGTGCAGTTTTGGTCACCTACCTAAAGCAAAGATGTAAATAAGATTGAAAGAATAGAGAGAAAATATACAAGGATGCTGGTGGGTGTGGAGGACCTGAGCTATAAGGAAAGATTGAATAGGCTAGGACTGTATTCCTTAGAAATCAGAAGATTGAGAGGAGATTTGATAGAGATATACAAAGCTAGGAGAGGTATAGATAGGGTTAATGCAAGCAAGGTTTTTCCACTGAGTTTGGGTGGAACTATAACCCAAGGTCATGGGTTAAAGCTAAAAGGTGAAAAGTTTAAGGGAAACATGAGGGGAAACAGCTTCACTCAGAGGGTCAAAAGAGTGTGGAACGAGCTGCCAGCACAAGTGGTGCATGCGAGCTTGATTTCAATGTTCAAGAGAAGCTTGGATAGGCACATGGATGGTAGGGATATGGAAGGCTATGGTCCCGATGCAGACTGTAGGTAGCTTAAATGGTTTCTGCGTGGACTAGATGGGCTGAAGGGCCACAGTGCTGTACTTTTCTATTACACTATAAGAGCTTCTATAACTATATTATTTTGTCTCCTCATATGCAAAAGAAAAGATTCTTCCGATACTCTGAGGTTTATGTGATTATTGGACTATACTTCAGATTGGTTCCCTTCGGTTTTCTGAATTTTCTTTCTTGTGGCTGATTGGTGGGTGGGTGATCTGTTAATATTTTGTGTGTAAGACGGGGTCTTGGAGGTTTTGATGATTCTGTTGCTGTTCATTTCTGCGAGTGACTGGGTCTGGGATTGTCATTGTTGCTGTTTCTTCTGTGGGGTAGGAGCGGGAGACTTGATGCTATTGTCGCTGTTTTTTTCTGTGGGGAGGGGGTGGGGGATTTTGGGGTCTGCGAGTTTTGTTTATTTTCTTTTTCATGCGGGGCGAGATGAGGACTTTTCTTTCAGCATCACCCATGGTCTCTCTGTAATTCGTGGCTTCCTAGAGAAGCAAAAAATATCAGAGTTATATTGTACTTACATACTTTGACAATAAAATGAACCCTTGAACCTTTGAACCTTTAAAAGTGTCATGAGCCCTGTAGGCATCTGAGGCTTGCCATAGAACTTTTTTTTAGAACATAGAACTTCAGTACTTTTTTTAAGGATTATATGGGTCGGCACAACATGGAGGGCTGAAGGGCCTGTACTGTGCTGTAGTGTTCTATGGTTCGATGGTTCTATGGTTCTAGAACATTGATCTTCCAGGTTTCTCGAGCACCTGCATTTACTAACTTATCTTATCTAGAGCCATTAAGTCATCATGTTTCCAGTTAATTGTGTTTCCCGCATTCTCTGATTATTAGTTAGCTCTTTAGGACAGTTCTACTGTAATATGGAGAATGATTTGTCTCACAGTATATATTGCTTATAAAAAGTATTCTTCCTTTTTGGAAGTTTTCGTGTTTTATTGTTTTACAACATTGAATCACAGTGGATTTAATAATGCTTTTTTGACACTGATCAACAAAAAAAGACTCTTTCGTTAAATGGAGATTTGTTTTTGGAGTGCAGCCAAGGTGTTTCAACTGATTGTAGTAAAACTACACCTGTATCTGGAAGGTTCAACTGCTAGTGAGTCAGAATCCTGGCAAATCTACGTCATGAAGACAAAAGAACTCTCCAAGCAATTCTGAGCAAAGGTTTTTGAAAAACACTCATCAGGAGATGGATACAGGAAAATTTCCAAGTCACTGAATATCCCTTGGAATACAGTTAAGTCAACCATCAAGAAGTGGAAAGAATATGGCACAGCTGTAAATCTGCCTAGAGCAGGTTGTCCTCAAAAACTAAGTGACCATGCAAGAAAGAGACTTGTTACGGAGGCCACCAAGAGACCTATGACAACTGTGGAGGAGTTACAAGCTTCATTGGCTGAGTTGGGAGAGGCTGTGCATGCAACAACTGTTGCCCGGGTACTTCACCAGTCACAGCTTTATGAGGGAATGGCAAAGAGAAAGCCTCTTTTGAAAAAAATTCACATGAAATCTCAGCTAGAATTTGCCGTTAGGCTTGTTGGAGACTCTGAAGTCAGCTGGAAGAAGGTTCTATGGTCTGATGAAACTAAAATTGAGCTTTTTGGCCATCAGAATAAACATGAAAACCTCCAAGGGGGTGAAGATTATTTAGAGGCCCTGTAACTCGGTCATCCCTTTGATGTTCTGTTAGTATTCTTATGTCTAATCTCTTGTTACTGTCTCTTCATGAGGATTTTGCCATTCTGCCACCCTTGGGTTGAGCTGGTGCCAGTGACCAACTTGACAGAGGGAGTCTGCCATTCCTCCACATTTCGATCCAATCTTGCGAGCGCACACCATGACAGAAAGGGTGGCTATGAAGAGAGTAGGTTCCCCATTGAGATTAGCAGGGCCACCCATGTTTTGAGCAGCAGGAAATTGGTGGGATATTTATTGAATATTTCTCCTTGGTGTTTACTGAGGAGAAAAGCATAGGTCCTCAAGAGATAAAGGAAACAAGTAGAGGTGTTATGGAAGACTTTCATATTACCAGTGAGGAAATATTTGCAGCCTGGCAATACATTGAGGTGGGTAAGTTCCCAGGGCCTGGTCAAGTGCACCCTCTGACTTTGTGGGAGAAGAGAGATGCAATTGCAGAGACTCCTGTGGCAGCGTTTGCTTCATTAGATTTCAAAAGATTGAGTCTGAATTACTTTGTGTATGGAAAGATGTGCTTGACAAACCTTCTGGAGTTTTTGAAGCGGTAACCAAATAGGTGGATAAGGACAGGGAAGTTGCTATGGACTGGATCATTAGTCAAGAGGGGTTGGGAGGAAATGGGATTGGATGGGTTAGGCAAGGTCACGGGTGGCTGTGTGGGCAGGAGAGAGGACAACAGTAGATTCCTGAAGTGGGACCCATTGACCATTTAACTGATCTGTGTGGGTTGTATTGAGGTAAGATTAACAGATCAGTGAATAAGAGACTGGTGTTTGGAAACTGTTCTGGCCTGAGTGAAATGGGCCCAGTGATTGAGGGGCATGATAGGTAAATGCTGTATATTATTTAAAGAGAATGATATGAACAATTTCCAGAATGACAGCATGGCACATGACCATGTCAGTCAAAAGTTATGCTAGAAGAGCCATTATATTCACTAACAGGAGCAAACCTGCCAATGATAGAAATCCAATGCAACTCACGCAAAATGCTGGAGGGACTCGGTAGCTCAGGCAACATCCATGGAAAAGAGTTAACAGTCGATGTTTAGGGCAGAGTCCTTTCTTCAGAACTGAGAGGAAAGGACAGAGATGCTTGAATTAAAAGGCGGTTGGAGGGGAAGGAGGCCAGCTGGAAGGTGATAGGTGAAGCCAGGTGGGTGGGACAGGTCAAGAGCCGGAGGAGAAAGAATCTAGTAGGAGAGGAGGGTGGACCACAGGAGAAAGGGAAGGAGAGAACCCAGGTGGAGGTGTTAGGCAGGTGAGAAGAAGTAAAAGGTCAGAGTGGGGAATGGAGGTGATTGGGGGGGCGGGGGAATTTAGTTCACCAGAAGGAGAAATTGATATTCATGCCATCAGGTTAGAGGGCACTCAAACGGAATATAAGGTGCCGCTCCTCCACCCTTCGGGTTGCTGCATCTTGGCACAAGAGGAGACCATGGCTTGCCACGTTGGAATGAGATTTGGAATCGGAATTAAAATGTTTGGCCACTGTCTGCAGACACACACTCATTCGCCACAATCTAGGGGGCGATTTGCAGTTGTGTACACATGATATTCTGTGTTTTTATTGTCCAGTATTGAAATTCAGCTGTATTATACATGGTGATCACTTTTAAAAGGTTACTTTTTCCTCATGAACATAAATAAATACATTCATCTTGTAACCATAATTAGTTCAACATGCTGCCATAAAAATGATTTTTTTTTTATCTAAGCATGGTATGTACAAATATTTTTTGGTCATATTCCGTTATCTTAGTATATCTATCATAAATCATTGTTATACACATTAGTAATCAAGGACACAAAGTAATAGAAGCAAATCTGTTTCTTATTAATACATAGTAGCAATTGTAGGTGGTATGGTGCTCTGATACTGTGACACTTTGTTGTATTGAAAGGAAATTATATTTCGATACTGCAGTTCATGTCGATAAAATTTCATGTTATTGAAATTTGCAGAAGAAATTTGAACAAACGTATCTGAAGTGAAAATGTAGTTGAATAATTAAATGAATCTGAGGATCTGATGCAGGTATTGCATATTGAAAATTCACATCATTTGAGGGTATTAGACTTACTACAGAAAGGGGCACAAGGTTTACCAAGTAACCTACCAAGTACTAATTTTGAAGAGTTCAGGGACTCTGTAGTTCATGTTCTGTGCATTATTTGTTTAATTTTTATTGTTTGCACAATTTGTTTTTTTATGCATATTGGATATTGATATTCTTTGTTCTCAATCCATCATGGGTAAAGATGTCCCAGCCATTGAGCACATCTACATGAAACACTGTAGCAGGAAATCAACCCCATCAGCAGGGATCCTCACCAACCAGTACATGCTCTCTTCTCACTGCTGCCATCAGGAAGAGGGTGCAGGAGTCTCACGACTCACACCACCAGGTTCAGGAACAGTTATTACCCCTCCACCATCAGGCTCTTAAACCAAAGGGGCCAACTTCACTCAACTTAACTTGCTCCATCATTGAAATGTTCCCACAACCAGTAGATTCACTTTCAAGGGCTCTTCATCTCATGTTCTTGATATTTATGGCTTATTTATTTATTGATAGTTTGTCTTTTTCTATTTTCAGTTTGTTGTCTTCTGCACTCTGGTGGAATAGCCTAGTTGAGCAGTCTTTCATTGATTCTGTTATGATCATTATTCTGTAGATTTGTTTAGTATGCCCGCAAGAAAATGAGTCTCGAGGTTGTACATGGTGTCCTTTATCATTTATGTACTTTGATAATAAATTTACTTTGAAATTTGAACTTTGAACTTTGTGTGGGACTTTTTGTGGATCTGATTGTGTTTGTTAGGAAGATGAACCTCAAGGTTGTTTATGATATTCATACAAACGTACTTTGAAATTTGAACTTTGAGTGGAGAAACATTGGATGGTTGCACATGGCCACATTGTCTCCAGATGACTCAGTGGGTCAATCTCCAGTGATTTAGACAGGAAGGCGATTAGCAAAACCATGAGTACAATAAACACATCCGTATATTCCCAGCCTGTCTAGTGCCAGCTGTCAGAAGATTATAAATACTTCACAAGTGCTGAGTCAAGTATTAACAAAGAGAAGAATCAAACAGCCTTCCACTCTTTTTTGTGTTCCTGGTTATGGTATTTATAACAATAATACATATCTTCTGCCAGCTATCTTGAGAGTCACTTATACACTTAAGGACTTGCTGCTCGAACAGTTGCCTCGAAACCATGCCATTTTTAATGTCCAACACAGGATATAACCAAATAGCAGGTCTTAGACTTGGAATTTGAACTTGGAAACTCCTGAAACACATGGACGTTTTTGTGTATGTTCAGCCTGTGTTGGCTGATTGCAATTCAGCTGTGTGCTGCCCATTACAGAATTCTCCATGCCTACAGCATTAATCTTACTGGACATGGGATGTACGTATTAAGGACAGATCCCAAATTGTAAGTAATATTATAATATTATTATTGTAATTGAAATAATAGAAAGCATTCTGTCAGGATATTAACAGCTTGGAGTGGCAATTGCTTTGAATATCACCACAAGAAACCGCAGAGGTTTTTGGACACAACTCGGCATATTACGGAAACCAACTTCCTCTTTATCCTTCTTGCTGACTCAGTAAAGCAGCCAACATAATCAAAGACCCACCTACCCTAACATAATCAATGCCAACAAAATCAAAGACCCCACCCCATTCTCTCTTCTCCCATCTCCCATCAGGCAGGAGATACAAAAATATGAAAGCACTTACTACCAGGCTCAAGGACAACTTCTATCCCACATTTTTTCAGACTCTGGAATGGTCATCTTAGAGTCGTAGAAGATGACAGCACAGAAACAGGCCCTTCGGCCTATCTAGTTTGTGCCAAACTATTAATCAGCCTAGTCCAATCAACCTGCACCTAGTCCATAGCCCTCCATACTCCTTGCATCTATGTATGTATCCAAATTTCTCTTAAATGTTGAAATCAATCCTGCATCTACCACTTCTGCTGGCAGCTTGTTCCATACTCTCACCACTCTCTAAGTAAAGCTCAGAACGGCAGAATAGACTCGATGAGCTAAGTGGCCTAATTCTGCTCCTATGTCTTGAGGTTGTATGGTTTAAAGCAGTTCCTCCTCATGTCCCCCTTAAATATTTCACATTTCGCCCTTAGCCCATGACCTTGAGTTCAGGAGTCACTCATCTTGAATAGAAAAAGCCTGCTTGTATTTAACTTATCTGTATCCCTCATGATTTTGTATACCTCTGTGAAATCTTTTCTCAATTTCCCGTGCTGTTAAAGATAGAGTCCGAACCTATTCAACCTTTCCTTATAGCTCAAGTCTTCAAGTCCGGGCAACTTCCTTGTAAATTTTCTCTGCACTTTTCCAATCGTATTGAAATGTTTCTTGTAGTTAGGTGAGCAGAACTGCACACAATACTGCAAATTAGGCCTAACCAATGTCTTATTGAATGTGAATCCACAAAGTATACAGAATAAGGTAGGTGAATTGTAGCACAGCTACAGATTGGCATACACGATGTTGTTGGCATCACTGAAACATGGCTGAAAGAACATTATAACTGGGAGCTTGTCATCCAAGGATACACATTGTATCAAAAAGACAGGCAAGTAGACAGAGGGGTTAGGATGGGTCTGTTGGTAAAAAGTGAAATTAAATCCTTAGGAAGAGGTGACATAAGGTTGGAAGGTGTAAAATTGTTGTGGGGGGAGTTAAGAAACTGTAAGGGTAATAAGGGCCTTATGGGAGTTCCTATCAGTAGCAAAGATTGGGCTAAAAATTGCAATGGGAGATAGAAGATGCATGTCAAAAGGATAATATTACATTAGTCATGGGGACTTTAATATGCTGGTAGATTGGGAAAATCGAAAATTGTGTTGGTGCTGGATCCTAAGAGGAGGGATTTGTAGAATGCCTACAAGATGGCTTTTTAGAGCAGCTCATGGTTGAGTTCCACAAGGGGATCAGCTATTCTGGATTGGGTGTTGTGCAATCGTTGTCATCATCGTCGTGGCTATCCCTCAAGGTCGAGGATGATGGTCTTCGTTCTGTTGATCTATTTATGGGCTCTCAAGTGGCTTATGAGTCCAGTCTTGGCTTTGAAGGTTCTTCCACATTTAGCACAGGTAGTTCCAGATGGCAGATCGGGCCTTTGGTTGTTGCTGCCTCTCTTTCCATTTTCTTCTCTTTTCTTCTCATTCTGCACATCTGTTGGCTTCAAAAGTTGCTGTTCCTTCTCAGATGATGGCTTGCCAGTTTCCTGTCCTTGGCATTGGTTTCCCAATTGTTGATGTCGATGTTACATTTCTTCATGTTGGCTTTTAAGACGTCTTTGAATCTCTTCTGTAGTCCACCTCTTTTACGTTAGCCTTCTTTAAGCTGGGAGTAGAAGATTTATTTCGGCAGATGTTCGTCTTTCATCCGAACAACATGACCGCTCCATCTTAGCTGGTTCTTGATGACGTAGGCTTCAATGCTTGTTGTTTTGCTTCATTTAGCACACTGACGTTGGTTCTTCTATCTTCCCAGCTGATATTTAAGATGTTTCGAAGACAGCATTGATGGACCTTTTCAAGTGCCTTCAGATGTCATTGGTATGTTGTCCAGGTTTCTGATTCATACAGGAGCGTTGGGATCACCATTGCTTTGTACACTAACATTTGGTGTCTGTTCGGATGTCGTGATCATGAAAGACACTTGTTCGGAGACGTCCAAAAGTTGTTCCAGCGCATTTAAGACAATGGAAATCTCATCATTAAGGTTGACATTAAGGGGGAGGTGACTTCCAAGATACGGAAAGTGGTCCAGGTTTTCCAGGGTTATTTCGCCAAGTTGAATTGATGGTTCTATCCGATTTGTCTCAGTTGGTGACGGTTGGTAGATGATCTGAGTCTTCTTGGAATTGATTAATGGTGGAGGAAGAAAGCTCAGGAAATCCAACAACTAGGAGACACCAATGACACTCGAGGCTTTTTCAATGCAACTAAAGCTATTTTTGGCCCATCCACTCATGGTCCAGCCCCTCTCAAAAGCAAAGATGGTTCAACCATCCTGAAGTGCAATGCTGACATCAATTCTAGATGGAGGGAGCACTTTGAAGATCTTCTAAATCAAACTGTCTCATTTGACAGAAAT
This sequence comes from Hemitrygon akajei, assembly GCF_048418815.1. Taxonomy (NCBI): domain Eukaryota; kingdom Metazoa; phylum Chordata; class Chondrichthyes; order Myliobatiformes; family Dasyatidae; genus Hemitrygon; species Hemitrygon akajei. The sequence continues at coordinate 162,987,678 of NC_133132.1, forward strand.
GTGATTAACAACATTCCAAAACTCCCCAAGCAAAATACCACCACTTGAAGAAGTCAAGGAAGCCATCAAAACCTTGTTGTGCAATGAGCCAGAATTGATTAGAGAGCTTAAGATAAAAGAATCCTAGGGGGACAGTGATCATAATAAGATGGAATTCACCTTGCAGTTTGAGAGGGAGATGTCTGATATATCAGTATTACACTGGGGTAAAGAGGTATGAGAGAGGAGCTGGCTAAAGTTAATTGGAAGGGACACTAGCAGGGATGCTGGCAGAATAGCAAAGGCTGGAGTTTCTGGGGGCAATTCAGAAGGTGCAGGACAGATACATCCCAAAGATGAAGTTGTATTCTAAAGCCAGGATGACACAAGGGAAGTCAAAGACAACATAAAAGCCAAAAAGAGGGCATAGAATTAGTGGGAAGTTAGAGGATTGAAATTTATTTAAAAACTTAGAAAACCAAAAGGGGTGAAAGGATGAAATATCTCTGGCACTGTAAAGCAATTGCATTAACTACTATGCAACTTTGCTCTCCAAATGGCATTCTTAGATAATGGTATAGTACACAATTTCTTTCAAGGTATTAGTTATTGGAAATAATGTATAACACTAAAGCCAATACTTGCTTTAGGAAGAGTGAAAAAAAATGGCATGGTTTAATTCAGACTTCATTTGAATGTGACTAACTGTCTGAGGATCTCTGCAACCACTCCTTTAAACATCTGTTGATATTTTCAGCTTTCCACCTGAGACAGCACAGTATGGGATTGCGTCAGTTTCACACTCTGTGAAAGCCCAAAATTCAAATTAGTGCTGCTGCATATTTTAGAATACGTGCAAAAATAGATTATCGATGAAAGTACTGCTAAGCAAAGATGTGGATTAAGTTAAACAGAGTGTGAAAGACAGCAACATTAAGACATGGAGCCTTTATTCAATTTCTGATCGATACATTCACTTATCTTTTATGAAATTTAATTACCCTGGCCTACCTTTGCCAAATGGTTCCTCTGAGAGATGACTGCAAGTTTCTTGGAAAAAAAAGGAACATTTCTGCCAGATTGCCTTTGAACCAAAATCATTGACAGCTGAACTTCAGAATGTTTCAACTGAAATGTTTTGCGAGAATGTTTGACCCTTGGTTCAGCGCATATGTTCCTTCAAATATCGTCACGGATGACTTTAAGGGTGATCTGGTATGGGAGGTCTAAAATCTCAAAGAGCAGCTTAAGCAGTTTATGGTGAAGGACAATCAGTTGAAGGACAATAAACCTCCTGAGCATACAGGAAACTTTTTGAAATTTAATGCAGTAAAACGTAATTGCAGCAAATTTATTTGAAGTGTGACTGTAGCTGATACACTTAGTGGCCACAATATTTGGTACCCAACAGTCTTTCCTTCTGCTAGATTTACAAACGCTCTCTACACTATGCTGACAAATACAGCACTGTTCTAAAGTCTAAGACACCCTAGCTATATGTGTGTGCCCAAGACTTTTGCACAGTTCTATGGATCTGAACTGAGTAACGCTATGAAGTTATTTTCCTGGAAACAATTACAGCTGAGATACGGTGTAGACAGCGGAGGAGGAAAGCAGTGTGAATGCAAGCCAGCTCTCCCCACCATTGAGCATAACTACATGGAGCACTGCTGCAAGAAAGCAGCGTCTATCGTCAGCATCCCCACCATCCAGGCCATGCTCTCTTCCTGCTACTTCCGTCGAGCAGAAGTTAACAGTGCCTTAAGTCCCACACCACCAGGTTCGGGAACGCTTATTACCCAACAAATATCAGGGTTGGAATACAAGCTGGCAGGTGATAGAGACCAGGTGGGGGGAAAGGTGGGTGAGTGAGGGAGGGGGCATGAAGTGAGAAGCTAGGTGGTGATAGGTGGAAGAAGAACTGAAGAATGAATCTGATATGAGAGGACAATGGAACATTCAAGAAAGTGAAAACAGATTTCTTCAGCAAAGTGTGTGCAATGAAATAAGTGATATCTATTAAAAGGGATATATTTTTTACTAGCTGCTGCTTAAATAGCTCACTCTGCATACAATTATGGTTCAAAGGCACGCTGAAGAAGAAGGTGCCAGCAAACACAGTGACCAAGGGTGACATCCTTCACACCGTTTACAAAATTACTTCTTTTACTTCCTTTATATCTTCTTCTTCTTTCAAATATTATTCTGCTTCTATTGGAGCCTGCAATATTATGTGTCATGGTGTGATTTTGGGCCGATTGAGCGAACTGGCGCTTTGCTGCCTCCAAGGCAGTTCGGTAAGTTTTCAAGCAAAGAGTGTGGCCAGGAGGCCAAGGAACCTAGAGACATTGATTGACTCCGTTTCTCGCCTATCTTGCCGATTAAAGCTTTGAAAAAGCTCAATCTTTGAGAAAGATTGAAGTCAACGAGACGAGAACAAGAAAGGCGGGTGAGCGGGTGTTCAGTACCATCTGGCTGCAAGTGACAGGTCTCTCCCTTGTTCTTGCTCGTCACTGCCAAAGGATGATGCTGGAGTCTTGGGTCTTGGGCAAGCTTTAATGGACGTGCTTTGTGGACTGGACTCTGTAGTTCATGTTAAATGCTTCTGGCTTCTGGCTGCTTGTATTTTTGTTGTTATTTTGTGCAATTTGAATTGGGCGGACTGGCTCCGCGGTCTGCAGTCAGTGAAAAACACAGCACCAGACTGAACGAAACTCAGCTGAAACTGAACATTCCTGGACTTGATTTGCTCTTTTTTCGAGGGTTGATGATTTTCTTTGAATAAGGTCTATGGTTTTCTTTGTTTCGTGGCTGTCTGTGGGGAGACCCACAGCCACTACCATCTAGAAGGATGAGAACAGCAGACACCACCTCTTGCAAATCCCCCTCCAAGTCACTCACCATCCTGACTTGGAAACATATTGCCGTTCCTTCATTGTCGCTGGGCCAAAATCATGGAATTCCCTCCTTAACAGCACTGCGGGTGTACCTACACCTCAGGGACTGCGGAGGTTCAAGAAGGTAGCTCATCACCTCCTTCTCACGGACAACTAGGAATGGGCAATAAATGCTGGCTTAGCTGGTGACACCCACATCCCGTAAATAATAAATAAGATGAATGTATACTGTATACATAGTTCGATAATAAGTGTACTTTGAATCTTTGAGAAAACATTAAACTCTCAACACCATTTAGGTCAAGCTGAATATATTTGTAAACAGCACAGGAAGTAAAATCAATACAATGGACAAATCTGTTGTATGCTTTGCTGTTGCATGTGCACAGATGGGGAGGGGGCTTTGGGGTGTAACGTTTGCCTCTCATTCCTTCTTTTGGGGTTCTTCTGTTTTTCGTGAATGTCTGCAGAGACAAGTATTTCAGGTCGTATACTGTATACATTCTCTGGTAATAAACAGAACCATTTGAAATCTGCATCAAACATGCCTATCTGCAGACCACCACCCATCCTATAAGTAATAAAATGAAGTGCACTCTGGTGCCAAACCAGCAAGCCACATTATGGAGCTGGCAAGGTGCTCTGCCAATTACACTGCAAAATGATCAAATTCCTCCAAAGTCTTTGAACTGGATCCGTAGTGATTGTGCAATGGAGGTTCCTGTGCAGCACGAAAACTTACCTCATTACCAGAAAGGGAACAATAAACAAGTTACATATGAGAAATTAGAAACAAGATAATATCCAAGGACAGCAATTCACATCTGCACCAGATCGCTTTGAAAAGGAGGCCAGCCTCTTTGAAGATTATCCCCGATCATACCAACATTCCCATATACTGGCAAGGAAGCATGTTACTGGTGACATATGTGATTTAGACTGCAGAATTCCAACATTTCAATCTTCTAAGATTTTTTTACTTTAAAAAAAGCTTGTTGTCAAGGAATTTCTTTACACAACTCCAACATCTCCAGTTTGTGCAGGTAAAAACTGGATTAACCTGAATTAACGGTGGCATGGTAGCATTCAATTCCCGCTACTACCTGTAAGGAGTTTGAATTCATGTTCTCCCTGTGACCGCATGTGTTTCCTCTTAGTACTCCAATTTCCTCCCACATGGGGTTAAGTGAGTTGTGGACATGTTATGCTGGCAGCGGAAGGGTGGTGACATTTGCACAATCCTTGCTGATTTGTTCTGACAGAAACCATACACTTCACTCTGTCACACAAAATGCTGGAGGAACTCAGCAGTTCAGGCAGCATCCAAGTGTCTATTAGAAATATTCACCCCCATGGAAGTTTTCATGTTTTATCATTTTACAACATTGACCCACAGTGGATTTAATTTTGACATTGATTTAATTTTGACATTGGTCAACAGAAAAAGACTGTTTAGTGTCAAAGTGAAAACAAATTTCTACAAAGTGACCTAAATTAATGACAAATATAAAACATGAAATAGTGTCACTATTATTTACTCAGAAATGTTTGTTGCAACTTATTGTATGAAGTCTTTGAACCATTTTACAATGACATCACATTATAAAAATAAAAATAATTTGTACTTTGCTTTCATGCCTGTTTAATTTAGTAAATAACTTACTGTATCTGTACTTAAATGTTAAGCTGCTCAATCTCACATGAGATGTGAAAAATTTATATAGAGAAACATAGGGATTTGTTATGGGTATTATATTATTTATAATATAAAGTTCATAGTTCAAAGTTCAGAGTGAAATTTATTATCAGAGTACACACGTCACAACATAAAACTCAGAGATTCTTTTTCTGTGGGCATACTTAGCAAATCTGTAGAACAGTAACTGTAAATAGGATCAATGAACAATGAGCTGCGCAAATGTAAGAATAAATAAATAGCAATAAATAATGAGCATACAATAACAAGATAAAAAAGACTTTAAATGAGTGTAGTTATGCACTTTTGTTCAACAGCCCGATGGTTGAGTTATGCACTTTCCTTGAACCTAATGGTGAGAGTCCTGAGGCACCTGTACCTCCTACCTGATGGCAGCAAAAAGAAAAGAGCATGGCCTGAGTGAAGAGGATCTTTGGTCGTGGATGCTGCTTTCCTATGGCACCAATTCACGTAGATGTTCTCAATGATTGGGAGGATTTTACCCATGATGTACTCAGCCGAATTCACTATCTTTTGCAGGATTTTCCGCTCAAAGGGATTGATGTTTCCATACCAGACTGTACTGTGGCCGGTCAGCACATTTTCCACCACACATCTATAGAACTGCCATCTCAACATATACATGCTATAAATATATATGTAGGGCTCTTAGTACCAGTAACTGTGGTGTTAACTGTTCAGGCTAACAAAATGGCTTCTCTGTAATGTTACTTAATGCTGTAGTGGGTTTCTGTATCTGGAATGTTTGGGTTACAACTGTAGATAAGGGGGGGGGGGGGATCTGACCAATGGAGAATTGTTATGCTATCTTATATGTGTGAGCTGAGTGGGAGTTTGGGGTCTTTTTCGGGAGGCGAGCAAGGAGGACGGACGTGTGAGGAGCGGACAGCGGTTCAAGGGTGACGGATACTGGACGTCGGCGGTTCGAACGGTGGCGGAAGGCTTGGAAGGTCATTGTGGATGGAACCGGAGGCTTGAGCTCCGACGTATTAAAATATTATGTGCACAAACTGAGAAACTTACTGATTGGGTGCTTTTAGGTTATCTGTTTCTACTAACCCATCACCAAGAAATAACTATGAAGTTGCAATTATTTACTCGCCTTTGGTGTATTTTCTGGTATTTGTGTTGTGAGTGTATACTGGGGGTTATTACACCATATTTACACCGAAGTATTGCACTATTGACGGGCGACGGCAGTTCACCCTAGGCAAATGAGGGTAAATTGGGGGCATGGATGCTACACATACACAGAATAGAAATGCATCCTACAAACACAAATACTAATACTTTATTGTCACCAAACAATTGATACTAGAGCGTACAATCATCACAGTGATATTTGTTTCTGCGCTTCGTGCTCCTCAGCATTTACGTGAGATTTGCTCGGCTCTGCGCTGAACTGACGCTGTGACTTCATGTCTGTGGACATTCTCCCTTTCATGAACGCTGTTTGCTTGCTTTGATTGTTTGCATGGTTGTTTTATTACTCTGTACATTGGGATTTTGATGGTCTTTTTTTAATGGGTCGTTTGGGTTTCTTTGATTCGTGGCTGCCTGTAAGGGGACGAATCTCAAGTTTATGCAATGTACACATACTTTGATATTAACTGCACTTTGGCATAAAAGTGGTTGGAAACCCCTGGTTTAGAGAGATCTGAGAGTCTAGGTACGTCAGGAACTAGCAAGCTGCAGGCATAAATCTGATTCTGGGAAAGAAGATGTAAAGAAGAATCTGGAAGGTGGAAGAGGAACTGGCTGATGATAATGATGATGACCAGAGTACTACACCCCACTTGATATTAAACTTTATCAACTCAGAAACCAGCAGCTTAATGATTGAACAGGTAAGTTTAGAGCCAGGATTCCCAACCTGGGGTCCACCGACCCATCAGTTAATGGTGGGGGTCTATGGCGTAAAAATGGTTGGGAACCCCTGGTTTAGAGAGAGGTGAGATGTCTAGGTACGTCAGGCACGGTATCCTGTATGGGTCAGTGCATTCGTACTGCACAGAGGACAGTTGCGAAGTTCACACGTCAAGTTAGATATGGATGCACTAGGAGAGGGTTTACTAGTTGTCAAGCCAACATGATCAGATGCTGCTGGTGATAAAGAACATGGAGGAATCTATTTCTAAGCTCCTGCAGAGAGTTGTGCAGAACCAGGAAACTGTGACCCCCAGTCTCAATACTATGTGCACTCCTTCACTGGGAGCAGTGACAATCTGTCACACCTACCTACTGCTCGTTACACTGCTGGTGTTTAGGGAAGCAATGAAGGTCCTCTATCTCCGGCAGCGTTTAGGGCTAATCATGTCAATAGCTCGGTATTCACCACTGTCAGTCATGCAAGTCCCAGGTGGAGACTCAGGAATACCATCGCACTCAGATGTAGAAGAATTCTTCAGTGCTGTTTCTGTAATGCTTTTGTTTTACCAGTCAGGGATGTTAACTCTGAGCTGAACCCCTGAACTGGTGGACCACTTTTAGACTGACCTTTACCCTTTGACCTGTTTGGCATGGGTGAGCCTACCATGAGCCAAAGCCTAAAGCCCTGACTCCAGCTGAGGTAGCTCTGTGGGTCATTGAGGTACCAATCCTCCAAAGCTTATGATGAGGTTGTAGTCTTCTTGGAGGAAACTGTTGTACAGTGCCTCCTGATTCAGCTGATTGGTAACAGAGGCCACACAAAATATTACTACCTCCACTTCATTTTAGGTTTTATAAAGCACTGGAGAGGGTTCAAAAATGATTCCAGGATTGAAAGGCTTGTCATATGAGGAGCGTTTGATGGCTCTCAGCCTGTGCTCACTGAAATTCAGAAGAATGAAGGGGTATCTCATTGAAAGCTATCGAATGTTGAAAGGCCTCGACAGAGTAGAGTTGGAGAGGATGTTTCCTGTGGTCAGGGTGTCTAAGGCCACACAGCCTCATTCATTTAGAAGATGAGAAGGAATTTCTTCAGCCAGGGAGTGATGAATCTGTGAAATTTGTTGCCACAGGCTGCTGTGGAGGCCAAGTCGTTGGGTATGTTTAAGACAGAAGTTGATACATTCTTGATTAGCCAGGGCTCGAAGGGATACAGGGAGAATCAGGAGACTGGGGCTGAGAAACCATGATGAAATGGCGGAGCAGAGTCAATGGTCCAAATGGCCTAATTCTTCTCCAGTATCTTATAGTCTAATAGTCTTCATCTAATTCAGATCTCCATCTTAAAGTCTGGACTCTGATACATAGAAGCAGTTTGAAGTTCTGAAGAAAAATAATCCACCAAGTTGAAAGTGTCTCAAGGTACCATTTCTTAGACTGCTGCTGCAAATAAGAAGAGGGTTACAAACCAGCTCACAGTTTTACAGGGGTCCGTTTATGAGCATAGCCTAAAGCTATGTCCACGCTACACCGGATAAGTCCATAATTGAAGCTTTTTCTCTTCGTTTTTACCCTCTGTCCACAGTGAGACGGTGTTTTCATCCCCCAAAACCAGAGCTTTTCAGAAACACTTTCCAGGGTGTGTACTTTTGAAAACACCACTTGGGCAGATCAGTATGGACGGGGTAAATGGAGAAATCTGAAAACGTTGTCAGATGGCAACGCACCATTTCATTGTTTTCTTGAACGCAACCTAACAATTTCAGAACAGACAGCAACGAGACTGAAGCCAGAAGAGTTAGAAATGTACTCACCAAATACTTTGACCCATAACTTACTGAATAAATAAGTATACTCACTTTGCCCTGTTTTCTGTCCTTGCTCGTATGAAGGTGATTTTCCTATTTATGCAAGTACTTCTCTGACAATAGATGTGTAACAGCCTAATGTAACATTGTATGGAAATACAAGATAACACTGATGCATGTTGTATACATTTAACAAGGTGCTTTATTAATGCAACAGAGTTTTTTTTTAATTTATGGAACGCTTCATGAATTTGCGTGTCATCCTTGCGCAGGGGCCATGCTAATCTTCTCTGTATCGTTCCAATTTTAGTATATGTGCTGCCGAAGTGAGCACAATGCAACAGAGTTAGTCAGTTTTTCAATGTTCGTCGTCAGCCGGGAACTCCCTGTCGGTTGCCTCCGTACGCTCCAGTATTTGTTTTTTTTTAGTTTTAAGTTCTCTTGCATGAGAGCCAACAGCTGTACATCGTTTTAAGTTTTTCTAGTCTGTAACTACACAAACGCGCACTTTTATGGCGAGATTTGACACCAAACATGTCGCTTGTTTTTGGTAGATGTGTCCTGTGCATGCCCAGCAGGAGGAGATTCGCAGAAATCTCCGTTTCAATGTGGATAGAGATATTTTCAAAAACGCATAGTGTTGGACGCCTATCATTTTTACGCGAAACCGACGTTTTCAAAATTATCCGATCTAGTGTGGATGTAGCCTTATTGTTGTCAGCAGAGAAGGAGCCTTGTTTACGAATTTAACATCCCTCATTTTGCATTGCCTCAGGCCCTGTTGTGCCCCAGCTAGAAAGATTGCTGATGGAACACCAATATTGCAGTACCCATGAGCATACCATTAGCTAAATGCAGAAAAAAAACTCTTCGTTGTTAAGCATACTTGAAAGAGTAATAAACACTTTGCAAAGAGTTCGAAAGAAATCTACTGTCAGTAGACTACCCCATTAAACAGATGAAAATCCAATAAACTACCACAAAACTCCTAGTTATAGAGTCATAAGCACCAGAGCACAGAAACAGGCCCTTCGGCCCATTTAGTTTATGCCAAACAGCTATTCTGCCTAGTCCATATATCTCATTAGGAGTTTGTGAAGATTTGGCTTGTCACCTAAAACAATCAAAAACTTGTATAGATGTACTGCCGAGAGCACTTTGACAAGCTGCATTTCCGTCTGGTATGGGGGGGTGGGGGGGGGTGGGTGAGGGCTCCTGCACAGGATTGCAAGAAGCTAAAGAAAGTTGTAAAATTAGTAAGCTCCATCCTGGGTATGAGCCTCCATATTATCCAACACATTTTCAAGGAGTGATGCCCAAGAAAGGCAGTGTCCGTTGTTAAGGGCCGCATCACCCAGGACATGCCATCTTCTCATTGTTACCATCAGGAAGGAGATACAGAAGCCTAAACGCACACACTCAGTGATTCAGGAACAGCTTCTTTCCCTCTGCCATCCGATTCCTAAATGGATATTGAACCATGAACATTGACTCACTTATTTTCATATTATTTCACTTTTTACACTATTTTCAATTTAACTATTTTATATATATATATAGATAGATAGATACACCTACTATAATTGATTTTCTTAATTTTTTTCTGTATTATCATATATTGCATTGAACTGTTGCTACTAAGTTAACAAATTTCACGATATATGCCAGTGATATTAAACCTGATTCTGATTCTGCCTATCAACCTGCACCTGGACCACAGCCTGCCATTTCTCCCCCTATCCAAACTTCTCATAATTTTTGCAACTGAACTCACATGCACCACGTCCTCTGCAGATTGTTCCAAAGTGTCATCATTCTCTAAGTGAAAAAGTTCCTCCTCAGGTTCACCTTTCACCCTTAATCTCTAGTTCTAGTCTCGATCAACCTCAGTAGAAAAAGCCTGCTTGCATTTATTCTAGTTGTACTGTGAGTGTTCATCGAAGGCTATAGGCTTTACTCAGAAGTGTCAGTTAATTTTGGCAAAGGAAACAAGCAGTGTGTAACTTGGGACATCATTAGGTGCATGAATAATGGTGTTTCAATGTGAGCTGTTCTGAGGTGAATGACACAGACATACCTAGGCCAGCTTTTCATTCGGTGTGGTTTCATCTAGAAATAATTATCTACAAGAACTATCTCAACTTAAATCAACTCTATGCACAATTATTGTATGAAAATTTGGTAATATGGATGAATTTTGTAGGTCAGTTTCTACCACTTTTTTTTAATCTGGCCATTTGATAATGGGTTTAAATAGAAACATAGAAACATAGAAAATAGGTGCAGGAGTAGGCCATTCAGCCCATCGAGCCTGCACCGCCATTCAGTATGATCATGGCTGATCATCCAACTCAGAACCCTATACCTGCTTTCTCTCCATACCCCAATGACTAATGCAATGACTAAGCATCCCAAGAGACACAGAAAGTTGGGACAGAATTTTTAGGTTTCTTTATTAACATTGACTACTTGGGATGTGATCAATGTACTTCATGCTTCTTCCACAGCATTTAGTTGGACTGGCTATTCAAAAAAATTAGCTTTGCTGTGCTGTACTAAATATTGGATTTTCTGTAAGATTAATGACCAAAATTGATTCTAATTATTTACTAGCCATGATTAAAATGTGAATAATTGGAAAAACAGAATAGCATTTGGAATATGGACAGTCAACAATCGCTTCAATAGTTTAGAGGAGCAAGGATTTTACATGAGTAGCACAGTAGTGTAGTGGTTAGCACAATTGCTTTACAATGCCAGTGATCTCTGATCAGGGTTCAATTCCCACCCCTGTCTGTATAGAGTTTGCATGTTCTGTCAATGACAATGTGGGTTTACTCCAAATACTACACTTCCTTTCCGTGCTCCAAAAACATGTAGTAAGGGCTAGAAAGTTGACAGTATGTTAGTATAACTTGTGGGCTAACCTGGAGAACAATCTTTGGCCTGTGTTGGTCAATGACACAAAATGATGCATTTCACCATATGCTTCGATGTAAATGTGACAAGTAAAGTTAATCTTTCATCTTTGTTGTTGCACGGAGCATTAGTAAACAGAAAGATTTCTGACACAACGTACTGAACTGGCTGTGCTCAGTTGGCATAGAAAACAGGAGAGCTGAGGAAAGAAAAGTGGCCAAATCATATGCTCGCAGTGATTCTTGCTGATAATTCTTCCATAGCCTTAGTTCCTATGTTCTTTTTATTTAATCTCTAAGTGCAGAATCAGGTGGTGGGGTGGAGATACGTTTAACAAAGGAGGTGTAGGGTGCCCCTACCCTCCGCTAGCCTGCAGGTCACCCTTGGGCAAGGTGTAGCACCTGCTTAGTCCCCCAGTCAGGGTCACGTGAAGCCATGAGAGCAGGTGGTGGGTGGTCATATGAACAGCTGGCTCATATCACAAGTCCTGGTAATGCAATCACTGACATCAGGCAGACAATCTCTGAAGAGTATTGATAATGGCTAGGGTTACCTATCTTGTAAAGACACTGCCCAGAAGGTGGCAATGGCAAACCACCTTTGAAGAATAATTTGCCAAGAACAACCATGGCCATGGACCATTATTACTGATGTCATACGATACAGCACAGAATGATGATAATGATAATGAAGTGCAGAATGGCAGTTTTGTAATGCAGAAGGGAAATTACCAACTTTCTGCTGCTGTGCTTGCCTCAAGATTGATAAGATTTTTGGATTCTAAAAGCATTTGATGAAATCAAAAGTTGTCTGATAGACTTTAGCAAGGCCTTTGACAAGATCTTGCATGGTAGACCAATTAGACCATAAGTGGCATAACTAGCAAATTTTCAGGTGACACCAAAATTGGTGGTTTAATGGATAGTCAAAAAGCTTGTTTAAGATTACAACACATCAACTGGGAGAGTAGTCAAAGGAATGGCAGAGGGAATTTAATCGTACAAGTGCAAAATGATGTGTTTTGGGAAGTTAAACCAGGTGTTAGATACTGATGCATTTGTGATCCAAACGTTCTGCAGAAGTTAGGAACAAAACATAAAACTTATTGCTTATGATCAGAATCATGTTTAATGTCAGTGGCACATATCATGGAATGTGTTGTTTTGCATCGACAGTACATTCCAAAACATAATTTTTAAAAAATACTTATTACAAGAAATGTATATATGCAAAAATTAATTTAAGTAAGTTCTTCTTCAGCTGTCCATCGATTTCGATGTTGACTGTGCTGAGAGTTTAGTCTCTGCAGGCACGTTTATGGGCCACAAGACCAGCATTGGATCAGCACTGTCTCCCACATCGGTTGCATTTGTGATTTGACTGGTCTAACACTGAATGTCTGTGTTCATGACCTGCTTTATATTTCTTCTGCCTTTTCTCCTCAATAGTTGGGATTGACTTCTTGACAATGTAGCACCAAAATCTTCTGTCCAAAGCATCTTTCTCCAGATGTTGACATTCATGTCAGTGGTCTTCATATGGCGCTTGAGCACATCTTTGTAGTGCAGCTTCTGACCACCGTGCTTCCTCGTTCCTTCATGTAGCTCGCCATAGAAAGCAGCTTTGGGTAAACAACCATTGCTCATTCTTGTGACATGACCAGTCCAATGCAACTGAGAAGCTGTGATGAGTGATTCTGCGCTGACTGTCCCAGCACGTTTGAACACCTCCACATCTGGTACCCTCTCTTGCCACTTGATGTGTAATATTTGGCATTAATACCTGAGTTGTGTCTTGGTCAATTTCTTCATGAGCTTCCGATACAATGTCATTGTTTCAATTGAATAAAGCAGAGATGGTAAAGCAGGTGTGTTACACACTTTGACCTTGGTTGCCATTTTAATGTCGTGGCGAGAGCAAAGTCGCTTCTGCAAAGCATCAGAGACGTTTGTAGCTGATTGAATTCTCCTCTCAACTTCCAGATCTGATGAGTTGGTGTTGGTCACAGCGCTTCCTAAGTATGTGGAACAGTCAGAACATTTCAGCGCTACCCCATTGACCGATATGACTGGTGGCTGGGTCTCACTGGGACTACACAGAGGAGGCGGCTGGTTCAGAAGTTCGGTTTTGAGACATTGATTCTTAGGCCAAATAGAATGGCAGCAAATGAGAAGCGGTCTACAATTTCTTGAATCACATTAACATCAGTAGCACCCAGGGCTGAATCATCTTCATACAGAAGCTCTCTGACACATATCTCTCTTGATTTGGTTGAGGCTTTTGAGTCTTGACAGGTTGAACAATTTTCCATCTGAGCGAGTCCTGATATACACACCTTTGTCCAAATTATGGCCAATTATTTCCAAAACTGCAGCAAGATATAGTGTGATCAAAGTTGGAGCAAGAACACATCCCTGTTTTACCCCATGGTTGACGGTGAAGGCTTTGCTAACATCTCTTCCGACACATACATTATCATTCATGTTCTCATGAAAGAACTTGATCATCGTAACCAGCCTGGCTGGACAGCCGTAAGTTTTGAGCACTTCCCAGTGTGTTTCTCTGTCCACCGTATCAAATGCTTGTGAGAAATCAACAAAGACAATGTACAATGGTTGCTGCTGTTCTACCTCCTTCTCCTGGAGTTGCCTCAAAGTAAAAATCATGTCAGTGTTTGCTCTTCCAGCCCTAAAGCCACATTGGCTTTCAGGAAGCACATCTTCTGAGATGATCTTGAGCCGGTTGAGTAGTATCTTCACCATCATCTTGCCAGCTGTGGACAGAAGGGAGATTCCTCGGTGGTTTCCACAAACACTACGGTCGCCTTTCTTCTTGTAGACGGTGACTATCAGAGCATCTTTGAAGTCCTGAGGGAGACATTGATTCTGCCAGCAAGCATTATATAAGTTCAACAGTTCAGTCTTCAGAGCAGGACCACCTCGCTTCAGTACATCTGATGGAATGCCGTCTTGCCCGGGTGCTTTACCACTTCTGGTATCTTTTAAAGCCTTATTAAGCTCTGTCATAGTGATTAATCCACATAGCTCTTCTCTTACCGGTCTAGTTGTGAGCCTTTCACATGCGTTGCGGTCAGCCGCACCTTGTTGGTTTAGAAGGTTACAGATGTGTTCCCTCCATCGCTCAGTGATGACTTTCCTGTCAGTGCATAGCTTGTTCCCATCTGCAGTTTTTACTGGGGCCACTGTATTGCTTCTTGGACCATAGATAGCTTTCAGTCCTGAGAAGAGCCCATGGTAGTCATTCCTGTCTGACATTGCTTGCAGTTCTTCTGCTTTCTTACTCCACCAGTTGTTCTTCATAGCCCTGACCTCCCTTTGAACTTTGGCTTTCATGACTTTAAATGCTGCTTTGCTTCTTTCAGAGTTCTTCTTCAAGTGACACATATAAAGCCTTTGTTTCATCTCCAACAGTTTTTCTCTCAGGGTGGCCAAGCACTGCACTTACAGTTGAATGGATGGTTTTCTTGAGCTGCTTCCAGCATTCTTTCAATATTGGTTGGGTCATTGAGAAGGTCTTTGTCTTCTTGGAGAGATAATGCCAATGCTATGACAAGCCTCCTCTAATGTTACTCACTGGCCAACTTGTTGACATCCAATATCTTGGGTGCTTCACTGGGTGTTTTTTGCCTTGGCAGTGTTATGTACCCCGTAACTGGGTCACTTACCAGCAAAGATAGAGAGGTCAGTTGAAGTCTGATGGTACTATTTTTAACAGTATTTATTGATAAAAATACACAAAATAATATCAAGGCAAACATACAGATAATACACGTCGTCAATACTAAATCTAAAAGCGCGGGTCTAATAATAATCAATGAGAAATAGCTCTATCGTTGTCTAGGGGATAATGTATTGTCCGATGGAAATATAAAAGTCACTCAGTTCATTCAAGCTGCAGCTTTTGGGTTGGAGAGAAAGACGGGTTAAAACTTGCCCATTCCTTTTATGATGTCAATCCTTCGAGAGTCGTTGGGAGTTGATTTCCCCATTGTTAGCTAAAAACCGTTCTGCCACGGTACAGGGCCCACCAATTCCGGGGCAAACGGAAAAGGATGCATGTGGCCTTCCACTGGTTTTTGCTATTACGGGATCGTTAGTGTTTCTTCTGGAGCATCTGAGGGGCTGTTCCCACAGACCCTCTTTTTATCCTGACTCACAGGGTCTCAGGTGTCAATCAGGTTGGGATGATGCAATCCCTCCACCAACCTCCTCCTTGGTTCATTGCCTGGGGCTTCGATGCATCGAACAATAGCCGGTATCAATGGATCCGCCTTTCGGAGGCCAGGACACATTCCAACTCTTTGTGGATTCTGCATGTCTTTCTCTCATTTCCTGGGTCCCCTGAACCGACTTAATAGTGATCTTGCGATTCTCACAAAGGAGGGGGCTACCCTGCACCCTTCAGCCCCTCAGAGCTGTGGCACATTTGTAACAGCAGCAGCAGTTTAAGTCTAAGTTGTGATTGTACCATGTAATGATCAGATGAACACTCTGCTCTACGCATTGCTTTTTGTCGATAGAACCTCCAGCATATCCACTCTGCGAGTCACAGCGTAGTCAAGCATATGGACATGCTTTGACCTTGGGTGCATCCAGGTGAAATAGTTCTTCTTGGGTTGACAAAAGACAGTGTTGGTAACACACAATTCCCTACGAGCGCAAAAGTTTAGCATAAGGTCACCATTGGTGTTCATTTTGCCATTACCAAATTTGCCGATGACACCTTCATAGGTGCTGTGATCCTTGCCTACCCTGGCATTGAAATCTGCAAATAAGACAGTTACTTCAGCCAGTTCCTGATAGAAGGACTCCTTGCCTTCGTCAGAATATGCCATGGTTGGTGCATACACATTGATCAAACTGAAGAAACAATCCTTTCCGATGGGAACACATAGTCGCATGATCCTTTCAGATATCCCTATCAGAAGTGTTGGCAATTTGCTAGCAATCTTGTTGGAAATAGCAAAGGCCACACCTGCGTCTCTCCTTTCGTTGGTTTTCCCAATCCAAAAGAAAGTATGAGTATTTCCTTGGATCTGGCTTTGCCCTTCAACACGCACAACATGCTGGAGTTCCTCCAGCGTGTTGTGTGTGTTGCTTTGACCCCAGCATCCACAGTGTATTTTGTGTTGGCCTTGTCCTTCAATCCTTGTCTCTTCGAGCGCAGCAATATCAGTGTTGTATCTTGCCAATTCCATAGCTATCAAAGCAGTTCCCCTTTCCGGTCTTGAGTCGTTATCCAGCATTGTTTGTACATTCCATGTGGCAACAGTCAGTTTCATCTTCCTTAAGCTTCTTACCGCAGTGGTGAAGACCTGTTGGCCGCTGTGAGCCAGCCAGGTGAAATCTGAGCAAGCTTTCTTTACCCCACCTTTTCTAGGTGCTTCCCCTTCCAGGGCGGGCAGTGCTATCCTAAAAAGGGCTGCCTGGACACTCACAGAGCTGCCTCAACCCTGTTGTTGCTCAGAAAACTCAACAAGGTAGCGGCCAGCTTATGTGAGCCGCCTATGTGCAGAGTTCATGCTAGCAGCTGCCAACTCCTCACGCCTGCTGCTGTCACGTGACCTCCATCGCCACAGGGCTTTCCACACCATCCAGAAACTCTACTCCAACACAGTAATAAGACAGACGGTGTCGTGCCCCCACCATACAGTCTCTCTGGGCTTCCAAATCTGATGCTAAGTGGTACACAGGAGTGTAACAGACTTAGCGGATAAGGAAGCTGCCCCGCAGTGACAACTAACTCGTCTAGTGATGCCATCCATTGACCATCACTCTAGTTCCTCCGCACGCCACCAAGGTGGCTGTACCATTGACCCTTTTGGATTCATCCGCCACAGACACCATCAGACGCCCTGCTGCCGGCGTCCTCGTTGGGTCCAGCCTTTGTCTGAAGAGGCATAACCTACAAAGTAGCAAAGGCATGCTTACCTCCTTGACTTAGCAAACCATGATCCTACTACTAGATCTAGTCTGGCAGTATACCGATGGAACATCACCTTCACGGCTGGGTTAGACCTGCCAGAGAACGAATCTCTGCCGTACTTCGCTGATGTTCGGCCAGTGTCACTCCTACGCCACGGTGAGGTGCCATGGTAGGATTTTGTAGGAGAATTTAAATAAGTAGAGCAAAAAGAGAGCAAAAATAAAGTAGTGAGGTATTGTATATGCATTCATTGTCTATTCAGATATCTGATGGCAGGGGAGATGAAGCTGTTCCTAAAACATTGAGTGTGTGTCTTCAGGCTCCAGTTCCTCCTCCTTGATGGTAGAAATGAGAAGAGTGTATAGTTGATAGGGATCCTAATGATGGATGCTGCCTTCTTGAGGTATCACCTTTTAAAGATGCCCTCGATGCTGAGGAGGTTAATGCCCAGGATGGAACTGGCTGAGTTGCAGATTCTGCAGCATTTTCCAGTCCTGTGCAGTGCCCCCCTCCTCCATACCAGACAGTGATGCAGCCAGCTAGAATGCTCTCTACTGTACGTCTGTAGAAGCCTGCGAGTGTCTTTGGCAACATACCAAGCATCCTCGACCTCCGAACAAAATGTAGCCACTGTCAAGCCTTCTTTGCAATTGCATCAATATGTTGGGTCTAGGATAGACCTTCAGAGATATTGACACCCAGGAACTGAAAACTGCTCACCCTTTCCATTGCTGATCTCTCAATGAGGGCTGGTGTGCGTTCTCTTAGCTTCCACTTCCTAAATTCCACAATCAATTCCTTTTGATATACTACCTGTTGCTCCCAAAAAGTTGGAACTGCTGCGTCTTGAAACAGAGAAGGACAAAACTTTCACTCAGGTAATACAAGTGGTGATGGCTGGATGGCCAGATAATAGGCATGACTGTACCTCAGTAGTACAAGAATATTGGAACCACAGATCAGAACTTTCTGTTGTGGATGGGATATTGTACAAAGGTAGCAGAATTGTGATTCTTAAAAGTCTCTGAAAAAAAATGCTTGGGAACGTTCATAGCCTTCAAGACGCAGCAGTTCCAACTTTTTGGGAGCAACAGGTACAGTTTCTATGACCATATCAATAAATACCTGAATATCAATGACGTTCCTGTGACTAGCTTTTGTTGTTGGATCCAGAGCTCTGGAAAGTGCGTCAGATGTGAACTTTCCAGGTGTGTATGACACACTTAACGCATATCTTTGCAATTTGATCATCATTCACTGAATTCACAAAGGACAGTTGTTTGAAGGTTTGCAAAACAATGCAATCAACTGCTTATGATCGGTTTCAACATCAATAGATTGTCCTGACACAAAATGATGAAATCCCTCACAAGCAAACAGAATACTGAGCAGTTCTTTTTCAATTTGGGCATACCTTGTTTCTGGATTGGACAATGCACGAGATGCATATGCCACTGGTAGCCATTCCTTATCATGTTTTTGGAGTAATACTGCCCCTAAGCCTGCTTGAGATGCATCACATGAGATTTTGATGGGTCTCTCAGCATCATAGAATTTCAACACAGGTTCTTTGGTGAGCACTTTCTTGAGATTTTGCCATGCCTTCTCCTGTTCATGATTCCAGCTCCATTCTTTTCTCTTTTCTGTTAGCTGCCTCAATGGAACAAGGTTTTCCGAAACACTGGGTATGAATTTTCCCATGCGGTTGACCATTCCCATAAACCTTTGAACATCCTTTTTACATTGCAGTCTTGGCATGTTTTCAATAGCAGAAACCTTCAGTGGATCCGGACACACACCGTCTTTGCTGATGATATCACCCACAAAGGTAAGTTCAGTCACTCCTGGCTGACATTTGTCTTTATTCAATTTCAGGTTTACCTTGCATGTTGCCTCTAAGACTTGTCTGAGTCTGGCGTCATGCTCTTGTTTAGATGATCCCCAAACAATAATATTGTCCATGAACGTATCCACGCCCTCAATGTGCTCATATAGCATGTGCATAGTTTCATGGTACACCTCAGGAGCTGGTGCAATAAGAAAACGGTATCTGGCAAAAGGAGTGTTAAAGGTACACAATTTTGAATTCAGTTCATCTAGTTTAAGGTGCCAGAATCCAGAGGATGCATTTAATTTACTAAAGTACTTTGCATTAGCAAACTGTGACTTAATTTCTTCACGAGTAGGCAAGTTGAAATGCTCTCTTTTAATGGCTCGATTCAGGGCTCTTGGATCTAAGCAAATCCGCAGTTTTCCATTTTTCTTATCAACAATAACAAGCAAATTGACCATTCCATTCTGTCAAGCTCTGTTTTCAGTTGATCAAGTAATGCAAAAGGCACTTTTCTACATGGATGTACTATGGCTGGCACTGTGTTGTCAAGGTTAATTGTGTGCTCTCCTGGAAGACAACCAAGCCCTTTGAACAAGTCGTCATACTCTTCCATCAAGTCACTGTATTCTGACTCTGTGTCACTATCCACGACTAAGACTCTTTTCACCAAATTCAGTCTCTCACAGGCAGATAAACCCAATATTGACTTACATTCTTAGGCATGACCACAAATGGAAGCGTGTGCAGCTTATTTTTGTGTGATACTTTTGCCATATATGTTCCTTTAACTGGAATGTCTGCACCTGAATATCCAGTTACTTTTACATTTGTCTGATGTAACTTTGGTCTTGGCTGTAATGCATTGAATTCAGATTCTGCAAGAACATTTACTTGTGCTCCAGTATCCAATTTAAACAGAATAACGTTTTGGTTTACTTGCAATGACATAGTCCAGTCATTCTTACATTGTTTGTTTTCACAAAGTACATCAAAGCAAAATTCCTCACATTCATTTTCAAGCACTGCGTTTATGTGTTTTGTTTTGTTTCTACTTCTACAAATGTTTGTACAACACCGTGAAAAAATGTTTGCTCTTACCACACTTGCTGCTGACTTTCCAATATGCTGGACACATTTTAGGTCGGTGCTCCTGCCCACAGTGATCACAAAGATTTTTTCTTTCAGATAACGTCTTGCTCTCTGTCGGTTTCATTGCAATTTCATTATTTTTTCTAGCACGTTCGCGGTTATTCACAACGTGTACGCTGCAGTTCTCAATAAAAAGCTCTTCAGCCTGTGACTTTACGGTTCCGAAGTTTTGCAGGGAATCAAAGTTTTTTCCAAATTTACATCTGGTTCTCTTAAGGGTCTTTCTCTCAGAGCATTATCCAGAATGCCGCAAACAATTCTGTCTTTAATGAGAGAGTCCATCAGCTCTGCAAACTCACAAGTTTTACTGTGGTTCCTCAATTCCATAACAAATTGATTAATCGTTTGACCAGTTTTCTGCTTGCATGTAAAAAATTTGTACCGTTCATATGTCACATTGTGCTTCGGTATACAAAATGCTTCAAACTTGTCGATAATCGCTTTTAGATTCAAACTATCTCCAGCCTCAAAAGTAAAATGGTTATATACCTCAATTGCATCATCCCCAATCATGTGGAGTAGAATTGCAGCTTCCATTTTCTCCATTTTATTATCTGCTCCGATCGCTGATAAATAAATTTCAAAACACTGCTTAAATCTTTTCCAGTTTTCAGCTACATTTCCAGTCAGCTGAAGTGTCGTTGGGGGTTGCAAACTTTCCATTCTAAAGCTGTTAGCAAACAACAAAAAAGTTTGCACTCTTATTTTTCGATTATTTTTGCTTCTCCCATGTTAGCGAAAGGAATTATTCTTCCAGACCAACTTCTGACAACATGTTGTGTTCCTTGTACGTACCACGGGTTATTAAGAACAAACCACATTCTGGAAGAATTAAAACTAGAACTTTTATTTACAACAGCAAACATGCACATTTTAACACACAAGCTTCTCGATCATTCTGTCAGTCTGCGCATGCTCATAACTTGGTCCAATCACGTTCTGACACGTAACACATGATATCATCACAACCACTCTCTGGCTAAAGAAATTCCTCCTCTTCTCCGTTCTAAAAAGACACCCCTCTAATCTGAGACTGTGTCCTCTGGTCATAGGAAACATCCTCTGGACATCCATTTTATCAAGACCTTTCAGCATTCGATAGGTTTCAATGAAGTCACCCCTCATTCTTTCGATTTCTAGTGAATACAGGCACAGAGCCATCAAATGTTCTTCATATGAAGATGAAGATGAATCCCTGAATATTATCCAGCCTACCTACTCAATGGAGTCCTGTAAATGCTCCTCCACCTCCCTTGACCATACCTTCTTGGTCCTCACTATTTGTGCTGTGGTCTTTAGTCATTTTCTATCTGTTGGGATGATCAGCCTTACCAAAGTGTGGCCGCAGGATGGCACGGTAAGCATTCTTGATAGTGGTATAACAGTGGACAAGTGTGTTGGCTCCTCTGGTTCCACAGGTGATATGTTGGTGGATGATGTTCAGAGACTTCTTCTTGCTGGTCTGCTTGAAATCGGCAGCAGTGATAGGGAAGGTGTCAGGATGCACTGCTTTGTGACTGCTGATCATAGTGCTCAGCTCTTCCAGTGCCTGTCTGATGTTGGCCAGGAATGTACCATGCCACCAGGATGACGGTAGAAAACTGCCTCTACAGTTAAACTGGATGACATTTGATTGCTAGGTGTTTCAGGTCAGGTGAGCAGGATTGAGACAGAACTGCCATGTCTGTACACTACACTCAGACTCCACTTAACACCGAAGATGTGGTCCTCAGAGGTGGACCACTATGTAAATCAGCACTCTGCAGGGTCATTATAACATTATGTCAATGGACGCGTGCCTGATAAAAAAAATCAAAGCCGAGATATACATTACAATATTTTATATATACACAGTAATTTATGAATGCCTAATGTACAAATAGGCCTAACCTGTACATCAGTGGAGCAGTAACGTATCACAGCACCAGCGGAGGGAAGCAGGTGGTGGTTAGGTCTCAGAGGAGGGACCAGGCTCTGGGTCCTCCTCTCCCTTTGGCTTCTTCTTCAAGTAAGCATCGAGATTTGACTGCCTTCTCTTAAGTCTCCTCTCATGAAGCATTTGTCAGTCGCAGGAATCAACTCTCTTTGCCTGAATGTTTCACTCTCAGTCAGGGTCATTATTGATGAACTGGTTCATGATTTGTGTGATCATCGTGATTCCAGTGCTGAGGCGTGTTGGCACATGGCCAGGTGGTTAAGGTGTTCGCCTGGTGATCTGAAAGTTGCTAGTTCAAGCCTTGGCTGAGGCTGTGTGTGTGTGTGTCCTTGAGCAAGGCACTTAACCACACATTGCTTAACACACTTAACGACACTGGTGCCAAGCTGTATGGGTTCTAATGCCCTTCTCTTGGAGAGGGAAACTGCCTGTCTTCCATTAAAAAAAAACCCTCCCCAGGCTTGCCTGGAAACATTCCAAGGCGCAAATCCATGGTCTATCGAGACTAGCTGAGGAATTTCGTGGTGAGGTTTCTTGCTGGTGTTTCCTCTTCTCCATCCGTGACCTCAGATTCTGGATGTGTTGCTTTGCCAATACTCGAAGCTCTTCATTATAAAGGTTCTCACCATGAGAATGCAGTAACTCTTCAACATCACCATCATTAACATCCTCTAATCTTGCTTCATTGGCCAGTCCAATGATGTTTTGGATGACTAGTTCTGCCTGAAATCCTAGGATGTCATTGCGTGCCTCTGGCCACAACTTCCTCATGCAGTTTGAAGTTACTTCATCCAGAGCTGCTCTGATGTTGTCTACAACTTTCATAACATTGTAGTTTTTCCAAAATTGCCTGTTGGATTGTTTGTCTTGACCTTTTGTTTCTGCTACAAGTCGCTTGAATGTGTGATGAAGGCAGTAGGGTTTAAAATTCGACATTACTCATTGATCTATTGGATGGAGTAATGAAGTGGTGTTGGGTGGAAGGTAAGGCACTTCTACAGGAATGCAGGTCCAAAGTGTATCAAAATTCTCAGGGTGGCCTGGGGCATATCAAGCACCAACAATGCTCTAGGTCATACTCCTCACAATACCGCTTCACTGCTGGACAAAAACGTGAAACAAACATCATTCGTCACCCGGGCTCCCAGGCTTTCTTTGTTGATCTCCAAGTCACTGATAGACTTGACTTCAAAATGTCTTTCATTACCTGTGGTGTTTCAGAGTGATATGCAATCATAGACTTTGACTTACAGTCATCTTTAGCATTGTCTCCTAGCAAGTGAGTTCACCAGTCCTTAGCAGCCTTGAACCCAAATGCATGTTTCTCTTCTCAGGAGAGGTAAGTACGAGAAGGCATTCTTTTTCAAAATAGGCCTGTTTCATCCACATTGAGGAAAAGCTTGGGAGGATAATTGTCCTTTCAATTATGCATGCTATGGAGGTTATTGCGCTGTTTAAATCTAACAAACGAACCTCTGCTGACTTTTTTATAATTGTTCGGATCGTCAATGTAACCAATATCAAAGACGCGCTAGCATCAACCTGACACTCACCAGCTTCCAAACACCATATTGCTTGCAATTTCACATCCATATTAATGCTTTTCCTGGACGTCTTCGGCGTACCACCCTCACTGGAAGTCGCAGGCCGTTTTCCAGACATTATGGGTGAAAAAAATGGAATTAGTTGGTGAGGGAGCAGGAACATTTACACACATGGGGGAGGCAGACCGTGAACTAATATGTGATTGGCTGTGAGTGGCTCAGAACGTGTGTAAAGCACTCTCATTGGCTGATTGAATTTTACTCTAATGGAAGCCACACTTGAGAAGTGTTGTTCAGAATGAATTTTTATCATTTTCTAAAATTTCAGTAAAGAATTCAATAACCACATTGTAATGGAACAGCATTATACAGGGTAGCATTATGGGGGTTCTGAGTGTATGACGACTTAATCATGAAGCATATGCCACCTGGCCTAGCATTAACAGTCTCAGGCGTTCTGTCTTTGTGGTGTATGATGAAGCCCTTGGGCTGCAGCGCGATGTCTGGAATGGTGGGGGATAGCCATGTTTCATTGAAACAAAGCACACAGAAGTCCTTGATGTCCCTCTGGTACTGCAATCTTGTTCTGCGGTCTTCAAACTTTATTTTCCGGAGACTGTACATTTTGCAGCAGGAGAGTCGGGAGTGGGGGACTAAGGCCTCCGTGTTACAATTCTACCTGTAACCCCGTGCGTCATCTTCTCCACTTGCTTTTTCTGAAAGGGGAACTGCACTCACGACCCAAGTCTGCTGCCTGGTGTCCACTGATTTTGAGTACCGATAATTTTTTTAAGAATATCTTAATATGATGTTCCTTACTGATGTGCCCATGGATTCTAGCTGTGGATTTCAGAATATCTGATGATTCCCATCAGAGTTGCGTGCAAAGAGTCGCCATTTATTGGTGTCATTGAAGGAATCTTAGGAGGAGTCAAACATGAGCAAATGGGACGAGCTTATGTAGAGTCTTGATTGCAGGGATGCATTGCACGAAAGGGGCTACCACATTGACAAATACAGTACTGTGCAATAGTCTTAGATACATGTATAGCCAGAGTGCCTAAGACTTTTGCACAGTACTGTACTTGTCAATGTGGAGCGGACAGTGTGTTTGTAAATCTAGCTGGGGAAAAGGATGTTGGGAAAGGTGAGGGTGGAGCACTGTTGGGGGGGGTTGCAGGACAGGTGACAGAGAAGGGGTGACAGGGGCAGACACACCCAGCCGTGAGACACCAGGCATTGTCATTTGATTACAAGTTACAAACAAATGGTTTATTGATCATTACAGAATGTATTTCTGGTGCTTCCCACTTCCTCCTCTCCCCCTACCCATTTCCCAGTCGTGAATCCTCTCTAGCTGTCTCCTTCCCACTCTCAGTCCACAACAGAGACCCATATCAGAATCCGGTTTATCACCATTCACATACTGTATGTCATGAAATCTGTTTTTTTTTTTGCTGCAGAAGCAGTGCAGTGCAAGATATAAAATTATTACAGTACTGTGCAAAAGTCTTAGTCAGCCTTGCTATATTTATGTGCCTAAGACTCTTGCACAGTACTGCACGTCTCTTTGTTTATTAGACAGGGAAGTGGATAAGAAGCTCGTGATCACCCCGGTATTACTGAGCCAGAGAGCTGGTTCGGGATGGCATGCCACCTACTCTCATTTCTATTTCTTTTGTTATTTTCACTGGATTCGGTGCCAAATCAGATTTCCACCTATTAGCAGCCACACATGCTTGTCCCACACAGGATAACATGGTTCTCTTACATTAACCACGAGGGACTTCACTGAAAATAAACACCAGGCCAACGGAGCCGTTAGCTAAAACTCTGAAACTGGAAGTCAACACTGTGCCTGGAAGCAAAAACTAAGAATTAAATGAATGCTGCTCCTTTACAGGGTCAGTTGAAATGGTCGTCCTCTTCCCTGGACAATGATGAGGATAAGCATGGAGTGTAAGTGTTGTTACTTACAATTATGGAAAACCCTGAACATCCTCTACATAGCACCATCCAGAGACAGAGAAGCAGTTTCAGCGACAGGTTGCTATCGATGCAATGCTCCTCAGACAGGATGAAGAGATCAATACTCCCCAATGCCATTCGGCTTTACAATTCAACCGCCAGGAGTAAGATATGTTAAAGTGCCGGGGTTAGGACTCAATGTATTTAAGTAAACTACTTAAGAACTTTTTAAAAGCTATTATTAATGCTTTTTGAGAGGGTGATTTTAGATGCATATCATATTTTTACTGAGTTAAGTATTGTATGTAATTAGTTTTGCTACAACAAGTGTATGGGACATTGGAAAAAATGTTGAATTTCCCCATGGGGATGAATAAAGTATCTATCTATCTATCTATCTATCTATCTATCTATCTACATTCCACCATAATGAAACATGCATAGCTGGAACATGCATCCTCACAAGCAAACCTGTTCCCGCCGCCTGCCAGCGCGGGTGCGAGGTGTCCATGGTTGTGAGAGTCAGAGGTTCATGGCTCAGAATGGAGCAAACAACTGAGTCAGAGCTTAGAGCAAATACAAGAAAATCTGCAAATGCTGGAAATCCAAAGCCGCACACTGGGGACCACTTCGCCGGGCACCTCTATCCGCCACAAGCAGGACTTCCCGACGGCCAAACAGTTTAATTCCCATTCCAACATGTCGATCCATGGCCTCCTCTTGTGCCAAGAAGAAGCCACCCTCAAGAAGAGCAACACTTTATATTCCATCTAACTAGCTGCCACCTGTTGGCATGAATGTAGGTTTCTGCTTCTGGTAACAAAATCCTACCCTCCCTCCCTTCCTCTGTTCCCCACTTTGACAGTTTACTTCCTCTCACTTAGTACTTCCCCTTGTATCTCCTCATCCTTCCTTTTCTTGTATTGTCCACTCTCCTCTCCTATCAGATTCTTTCTTCTCTAGCCCTTGACCTTTCCTACCCACCTGCATTCACCTATCACTTTCCAGGCAACCTCTTTCCCCTCTCCCTCCCCCCACCTTTTAATTCAGGCATCTCCCCTCTGTCCCTCTCAGTCCTGTAGGAGGGTCTCAGCCCAAAATGCCAACTGTTTACTCTTTTTCATAAATGCTGCCTGACCTGCTGAGTTCCTCCAGCATTTTGTGTGTGTTGCCTCAAAGTTTAGAGGATGGTTGCTAATCACTGTCTATAAGCTATCAGAAGCATTGGTTGCTCCTAGATATTTGATTCAAGTATACCTTGATTCTCATGGCTGCAAAAAGCAACCAACAAGTGTATGAACTGAAGTACAGCTGTTGAAAGTTTCACAAGTTACCCGGTCAGGACTGCCCAAAGAAAATTTCATCTCATCACTCTTGGATGGATTCCTATCAATGTTTCAGAGATAAAAGGAAAGATTTGATTCATTTCTTTCTTTGAAGTATTTATTTTTTTAAATCCAAAGAAATTCCCACTTTAATTGTCCGAATGGTCTTAATAACATAATTACCCTTGCATATAATCACAATAGCAAATGGGTTTAGTTTTGTTGTTTTGTGCATCATGTCAAGCCAGATAATCACAGCTGTTATAAGTCCCTCAGGATTTAATAATATGCATATTATTAAACATTTCATACTTTATAGGGTGTGAACAGATGTTACTGTTTAAACAGCTTAATTTATGTAAGAATTATTTCTGAAGTTGATAGATTAGTAAGCTTAAAACATGATATTTCATTAGATGAAGATAGAAATTGTATCATTCTTACTGCAATTATTATATTTTCACTTGAAAATGCATCTTTTATCTTTTGATTTCTTGTTGGTGAAGGGACAAGCCTTATGAATATTTGGCACAGTTTTATTTTACATGCACCATGAATGTGTGTCATTCTTAACAAACACGAGAAACACAACATCTTTTTCTCCAGTCCTAATGAAGGGTCTCAGCCTGAAATGTCGACTGTTTACTCTTTTCCATAGATGCTGCCTGACCTGCTGAGTTCCTCCAGCACTTTGTGTATGTTGATCATTCTCAACAGCTCTTTTGTTGAGTAAATAACTAATTTTCTAATTTCTATTATTTAACAGTAATATATTATTTGTGTAGTGTGCAGAGATTTTGGTTACTGTTAATACAGCATCTATAAATTCTCCTACTGTCTCATCTTTTCTCTCCACTATGCATTCTGACTGAAATCATAGCTTTTTTAAACAAAATAATGTCTTCATTTTCTTATCTTGCTCACAATACTGAGTAGAGATGAAACTGTAGATTCAACAAAGATGACTTCTAGTATTTTAAAGTGCTCGGCCTTAAAACAATTAACAACAGATTTGTCTTCAGCCCTGTAGTTGATAGCAGATGGCCTGGATCCCCATTATTTTTGCAGTCTATACTCTCAATTGGAAAGCCTCCAAAAATGAACAAAAGTTACATTTTTGTTGTAACATACCAGCTGGTTTCACTTCCCCCCCCCCCCCCCCCCATCTCTCTGGAAAAAAAAATAATGAGACTGCTTTTTTTCTCTTTCTGCTTGAAGACAATAAGGCCCAATATTCCGCAGGAGGTCACCCTAATTAACATTATAATTAATGCATGCGGCTTCCCTTATTCATCTACTCTGGAAAAATTTGACCGAGACATTTCAGTGTCAAATATCTTTTTAATTTATTTTCTTTTGAGGTTTTATGATGGCTCCAGAAAGTGGTAAATTGAAGTTAAGTAGTGATTGCTGAAAGTCTTCTCTTAGTAAAAATCAGGAGGTTTTTCTTCTCTTAATCAATGAACCAAATCTCAGGAATGTGTAGCTTTGAGAAATGTGAACTTTTGTTTGCAGACTTTGTTTTTGGAAACAGGCTAGTACACTGTTTATGGAATATTAAGCAATAACAATCATAAGATCATAACATATGTAGTAAGAAGAACATGATATGCAATGCCACCATCTTGCTCCACTATTCAAGGCACAGACAAATTGTATGTCTGCCTTATCCCATAATTGTATCCCTGGTCTTGAAATGACTTATCAACAAACACTTTGAGGAAGAGTATTCCAAATACTCAGAATTAATTTCAAATGTAAATGTTATTTTTCACATCAGTCCTGTTGGCCTGATACCATGTCAGCTCGTGCTAAATTCTCCAATTGCGCTCAACCCTTTGAGAATCCCACGTGCCTCAATAAGGAATCTCTTATTTTCGTAAACTGTGTGGAGGGCACGTGCACTATTCTTAATTAATCCTCATAACACAGCTGCCTTATGGCAGATTAATGAGCCTTCATCCTACTCCATCTAAAGGCAAAGACACGTTTCCTATGTCGTAATCAAGGTTCAGTGCCAAATCCTAAATATCTAAGGCATGGCTTTGTCACCCATATGCAATGCTATAACCTCACACAATAAACTGGCCAATTGGTTTAATATTCTCACATGTACTAAGGTACAGTGGAAAATCTAGACTCGCGTACTATCTAGACAGATCTATTCCTTAGAGTCAAAGAGTATGACACACAGAAAAGGACACTGTTCTGCATAGTTCCATCCACCTGCACTTGGACCATGTCTGTTCAAACCCTTCCCATCCATGTACCTATCCAAACTTCTCTTACATATTACAATTGAACCCACATCTATAGTACCACCTCCACTGGCATTTCATTCCATACTCAAATCAAGTCAAGTCCACTCTCTGAATGGTTTCTTCTTAGGTTCCTCTTAGATGTTTCACCTTTCAACCTCTAGCTCTAGACTCACCCAACCTGAGGGGGGAAAAGCCTGGATGCATTCACCTATAGATCTCCCTCATAATTTTACAACCGTGCAATGAGGTAGTACATGGTGTAGTGACTACCTGAAAACAAACTAAAAGTCGCTGAGAAACGACGTGAGGGAGTATCATACGGTATGACGCGCTTCCAACTAACGAGTGGAATAAGACATTATTCCAAATCAAACCAGTGGAGTTCAACCCAGATAAGTTTGAAGAGGTTCATTTTGGTAGGTCAAATTTGAAGGCAGAATGCATCATTAACGGTAAGACTCTTGGCAGTGTGAAGAATCTGCGAGATCTTGGGTACCGTGTACAAAGGACACTCAAAGCTGCTGCATAGGTTGACAGTGTAGTTAAAAAGGCATATGGTGTGTTGATCTTCATCAACTGTGGGATTGAGCTCAAGAGCCGTAAGGTAATCTTACAGCTAGTCAGACCCACTTGGAGTTTTGAGTTCATTTCTGGTCAAAGGAGATTTATCGTGGAATTGATTTTAGAAGCCGCGAGGTAATGTTACAGCTATATAGGACCCTGGTCAGACCCCACTTGGAGAACTGTGCTCAGTTCTGGTCGCCTCACTACAGGAAGGATGTGGAAGCCATAGAAAGGGTGCAGAGGAGATTTACAAGGATGTTGCCTGGATTGGGGAGCATGCCTTATGAGAATAGGTTGAGTGAACTCGGCCTTTTCTCCTTGGAGCGAAGGAGGATGAGAGGTGACCTGATAGAGGTGTATATGATGATGATAGGCATTGATCCTGTGCATAGCCAGATGGTTTTTCCCAGGGCTGAAATGGCTAACATGAGGGGGCATAGTTTTAAAGTGCTTGGAAGTAGGTACAAGGGGAATGTCTCAGGTAAGTCTTTCACACAGCGAGTGGTAGGTGCGTGGAATGCACGGCCAGTGACAGTGGTTGAGGCAGATGCAATAGAGTCTTTTAAGAGACTCTTAGATAGGTACAAGGAGCTTAGAAAAATAGAGGGTTATGCAGTAGGGAAATTCTAGGCATTACTAGAAGAGGTTACATGGTTGGCAAAACTTCGTGGGCTGAAGGGCCTGTAACGTGCTGTAGATTTATATATTTATATGTTTCTATGTTTGTTTTTATCCTTTATTACAAGCCAACAATAAAATCATTCGACTCACCTGTAACTCATGTAAAACAAAAACGAGCAAGACACGTGTAATTGGATCAAATTCAAGCAATTTCAAAGACGAGCGGTTAACAAAAAATATGCTCTCCCTACTCACCCCTTCTCTGTGCTGCCACGCAAGTGAACAGGTGACTATAATAATTTCATTTCTACCTCCACCCAAACCCACATAACAGATTGCCTTAACCCAAAGTGAGGATGAGCACCACAAATACAATACAGACTGACAATAAATAGATCCACAAGGGATGTCAATAACAGACTGCATAGCAAAATGATACAGAATACGTGCAGTGCAGGTAAACAGTGAGGTGAATGATCACAATGAGGTGGACATGCATGGCATATGCATTCTTGAATCATTATTGTAATGACATCTTAATGTAGTGATTTCAGAATAAGACTCTCAAATCTGTTGGAATGGCATGTTGTTTTGACTTGATTTCTAACACAAAAAGACTATTTCTTTCTTTCTCTAAGGTATATAACTTCATAATTTCCTACATGAAATTCATCTACCAGTTTCTTATCAAATCAATATAACAGCCTGTAACCTTGACAATGTTTCAGTGTCTTCACAGTTTATTTTCTCAATTGGCTTTGCAAATTTTGATAAATTTAACATAAGGCTTTTGATTAATTAATTGATACGGGTGAATGTGGGCAAAAGGCCTAATTCTGGTCCAAGGTCCTTATAGGTTTTGGGGAGAAGGCAGGAAAATGAAGTTGAAATGGATAATAAATCAGCCATGACGGAATTGTGGAAAAGACTGAATTGGCCAAATAGCCTAATTTTGCTCTGAGGTCCTTACATATTGCTCTCTGTATTAACAGCACTTTAGTTGTCACAGAATCATGTGGTACACAGACAGCTCCGTTGAGTAAAACATCAAGTCCTCTCAGATCTTCGAGCACATCTTTACTCCAGGGATTCCTAACCTTCATTAGGTCATGGACCAACACTGTTAAGCAAGGGATCTATGGAGCCCAGGTTGGGAAACCCTGCTTTTACTCTCATCTCATGTATTCAAGTCAAGTCAAGTCAGGTCACTTTTTATTGTCATTTTGAGCATAAACTGCTGGTACAGTACACGGTAAAAACAAAACAACGTTCCTCCAGGACCATGGTGCCGCATGAAACAACACAAAACTAAACTAGACTATGTGAGACAACTCAAGGCTACGCCAGACTATGTAAAACAACACCAAAACTACACTAGACTACAGACCTACACAGGACTACATAATGTGCACAAAACAGTGCAGGCATTACAATAAATAATAAACAATAGACAATAGACAGTAGGTGCAGGAGTAGGCCAAACGGCCCTTCTAGCCAGCACTGCCATTCACTGTGATCATGGCTGATCATACACAATCAGTACCCCGTTCCTGCCCTCTCCCCATATCCCTTGACCCTGCTATCTATAAGAGCTCTATAGACAATAGACAATAGGTGCAGAAGTAGACCATTTGGCCCTTCGAGCCTGCACCGCCATTTTGAGATCATGGCTGATCAACTACTATCAATACCCGGTTCCTGCCTTGTCCCCATATCCCTTGATTCCCCTATCCATAAGATACCTATCTAGCTCCTTCTTGAAAGCATCCAGAGAATTGGCCTCCACTACCTTCCGAGGCAGTGCATTCCAGACCCCCACAACTCTCTGGGAGAAGAAGTTTTTCCTTAACTCTGTCCTAAATGACCTACCCCTTATTCTCAAACCATGCCCTCTGGTACTGGACTCTCCCAGCATCTGGAACATATTTCCTGCCTCTATCTTGTCCAATCCCTTAATAATCTTATATGTTTCAATCAGATCCCCTCTCAATCTCCTTAATTCCAGCGTGTACAAGCCCAGTCTCTCTAACCTCTCTGCGTAAGACAGTCCAGACATCCCAGGAATTAACCTCGTGAATCTACGCTGCACTTCCTCTACAGCCAGGATGTCCTTCCTTAACCCTGGAGACCAAAACTGTACACAATACTCCAGGTGTGGTCTCACCAGGGCCCTGTACAAATGCAAGAGGATTTCCTTGCTCTTGTACTCAATTCCCTTTGTAATAAAGGCCAACATTCCATTAGCCTTCTTCACTGCCTGCTGCACTTGCTCGTTCACCATCAGTGACTGATGAACAAGTACTGCTAGATCTCTTTGTATTTCTCCCTTACCTAACTCTACACCGTTCAGATAATAATCTGCCTTCCTGTTCTTACTCCCAAAGTGGATAATCTCACACTTATTCACATTAAACGTCATCTGCCAAGTATCTGCCCACTCACCCAGCCTATCCAAGTCACCCTGAATTCTCTTAACATCCTCATCACATATCACACTGCCACCCAGCTTAGTAACATCAGCAAATTTGCTGATGTTATTCTCAATGCCTTCATCTAAATTGTTGACGTAAATTGTAAACAGCTGTGGTCCCAATACCGAACCCTGTGGCACCCCACTAGTCACTACCTGCCATTCCGAGAAACACCCATTCACAGCTACCCTTTGCTTTCTATCTGCCAACCAGTTTTCTATCCATGTCAATATCTTCCCCCCAATGCCATGAGCTCTGATATTACCCACCAATCTCCTATGTGGGACCTTATCAAATGCCTTCTGAAAATCGAGGTACACTACATCCACTGGATCTCCCCCGTCTAACTTCCTGGTTACATCCTCGAAAAACTCCAACAGATTCGTCAAGCATGATTTACCCTTGGTAAATCCATGCTGGCTCGGCCCACTCTTATCACTGCTATCTAGATATGCCACTATTTCATCTTTAATAATGGACTCTAGCATCTTCCCCACCACCGATGTCAGGCTGACAGGTCGATAGTTCTCTGTTTTCTCCCTCCCTCCTTTCTTAAAAAGTGGGATAACATTAGCCATTCTCCAATCCTCAGGAACTGATCCTGAATCTAAGGAACATTGGAAAATGATTACAAATGCATCCGCAATTTCCAGGGCCACCTCCTTTAGTACCCTAGGATGCAGACCATCTGGACCTGGGGATTTGTCAGCCTTCAGTCCCATCAGTCTACTCATCACTGTTTCCTTCCTAATGTCAATCTGTTTCGTTTCCTCTGTTACCCTATGTCCTTGGCCCATCTATACATCTGGGAGATTGCTTGTGTCTTCCTTAGTGAAAACAGATCTAAAGTACTCATTAAATTCTTCTGCCATTTCTCTGTTTCCCTTAACAATTTCACCCAATTCATTCTTCAAGGGCCCAACATTGTTCTTAACTATCTTCTTTCTCTTCACATACCTAAAAAAGCTTTTGCTATCTTCCTTTATATTCCTGGCTAGCTTGCGTTCGTACCTCATTTTTTCTCCCCGTATTGCCTTTTTAGTTAAGTTCTGTTGTTCCTTAAAAACTTCCCAATCATCTGTCCTCCCACTCACCTTAGCTCTGTCATACTTCCTTTTTTTTAATGCTATGCAATCTCTGATTTCCTTTGTCAACCACTGTGGCCCCTTTCCCCCCTTTGAATCCTTCCTTCTCTGGCGGATGAACTGATTTTGTACCTTGTGCATTACTCCCAAGAATACCTGCCATTGCTGTTCCACTGTCTTTTCTGCTAGGATATCCGTCCAGTTAACTTTGGCTATCTAACTCTCTCTTGAATGCATCCAGAGACTTGGCCTCCACTGCCTTCTGGGGTAGAGCATTCCACATACCCAGCACTCTCTGAGTGAAAAAGTTTTTCCGCATCTCTGTTCTAAATGGCCTACCCCTTATTCTTAAACTGTGGCCTCTAGTTCTAGACTCACCCATCAGCGGGAACATGCTTCCTGCCTCTAGCGTGTCCAATAGTTATTAATAATTAATAAACAAGACAGTAGGCACAGTAGAGAACAAATTTCAATATAATAATAAATGATGTAGATGTCAGTCTAGACTCTGGGTATTGAGGAGTCTGATGGCTTGGGGGAAGAAACTATTGCACAGTCTGGTCATGAGAGCCCGAATGCATCGGTATCTTTTTGCCAGATGGCAGGAGGGAGAAGAGTTTGTATGAGGGGTGTGTGAGATCCTTCATAATGCTGTTAGCTTTGCGGATGCAGCGTGTAGTGTAAATGTCTGTAATTGCAGGAAGAGAGACCCCGAGGATCTTCTCAGCTGACCTCACTATCCACTGCAGTCTTGCGATCCAAGATGGTGCAATTTCCAAACCAGGCAGTGATGCAGCTGCTCAGGATGCTCTCAATACAACCCCTGTAGAATGTGGTGAGGAGAGGGGGTGGGAGATTGACGTTCTCAGCCTTCACAGAAAGTAGAGACGCTGCTGGGCTTTCTTTGCTATGGAGCTAGTGTTGAGGGACCAGGTGAGATTCTCGGCCAGGTGAACACCAAGAAATTTGGTGTTCTTAACAATCTCAATGGAGGAGCTGTCAATGTTCAGTGGAGAGTGGTCACTCCATGCTCTCCTGAAGTCAACAACCATCTCTTTTGTTTTGTTTACATTAAGAGACAGGTTGTTGGCTCTGCACCAGTCCATTAGCCACTGCACCTCCTCCCTGTATGCTAACTCATCGTTCTTGCTGATGAGACCCACCACAGTTGTGTCATCAGCGAACTTGATGATTTGGCTTGAGCTGTGTGTTGCAGCACAGTCGTGGGTCAGCAGAGTGAACAGCAGTGGACTGAGCACACAGCCCTGGGGAGCCCCCGTGCTCAGTGTGATGGTGTAAGAGATGCTGCTCCCGATCCGGACTGACTGAGGTCTCCCAGTCAGGAAGTCTAGGATCCAGTTGCAGAGGG
The DNA here is from genome assembly GCF_048418815.1 of Hemitrygon akajei. Classification (NCBI taxonomy): domain Eukaryota; kingdom Metazoa; phylum Chordata; class Chondrichthyes; order Myliobatiformes; family Dasyatidae; genus Hemitrygon; species Hemitrygon akajei. The sequence continues at coordinate 163,022,940 of NC_133132.1, forward strand.
AGATGTTCAGGCCCAGCAGTTTCAGCTTTCCAATCAGGTGCTGAGGAATGATTGCGTTGAATGCCGAGCTGAAGTCTATGAACAGCATTTGAACGTACGTTCACCCTATGTTCCCATATATAATATTCTCCATAGAATCTACCACTCAACTATATATTAGGGGCGATTCAGAGTTGTCTTAGAATATAGAACATAGAACAGTGCAGCACAGGAACAATCCATTCGGCCCACAATGTTGTGCTGAACCAGCTAAAAAGCAAATCAAAAACTCCAAAATGTTAATTCCTCCTACCTACACCATGTCTATATCCCTCCATCTTCCTTACATCCATGTTTCTATCCAAACATCTCTTAAAAGCCTCCAAAACATTTGCCTCTACCACCAAACAAGGCAGCATATTCCAGACATCCATGACCCTCTCAGTAAAAAACTTTCCCATTGTGTCCCCCTAGAACTTTCAATGCATGCCCTATGGTATTAGACATTTCAACCCTGGGAAACAGATACTCTCTGTCTACTCCTATCTATGCCGCTCATAATCTTGTAAGCCTCTACCAGATCTCCCCTCAGCCTCCCCCACTCCAGAGACAACAACCCAGCCTCTCATGGCAGCACGGGCCCTCTAAACCAACTAGGTTATCTTTGGGATGACAATGGAGGCAGCAGCACCAGGGAAATTGTGGAAACTCCACTAGGCTGGCACTGTAGGTGAGCACTGAGCTTGCGATCCTTAGCTGAATCTGTGAAGACACAGCTCCCCTAGTTATGCACATATCCTTAAACCTCTCCACTGGTTACAAACGGATATCCCGAAAAGCATTGCTGCAGTGAAAGTTTGTGATTTGAGATGCTGCACATCCAACGTGATGTATAGGATGTCGTAGCATTTCTGCACTCTATTCCCTGACTGCTCTGAGGCACTGCACTTGGAGCATTGTGAGCTGTTTTGGGCCTCTTATCTAAGAAAAGATGTGCTGGCATTGGAGAAGAGCCAGGGGACATTAACAAAATTTATTCTGAGAATGAAAGGGCTAGCATATGAGGTGTATTTGATAGCCCTGGGCCTGTACTTGCTGAAATTTAGAAGAATGTGAGGAAATCTCATTAAAGCCTATCAAACATTGAAAGCCCTAGATAGAGTGAATGTGGACAGGATGTTTCGTGAAGTCAGGAATGTCTAGAACCAGAAGGCACAACTTCAGAATAGAAGGATGTCCATTTAGAACAGAGATGAGGAAAAATTTATTTAGCCAGAGGGTGGTGAATCTGTGGAATTCATTGCCACAGATGGCTATGGAGGACAAGTTATGGGGTGTATTTAAAGCAAAGGTCAATAAATTCTTCATTAGTAAGAGGGTCAAAGGCTATGGGGGAATAGGAGAGTGGGGTTGAGAGGGATAATAAATCAGACATAATGGAATAGTGGATCAGATTTGATGGGCAGAATGGCCTAATTCTGCTTCAATGTCCTACATCTCAAGGTCTTATGGGTCCATTACAGTATTTGTGAACCCACCACTGTCACTCTCAATGCCCTTCATGTTGTCCTACATACTAACCAAGATGATTTCTACTTGTGGCAAGACTTTATAATTAACGTAAGGCTGTTGGGGTGGAGATAAGTCTCTACCAAATGAGGTGTAAGGCACTCTTTCTGTCTGAAAGCCTGCAGCTCACCCTTGGGTAAGGTGTAGCACCTACTTAGTCATCCAATCAAGGTCACGTGAATCCATGGGAGCAGGTGGTGGATATAACAAGTCCTGGTAATGTGACCACTGATGCCAGGCAGACAATCTCTGAGGAGTATTGATAATGGCTGGGGTCACCCGTCTTGTAAAGTCACTGCCCAGAAGACAGCAATGGCAAACCACTTCTGTAGAAAAATTTGTCAAGAACAATAATGGTTATGGAAAGACCATGGTCAATGATGTATATAACGAAAGAATGAAGGCTGCCAAAGTTTGGAGATGTTAGACATCACCGTGTCTTGTTACCCTTAAGTGAGAAAAAGTCCATCAGCATGTAGATTGTCCATTGCTGAAGATTATGCAGAAGCAGTGAAATGCCCCGAGGGTGTATGACAAAGGTGATTAGCTGATGTGTTTGACCTTAATTGGCTGCATACATATAGTTTGGAAGGTCAAATTGGCTTGGCCTGTTAGTCAGTAATTGTGGTCATATACTGAATTGTTCCACAACAGAGTGAAGATAAAATGAAAAGGGCACTGCAATGGGGAAATGTATTTCTCTTCATTATCTATTTTTATGATGTGGCTGTCGCTGGCAGGTCAGTATGAATGATCATATCTAATTGTACTCTAGGGAAACCAACAGCAAAACGTATTGGCTGGCTTCAGTTTTGTGGTAATCATCTGCTGTAAGGGGGTAGATTTGTACTGTGGTAACAAGGAAGAATCGTAGCACTATGATGTCATAGGACAAGGCCATTCGGGATTCAGACTGATCCCCCTTCTCTTTTCAGAATATCCGAAACTTATTTTCTCTCAAGTACCTATACAATACCATTTCAAAAGCTCGGTGGACTTAGTTTCTACCCACTCACGGGCAGAATTCTGGTTAGAACCATACTCTGCATAAAGCAAAATCTTCACAATCCTTCAAGCAGCATGTACAAAATGCAGGAGAAACTCAACAAGTCAGGCAGGCATCTGACTTGACTCTCAGCTGAAACACTTCCTCTCCATAGATGCTGCCTGACTTGCTGAGTTCCTCCAGGATTTTGCATGTGGTCTCAAGATTTCCAGCATCAGCAGAACCTCTTGTGTTTATATTCTTCATGGCCATTCTATACGGTTGGCCTTCTGTATGCGCTTGATTCTTTCCCTGGAATCTGCTTCTATCTACCTCACAAGACAGTAGATACTGGAATCTGGAGCAACACACAAAACACAACAGATCTGAGATTTTAACAGGCATGCCTGCTCTTTACAGGCATAAACATCACTGTTTTGATTTTGTTTATTTATTGAGATGCAGCCTGGAATAAGCACTTTAAGCTATTGTTTATTTATTGTCCCTAACCATGGGACAATATACAATGACCAATTAACCTTTCAACTGGTACGTCTTTGGACTGTGGGAGGAAACTGGAGCACCTGGAGGAGACCTATGCAGTCACAATGAGAACGTATAAACTCCTTATAGACAGCGGTGGGAATTGAACCCAGGTTGCTGGTAAAGTGTTGTGCTAACCACTGTGCTACCATGCCACCCTAACACCCTAGCAACCAAAAACCCATGGCTGGGGTAAGATGACATGTACATCAAAATATAGAGTGAAAAGTGTTGTTTGTGTTGACAACCATTGCACCCAAGGCTATGCAGGGGCAGCCTGCAAGTAGTCTGGTGCCAACACAGCATGTCCACAATGCTCAGTAGAACCACACAAGCAGCAGCAACAACATCAGAACAAGACAACAACAGCAAAACAAATCCTTTCCCACTTTCCCATCCACTCGCCCCCCTCAAACACACTGATGGGCTTCGAACCCCAGACAGGTCACCTCCAGGCCTCCAATTCTTGGCTCTGGACTCTCAGACTCATGCACACTGGACTTCCATCCTCCAGTCCCTGGCCTGGACCTGCAGACTCAACCTTTGGATGCTGACATTCCGGACTCACTGACCTAGGTCTACGACCTTTTGGGCTTCCTCCCTCTGGAGCCCTACTTGTATCTCAGCTTCACCACAGGAAATTCTGCATGCCCATCCAACCAGAGGGAAACAAACCCTTTTCTTCTTAAAGAACCTATGCTTCCACACCGCAGGAGTGGGCTGATTTCTGCCACGTCTGTCTGGAATGTTCTGAGGGCGGGTATTGGATTCCTGTCTGCAGTTCACGGGGTCTATTCAGTGTTCCAACTGGATGGCCGTGGCCCAATATGACAGGGTGGGCACCTAGTTAGCATTGCGCATTGATTAACGTCACCAGCTGTCTGCTCTGTATGCTTCTGGGACGCAAACATAATCCAGACAAAAACACACTAATCCTTTTCCAAATCAACAACAACATTGCGCGTAAAGCATGTGATTTCCTCCACTGTTACTTACTACCCGATGAACAACTCTATTCAATAAAAGGAGGCACCCAAGTTGAAATACAGTAATGTCAGCCAAGTAACTATTTTGATTAAGAATGATCACAGCAGTTGAAGGGAGCACACACGGTGATGATTATAGAGGAATCATTTTGAAAACATCGACGGTGTGAAGCTAAGCATGTGATGTCATTTGTGTTTCACCCAAGAAATTACCGAAAAAGTGGAAACAATTAACCCTTAGATGGCTGATAGATGCATTCAGTGGCCACTTTATTAGGTACAACCACGTACTTGCTCGTTAATGCAAATATCTAATCAGCCAATCATGCGGCAACAATTCAATGCATAAAACCATGCAGACATAATCAAGCAGCTCAATTGCTGTTCAGGACAGAGATCAGAATGGGGAAAAACTAAGTGATTTTGACTGTGGAATGATTGTTCCAGCCAGACATGGTGGTTTGAGTATCTCAGAAAGTGGTGATCTCCTGGGATTTTCGTGCACAGCAGTCTCCAGAGATTACAGAGAACGGTGCGAGAAACAAAAGTCATCCAGTTAGTAGCAGTTCCGTGGGTGAAACTGCCCTGTTCAGGTGGTCAGATGAGAATGCCTGGAATGTTTCAAGCTGGCAGGAAGGTGGCAATAACTCAAAAACCATGCGTTACAACAGTGGTGTGCAGAAGAGTATCTCTGAATGCACAACATGCCGAACCTTGAAATGGATGGGCTACAGCAGCAGAGGATCACAAACCTACACTCAGTGACCACACTATTAGGTACAGGAGGTACCTAATGAGTGTACATTGAGTGCATATTGAATTTCCTCCACTAACTAGCTGATTTTATTTGCCTTTGGAATTTGCTCTGTAATGGTAGGTATGGATTCTTACTGCTGCAGCTCTACAAAGTGATCTAAATTAATTACAAATATACAACACAAAATAATTGATTGAATATGTATTCACCACGCCACCCCCACCCCTTCTTTTATATGACACAACAAATCATCACTGGTGCAGCCAATTGGTTTTAGAAGTCACATAATTACTTAAATGGAGATCTGATTTTGGACAGTTGTGTGCAGTCAAGGTGTCTCATTTGATTGTAGTTAAAATAAACCTGTGTCTTGAAGGTCCAACTGTTGGTGAGTCTGTATCCTGGCAAAAACTATAACATGAAGACAAAATAATATTCCAAACAACTCCACAAAAAAAGTTATTGAAAGGAAAAGTCAGAAGATGGGTACAAGAAAATTCCCAAGTCATTGAATATCCCTTAGAGTACAGTTAAGTCAATCATCGGGAAATTGAAAAAAAATTGGCACAGCTGTAAATCTGCCGAGAGCAGGCTGCCTCAAAAACTGAGTGACCATGCAAGAAGGGGACTAGTGAGGGAGGCCACCAAGAGACCTCTGACAGCTCTGGAGGAGTTACAAGCTTCAGTGGCTGAGATAGGAGAGACTGCACAGACAACAACTGTTGCCCGAGTGTTTCACCAGTCCCAGCTTTATGGGAGAGTGGCAAAGAGAAAGAGAATGCTGAAAAAAATTCAAACGAAATCTCGGCCAGAGTTTGCCAGAAGGCATGTAGGAGACTCTGAAGTCAGCAGGAAGAAGGTTTTATGGTCTGAAGAAACCAAATTGAGCTTTTAGGCCATCAGACTGAATGCTATTTTTGGCATAAGCCAAACACTGCACATCATCAAAAACAAACCATCCCTACCATGAAGCATAGTGTTGGCTGCATCAGCTATGGTGATGCTTCACTGCAGCAGGCCTCGAAGGTTTGTGAAAGTAGAGAGTAAAATGAATGCAGCAAAATACAGGGAAATCCTGGAGGAAAACCTGATGCAGTCTGCAAAAGAACTGCAATTTGAGAGATTTGTTTCCCAGGAAGACAATCTCTCTAAGCATAAAGCCAAAGCTACACAGGAACACCTTAAAAAACAACAAAGTTAATATCCTGGAGTGGCTAAGTCAGAGTCCAGACCTCAATCCAACTGAAAATTCGTGGCTGGACTTGAAAAGGGCTGTTCACTCATGATCCCCATGCAATCTGACAGAGCTTGAGCAGTTTTGTAAAGAAGAATAGGGAAAAATTGCAGTGTCCAGATGTGCAAAGCTGATAGAGACCTATCCACACAGACTCAAGGCTGTAATTGCTGCCAAAGGTGCATCTACTAAATACTGACTTGAAAGGGGTGAGTAATTATGTAATCAATTATTTTGTGTTTAATAATTGCAATAAATTTAAACGAATTTGTAGAAATTTGTTTTTATGTTGACACAAAAAAGGTTTTTTTCTGATGATAGGTGTTAAAAGAGTTAATTAAGTCTACTGTGATTGACATTGACATTGTAAAGACTGACATTGATGAAAATACTCAAAGGGTCAGGAGAGGAAATACAGAAAATGCTTCAGGTGAAGGTTATTTTGACAGGACCATTGACCTGAAATATTAACATTATTTCGGGAGTACAGGTTCTGCTTGACCTGTTGAGTGCTTCCAGCAGTATTTGAACTAAAGGTCATATCATCGGGATAGACCGTCTTGTTAGTAAGAGCTAAAAGGTAAAATAAATTTCTCAAGTCAGGTTCTTGAAACTCTTCATTCCGGAGATGGTAGGTGCTCTTTCATCAGAGTACAGTAAAGATCGAGATTAATACATACGGTATCTGGAAAGAATCAAAGTATAGAGGCACAATAAGACAAATAGAAGAGAATCTGAAAAAAGATTTGTATGGGTTACACCTGTTCACTTTATTAATCAGGGATAAAGGCTGCTAGAATTCACTGGATTGTAAAATCCGACATTCCTTCCATCCAGAGTTTGATGCTCCAGTGGTCATCTGAATGTCATCAAGCAAGCTTTTATATTTAGAAAATAACTACAGTTAAGACTCATTGGAAACTTTGCTTCATATGCATTCAATCGTGATCCAATGGATAGACTTCTAGAGCTCATGAAATTCAAGTACTGAATTTGAAACTGCAAAATTTCAAAGCAGAACTGAGGAAGTATCATATTATCAAAGATGTCACAATTCTGGTCATATCAAAGCAAAATCCTGCCTATTCTGTCAAATGGATGTGTCACAAAAATCACCCCTTGTAATAATGATCAGTGAGGTACTGAGAATCTGTATATACCAAAAGTAACATTTATTGTTTCAGCTAAAAAGCTTGTGAGTTCACAAACTATCTCCCTGTGTGCACCCTACTAGAATTCCCTGACACTCCATGAACAGTCAATGAAGAGAAAAGGTATTACCCAGAAAAGTAGTTTTCACTGGCCAGGTGTTCCTCATAGTCCCGATCTCCACATGTCTGTAGGGTCCTCCTTGTAGAAACATCGAAACATAGAAAACCTACAGCACAATAAGGGATCTTTGGCCCACAATACTGTGCTGAACATATACTTGTATTGCATCCTATCGATGTCCCGCTGTAACATCTGACAGCCCTCCACACTATCCACAACGCCCCCAACCTTTGTGTCATCAGCAAATTTACTAACCCATCCCTCCACTTCCTCATCCAGGTCATTTATAAAAATCACGAAGAGTAGGGGTCCCAGAACTGATTCCTGAGGCACACCACTGGTCACCAAACTCCAGGCAGAATATGACCCGTCTACAACCACTCTTTGCCTTCTATAGGCAAGCCAGTTCTGGATCTCTATCATTACCTTTTGTAAGCGTTTCTTTTCTTCTTGACTAGATTTTCAACAGCCTTTGTACACCAAGCTGTCTTCTTTTTAAATTCCTCCCGCCGGTCTAACTTGCTGACGTCCATGCGCCTGTGCAGTCATGCCTCGATCAAACCGCTGAAGAAAAAATGATCTCTTTTAAGTTCTTCCCACCAGTCTAACTCGCTGACATCCACGTGCGTGTGCAGTCATGCCTCGATCAAGCCACAGTGGTTGGTCTCTGGCTACTGAAGAGTTATCACCCTTGTGTGTTTGGAGCTCCTGACTCTTTTAGTGTTCCTCATCAATTCAACTGGAGGATTTCAATCCCATTGGTTCAAGGTCACCTGACCTACCTCGGTCATCTTCGTACTGGTCATTGTATAGGGCTACAGCTAACATTGCTTCATGGTTCCGCCCACCCCAGCCTTGTGTGTTTATACCTTTACACTGACTGGTCCAAACCAGTTAAATGAGGCAACCCAGACAGAGTCTAATGAGATTACAAATTGCTTTTTTGGTAGGTCTGGCATTTTACATAATCAGAGATGGTCTCAGATTTAGGAGATCATTAAATGAAGCTTCTTGTTTCCACATTCAGTTGCTTTGATTAGATTATCCAACAACTAGAATCATTTCAGAGTCCACAAAATGGGGGGAAACAAAGACAACTGGTTTGTCTGCTTCCCCTGTCCTTGGTTAGACTATAGTTTCTTCTGGCCAACAGACAGATGTAGGTAAACATCTCAGGGCTCTGAAGAAGAACTAGGGAGTTATCCTTAAAGTAATGGCCAATATTTATTCCTCAGCCCCCACTTTAATTTGGACAAATTACATGCGCAATATCATATTAGTTTTTGTGGTATCCTGCTCTGCACAATCTACCTGCAATGTTTTCTGCATTACAAAAGTCTTATCTAAATATCAGGTGAATTTCATTAGCTGGAAAGCATTTATATATACACACCTACAAGTGCCTAAGATTTTTTTTTTGCACAGTACTGTATTTCTCAACATGGAGCAGAGAGTACGTTTGTAAATCTGACGGGAGCAAAAGATCACACACAAAATGCTGAAGGAACTCAGCAGGCCAGGCAGCATCTATGGAAAAGGGTAAACAATCGCAACAGGAGGGGGGTGGGACAGGTGGCAGAGAAGGAGCACCAGGAATTGTGGGTGTTGCGGGTGGTGTGAGTGCATCCAGCCCTGAGACACCAGGCAAGGTAACTTAACTCTGGTGCTTCCCTCTCCCCTTCCTCTCCCTTCCCATTTACCCAACTATGATTGCCCTCTCCTTGCCTCCTTCCCACTCTCAGTCCACAATACCGACCCATATCAGAATCAGATTTATCATCACTCACATAAGTTGTGAAATTTGTTGTTTTTTTTCCATGGCAGCAGTACAATGCAAAGCATGGAATTACTATAGAACTCTGCAAAAGTCTGAGGCACCCTATCTATATATGTTCTTGAGACTTTTGCACAGTCCTGTATTCTAAAAGAAGAAAATTTCAGATATAAATGAATTGACTTTGGTCTGCAATTCATTTGAAATGTTGATTGAGTTAGTTATTCAATCACCAGCAAGACCAAATAAATATCAGAAATGTATAGAAGTGTTCTATATTTGTGAAAGTAAAATGGTCAGTTTGTTTCTTCCAAGAGATGATTTGGAGCAGAACAGATTCCTACAATGGAACAAAATTTAAAGAACACAAAAGAAACATTATATAATAAAAGTATTTGATTAGTACTTAAATTTGCAGACCTTTTGTTGTTTTGCACAAGAAGTATATGATTTGTATAAATTTTCAGAGTTTTATTGATATAAGAGCTTGAAAATAGAAACAGAACAATTACCCTGGCACTGTTTTCCTGTGGTAACCAAACATCCCTTGATTTCTTTATTATCCTAAAATCTATCGACTGCCTTGACTATACTGTACTTGGAAGATTGAGTGTTCATGGCATTTCTGGTTAGAGAATTCCAAAGATTCATACCCTCTGATGAAGGAATTTCTTTTCACAGCACCATAAGTGACTACAGATGTGGGAGTCTGGTTGCAGGTCCTGACCTGAAGCATCGGCAATCCTTTCCCTCCCACAGCTGCTGCTTGGCCTGCTGAATTCCTCCAGCAGATTGTTTGTTGCTCCAGGATTTCTTTTCATCTGTCATCAATGACAGCCCCTTCTTTTAAGATTTTGACTCCTGGTTCTGGACTTCTCAGCCGAGGAAAACATCTTCCCTGCATCCACATTGTTGGATATCTTTAAGTATGTTTCTATGAGATTACCTCTCCTTTTTCTGAATACAGTGAAGTAGAAGTACAACCTACTTAACTTCCTAAGTTTACTAATTTGCTTTCTCAACCTTTCTAAATACGATTAGTGTCTTTACTGATGAAGACTGATAGCTCTGAGCCTGGATTCACTAGAATTCTGAAGACTGAGAGGAAAACTCATTGAAACCTATTGAATGATGAAAGACCTTAATAGAATGGATGTGGACAGGATTTTTCTTATGGTGGAACAGTCTAACACCTGAGGACACAGACTCAGGATAGAAGAGCATCCTTTTAGAACATCTTTAGCCAGAGAGTGGTGATCCTGTGGAATTCTTTGCCACAGACAGCTGTGGAGGCCAAGTCTTTATGTATATTTAAGGCAGAGGTTGATAGATTCTTATTAGGTCAGGACATGAAGGGATTCGAAGAGAAGGCAGCAGATTGGGGCTGAGAGGAAAATTGGATCAGCCATGATGAAATGGCGGAACAGATGCAATGGGCCAAATGGCCTAATTCTGCTGCTGTATCTTATGGTCTTATGGTCTGATGGATGGCGGGGTGGAGATTCATCTGCACCAAAGGAGGCATAAGGTGCACCTTCCCTCAGCTAGCCTGCAGGTCATCTTTGAGCAAGTTGGACACCTGTCCAAGGGTCCAGGGAGGGGGTGGTGAACAGTCATATGAGCAGTTGGCGCACATCACAACTCCTGGTTACATAACCACTGATGCCAAGCAGACGATCTCTGAAGAGAATTGATGATGGCTGGGGTCACCCATCATGAAGAAAGCAATGGCAAATCACTTCTGCAGAAAGATTTGCCAAGACATGGCACATAATAATGATGATAATGTCTTTAATGAAGCTGCGGGTTCGAAGGTGTGCCATTCTACTTGTTCTGATACAGTGAGGGCATTAGATAAGCCCAGTGCTATCGTTTAATTCACACTTTTAAAAAGGAGAGAGATTTGCAGCTTGCCAAGAATCAAAATAATTTAGAAGGAAGTTTGGCAGTCCTAAAAAAAGGAGAGTTTGATCAAAACTTCAGTGTAATCTAATCAGGAAAATACAGAGATAATAATATAATATTTCAGGAATAATTCTTTCTGCAACTTTCATAAACTCAAGTGATGGTTGTGAGTAGAAATTGTTCATATATAGTAATAGAAACATAGAAAAGAAACACAGAAAAACCTACAGCACAATACCGGCCCTTCAGCCCACAAAGTTGTGCTGAACACGTTCCTACCTTAGAAATTACTAGGCTTACCTGTAGCCCTCTATTTTACTAAGCTCCATGTATCTATCTAAAAGCCTCTTAAAAGACCCTAATGTATCCGCCTCCACCACCATTGCCGGCAGCCCATTCCAACCACTCACCACTCTTTGCGTAAAAAACTTACCCCTGACATCTCCTCTGTACCTCCTCCCCAGCACCTTAACCCTGTGTCCTCTTGTGGCAACCATTTCAGCCCTGGGAAAAAGCCTCTGACTATCCACATGATCAATGCCTCTCATCATCTTGTACACCTCTATCAAGTCACCTCTCATCCTCCTTTGCTCCAAGGAGAAAAGGCCGAGTTCACTCAGCCTACTCTCGTAAGGCATGCTCCCCAATCCAGGCAACATCCTTGTAGATCTCCTCTGCACCCTTGTGAAAAGAGCTGCACTATGTTTCTGGTCACATGATGTGGATCTCACCTCACAAATGTGACTGAATGAGTAGGCTTCCACTGATGTCTCCAAATAAAGTATTTCTTTAACAGCCTGAATTACCAAAATAAGTTTCTGGTGCACCAAGTTTTACTGGGGGTTTGATGATCATTCAACTCTGTCATCAGTTGTAGTCTGTGACTGAAAAGGAAGTTAATGCTTTTGGACATCCATGATGGACAGCCATGATCTTGTTAAATGGCGGAGCAGGCTTGAGGGGCCGATTGGCCTACTCCTGCTCCTATCTCTTATGTTCTTATGTTCTTATGGTGTCCACTTACCAAGCCCCACATATAGTATGTGTATTCTGTCTTGAGAAGGAAACTGCAAATTAAATCACTGATACCCCTCTACAAAACTGTGCAAAAGTCTTAGGCACATGTATATAACTAAGGTGCCTGGGACATTTGCACAGTACTGTATTTGTCAACATGGAGTGGAGAGCGAATTTGAAAATTTGGCAGGAGGAAAGGATGTTGGAATTGGAAAGGGTGGAGTGTCATGGGAGCGGTGTGGGACAGGTGGCAGAGAAGGATTGATAAGGCGAATGGTGGGGGCATGAATCCAGAGGCACCGAGCCCTGAGACACTGGGCAAGGTCATTGGTAATTTGATTCCAAACAATTAGTTTATTGGCCATTACAGAATGTCTCTCTGGTGCTTCCTGTACTCTCCTCTCTACCTTCCCCTTTTTCCAACCATGATTCCTTGCTCCCTGGCCCCTTCCCACTATCAGTCCAAAACAGAGACCCATATCAAGTTTATCACCCCTCACATGTGTCATGAAATATGTTGTTTATTTTGTGGCAGCAGTACAGTGCAATACATAAAATTATGAGAGTATTATGCAAAAGTCCTAGGCACAATATAGTGCCCATAATTGTTCTGTTTCTATTTTCAAGCTTATATTGTTTTCCAACATTGAATCACAACGGATTTAATTTGAGTTTTTTTGACGCTGATCAACAGAAAAAGAGTCTTTCGTGTCAAAGTGGCACTGCTGATCAGAGATAGTGTCACAGCTGCAGAAAAGGAGGAAGTCACACAGGGATTGTCCACTGGGTCTCTGTGGGTGGAAGTTAGAAACAGGAAGGGGTCAATAACTCTACTGGGTGTTTTTTGATAGACCACTCAATAGTAACAGGGACATCAAGGAGCAGATAGGGAAACAGATTCTGGAAAGGTGCAATAATAACAGGGTTGTCATAGTGCGAGATTTAAAATTCCTCAACACTGATTGGCATCTCCCGCGAGCAAGGTGGATTAGCTGGAGTAGAGTTTGTTAGGTGTTTTCAGGAAGGTTTCTTGACACAACATGTAGATAAGCTTGCAAGAGGAGAGACTGTACTTGATCTGGTATTGGGAAATGAACCTCGTCAGGTGTCAGGTCTCTCAGAGGGAGAGCATTTTGGACATAGTGATAGCAATTCTATCTTCTTTACCATAGTATTGGAGAGGGATAGGAACAGACAAGTTAGGAAAGTGTTTAATTGGAGTAAGGGGAAATATGAAGCTATCAGGCATGAACTTGGAAGCAAAAATTGAGAACAGATGTTCACGGGGAATATTTCACAGGCAGAAATGTGGCAAATGTTCAGGGGATATTTATGTGATCTTCTGCATAGGTACATTCCAATGAGACAGGGAAAAGATGGTAGGGAACTGTGGTGTGTAAAGGTTGTTGAAACTCTAGTCAAGAAGAAAAGAAAAGCTTACAAAAAGTTCACAAAACTAGGCAATGATAGAGATCTAGAAAATTATAAGGCTAGCAGGAAGAAGCTTAAGAATGAAATTAGGAGAGCCAGAAGGGGCCATGAGAAAGCCTTGGCGAGCAGGATTAAGGAAAACCCCAAGGCATTCTACAAGTATGTGAAGAGTAAGAGGATAAGACATGTGAGAATAGGACCAATCAAGTGTGACAGTGGAAAAGTGTGTATGAATCGGAGGAGGTAGTGGATACTTAATGAATTCTTTGCTTCAGTATTCACTAAGGATCTTGGCTATTATAGGGATGACTTACAGCAGACTGAAAAGCTTGAGCATATAGACATTAAGAAAGAGGATGTGCTGGAGCTTTTATAAAGCATCAAGTTGGATAAGTCACCGGGAACGGACGAGATGTACCCCAGGCTACTGTGGGAGGCAAGAGAGGAGATTGCTGAGCCTCTGGCAATGATCTTTGCATCATCAATGGGGACAAGAGAAGTTCCAGAAGGTTGAAGGTTTGCAGGTGTTGTTCCCTTATTCAAGAAAGTGAGCAGAGTTAGCCCAGGAAATTATACACCAGTGATTCTTACTTCAGTGGTTGGTAAGTTGATGGAGAAGACCCTGAGAGACCCGATTTATGAACATTTGGAGAGGCATAATATGAATAAGAATAGTCAGCATGGCTTTGACAAGACAAGATGTGCCTTATGAGCCTGATTAAATTTTTTCTGGATGTGATTAAGCACATTGACGAAGGTAGAGCAGTAGATGTAGTGTATATGGACTTCAGCAAGGCAATTGATGAGGTACCCCATGCAAGGCTTGTTGAGAAAGTAAGGAGACATGGGATCCAAGGGGATATTGCTTGCCCACAGAAGGCAAAGAGTGATTGTCGACAGGTCTTATTCTGCATGGAAGTTGGTGACCAGTGGTGTGTCTCAGGGATCTGTTCTGGGACCACTTCTCTTCGTGATTTTTATAAATGACCTGGATGAGGAAGTGGAGGGATGGGTTAGTAAATATGCTGATGACACAAAAGTTAGGAGTGTTGTGGAAAGTGGTAGTTCAAATATGATAGCAGAATGTAGTATTAATGGTAAGACTTTTGGCAGTGTTGAGGATCAGAGGGATCTTCAGTTCCGAGTCCATAGGATACTCAAAGCTGCTATGCAGATTGACTGTGTGGTTAAGCAGGCATACGGTGTATTGGCCTTCATGAATTGTGGGATTGAGTTCAAGAGCCAAGAGGTCACGCTACCACTATATAGGACCCTGGTCAGACCCCCACTTGGAGTACTGTGCTCACTTCTGGTCACCTCACTACAGGAAAGATGTGGAAACCATGGAAAGGGTGCAGAGGAAATTTACAAGGATGTTGCCTGGATTGGGGAGCATACCTCATGAGTACAGGCTGAGTGAACTCGGCCTTTTCTCCTTGGAGCGACGGAGGATGAGAGGTGACCTGATAGAGGTGTATAAGATGAAGAGAGGCATTGATCATGGATAGTCAGAGGCTTTTTCCCAAGGTGTTGGCAAGTGGGCCACGCTGAGGAGACTTTTATTCATATGCTCAAAGTCGCATTTATTACAGGAATTCTCTGGGTACCTGAAAAGAATGATCACTATGATTTACTTTATATCAAGGAGACCATGTTGCATCCTGATTGCCTATGGTTACAGGATATACCCTTCCTCTAAACCTCCGGTGTCACTTTTGGGGAAATGTAGCCAGCCCTTCACTAATTCTTTGTCTCTCTCTCAATGTGCCGCTGTGTGCAGAGTTAAAGCCAGATCAACTGTTCAAAGGATGAGATTACAAGGAGCCCCTTGCTACATGAACTGGTGTCACATTATGTTTATTTAAATAACCCATAAATTCAGCTGGCATGATCGTGTTGTTCCAAATCTAGGATTTTTTTTTTGTGATAAAAGCAAAGATTCTGCAGATGCTGGAAATCCAAAGCAACACACACAAAATGCTGGAGGAACTCAGCAGGTCAGGCAGCATCTATGGGCGGGGGTGAGCAGTTAACATTTCAGGCAAGACCCTTATCAGGGTTAATTTTTGGCAATATCAAAAAGAAAGATTAAAGATTTGCTTTATATGTATATCAAAACATCAAAACATACACTGAAATGTGTTATCTGTGTGACTGACAATACTATCTGAATAACTTTTGCCATTCAAGAATGTTAAATGTCATTTCCAGTACACAACTGTAAAGAAGAATTAAATAATTGTTACTCCAGATCTGATGCAGCACAAAAAATCACAATAAAATAAAGAACACAATAATAAAACAACACAATAAATATAAATGCATAAGACAGTTTATGTACATAGATTGTATGTCCATAAGTTCAGGAGTATCTGTACATAAGGTTACTGACAGAAAATGATAGAGTAGCGGTGGTGGAGGTTGTGTGGGTGGGGAGGGTCAGTGGGTGGAAGTGTTGAACAAACTTACTGTTTGGGGAAAGTAATTGGCATCCTGATGTGGATGCTACATAGTCTTCTCCCTCATGTGAGTGGGAAAAACAGTCCATTAGCGTGGTGAGTGGGATCATTCATCATGTTTTTGGCCCTTTTCCAGCACCTTTCTGTATATACTGTGTCCTGCCTGGTAGGTAGGCTATGTCAGTGATGCATTGGGCAGACTTGGCTACCTGTTGCAGCACCTTCCTATCCACTACAGTACAGTTTCCATACCTTACATAGTGGTGCAGCTTGTTAGGATGCTCTCTACTGTGCATCAGTAGAAGGGCATGAGTATGGGTGTGCATAGTCCAGCTCTCTTCAGAAAGTAGTTGGTGAGCTTCCCGATTGTGAAGGTTGTGTCCTGGGACCATGAGAGGTTGTGTGTGATGTGCACCCCGAGGAGATTGAAATTGGTCGTAGTTTCCACTGTTGTTGAATTGAATTGAATTGATTTTATTACTTACTTCCTTCATATACATGAGGGGTAAAAGTCTTTATGTTATGTCTTTATATTATGTCTTAGTTATTATTTATAATAACTAGTATGTACGACCATATAACAAAGAAATCCAGTTGTATCAGCATAAATTAATCAGTCTGATGGCCTGGTGGAAGAAGCTGTCTCGGAGCCTGTTGGTCCTGGCTTTTATGCTGCGGTACCGTAACCCGGATGGTAGCAGATGGAACAGTTTGTGGTTGGGGTGACTCAGGTCCCCAAGGATCCTTTGGGACTTTTTTACACACCCGACTTTATAAATGTCTTGAATAGTGGGAAATTCACATCTAAGTTGTGCTGGGATGTCCGCACCACTCTCTGCAGGGTTATGCAATTGAGGGAAGTACAGTTCCCACAACAGGAAGTGATACAGCCAGTCAGGATGCTCTCAATTGTGCCCCTGTAGAAAGTCCTTAGCATTTGGGGATATAGAAGAGTGTGAGTGGTGAGACTTCTCCTGAGGTCAATAACTATCTCGTTTGTCTTGTTGATGTACAAGAAGGGATAAAACCGAAACTTAAATTGAACAAATATCAGAAAAAAATTATAAAAATTGCATTGGCAGTAGCCAAAAAGGCTATTTCAGTTACTTGGAAATCAGATTCATAATAATTAAATATGGACCGTTGGAATAATGAAATTTTTAGCCGCATTCCACTTGAAAAAAATTACTTAGAATTTAAGAAATGAATATGACATATTTCTGAAAATTTGGTTTCCTTATTCACAAAAGATAGGATTAAATATATAGACTCTGAAGATAAAGTTATTAGCCATTTGGGGAAAGAAATAAATATATATATTAAAGTTATTTTGAATTCCATGGCGCATGTGGGGATCTTCCGTATCCAGGCAATCTTTCTTTCTTCTTTCTTTTTCTCTTTTCATTTTTTCTTTTTTTTCCAGATGGGGATGTTAAGGGGGAAAGGGTTAAGGGGAGGGGGGAGGGCTGATATTATACTCCATTATTCTATTATTCTATTCATTCTATGTAATTATCTTAAAAATTGAATAAAAAATATTTTTTAAAAAAAAAGAAGTGGTTATTTGCATGACACCAGACCTCGAGCTCTTCCACTCCTCTCTTTAGGTTGTCTCATCGTTGTTGGTGAGGAGCCCCACCCCCGTCATGTTGTCGATTAACTTGACTATGTTGTTAATCGGGTTCCGGCCACACAGACGTGTGTGAGCAGAGTGTACAACAATGGCCTCATCACTCAGCTTTGCGGAGCACCTGTGTTGAGGATGATGGGGAGGGAGGAACAGTTCTCCATTCTGACTATCTGAGATCTGCTGGTGAGAAAATCCAACACCCAGTCACACGGTGGTGTATCTAGACCGAGGAGTATGAGTGTGCTCCCCGAGGTCTGTGGGACAAAAGTGCCGACTGCCGAAAAGAAATCCTGAAACAGCATTCTGACATACTGTAAGTGTCCTTGTTTTATAGGTGTGCCAGGACCAGGTATGTGACAGATGCTATGGCACCTGTTGTAGTGCGCTTCTGTCGGTAAGCATATTGGTGAGTTCCTCCGTGCTTCCGGCACCAACATAGCATGCCCACAGCTTACTAACCCTCACTGCTCCAGTCATCTTTGGAGTGCGGGAGGCATCCAGAGCATCCGGCGGAAACCTACGAGGTCTCACGAAGAACATAATACTCCTTACAATGTGTACACTGTATTATTTGGATGTATTCATAACCGTAAAAGGAATATAGTGTATGAACTCAAGATTCTGCCGAATTCTGTAAAGATTGAGTTACACACAAAATGTTGGAGAAACTCACAAGTTAGGCAGCATTTATGGAAGGGAATAAACAGTTGATGTTCCAGGCTGGGACTCTTCATCAGTACCTGAAATGTTGAGTGTTCATTCCACTCCAGGAATGCAGTGTGCCTGAATAAAACATTGAACGAGCTACCAATGTGAAGATTTGTTATTATTGGTGTAGTCAATTGAAAGATGTGACTCCAACACAACATTTAACATAGACCATAAAATTTAATTTGCTGCAATTTATAGCCAAGTTAATCTCCTGTGATTAAATCTTGGGAGGTCCATCACTTTTGTGGCACCAATCTTAGAATGCACACTACGCTCTGTAAGACAGTAACGTTTAGCAGACTTGGCATCTGAATGGTGCTGGTACTAATTTAATAATCGTGTAGAAATAAAAGGAACTGTGCCTGAAGTTTATGCAATGAGTCATCTGCAACAAATTTACTGAATTTGTTTGAAGCTCCAAAGCCCTCTGCCATTTAAATATATGGAACTAAGGCATGTGCTTTGAAATTGTCTCCTCTGCTTAGTTCATTGACAGCAGATCTCAACCGAAATCAAACACTTACTTTTCACTTTGATTATACAACTGCAGGATATAGAAGTAAATAAAAAAAAACAACAAAAATTGCTGGGAAAGTTCAACAAGTCAGGATGCATCTGTGGAGAGAGAAAGGCAGGTCAGAAATCATGCAGGACAGGGTCGAAGTTCTTCATTAATGAAATCAAAGCCTTGTACAAAGTTTAACACTTTTTTTGTAAAAGGATTGCATATTCTAAACTACTCTAGATGAACCTTCCATAGAAGTTATTCCATCTTCAACTCACATTTCTGTTCAAAGTTAAAATTATATGATTGGGGAGAATATTGCTCTAAATATGCTTTCTCATCTCTGTGGGTGGGATTGTGTGGCTCTCATGAGAAAAGCAGTTTTGAAGAAAGTAGTCAAATTTTACAGCAAATGATGTGATAAAGATCATTTGGGCCATTTTTTGGACTATTTATATGATACATCCTTTTAGATAATGACAATCCTTCAAGTTTAGAAATGAAATCTTGCAAAGGAAATGATGAATAATGGCAATTAAAGATCACATGATAAAGTAGTTCTAAAAACAATATCCTATTCAACAGAATACTTCTTCAGTCCTGTATATAGTTGACCACATGAGTAACTCCAGGGTGAGAAGCCACTACTGTTTCATCTCTATAGAGTGTGGGCATCGAGGGAAACTTGGGAATGCAATCTGTTTATCATTTTCAGCAGGGACAGAATAAATATTTCAACGTAATGTTCCAATTAGGTAATCTGGACCAGCTAAGACAAAACACAATGGTATATTCTCTGCAGCCATGTTTGTGTGAGGGGTAAAAGAAAGAAAGTTTGCAAGGTCACAAAATAATGAAATGGCTTTTATGAAACTTGCTTCTGATGATTTATATACCAACTTTTATGTACATTTTAAAATTCAATTTCTTTTTTTGATAACCTTCCTCAACTGAATATGCCATTACCAGTCAAAAAGACAGATAACAGAGCTGCTCTTAAATCCGATCTTAATAGTATGGTTAAAATAGTATCCAGAACATCACAGTGATTGATCCCTGGAATCTTGAATGATGGACGTGTTCTTCCCTTTCTTGTTACCCTGCCAATAAGATAATGATGTTTTCTGAAAAAAGATATATTTCTTTTTTATTACCAATGGAAATCAATACTTTGAGTGAAGCTGCCTAGAAGCTAGCAGAAATCCTCATTGATAGCTAACATAACAATGATGTCATTTCACAGGATATATAAGGCCAGCCTTTAATAGCAGAGCTCTATATGTGCTGGGTGGCAGTTTGGAGGCACGTCTTTGCCAAAGGAGGTGTAAGGTGCTCCTTCCCTCTACCAGCCTGCAGGTCACTCCTGGGCAAGGTGTAGCACCAGCTTAGCACCCCCTCCCATACAATCAGGGTCACATGATGCCATGGCAGAAAGTGACGGATGGGTGTATGAGCAGCTGGTGCATATCTCAAGTCCAGGCAGGCAATCTCTGAAGAGTATCGATAATTGGCTGGGGTCACCCATCTTGTAAAGACACTGCCCAGAAGAAGGCAATGACAAACCACTTCTGTAGAAAACTTGCCAAGAGCAATCATGGTCATGAGACCATGATCTCCTACAACATACAACATGGCACATAGTGATGATAATGACTGCCTTAGTCAACTGGATATGTATGAAAACAGCTGCAAGTGTTATGCTAATATAAAGGGTGGCACAGTAGTGTAACAGTTAGCACATTCACCTTACAAAGCCCGCAATCACTGATTGGGGTTTGATTCCTGCCACTGTCAGGAGTTTGTACATTCTGCCCATGACCATACGGGTTTCCTCTCACATTCCAAAGGTGTACAGCTTAGGGTTCTTGAGTTGTGGGCATGCATGATGACACTTTTGGCTTAATGACATATCTCATTGTATATTTCAACATTTCAATGTACACCTGACAGATAAAATTAATCTTAAAACTAATGGTACTTTAAAAAACAGAGTCAGCCTTCAGGATTTGGTGGGAATGCTCACTGGATCATGTGGCAATCCATTTTCCCACCATTGATTTCTGTCTCTGCTTCTTCAGTGAAAATGCTGAGCTCATTGGGACTGTGACTAGACCTGAACCAAACAGTGAATGGTACAATGTGGAGTCGTTCCCCACACTATGCAGGCAGACGGACAGACATACTTTATTGATCCCGAAGGAAATTGGGTTTCGTTACAGCCGCACCATCTAAGAATAGTGTAGAAATATGGCAATATAAAACCATAAATAATTAAATAATAATAAGTTAATCATGCCAAGTGGAACTAATTCCAGGACCAGCCTATTGGCTCAGGGTGTCTGACACTCCGAGGGAGGAGTTGTAAAATTTGATGGCCACAGACAAAGTGATGTGTAATGCCACTCCAAAAGTATGTCAATTAAATACATTCATTACGATTGGCAATCAATCCTTTCTTTTCTCTCTCTGCATCTCTCTCTCCCTACCTACTCACTCTTTCTTTGCCTACATTTCTCTCATGCTCTCTGTCGGTCTACATCTCTCTTCTGCTCTCTCTCCCTCACTCTTTTGTTTTCTCTCTCTCTCTCTCTCTCTCTCTCTCTCTCTCTCTCTCTCTCTCTCTCTATATATATATATGTTCCTCCCCCCTCTCTTTCTCTCTTTCTCTCTCTCCACCCACATCTCTTTCTCTCTACCTATCTCTCTTTGCCTGCATCTCTTTCTGCCTACATCCCTCTCTCTCTTTCAATATCTCGCTCACGTTCTCTCTCTCTCTGTCTACATCTCTCTTGTGCTCTCTCTCTCAATCTCTCGCTTTCTTGCTCTCTCTCTCTATACATCCCACCTTCTCCGCATCCTCTCTCTCTCTCCACATCCTCTCCCTCTCTCTGTCCACATCCTCTCTCTCATTCTCCACATTAAATTAACCGCGGAGTGTAAATATTTTCACTGCCGCTGTATTGGATTGATAGGCTCTTGATTATTAAAGGTGTCAAAGGTTACAGGGAGGAGGCAGGAAAACGGGGCTGAGAGGGGAAATAAATCAGACTCGGTGAAATACCTGAGCAGACTCAGCAGGCTGAGTGACCTAGATGTGCTCCTATGCCCTTTGGCCTTATGGTCCACGGGTTGGTGGTCTAGCAACAACCGCTGCCTCTGTACCATACCCCTGTTCAATCTTGCCTAGCCATTTATATTGGATGTGGTGTAACATTTAGTACAATGTGCTATCTTCTGTCTCCATTCTGTAGAGATGTTACATGTCTGGATATTCAGTGACTTTATCTGTTTCCAAGCTTCGTATTCTTGCATGGTCAATCGGAAGTCTTACGTCTTTTGGTCTTATAAAACGGATTGCCAAGCCAGTGTCATGTGATCCAATAAGTATGCTTATCAGCACCTAAAGACTCCTGTTTCTTTCAAGCATTTGATATAACAATAGAAACATTTTTCAAACTGTTTTTCTCTTCAAATTGTCCCCTCTCTGTTCAGCTGGGAAAGGAAGGTAGTAATTTTGGGTATGCATATTCCCATTGCCCTCCTCCTCCTACTCTCGCTACAATCATTAGGCAGGAGGTACAGCTTCACCTGTGAGTCGGCTGGTGTGGTATACTGCGTCCGGTGCTCCCAGTGTGTCCTTTTATATATTGGTGAGACCCGACGCAGACTGGGAGACCATTTCGCTGAACACCTACGCTCGGTCCGCCAGAAAAAGCAGGATCTCCCAGTGGCCACACATTTTAATTCCACGTCCCATTCCCATTCTGATATGTCTATCCATGGCCTCCTGTACTGTCAAGATGAAGCCGCACTCAGGTTGGAGGAACAATACCTTATATACCGGCTTGGTAGCCTCCAATCTGATGGCATGAACATTGACTTCTCTAACTTCCGTTAATGCCCCTCCTCCCCTTCTTACCCCATCCCTGATATATTTAGTTTTTTCCCCCTCCTCTTTTTTTCCTCTCTCTCTCTGCCCATCACTCTGCCTGTTCTCCATCTCCCTCTGGTGCTCCCCTCCCCCTTTCTTTCTCCCTAGGCCTCTCGTCCCATGATCCTTTCCCTTCTCCAGCTCTGTATCCCTTTTGCCAATCACCTTTCCAGCTCTTAGCTTCATCCCACCCCCTCCGGTCTTCTCCTATCATTTTGCATTTCCCCCTCCCCCTCCTACTTTCAAATCTCTTACTATCTTTCCTTTTAGTTAGTCCTGAGGAAGGGTCTCGGCCCAAAACGTCGACAGTGCTTCTCCCTATAGATGCTGCCTGGCCTGCTGCGTTCCACCAGCATTTTGTGTGTGTTGCTTAGATCCCACACCACCAGGTTCAGAAACTATTATTACCCTTCAGCATGGATAACTCACCTCAGCACTGAAATGACTCCACAACCTATTGACTCGCTGTCAAGTATTCTACAAATAGTATTATTTATTACATTTTTATCCTAATAAATTTACCTTGTACTTTTTAGTTCTAAAGCTCCAGAAGTCCATCCCTTTTCTTCCAGCATCTGCTGTTTGTCAGATCATGCTTTTGCAAGTTTTAAGTGTCACTGTATTTGTTAAAGCTGCAAAACAAAAAAAATGTTAAATTTCTGCTCTCTGTGCAATCTAAATTGCTTCATGTCCCTTTTGAGGGGACCAAATAATGAAGTATTTAGCCGTTGCCTCGACCTATCCAATGGCCACACATGCCTTTACAAAGAATATCAATAAGATTGAAAGAGAGCAGAGAAAATGTACAAAAACGTTGCCAAGAAGCCAAAGATGAAAATGAAGTATAAAGGAAAGTTGAAAAGGTTAGGAAGGTATTCCCTGGAGAACAGGAGGATGATGGGAAATTTGATAGAGGCATATAAAATAATTGGGGGGTATAGCTAGTGTTAATGCAAGCAGGTTTTTTCCACTGAGGTTGGGTGAGACTAGAACTGGAGGTCATAAGTTAAGGGTGAAAGGTGAAATATTTACATGGAATCTGAGGGGGAAATTCTTCACTTGGAGGGTGTTGTGAGTGTGGAACAAGCCGTTGGCAGATATGATGATGCAGATTTGATTGTAACGTTTAAGAGAAGTTTGGAAAAGTACTTGGATGGGAGGGGTGTGAAGGGCTCTGGTCCAGGTGCAGGTGCAGGTCAATGAGGCTGACGGTGTAACTACTTTAGCATGGGGTAGATGGGCCGAGGTCCTGTTTCAGTGTTGTCATGCTCTAAAACTCTATCACTCTATGCCTCCAAAAAGATGGCAGTCGCAATGACAATGATTTCCACTTGAAAGCAGTCCAGGGACAAAATCCTGACCAAAATTATCTTGTAAATTTGCATGTATCTGTGTTTGAAAACCTGAACTTCCAAATACATTCCTTTTCAGATCAGTTCAGGGAAAACATGGCCTGTCTGCAAACTCCTTAGGACTTCAGAGCGGGGCACAACTTTGTCTCCCAACCTCCCTAACTAGAATATTCCATGAATGGACTGCTGGCACAAGCAGCAACATTGAGCATCAACTGAATGAGAAGCTGAGCAGTATAATGTTGTGCAAAGTGTTACCTACCCGTGGGTATCTTGTACTTGTCACGTGACAGTGGTGTTGAAGCTGTACTGGACTTAAGGTAGTGGTCTTGTGATGGTGGAGTGACGTCATTTTCCCGCCAGTAGAGGTCATGTGACAGGTTTTTTTTACAGGGTATAAAAGGAGGACTTATAAAATTCTTTACTTATTTTGGATTACCTAAGTGTAACACTTACCCTACAGGCTGGTATATGTCTAGGGGAAAAGGAGATCCAGCCACTCACCAACCCCACCTCCCGTACACACAGGTGCTATGAGAATCAAGTTTATGCCGCGCGCACACACACACAATATCAAACTCACACCAGATACCGTTATGGAATACACTTTAAAGAGTTTACTAAAACTAAAAGAGTACTAGGAAATACAATATATATATAAAAGAAAAGAAAAAGCAAAAGGCGCCAAACTTATCAAAGTCCAAACCACTTCGTGCACAACCGTTGGAGCTCAATTACTGAAGTCTTCTGGCCACCATTCGATCCCCTCCGAACTCCTCGACTCGCAGCTCAGGACCACCCGAAGTGGTCAACCAAACACATCTATCTTCGTCTCCTCTCTTCGGGGTACCTCCTAACCTCGGACACCCGCTTGAGGTCCATTCCTCGCTCAGTTTACAGAATCACATCCTCTCTCTCTCACCCCCTCACGCTGATCTCCCCAAAAGCCCGCCAACAATAGTTTACAGACTCAGAAGAAAGAACAACATTAATCCCCATTGGTTAACAAAGGAATACAATTCTCCTTATCAGTAAATTTTAACCCAAACAAGCTTCCAGTACTCTCTCGCAACAAAGAAACATTCCTACTTTTAACAAAACAAAGAAGCCATTCTGAGTAACATACACAGTAACAATGAAAAAGAAGATACCCCCTTTACATAAGGAAATACAATCTGATCAAGGCAGTAATTTTATGTCTGGATTGTTTCAACAAATAGTTTATAAATTGGGAGCTAAGCAAATCACTTTGTCTGCATACCATCTGGAATCGCAAGGTGCCTTGGAGAGGTTTCATTCTACCCTCAAGAATATGATTAGGACATATTGTGTGGAAAATGAAAGTGATTGGGATGAGGGTATAAATTACTTTTATTTGCAGTAAGGGAATCGGTACAAGAATCTTTAGGTTTCAGTCCATTTGAACTCGTATTTGGGCATAGAGTTAAAGGACCTTTAGCTTTATTAAAAGAACAGTGGATTAGTAAGGAAGTACACACTAATTTGTTGGACTATGTTTTGAAATTTAAGAACAGGTTACATAAAGCTTGTAGCTTAGCCAAGGAAAATTTAAAATTGGCTCAGGAGAAAATGAAAACTTGGTACGAAAAAGAAGCTACGATGAGGATGTTTAAGCCTGGAGATAAGGTGCTGGTTCTTTTCCCAGTGCAAACGAATCCTTTACAAGCTAGATTTCATGGTCCTTATGAAATTGTGTCTAAAATAAATGATGTGGATTACGTGATAAAAACTCCAGATCGTAGAAGGCATACACAACTTTTCCATATAAATATGATAAAACCATATTATGAGAAACAATCTGATACTGTGACTGTTGTGGTTAATGATAATGAATCTGATTTAACTAGGAACATGATAGATGATTCATCTGAATTTCATTCTAATTCCAACATTGTTTCTGTCAGGTTACCAAATTCAACCATTCTGGAAAATATTGACAAGAAACTAGCACATTTACAGCCAGAGCAGAAACAGAAGATGAATAAATTAATTTTTAAATATAAGGATTTGTTTCCAGACGTTCCGAGAAGGACTACTATAGCTTCACATGATGTAGATGTTGGAGATGCCAAACCCATTAAACAACACCCAGCAGGCTAGGCAGCATCTATAGGGAGAAGCGCTGTCGACATTTCGGGCCGAGACCCTTCGTCAGGACAGGGTCTCGGCCTGAAACGTCAACAGTGCTTCTCCCTATAGATGCTGCCTAGCCTGCTGTGTTCTACCAGCATTTTGTGTGTGTGTTGTTTGGATTTCCAGCATCTGCAGATTTCCTCGTGTTTGCTCTTTAAACAACACCCATATAGGATGAACATAGAAAAATGTGAACTTGCTGAGAAAGAAATTAAATATATCTTAGAGAATAATATTATTAGACCTTCTAACTCGAATTGGAGTTCACCCTGTGTTATGGTGCCAAAGCCAGACGGTAGTATTAGGTTTTGTACGGACTATAGGAAGGTGAATGCTGTAACGAAAACAGATGCATATCCAATTCCTAGAGTAGATGATTATGTAGATAAGGTTGGAAAAGCAAAGTTCCTTACAAAGATTGATTTATTGAAAGGGTATTGGTGTGTTCCACTAACGGACAGAGGTAGAGAGATTTCTGCATTTGTAACTCCATCTGGGCTATATGAATATAATGTTGTTCCATTTGGGATGAAGAATGTCCCAGGTACTTTCCAGAGGATGAATAACTCTGTGACTCAGGGATTGAAAGATACAGATGCTTATATTGATGATTTAGTGACAGGAAATGATACTTGGGAAGCACACATTATTGCGGTGGAGAAATTGTTTGAAAGGCTTTCAAAAGCTAACTTAACTATTAATTTAGCTAAGAGTGAATTTGAACATGCCACTGTGACTTACCTTGGTTATGTTGTGGGTCAAGGTAAGGTAGCTCCTGTTCAGGTAAAAGTTCGGGCAATTTTAGAGATTCCCACTCTAACGGGAAAAAAAACTCTCAGAAGACTCTTGGGAATGGTAGGATATTATCGAAAATTTTGTAAGAATTTTGCTAATGTTGCCCTTCCATTAACTAACCTTTTGAAGAAGAATGAGAAGTTTGTGTGGACAGTGCTTTGTCAAGAAGCATTTGAAAAATTGAAAACTATGATATGTCAACAACCTGTGCTCAAGGCACCTGACTTTGAAAAACCTTTTTCATTAGCTGTGGTTGCTAGTGATGAGGCTGCAGGAGCAGTATTAATGCAAAGGAATGAGGGTGATGAGGTTGATCATCCAGTAGCTTACTTTTCTAAGAAATTTAATAAGCATCAAAGAAACTATTCGACAATAGAGAAGGAATTGTTATCTCTTGTTTTAGCTTCAGAACATTTTGACGTACATGTTGGTACAACTCAAAAACCGCTTATCGTTTACACTGATCATAATCCGTTAGTGTTTCTGAGTAAGATGAAAAACAAAAACAGAAGGTTATTAAATTGGAATTTGATGTTACAAGAGTACAATATTGTAATAACTCATATTAAAGGTAAAGATAATGTGGTTGCTGATTGTCTATCTCAATGTTGAATGTACAATGTAATTTTTTTTATGGAGTGATTTTTTTTACAATTGTAACACTCCTACTGTATTGTAAGTTGTAAGATGCTATATGATAATACTATGTATACTGTGTATGTTATAAAATTTATACATTTGTTTTTTTTCTTGTAAATAATTGTTAAAATTTTGTTCTTGACAGACCAAAATTTTTTTTTGGGAGGGAGGTGTTACGTACCCGTGGATATCTTGTACTTGTCACGTAACAGTGGTGTTGAGGCTGTACTGGACTTAAGGTAGTGGTCTTGTGATGGTGGAGTGACGTCATTTTCCTGCCAGTAGAGGTCATGTGACAGGTTTTTTTTACAGGGTATAAAAGGAGGACCCCTCCCTGTCAGGAGGGGCAGTTCGTGGCTGGATTTGCCATTTTGACTCCATGCCACTGCGTGGTCCAATATTATGACGCAGTTTGGTTGAAAGGTGGAGTTTTATTTAATGCCTAAAGTTTAAAAGGTCATTGCCGGCAGTTTCTTCATAATACTGCCAGTTAAAAATCATGGAGAGTGAAGATTGGAGTTCGGGAGCTAAAAGATCGAGGAAAGTTGATTTCGATGGTGAAACAGGTTCGACCTTGTTTGATCCTCATTTGGAAGGAATACGTTGGCTGTACCCATGTTAACCACTGCGAATAATAGCAGAAAGGGTTGGGTACAGTTTTGTAAAGGAATGATCAGTGCCTTTAAGCCGTTTTATTTTCATCTTCATAAATTCTCCGGGAAAAGTATAGTTCGACTGGGAACCGCAACAACACGACGTGAAAGAGAATTTAAATCATCTAAAAAGTCTCTCCTTTAATGGACTGTAAGCATTTTGAACTTTTGCAGTACTACTTTGAAGAACTGTTTTTGCAACATCGCTTTAAGAACTGTTTTCGCTTTCTTCCTTTAAGAACTGTTTAAGCTTTATCGCTTTAAGAACTGTTTAAGCTGCCGCACAGCAGATGATTTCCGGTTGCGTTAGTCGTTTGTTTACTTTTTGGGGGTTTGTTTTTCAGTGTTTAATAAATGTTTTATTTGTTATAAGAAACCCTGCCTCAATTATATATTTATCGTTGCTGAATCCGTAACAAAAGGACACCCAGTTAGTTCAAACACAATGCGCCGACTTGAGCAGTCTGCTGTCCTCTGAGGTGCCACACTCAGGCCTTACGTTGTCAGCAGGTTATCTTTTTTAACTCGTAAAGGATGATGATGTGTTTCAAACTGCAATGAAACTGCTTTGTGCCAGTCGCTGCATGGCATTATAATCTACAATTCACGCCAGCATGGACAGAAACCGCTGATGTACACCACCTGACCTTATAAGTTATGCATTTGGCATTGGAAAAATGTCAGGCATGCTGACACAGAAAGTGACTGGAAGTGGCCCATCTAGTTCTGCAATTCAGGCAGTTTCACCCAAAGATTATTGTTCACATTTTTTAGCTTTATTCTTTCTCCTTTTGTAACACTAACTCTTCCTGTGCATGTGCACATTCGTAATTCAATCAAGTAATGTTTTTTAGGGTAGCAAGGTGGAGATACATCTCTACTAAAGGAGGTGTAAGACGCTCCTTCCCTCCGCTAGCTTACAGGTTACCCTTGGGCAAGGTGTGGCACCTGCTTAGCCCCCAATCAGGGTCACGTAAAGTCATGGGAGTAGGTGATGGATGGTCATATGAGCAGCTTGTGTATATCACAAGTCCTGTTTATGTGACCTCTGATGCCAAGACCATCTCTAAAAGGTATTGATAACAACTGGGGTCCCCATCTAGCAAAGACGCTACCCAGAAGGAGGCAATGGCAAACCACTTCTGTATAAAATTTACCAAAAGCAGTCATGGTCATGGAAAGACCATAATCACCCACATCACATGACACGGCGCATAATGAAGGAAAAAAGAAACACTGTGTGTCAGACAGAGTGGTCAGCAGCACAGGGGCTCCACAGGGGACTGTCCTGCCTCCCTTTCTCTTCACCATCTACACCTCGGACTTCAACTACAACAGAGTCTTGCCATCTTCAGAAGTTTTCTGATGACTCTGCCATAGTTGGATGCATCAGCAAGGGAGATGAGGCTGAGTACAGGGCTACGGTGGGAGACTTTGTCACATGGTGCGAGCAGAATCATCTGCAGCTTAATGTGAAAAAGACTAAGGAGCTGGTGGTGGATCTGAGGAGGGCTAAGGCACTGGTGACCCCTGTTTCCATCCAAGGGGTCAGTGTGGACATGGTGGAGGATTACAAATACCTGGGGATACGAATTGACAATAAACTGGACTGGTCAAAGAACACTGAGGCTGTCTGCAAGAAGGGTCAGAGCCATCTCTATTTCCTGAGGAAACTGAGGTCCTTTAACGTCTGCTGAACGACGCTGATGATGTTCTATGAGGCTGTGGTGCCCAGTGCTATCATGTTTGCTGTTGTGTGCTGGGGCAGCAGGCTGAGGGTAGCAGACACCAACAGAATCAACAAACTCATTCGTAAGGCCAGTGATGTGGGGGTGGAACTGGACTCTCTGACGGTGGTGTCTGAAAAGAGGATGCTGTCCAAGTTGCATGCCATCTTGGACAATGACTCCCATCCACTCCATAATGTACTGGTTAGGCACTGGAGTACATTCAGCCAGAGACTCATTCCACCGAGATGTAACACTGAGCGTCATAGGAAGTCATTCCTGCCTGTGGCCATCAAACTTTACAACTCCCCCTTCGGAGTGTCAGAGACCCTGAGCCAATAGGCTGGTCCTGGACTTATTTCCACTTGGCATGATTGATTTCTTTTTATTTAATTATTTATGGTTTTATATTGCTAATCACCTCATCACTTGCTAACCCATCATTACATAGAACATAGAAATCCACAGCACATTACAGGCCTTTCGGCACACAATGCTGTGCCGACCACGTGACCTACTCTAGAAGCTGCCTAGACTTTCCCTGCCACATAGCCTGCTATTTTTCTAGCTCCAAGTACCTACCTAAGAGGCTCTTAAAAGACCTTATTGCATCCACTTCCACCACCGCCAGCAGTGCATTCCACACACCCACCACTCTCTGTGTGAAAAACTTACCCCTGACATCCCCTCGATACCTAATTCCAAACACCTTAAAACTATGCCCCCTTATGTTAGCTATTTCAGCCCTGGGAAAAAGCCTCTGACTATCCACATGATCAATGCCCATCATCATCTTATACACCTCTATCAGGTCACCTCTCATCCTCCAAGGAGAAAAGGCCAAGTTCACTCAACCTATTCTCATAAGGTACATCCTCCAATCCAGGCAACCTCCTTGTAAAACACGCCGTTCTCTTAGATTTTGTTCAAAGTGCATTATAGTTGTTCAAAAGCAATGTGACACATCTATGTTTGTTATAGTATGAGGAATCTGGACTGAAGAAATTATGTTATTTCCAGGCCTGGCCCATGCTTTATTGCTGTTCATTGCTGTAGTTACAGTTTTAGCTATTATGATTCCCACACTCCAATCATTCAGTGACACAATTCCTGTGAATTGGGGTATGGCATTCAATGGGGTAAAATTCAGAATCTGCCCTTTTGAATGGTCTTGACTGGACTTCTCTAGCCTATGCTCCAAACAAGATACCATTACCCCGCTTTATGTACCTTCAGGCAGAGAGTTAGATTTTGCGTGAGCTAGGATGACGTCATTAATTTCCCCTCTGTAGACTGTCACGTTTGAGGTTGGACTTAAACAATAGGTACTTCACCATCGTCATTAGTCGATAATGAAAATAGAAAAGGCAGACTAAATGATAAAGAAGTCTAGGTGGTGCATTGTAAATCAAAATTCTTTATAGCTTTTATATAAAACAGTTGCAGATGAGTGTGTCCCGACAAAATTATACCATGTCACTGCCTGGTTCGGGAATTGCACCGTCTCGGATCGCAAGACCCTGCAGCGGATAGTGAGGTCAGCTGAGATCATCGGGGTCTCTCTTCCCGCTATTACAGACATTTACACCACACACTGCATCCGCAAAGCTAACAGCATTGTGAAGGACCCCATGCACCCCTCACACAAACTCTTCTCCCTCCTACCATCTGGCAAAAGGTACCGAAGCGCTCGAGCTCTCATGACCAGACTGTGCAACAGTTTCTTTCCCCAAGCCATCAGACTCCTCAATACTCAGAGTCTAGACTGACATTGTAATGTGTCCTCTACTGTGCCTATCTTCTTGTTTATTAATTATAGTACTGCCCTGTACTGTTCTGTGCACTTTATGTAGTCCTGTGCAGGGCTGTAGTCTAGTGCAGTTTTTATGTTGTTTTACGTAGTCTAGTGTAGCCTGGTGCTGTCTCACATAGTCTAGTGTAGATTTGTGTTGTTTCATGTAGCACCAGAGTCCTGGAGGAATGTTGTTTCATTTTGCTGTGTACTGTACCAGCAGTTTATGGTCGAAATGACAATAAAAGCAACTTGAACTTGAACTTGATCAGACGCTCAGGAAGAACGATGACATTCACAATCTGCGGAGGGCTAGATCAGAGGCATTCAAGTCTGGTCGCCAGGAAAGTCACAAGAGGTCCAGGTACAATATCCAGAAAGCTAACTTATGGGCGAAGTAGCAATTCCGGACTAAACTTGAAGCAACAAGTGATGCTCAACAGTTGTGCCAGGGCTTGAATATAAGGCACGTGCTTAGCCCCCTGCCCTACTCGCTTTACACTTAGGACTGTGTGGCTAAACACAGCTCCAATGCTATATTCAAGTTTGCTGAGGGCATCACCATCATTGGCCGAGTCAGAGGTGGTGACAACTCAGTAAGTAGGAGGGAGATTGAAAATCTGGCTGAGGGGTGTCACAACAACGACCTCTTTCCCAATGTCAGCAAGACCAAAGAGCCGATATTTACCTTCAGCTGGAGAAAACCAGAGGTCCATGAGCCAGACCTTATCAGAAAATCAGAAGTGGGGGCGGACAGCAACTTTAAATTCCTCTGAGCTATTAGTTTGGAGGACCTTTCCTGGACCCAGCAGACACGTTGCTGAGGAAATTATTTGCTGGACTCCATTTTGAAGAGTTGAGGAAGATTGAAGTATCAAGGCAAATGTGGAAGAGATCAGTGGTCACTCCCCCCAGAGGTCACAGGTCGGCAGGTTGGTAGCCAGGTCAACAGTGTTTGGAAGGCTGCAGTCAGTGGTGTGACGTTTTATGAAATTCTACGATTTATGTGATTACTGGACTGCAGTTATATTGCTCTCCTTTAGTCTTCTGTATTTTCTTTCTTGTTGCCGATTAAAGGGTTGGGGTTCCGGTTGGGCGATGTGTTAATTTTTGTGAGGGGGGAGCTGGGGATTTTGGGTCTGATGTTCTTGTTGGTTTTTGGTTTTTCTGTGTGGGTGAACTAATAGTGTTTGTGCATGAGAGAGGGGAGGAGGCGGGGTTTGATGCCATCGCTACTTTTTTTTTGCAAGAGAAGGGATGGGAATCTGATGTTATTATCACTGGCTTTTTTTTGCGAGGGATGTAGTTGAGGGCTTGATGTTACTGTCACTTGTATTGTGAGGGAGGGGTTTGGGAGTTTGATGTTATTGTCTCTGTTTTATTTTGCGAGAAAGTGATTTGTGGATTTGGGGTTCGATGTTCCTGCCACCATTTCCTATGTGGGTGATCTGTTAGCTTTGGTGCGGGGGGGGGGGGGGGGAGGTGAGGTATTTCATATTTGCGTGATTTGTTTCTTTTTCCTTTTTGTGTGAGTGGGGGTTGATGTCTTTTCTCTTTTCTGCATTTCACGGTTATCTGGAGAAGATGAGTATCAGAAATGTAAACTTTGACAAAGAAAATGGACCTCTGAACCTTATTTTGAACCTTAAAGTGCAATTAAGAAGAAAGCAAGGCAGCACCTTCACTTCCTCAGCAGTTTGCGAATATTCGGTATGACATCTAAAACTTTGTCAAACTTCTATAGAAGAGTCGTGGAGAGTACAGTGCCTATAAAAAGTATTAACCACCCTTGAAAGTTTTCATGTTTCAAGTTTTTATTGTTTTACAACATTGAATCACAGTGGATTTAATTTGGCTTTTTTGACACTGATCAACAGAAAAAGACTCTTTCTTGTCAAAGTGAAAACAGATCTGAACAAAGTGATCTAAATTAATTACAAATATACAACAAAATAATTGATTGCATAAGTATTCACCCCATTTAATATGACACACCAAATCATCACTGGTGCAGCCAATTGATTTTAAAAGTCACATAATTAGTTAAGGTGTTCTGGCATAATATATAAACATGTGCAGCCAAGGTGTTTCAATTGATTGTAGTAAAAATGCACCTGTATCTGGAAGGTCCAGCTGCTGGTGAGTCAGTATCCTGGCAAAAACTACACCAAGAAGACAGAAGAATGCTCCAAGCAACTCCTTGAAAAGGTTATTGAAAAGCACATCTCAGGCGATGAATACAAGAACATTTCCAAGTCACTGAATATCCCTTGGAATACAGTTAAGTCAAACATCAAGAAATGGAAAGGATATGGCACAGCTGTAAATCTGCCTAGAGCAGGCTGTCCTCAAAAACTGAGTGACCGTACAAGAAAGGAACTAGTGAGAAAGGCCAGAAAAAATCCTATGACAGCTCTGGAGGAGTTGCAAGCTTCAGTGGCTGAGATGGAAGAGATTGCGCATACACCAGCCCAGGTGCTTCACCAGTCACAGCTTTATGGGAGAGTGGCAAAGAGAAAGCCACTGTTCAGAAAAAACTCCCATGAAATCTCAGCTAGAGCTTGCCAGAAGGCATGTGAGAGATTCTGAAATCAGCTGGAAGAAGGTTCTGTGGTCTGATAAAACCAAAATTGAGCTTCTTGGTCATCAGACTAAACGCTACGTTTGACAGAAGACAAACACAGCACATCTTCAAAAATACATCATCCCTACCATGAAGCATTGTGGTAGCTACATCATGCTGTGGGAATACTTCACTGCAGCACACCCTGAAAGGCTTGTGAAGGTAGAGGGTAAAATGAATGCAGCAAAATACAGGGAGGTCCTGGAGGAAAATCTGATGCAGTCTGCAAGAGAACTGCGACTTGGGAGAAGATTTGTTTTCCAGCAAGACAATGACCCCAAACTTAAAGACAAAGCTACACAGGAATGGCTTAACAACAACAAAGTTAATGTGCTGGAGTGACCAAGTCGGAGTCCAGACCTCAATCCAATTGAGAATTTGTGGCCGGATTTGAAAAGAGCTGTTCGCTCATAAACCCCATGAAATCTGACAGAGCTTGTGCAGTTTTGTGAAGAAGAATGGGGAAATATTGCAGTGTCAAGATGTGTAAAGCTGATAGACACTTATCCAAACAGACTCAATGTTGCAATTGCAGCCAAAGGTGCTCTCTTAAATACTAACTTGAAAGGAGTTGATAATTACACAGTCAATTATTTTGTGTTTTATATATGCAGATAATTTTGACCACTTTGTAGAGATTGGTATTCACTTTGACACAAAAGTATTTTTCTGTTGATCAATGTCAAAAAAAAGCCTAATTAAATTGATTGCAATTCAATGCTGTAAAACAATAAAACTTGAGAGCTGAAAAGGTGGGTGAATATTTTTATAGACATCATATATTTATTGATTGTCTGTATCACAGCCTGGTACAGAAACACTAAAGACCTTTAATGGAAAATCCTACAAAAACTAGTGGACACATCAAGGGTAAAGCTCTCCCAACCATTGAGCGCATCTATAAAAAACACGATTGCAAGAAAGCAGCATCCATCATCAAGGACCCCACCAGCCAGGACATGCTCTCTTCTCACTGCTGCCTTCAAGAAGAAGGTACAGGAGCCTCAGGACTCACAGCACCAGATTCAGTAACAGTTATTAACCCTCAACCATCAGGCTCTTGAACCAAAGGGCTTAACTTCACTCAACTTCATTTGCCCCATCATTGAAATTTCCCCAAAAACTCTAGACTAACTTTCAAGGACTCTTTAATTTCATGTTCTTGATATTTATTGCTTATTTATTTATTTTTCTATTTGCACAGTTTGTTGCCTTTTGCACACTTGTTGAATACCCAGGCTGGTGTGGTCTTATATTGATTCTATTATGGATTTTTTGAGTATGCCCACAGGAAAATGAATCTCAGGATTGTATATGGTCAAAGAGAGATGGGGTGCTGGAGATGTGGTCTGAGAGCCAAAGGGGTGCGTTGAGTTGCTGTCATATGATTAGCTAATTAGATATTTGCATGAATAAGCAGGTGTAAAAGTGTATGTAATGAAGAGGCCACTGAGTGTACATCACTAAGTACTACCTTGAGATTCATCCTCTTGCAGGCATTTACAGGAAAATAAACACAATATAATTTATGAAAAAACTATACATAAACAAAGACTGACAAACAACCAATGTGTAAAAGAAGACAAACTGCGTAAGTAAAAAAAAATACTGAGAACGAGTTGTAGAATCCTTGAAAGTGAGTCTGTAGGTTGTGGAATCATTTCTGAGTTCAGATGAGTGAAGTTATCTACGCTGGTTAGGAACTTGATGGTTGTAGGTTTATAACTGTTCCTGAACCTGGAGGTGTGGGACTTAAGGCTTCTGTACCTCCTACCTAATGATAGTAGTGAGAAGAGAGCATAGCCTGGATAGTGGGAGTGCTTGATGATGGATGCTGCTTTCTTTTGACAATGCTCATTTCAAATTGTAGGGAAAGATAAACCTAGAGGCAGAGTGGAGTGATGATGGCGCTAAATGAGAACTCCTTTGCTTGCATCTTCAGAAACAGCTCTATTACCATTTTTCCCTTTCAGGGTTCTTTAGAAAACCCTGACTTGGAGTTACATGCTGACTACGGTTCTTTGCGAGAATGGGACCCGCTCTCGGGGTTTCATAACTGGCCGTTGTTCAGCTTGCAAAGAGCTTGGCCTAAGAGTCCAGCTCAGCTTTACAGGCTTTGTAGGCTTAGGATCTTGAGGCTCTAGAGATGGGCAGATCGAAGGTTGGTGACACAGCAGGAGACCCATGTATCGTCGGGGGAGTTGGAATATCTACGGCTGTGTGCCCAGATCTTTGGGCACAGAGCTCGAAAAATACAACGTAACGGACTTTAACCAGTGAGTTGTTTGTTATGCCTCCCCGCTCACTGTGAAAGTGGAGACATCTCTTTCTCCTTTATTAGGGAGAGAGAGCCTGTGGTATGTCGAATACCGGGTGAAACGCAAAGTCTTTGGGGTAACTGCAAGTCTGTGTCTTTGTTGTTGCTTTGCTCACGCTTGAGTGCTCAGTGGCGAGTGCTGATGCTTTTTTTTTTGCTTGTGGTGGGAGGGACCTTTGCTTACTGCCGCTTACGTGCAGGAGGGTGGGGAGCTGGGGGGGGGTCTTTGGGGTTCTAACATTTAACTGTCGTTCATTCTTTGGGGCACTTCTCTGTTTTCATGGATGGCTGCGAAGAAAAAGCATTTCAGGATGTATATTGTATACATTTCTCTGATATTAAATGTACCTTTGAAACCTTTGAGTTTGTCCTCTGTTGGACAGGACAGCATCCACCATTTTAGTGTGTACAGGTATACATGGTAAATGACACATTGAAGAAAAATGCATCTCCAATTGTCCTGGAGCCACTTTTCATTGCTCCGGCATCTCACTCCCTCAGATCCATCTTATATTCAACGTGCAACAAAATCCCTGCGTGTGACAAATTCATGCCGTCATCTTCCATTATCAGACGAGGTGTGGGAGTTGTAGCAAGGTTAGAGTTAAGGTAATAATCAGACAAGCAAGGTATTTTAAGAAAGGTCTTTGAAGAGCACAGCCTCCTTTTGAACAGCAGGTGGGAATGCTTATAGAGACAAAATCAGGATGTAACAATAGCATGGGAGCCACACACACCAACTCAGGCGTAATTACTTCACCAACTTCAAAAGTATCATTGATTGCACAGACTTAACAGTGGTATTGTGAACAGTGACTGATCTTACAGATAACAAATTTGAAAATACACACGTCACCTAGTAATTATTATCCGTAACTGTTAGTGAAGTCTGCATAAAAAGGTAATTTCCCTGATCTGACTTCGGAACAGTGCGGTGATGGGGCCATACTGTTCTCCTTGTGCACAAGTAAATGAAGTACAATTGAGAAACGATTGTGAGTTTTCAGAGTTCAGTTAGTCAGTGACGACAGTGAAGAGGGAACAGGTAATCTGTGGTCTGTTTCGTTGCTCTGAAACAAGTGGGGACACTGCACTGAAACTGTGCTCCATTCATTATGATGTTGGAAAGGCAATAAAGAACATCTTGACCTTTTTCCACAGTGCAGGGGAATGTTCAGACATTCCTTTCTGCAACTACAAGTCTTGATATGAACCTTGGCTTCTGCTCCTTTTGTACCGAGCTCAGTTTTTCCTCCATCCTTCCTGTTGATTCCTCATTATAAGTGTTCAGGAATGCCCAACCTAGAATGGGATCGAGAGAAGATCCTGAAATCTCTCTGAAATGTCTTTATGCAGCTCATCCTGGTGGGCACAGTATACCTGAAGTTCATCATCTGGTATTCTTGCTTTCTTTTTCAACTCAGAGAGGTTCAGAGATTGGAAAAGGTCGCCAAAGCCAATGTTGCACTTAACTAGGGTTAACTTGGACAGAAATGTGGAGATGAATTTGATAAGATTCACATAATTCCCTTGCAATTAAATATTGATTTCAGTAATCTCTGTGAATAATTCTGACAAATAAGCAATGTCATCACAAGATCACAAGACAAAGGAGCAGAAGTAGGCCATTCGGCCTATTGAGTCTGCTCCACCACTCCACCATGAGCTAAACCATTCTCCCGTCTAGTTCCAATTTCCGGCTTTTTTCTCATATCCCTTGATACCCTGACTAATTAGACAATAGACAATAGTTGCAGAAGTAGACCATTCAGCCCTTCGAGCCTGCACCGCCATTTTGAAATCATAGCTGATCATCTACTATCAATACCCGGTTCCTGCCTTGTCCCCATATCCCTTGATTCCCCTATCCATAAGATACCTATCTAGCTCCTTCTTGAAAGCATCCAGAGAATTGGCTTCCACTGCCTTCCGAGGCAGTGCATTCCAGACACCCACAACTCTCTGGGAGAAGAAGTTTTTCCTTAACTCTGTCCTAAATGACCTACCCCTTATTCTCAAACCATGCCCTCTGGTACTGGACTCTCCCAGCATCTGGAACATATTTCCTGCCTCTATCTTGTCCAATCCCTTAATAATCTTATATGTTTCAATCAGATCCCCTCTCAATCTCCTTAATTCCAGCGTGTACAAGCACAGTCTCTCTAACCTCTCTGTGTAAGACAGTCCTGACATCCCAGGAATTAACCATGTGAATTTACGCTGCACTTCCTCTACAGCCAGGATGTCCTTCCTTAATCCTGGAGACCAAAACTGTACACAATACTCCAGGTGTGGTCTCACCAGGGCCCTGTACAAATGCAAGAGGATTTCCTTGCTCTTGTACTCAATTCCCTTTGTAATAAAGGCCAACATTCCATTAGCCTTCTTCACTGCCTGCTGCACTTGCTCATTCACCTTCAGTGACTGATGAACAAGTACTCCTAGATCTCTTTGTATTTCTCCCTTACCTAACTCTACACCGTTCAGATAATAATCTGCCTTCCTGTTCTTACTCCCAAAGTGGATAACCTCACACTTATTCACATTAAACGTCATCTGCCAAGTATCTGCCCACTCACCCAGCCTATCCAAGTCACCCTGAATTCTCCTAACATCCTCATCACATGTCAATCTCCTTAGAAACCTGTCAATCTCCTCCTTAAAAACCCTCAATGATTGGGCCTCCACAGCTGTATGTGGCAATGAATTCCATAAATCCACGACCCTCTGGCTAAAAAAAATTCTCCTCATCTCTGTTTTAAATGGGTACCCTCTAATTCTAAGACTGTGACCCCTTGTCCTGGACTCACCCACCAAAAGAAACAGCCTTTCCACATCTACTCTATCCAACCCCTTCAACATTCGAAATGTTTCTATTAGATCCCCTCTCATTCTTCTATGCTCTAATGAATACAATCCAAGAGCCGACAAACGCTCCTCATATGTTAGTCCCTGCATTCCAGGAATCATCCTCGTGAATCTTCTCTGAACTCACTCCAACATTAGCACATCCTTTCTAAGATAGGGAGCCCAAAACCGCACACAGTATTCCAAATGGGGTCTCACCAGTGCCCCATAAAGCCTCATCAACACCTCCTTACTCTTATACACTATTCCTCTTGAAATGAATGCCAACATAGCATTCGCTTTCCTTACTGCCAATCTAACCTGGTGGTTAACCTTTAGGGTATCCTGCACCAGGATCCCCAAGTCCCTTTGCACTTCTGATTTTTGAATTTTCTCCCCATCTAAATAACAATCTGCCTGATTGTTTCTTCTTCCAAAATGTACAACCGTACATTTCTCAACATTGTATCTCATCTGCCATTTCTTTGCCCACTCTCCTAAACTGACCAAGTCTCTCTGCAACCTTTCTGTTTCTTCAACACTTCCTGCTCCTCCACCTATATTGATGTCATCCGCAAACTTAGCCACAAAACCATTTAATCCATGATCTAAATCATCGATATGCAGTGTAAAAGGAAGAGGCCCCAACACCAACCCCTGCGGAACACCACTAGTAACCGACAACCAACCAGAATAGAATCCCTGTATTCCCACTCTTTGCTTTCTGCCTGTCAGCCAATGCTCCACCCATTCCAATATCCAATTCCATGGGCTCTCATCTTATTAAGCAGCCTCTTATGCGGCACCTTGTAAAAGGCCTTTTAAAAATCCAAATACACAACATCCACAGCCTCTCCCTTGTCAATCTTACTCGAGATTACCTCAAAAAATTCCAATAGGTTGGTGAGGCAGGATCTTCCCTTCATGAAACCATGCTGGCCTGGGCCTATTTTGTCATACACCTCAAGGTAATTCATAACCTCATCCTTGAGGATCGACTCCAATAATTTTCTAGCTACCAATGTCAGAAGGAATAGGAGGAAGCTTGAGTGGAAACTCCAGCAGAACAACATGAGAGAGGTCTGGAGTGGGATGAGGACCACCACTGGGTTCCGGCAAACCAGCAACAGAGGAGCTGAAGGCAGTGTGGACAGAGCCAACGAACTTAACCTGTTCTTCAACAGATTTGACACTGTGGCCCCTGTCCATCCCCCACATGATTCATCTGTTGTCGGCCCCCAACCAACACATACTCCACTCTCCCCTCCTACCCCTCCTCACAGCCCCCCACCCTGCTCTCGTGACTACACCCCTCCTACACCCGAAACCACCATGGTGGGCTTCACAGCTGAACAGGTGAGAAGACTGCTGAAACGTCTCCATCCAAGCAAGGCTGCAGGCCCAGATGGTGTCAGCCCCAGGGTGCTCAAGGCCTGTGCCCCCCAGCTATGTGGAGTACTTCACCATGTCTTCAACCTGAGCCTGAGTCTCCAGAGGGTTCCTGTGCTGTGGAAGACATCCTGCCTCATCCCTGTACCGCAGACGCCGTGCCCCAGTGGCTCCAATGACTACAGACCGGTGGCATTCACCTCCCACATCATGAAGACCCTGGAGAGACTTGCTCTAGGGCAGCTTCGGCCTATGGTTAGGCCACACTTAGCCCCCTCCAGTTCACCTACCAGCCCCAACTAGGAGTTGAGGATGCCATCGTCTACCTGCTGAACCGTGTCTACGCCCACCTGGACAAGCCGGCAAGCACCATGAGGGTCATGTTTTTTGACTTCTCCAGTGTGTTCAACACCATCCGCCCTGCTCTGCTGGGTGAGAAGCTGACAGTGATGCAGGTGGATGCTTCCCTGGTGTCATGGATTACTGATTACCTGACTGGCAGACCACAGTACGTGCGCTTGCAACACTGTGTGTCAGACAGAGTGGTCAGCAGCACTGGGGCTCCACAGGGGACTGTCCTGTCTCCCTTTTTCTTCACCATCTACACCTCGGACTTCAACTACAACACAGAGTCTTGCCATCTTCAGAAGTTTTCTGATGACTCGGCCATAGTTGGATGCATCAGCAAGGGAGATGAGGCTGAGTACAGGGCTATGGTGGGAAACTTTGTCACATGGTGCGAGCAGAATCATCTGCAGCTTAATGTGAAAAAGACTAAGGAGCTGGTGGTGGACCTGAGGAGGGCTAAGGCACAGGTGACCCCTGTTTCCATCCAAGGGGTCAGTGTGGACATAGTGGAGGATTACAAATACCTGGGGATACGAATGGACAATAAACTGGACTGGTCAAAGAACACTGAGGCTGTCTACAAGAAGGGTCAGAGCCATCTCTATTTTCTGAGGAGACTGAGGTCCTTTAACATCTACCGGACAATGCTGAGGATGTTCTACGAGTCTGTGGTGGCCAGTGCTATCATGTTTGCTGTTGTGTGCTGGGGCAGCAGGCTGAGGGTAGCAGACACCAACAGAATCAACAAACTCATTCGTAAGGCCAGTGATGTTGTGGGTGTGGAACTGGATTCTCTGACGGTGGTATCTGAAAAGAGGATGCTGTCCAAGTTGCATGCCATCTTGGACAATGACTCCCATCCACTCCATAATGTACTGGTTAGGCACAGGAGTACATTCAGCTAGAGACTCATTCCATCGAGATGTAACACTGAGCGTCATAGGAAGTCATTCCTACCTGTGGCCATCAAACTTTACAACTCCTCCCTCGGAGTGTCAGACACCCTGAGCCAATAGGCTGGTCCTGGACTTATTTCCACTTGGCATGATTAACTTATTATTATTTAATTATTTATGGTTTTATATTGCTATATTTCTTCACTATTCTTGGTTGGTGCGGCTGTAATGAAACCCAATTTCCCTCGGGATCAATAAAGTATGTCTGTCTGTCTGTCTGTCAGTCTGTCACTGTGAAGACCGATGCAAAATACTCATTTAGTTCCTCTGCCATCTCTTTGTTACCCATTATAATTTCTCCAGAATCCTTTTCAATAGGTCCTATATCTTCCCGTGTCACTTTTTTACTCTTCATATATTTTTTAAAACTCTTAGTATTAAAAAAACACTCTTGAAAGCTCAAGAAGAGATCATACAGTATGGCCAAGTGAAATAGGAATTGATATGAAAGGAGAGGGGAGTACCGAGTTAAAAGTATTATATATGAATGCACGGAGTATAAGGAATAAAGTAGATGAGCTTGAGGCTTAGTTGGAAATTGGCAAGTACGATGTTATGGGAATAACTGAGACATGGCTTCAAGCGGACAGGGCCTGGGAAATGAATATTCAAGGATATACATCTTATCGAAAGGACAGACTGACTGGCAGAGGGGGTGGGGTGGCTCTGTTGGTGAGGAATGATATTCAGTCCCTTGCGACGGGGGACATAGAATCTGGGGATGTAGGGTCAGTATGGATAGAACTGAGAAATTCTAAGGGTAGAAGGACCCTAATGGGAGTTATCTACAGGCCCCCAAACAGCAGTCTGGATGTAGGGTTCAATGAAGAGTTAAAATTGGCATGTCGCAAAGGTAATGATACAGTTGTCATGGGGGATTTCAACATGCAGGTAGACTGGGAGAATCAGAATGGTACTGGACCCCAAGAAAGGGAGTTTGTGGAGTGCCTCTGAGATGGATTCTTAGAACAGCTTGTACTGGAGCCTACCAGGGAGAAGGCATTTAGATTTAGTGTTGTGCAATGAACCAGATTTGATCAGGGACCTCGAGGTAAAGGAACCATTAGGAGGTAGTGACCATAATATGATATGTTTTAACCTACAATTTGAGAAGGAGAAGGGAAAATTGGATGTGTCAGTATTACAGTTGAACAAAGGGAACTATGGAGCTATGAGGGAGGAGCTGGCCAAAGTTCAATAGAACAATACCCTAGCAAGGGAAGACAGTGGAACAAAAATGGCAGGTATTTCTGGGAATAATGCAGAAGGAGAAGGATCAGTTCATTCCAAAGAGGAAGAAGGATCCTAAGAGGAGTAAGGGGCAGCCATGGCTGACGAGGGAAGTAAAGGGCAGTATAAAAGTAAAAGTGAAGAAGTATAACA
The DNA here is from genome assembly GCF_048418815.1 of Hemitrygon akajei. Classification (NCBI taxonomy): domain Eukaryota; kingdom Metazoa; phylum Chordata; class Chondrichthyes; order Myliobatiformes; family Dasyatidae; genus Hemitrygon; species Hemitrygon akajei. The sequence continues at coordinate 163,066,603 of NC_133132.1, forward strand.
TAGCAAAGATGAGCGGGAAACCGGAGGACTGGGAAGCTTTTAAAGAGCAACAGAAGATTACCAAAAAGGCAATACGCCAAGAAAAAATGAGGTACCAAGGTAAACTAGCCAAGAATATAAAGGAGGATAGTAAAAGTTTCTTAAGGTATGTGAATAGCAAAAAAATAGTTAAGACCAAAATTGGGCCATTGAAGACAGAAACGGGTGAATTTATTATGGGGAACAAGGAAATGGCAGATGAGTTGAACAGGTACTTTGGATCTGTCTTCACTAGGGAAGACACAAACAATCTCCCAGATGTAATAGTGGCCAAAGGAACTAGGGTAAAGGACGAACTGAAGGAAATTTATATTAGGCAAGAAACGGTGTTGGATAGGCTGTTGAGTCTGAAGGCTGATAAGTCCCCGGGACCTGATGGTCTGCATCCCAGGGTACTTAAAAAGGTGGCTCTAGAAATCGTGGACACATTGGTAATCATTTTCTAATGTTCTATAGATTCAGGAACAGTTCCTGCTGATTGGAGGGTGGCTAATGTTGTCCCACTTTTCAAGAAAGGAGGGAGAGAGAAAACAGGGAATTATAGACCGGTTAGCCTGACGTCAGTGGTGGGAAAGATGCTGGAGTCAATTATAAAAGAGGAAATTACGACACATTTGGATAGCAGTAGAAGGATCAGTCCAAGTCAGCATGGATTTATGAAGGGAAAATCATGCTTGACTAATCTTCTGGAGTTTTTTGAGGATGTAACTATGAAAATGGACAAGGGAGAGCCAGTGGATGTAGTGTACCTGGACTTCCAGAAAGCTTTTGATAAAGTCCCACATAGGAGATTAGTGGGCAAAATTAGGGCACATGGTATTGGGGGCAGAGTACTGACATGGATTGAAAATTGGCTGGTTGACAGGAAACAAAGAGTAGCGATTAACGGGTCCCTTTCAGAATGGCAGGCTGTGACCAGTGGGGTTCCGTAAGGTTCGGTGCTGGGACCACAGCTGTTTACAATATACATTAATGATTTAGATGAAGGGATTAAAAGTAACATTAGCAAATTTGCTGATGACACAAAGCTGGGTGGCAGTGTGAAATGTCAGGAGGATGTTATGAGAATTCAGGGTGACTTGGACAGGTTGGGTGAGTGGGCAAATGTATGGCAGATGCAGTTTAATGTGGATATATGTGAGGTTATCCACTTTGGTGGCAAGAACAGGAAGGCAGATTACTATCTAAATGGAGTCAAGTTAGGAAAAGGGGAAGTACAACGAGATCTAGGTGTTCTTGTACATCAGTCAATGAAAGCAAGCATGCAGGTACAGCAGGCAGTGAAGAAAGCTAATGGCATGCTGGCTTTTATAACGAGAGGAATTGAGTATAGGAGTAAAGAGGTCCTTCTGCAGCTGTACAGGGCCCTGGTGAGACCCCACCTGGAGTATTGTGTGCAGTTTTGGTCTCCAAATTTGAGGAAGGACATTCTTCCTATTGAGGGAGTGCAGCGTAGGTTCACAAGGTTAATTCCCAGAATGGCGGGACTGTCATATGTTGAAAGATTGGAGCGACTGGGCTTGTATACACTGGAATTTAGAAGGATGAGAGGGGATCTGATTGAAACATATAAGATTATTAAGGGATTGGACACACTGGAGGCAGGAAGCATGTTCCCGCTGATGGGTGAGTCCAGAACTAGAGGCCACAGTTTAAGAATAAGGGGTAAACCATTTAGAACAGAGAAGCGGAAAAACTTTTTCACCCAGAGAGTGGTGGATATGTGGAATGCTCTGCCCCAGAAGGCAGTGGAGGTTAAGTCTCTGGATGCACTCAAGAGAGAGTTAGATAGAGCTGTTATAGATAGCAGGGTCAAGGGCTATGGGGAGAGGGCAGGAATGGGGTACTGATTGTGTATGATCAGCCATGATCACAGTGAATGGCAGTGCTGGCTAGAAGGGCCAAATGGCTTACTCCTGCACCTACTGTCTATTGTCTATTGTCTATTGTCCTTTTTTATGTTAATTACCAATTTCCTTTCATAGTTCATCTCTTCTTTCCTAATGACATTTTTAGTTTCGTTCTGTAAATTTCTAAAATTTTTCCAGTCCTCAGTTTTCCAACTAATTTTTGCTTTCTTGTACACTGCCTCTTTTGCTTTTATTTTAGCCTTAACTTCTCTCATTATCCACATTTGTGTCATTTTTCCCTTTATGATTTTCTTTTTTCTTGAAATATATTTTTCCTGCACTTTCCTTATTCTTGTAGGAATTTCATCCAATTCTGCTCTACTGTCCCTCCATTTAGTTTACTTTTCCAGTCCACTTGGGCCAGTTCTTCTCTCATACCACTGTAATTTCCTTTGTTCCAGTGAAATATTGATACACCTGATACCAGCTTCTCCTTTCTAAATTTGAAACTAAACTCGATCATATTATGATCACTACTTCCAAGGGGTTCCATTATCTCCAGCTCCCTAATCGCCTCAGGTTCATTACACAGCACCCAATCCAAAACAGTTGATCCCCGGTGTGCTTATGGACAAGCTGCTCCAGAAAGCCATCGCGTAGGCATTCAACAAACTCCCTCTCCTGAGATCCAGTAACTTCCCGACTTTCCCAATTCACTTTCATATTAAAATCTCCCATAATTATCTTGACGTTTTCCTGCTGATACGCTTTTTCTATTTCCAGCTGTAACCTGTAGTCCACATCCCGGCTGCTGTTTGGAGGCCTGTATATGACTGCTATTAGTGTCTTTTTACCCTTGCCATTTCTTAACTCGACCCATAGGGATTCTACTTCTTCTGATCCTATGTCCCTTCTTTCTAGTGATTTGATATCATTGCTTACCATCAGGGCCATGCCACCCCTTTACCTACCTTCCTATCTTTCCTATACACGGTGTATCCTTGAATATTTAGCTCCTAATCACATTCATCATTTAGCCATGACTCAGTGATAGCCACTATGTCATATCTTTTAACCTGTAGCTGTACAAAAAGGTCATCCACTTTATTTCTAATGCTGTGGGCATTTAAGTATAGTACACTTAGATCAGTATCTGTTACTGATTTTGCTATATTTCTATTGCATAGCAAATTATCCTGTCTGTTCACCTGCCTGTTCTTCTTACCATCTTTGCTGCACAGTATCCTTGACTTATTTCTATTTTCTTCCTCGACCCTAACACACTGGTTTCCTTCCCCTGCCAACTTAGTTTAAACCCTCCCTAACAGTTATATTAAACAATCCCGCCAGGATATTAGTATCCTTTGAGTGCAGGTGTAACCCATCTTTTCTGTATAAGTCATGCCTCCTCCAAAATAGATCCCAGTGATCTAAGAATTTGAAGCCCTGCCCCCTGCCCCATGCCGAAGATTCTTTAGTTGATAACTGAAAGAAGCATTCAGGTCTTCAAAGATTTTCATCACAGTTCCAAAGAGCACACAAAAGCTTCTCAGGCAGTTTCCTTTTCCGAGCTATCTGACTTCTGTCTGCAAACCGTTCAAACTGCTCATTGTTCTCAATACAAAGTTCCTGAAACAGTCAAGAATTAAGAGCATGGGTCCTGATTTTATTTACGACTACTTAATGATTTATGCAGCCAATCACTTAGACTTTTTGCAACAAGATATTGCGTGTGAATTACACAGTGAATGGTAAATATGTTAGATACTGTTTTTATTCAAGAAAAGTAATAACCCCACTTACCAACTAGTGTAGTGACATCCACACCAGACTTTGAGGCGAGTGGTTCTGGGTTCGAATCCAGCTGCTTCCTTGCATGCTGGGTTGAGCGTTGGGCTAGCAACTCAGCCTCATAAAAAATAACGGACAAAATGCTAAAGAAAAGCAAGGTTGCCACCCAATGCACCATAAGATGAGGAAAAGAACAACAACAATAACCCCAATGTGACATCCGAGGATTAATGATACCCCATCTGTTGCGTTAGCAAGAATGATGGTGAGCGGAATGACCTCTTTGAAAAATTGTTTACCAGCCTGGAATATTGAGTCCCTCTTCATGTCTGTTTCTAATCCCCTTGCAAATAACAACTTTTGAACCATGCTTTCATGTTTTGATGAGAGGTGACTTGATAGAGGTGTATAAGACAGTAAGAGGCAGATAGAGCAGACAACCAGCACTTTTTTACCCCCAGGCCAGCATTGGTTATTACAAGAGAACCTAATTTTAAGGAGATTAGAAGAAAGTACAGGAGGTATGTCAGAGGTAGGATTTTGACACAGAAACTGGTGGGTGCGTGGAATGCATTGCTAGGTGTGGAGGTAGATGCAAATATATTAAGGATATTTACAAGACTCTTGGATAGGCACATGGATGAATGAAAAAGAAATGGACGGCTGTGTGGGGGGGGGGGGGTGTGGTAAACTATGTGTATACCTGTCTGGACACGCCCCTCTGCTGACTGCTCCTGTGGCTCCTCCCACAGACCCCTGTATAAAGGCGATTGGAGGCACTGCTCCTCCCTCAGTCTCCAAGATGTCGTGGTCACGTTTGCAGCTAATAAAAGCCTATCTTTTGCCTCCCGTCTCTGAGAGTTATTGATGGTGCATCAGTGTGGGAGGATGAAATTAATCTTGTAGAGGGTTAAAGAGTCAGGCGTGTGGTGGCGTGTTGGGGAGGAAGCATTAAGAAGAAGGACGCCTCACGTCTTAATAAGCTGATAAGGAAGGCGGGCTCTGTCGTGGGCAAAGTACTGGAGAGTTTAACATCGGTAGCTGAGCGAAGGGCGCTGAGTAGGCTACGGTCAATTATGGAAAACCCTGAACATCCTCTACATAGCACCATCCAGAGACAGAGAAGCAGTTTCAGCGACAGGTTACTGTCGATGCAATGCTCCTCAGACAGGATGAAGAGGTCAATACTCCCCAATGCCATTAGGCTTTACAATTCAACTGCCAGGACTTAAGAACTTTTTTTAAAGCTATTATTAATGCTTTTTGAGTTAGTGATTTAGATGCATATCATATTATTACTGAGTTAAGTATTGTATGTAATGAGTTTTTGCTACAACAAGTGTATGGGACATTGGAAAAAATGTTGAATTTCCCCATGGGGATGAATAAAGTATCTATCTATCTATCTATCTATCTATCATAACATTGTGGGCCAAAGGGCCTCTATTGTGTTGTACTGTTCTGTGTTCTATGGTGTTTATTGTTGCCATTGAATTAGCTACCAGGAGCAGGATATCACCAACAATTTGCATTTACTTCAAAGGGTCAATTAAGTGATTGAATTGCATATTGTACACCAGAAATCAACTTCAACTCATCACAAGATCCAATGTGCAGCAAAGCTCAGCAAATTTTTTTCACTAGATTTTTGACTTTGGAAACTATTTGTATCAGCTTCATAGGCTGTGTGCCGGGAGTAAATAGGTCAGTGCATTTTTGTTTGTTGTTTTGTTGATGGAATTATTCTAATTATAACATACAAGCTGACGAGGACATAGAAGAATCAGTCTCCCTGGAGCCATGATGTTAAAATCAGCTGATAAATTTGAAATGATTCCAGTGAAAAATCTGCATAAAGTTTGCCAACAGCCACCATTTCCAGTCACATCTAAGAACTGATTATCCATCAATTAAATCAGCATTCTTTTGTTAGCTGATTGACTGAGGCATCAAATTAAGCTGACAAGTATTGGCAGTTATCTAACAGCTCACCATTATTGAAGGTTACATTCATTAAGTGCTGCTTATGTCGTAAAGTAATGGAAATGAGTTAATTTCTCTCATTAAATGATTAGCATTCACACTGTCACTCGGTGTGCTCTCCTAGTATTTGCTCTACACACCACAGCTGACTGTTAACTCCTCTTCCACCTGCTGAGGGGGGATCCTAACTGAGCACGTTGCTTGGGAAGGGAGGTTGTTGCAGGAACATAGGCTAAGATCTTCGGCTAAGATCTACGGCTGCTGCCATCAGGTGGAAGGTACAGGTCCCTCACAACTCTTACCACCAGGTTCTGCCCCTCAACCATCAGGCTCTTGAACAAAAGGGGATAACTACTCTTATTTAAGGACTCTTTTGTCTTGTTATTTCATGTCCGTTACTTATTACTATTTAATTATATCTGCATTTGCACAGTTTGTTTATAGTTTACAGTTCCTGGTGTTTACAGCGTACAGATCCTGTTTACAGTTACTGTTCTATAGATCTGCTAAGATGCCCGCAGAAAAAAAAAATCTCAGGTTTGTATGTGGGAGCATGTATGTACTCAGATAATATATTTTACTTTGAACTTTGAACCTGGATGGGCAGGACGTGGAATAGATTACAATTTCTGGAGAAAAGAATAGCCTGAATGTTTAAGAACAGGGGGTCAACAATAAACCACTGAAGATGCCGGAAGCTTAAAATAGAATCAGAATCCGATTTTATATCACCAGCATTTCTCGTGAAATTTGTAGTTTTTGAGGCAATACACAATCATAAAAACTGTGAATTACGGTAAGTAAGTTAAATGGCGAGGCCTAATTTGGAGTATTGTGTGCAGTTTCGGTCACCAACCTACAGCAAAGACTGTAGAGAAAATTTACAAGGAAGACCTGAATTATAAGAAAAGATTGCATAGGTAAAGACTTTATTCCTTGTAATGTAAAAGATTGTGATGAGGTTTGATAGAGGTATACAAAATTGAGGGGTATAGATAGGGTAAATGCAAGCAGACTTTTTCCACTGGGATTGGATGGGACTATGACCGGGGACCATGGGTTAAGGGTGAAAGGCAAAAAGTTTAAGGGGAACATGAGGGGAAACCTTTTCACTCATTAGGTGGCGAATGGCTGGAACAAGCTACCAACACAAGTTGTGCATGGGATTTTGAATGCAACATTTAAGAGAAGTTTCAATGGGTACATGGATAGTAGGGGTATGGAGGGCTATGGGCCGAGTGCAGGCCAGTGGTAGTAAGCAGGTTAAATGGGTTGGCATGGACGAGATGGGCCTGTTTCTGTGCTGAACTTTTCAATGACTCTACGACTCTAAATTAAATAAGTAGTGCAAAAAAATGTAGTGAGGTAGTGTCCTTGGGTTCAGAAACCTGATGGCAGAGAGGAAGAAGCTGTTCCTGAATCACTGAGTCTTCAAGCTCTTATACCTCCTTTCTCATGGTAGCAATGAGAAGAAGGCATACCCTGGGTGTTGGGGTTCCTTAATCAGGCTTTTTGAGGCATCACTTCTTGAAGATGTCCTGGATGCTACAGAAGCTAGTATTCATGATGGAGATGACCGAGTTCAGAACTTCCTGCAGCTTCTTTTGATCTTATGCAGCAGCTTCCTCCCCCTCCCCCCATACTAGATAGCAATGCAACACAGATCATGAACATCTAAGGAAAGAGAATTCTTGTTTCAGTTCGATGTTCTGCTGTAAAGTTATTGCCTAAATCATAAACTCTTTTTATCTCTCCCCAAGAGCCGTGTGGTCTGCTGAATACTTCCAGCATTTTTTTTTTCCTCACTAAGGTAGGAGGAGGATTTGATAACTACCAACGTCTTATGCTTCTTACGAACAGTGATAGGCTTAAAGCTAATAAAGATAAAAACATAATACCCTTTGGTATCCAGGGGAGCTATTCCTCCAGGAAGAGAAGTTGCCAGCAGTTTGATATGAAGTCTCAGTTTTATGACTCAACAACCATTCAGGCTCAGAAATACTTTAATCATTTCAGAAGGCAACCCATTATAAAAAAAAACTTACAGATGCATGAATAGAATTAGCACCTGTGTACAATGAAGACAAAAACAGTAATAAATATGTATATTTCTGCCAATTCTGTATTTTGGTTTCCACCAGTCTCCTGTTATCTTTCCTATATAGTGATTAATGCTTGTAATTACCCTCTTCCAAAAAGGAAGTTTGTTCAAAGTCTTAGAGAATAGTTAAATGGTTCTCAACAGAAGCATTTATAATTTTACCTTTTATTAGAAGCTGGCGATGATCTCTTGCATAACGTTACACATTGTGGGTTGAGTGTTCCTGCCTTTTCTCTGATGTGGATGCCTTTATTACCAGCACAAGCATGGTTCACCTTTTGTGCTCAGGTCATTGTATATCGTTTATGAAAAGGCAAATTATGGAGGATGCACTATTAGTAATGGATTCAACAGTGGCTGGATGGGAGATGCCAGAGAGTAGTGGTGGATAACTGTTTGTCAGGTTGGAGGCCGGTGACTAGTGGTGTGCCTCGGGGATCTGTACTGGGTCCAATGTTGTTTGTCATATACATTAATGATCTGGATGATTATTATCTGGAGGTAATGATCTGGATTATCTGGAGGTAATTAGGATTTTTAAGTATGCAGCTGATACTAAGATACAGGTGGCATTGTGGATAATGAAGTAGGTTTTCAAAGCTTGAAGAGAGATTTAGGCCAGTTAGAAGAGTGGGCTGAAAGATGGCAGATGGAGTTTAATGCTGATAAGTGTGAGGTGCTACATTTTGGTAGGACTAATCAAAATAGAACATACATGGTAAATGGTAGGGCATTGAGGAATGCAGTAGAACAGAGTGATCTAGGAATAATGGTGCATAGTTCCCTGAAGGTGGAATCTCATGTGGATAGGGTGGTGAAGAAAGCTTTTGGTATGTTGGCCTTTATAATCAGAGCATTGAGTATAGGAGTTGGGATGTAATGTTAAAATTGTACAAGGCATTGGTGAGGCCAAATTTGGAGTATTGTGTATAGTTCTAGTCAGTGAATTATAGGAAAGATGTCAACAAAATAGAGAGAATACAGAGGACGTTTACTAGAATGTTACCTGGGTTTCAGCACCTAAGTTACAGAGAAAGGTTGAACAAGTTAGGTCTTTATTCTTTGGAGCATAGAAGATTGAGGGGGGACTTCAGAGCGGTATTTAAAATTATAAGGGGGAAAGATAGAGTTGATGTGGATAGGTTTTTTTCCATTGAGAGTAGGGGAGATTCAAACAAGAGGACATGAGTTGAGAGTTAAGGGGCAAAAGTTTAGGGGCAACATGAGGGGGAACTTCTTTACTCAGAGAGAGGTAGCTGTGTGGAACAAGCTTCCAGTAGAAGTGGTAGAGGCAGGTTTGATTTTGTCATTTAAAAAAAATTGGATAGGTATTTGGACAGGGAAGGAATGGAGGGTTATGGACTGAGTGCGGGTTAGTGGGATTAGGTGAGAGTAAGCATTCGGCACAGACTGGAAGGGCCGAGATGGCCTGTTTCCATGCTGTAATTGTTATATGGCTATATAGTTATATAATAGTTTCCCAAATCGTGCCTGGACAATATCATGGTAATGCACTACCTGTTTCGGTAACTAATTTCACACACTCACAACCCTCTGAGTGAAGAAGTCTCCTCTCATGTTCCCTTTAAAGACAATATGATATAGGAGCAGAATTAGGCCATTTTGGCCCATCAAGTCTGCTGCACCATTTCATCGTGGCTGATCCATTTTTTCTTCTCAGCCCAAATCTCCTGCCTTCACCCCATATCCCTTCATGCCCTGACCAATCAAGAATCTATCAACCTCTGCCTTAAATATACATAAAGACTTGGCCTCCACAGCTGCCTGAGGCAAAGAATTCCACAGATTCACCACTCTGACTAATGAAATTCCTCCTTATCTCTGTTATAAAAGGATGCTTCTCTGAGGCAGTGTCCTCTGGTCTTATACTCTCCCACCATAGGAAACATGCTCTCCACATCCATTCTTTCAAGGCCTTTCATCTTTCGATAGGTTTCAGTGAGATCACCCCCCATTCTTCTGAATTCCAGCAAAAACAGGCTCAGAGCCATCAAACTCTCTTCCTATGACAAACCATTTAATCTTGGAATCATTTTTGTGAACCTTCTGTGAACACTCTCCATTTTCAGCACAACCTTTCTAAAATAAGACTGCTCATAATATCACAAGTGAGGCCTAAGCAGTGCTTTATGAAGCCTCAACATTATATCCTTGCTCCCAAGTCCCTTACTCTCTATTTAGATAATAGTCATTCCATTCATTTCTTCAACCAAAATTCATGAGCATACACTTCACAACATTATATTCCATCTGTCACTTCTTTGCCCAATCTCCTAATTTATCTATCCTTCTGGAGCCTCTCTACTTCCTCAAAACTACTTGCCCCTCCACCTATCTTAGTATTGTCTGCAAACTTTTCAACAAAGCCATCAATTCCATCATCCACATCATTGATATATAACATAAAAAGAATTGGTCCCAACTCAGACCCCTGTGGAACACCATTAGTCACCGGCAGAAAACCAGAAAAAGCTCCCATCATTACCACTTTTTATCTCCTGCCAATCAACCACTGCTTTATCCATGCTAGAATCTTTCCTGTAACACCATGGGCTTGTACATTGCTAAATAGCCTCATGTGTGGCACCTTGTCAAAGGCCTTCTAAAAATCCAGATACACAACATCAACCAATTCTCCTTTGTCTATCATGTCTGTTATTTCTTCAAAGAATTCTAACAGATTTGTCAGGCAAGATTTTCCCTTGAGGAAACCATGCTGACTAGGGCCTATCTTATCATGTCCCTCCAAGAAACCTGAGACCTCATCCTTAGTAATCAAATCCAGCATCTTTCCAACAACTGAGGTTCAGACTAACTGGCCCATAGTTTCCTTTCTTCTGCCTCTATCCTTTCCTGACTAGTGGAGTGACATTTGCAATTTTCCAGTCTTCCGGAACCATTCCAGAATCTAGTGATTCTTGAGTGATCATTACTAATCCTCCACAGTATCTTCAGCCACCTCTTTCAGAATTCTAGGATGTACACTTATCTACCTTCAGACTACTTTGAGTTTCCGTGGAACCTTCTCCCTAGTAGTGGTAACTTCACACACTTCATGATGTCTGACATCTGGAACTTCCACCATATGGCTATTGTGCTCCACACTGATGCAAATGTATTCATTTTCTCCATCATTTCCTCGTTCCCAATTACTATATCTCCAGGATCAATATCCACTCTCTTGCTTCTCTTTTACACTTTATGTATCTGAAGAAATTTTTTGTATCCTCTTTAATATTATTGGCTAGCTTACTTACATCTGTACCTCCTTAATGACTTTTAAGTTGCCTTCTGTTGGTATTTAAAAGCTTCCCAATCCTCCAACTTCCCACTAATTTTTGCTCTATTATATGCCTTCTCTTTGGCTTTTATAAAGGTTTTGACTTCTCTTGTTAGCCATGGTCGTGTCATCTAACTTTCAGAACACTTCTTCCTCTTTGGGATATATACATCCTGTGCCTTCCGAATTGCTTCCAGAAATTCCAACCATCGCTGCTCTGCCAACATCCCTACCAGTGTCCTTTTCCAATCAATTCTGGCCAATTCCTTTCTCATATCTCTGTAGTTCCCTGCACTCCACTGTAATACTGATACACTGACTTTAGCTTCCACTTCTCAAACTTCAGGGTGAATTCAATCACATTTTTAACAATTGTTTCTAAGTATTCTTTTACCTTAAGCTCTCTAATCAATTCTTAAGATCCCAGTTATAATCTTCTTTCAGCCATGATTCAGTGATGCATCCAACATCACATATGCCAATCTATAACTGTGCTACGTCAATTGTCCTTATTCCTTATCCAACATGCCTTCAGTCTTGATTTCATCCTTTTCAATTTTGTACGCCTTTTACATTGTTACTCATCCTGGTGACTGCAGTGTTGCCCCATCATCAGCCTCTCCTTGCTAGAAGTTTCACTACACATTGCCTCTATTAGTAAATGAACTACCTCATCTTCAGCATTATTACTCTGGTTCACATCACCTTAAGAAGATTTCTCTTCTTAAACTTCTCACATTTCACATTAAACCATGACCTCTGATTGTAGTCTCCACCAACCTCAGTAGAAAATGCCTGCTTATATTCGCCCTATCTATGGTCCTCATAATTTTGTATACTTCTATCAAAATTCCTCTCAGTCTTTTACATTCTAAAGAATACAGTCCTAACCAAATATATTGTGAAATTTGTTGCTTTGCAGCAGCAGTACATTGCAGTAAGCCATGCAAGGCTTACCGAGAAAGTAAGGAGACATGGGATCCAAGGGGACGTTGCTTTGTGGATCCAGAACTGACTTGCCCACAGAAGGCAAAGAGTGGTTGTAGATGTGTCATATTCTGCATGGAGGTCGGTGACCAGTGGAGTGGCTCATGGATCTGTTCTGGGACCCTTTGTGATTTTTATAAATGACCTGGATGAGGAAGTGGAGGGATGGGTTAGTAAATTTGCTGATGACACAAAGGCTGTAGGTGTTATGGATAGTGTGGAGGGCTGTCAGAGGATGCAAAACTGGGCTGAGAAGTGGCAGATGGAGTTCAACCCAATTAAGTGTGAAGTGGTTCATTTTGGTAGGTCAAATATGATGGCAGACTATAGTATTAATGGTAAGATTTTTGGCAGTGTGGAGGATCAGAGGGATCTTGGGGTCCGAGTCCATATGACGCTCAAAGCAGCTGCGCGGGATGACTCTGTGGTTAAGAAGGTGTATGGTGTATTGGCCTTCATCAATCATGGAATTGTATTTAGGAGCTGAGAGATAATGTTGCAGCTATATAGGACCCTGGTCAGACACCACTTGGAGTACTGTGCTCAGTTCTGGTTGCCTCACTACAGGAAAAATGTGGAAGCCATAGAAAGAGTGCAGAGGAGATTTACAAGGATGTTGCCTGGATTGGGGAGTATGCCTTATGAGAATAGGTTGAGTGAATGGCCTTTTCTCCTTGGAGCGAAGAAGGATGAGAGGTGACCTGATAGAGGTGTACAAGATGATGAGAGGCATTGATAGTGTGGATAGTCAGAGGTTTTTTCCCAGGGCTGAGATGGTTGCTACAAGAGGACATAGGTTTAAGGTGCTGGGGAGTAGGTACAGGGGAGATGTCAGGGGTAAGTTTTTTACTCAGAGAGTGGTGAGTGCATGGAATGTGCTGCTGGCAACGGTGGTGGAGGCGGATATGATAGGGTCTTTTAAGAGACTTTTAGATAGATACATGGAGCTTAGTAAAATAGAGGGCTATAGGTAAGCCTAGTAATTTCTAAGGTAAGGACATGTTCGACACAACTTTGTGGGCCGAAGGGCTGTATTGTTCTGTAGGTTTTCTATGCTTCTATGTTTCTATATATTTTTTAAAACTATGAATTACAGTAACAAATATATTTAATATGTTAAAATAAGTAAGCAGTGCAAAAAGAGAGTAAATAGAAATAGTGACTTGGGTACATTTTCCATCATCTGCAGCTGTGGAGGCACAGGATCAGGAAAAACTGCCTTGTGTTGTAAATTCACCGGGCTCTAGCCTCCCCACTCCAATAGGTGATGCCTCAAGAAGGCAACGTCCCTGACCATCCAGGACATGACTTTATCTTGTTGTTACCATCTGTGAGGAGATACAGGAGCAAGGAGTCTAGTAGTTTTCTATAGACATATGATGGAGAACATTCACCATCTTGTTCCATCACCAAATGTCATGGTGGCATCAATGTACAGGTTCAGAAAAAGCTGCACAGTGTTGTTAACTCAGCCGGCTCCATCTTGGACACTAGCCTCCACCACCATCAAGGACATCTTCAAAAGGGCAATGCCTCAAGAAAGCAGCATCCATCAATAAGGAGCCTCACCATCACCCCCTCGCATCACCGGCATCAGTCTACCCTCAAGTACATATATACAGAAAGGTGCCGGTAAAAAGGCCAGAAGCATCATGAAGGATCCCAGCCACCCTGCTCATGGACTGTTTGTCCCATTCCCATCATGGAAGAGCCTACGCAGGAACTCCAGGTGCAAAAGGTTGCTTCCTCCAAGCCATCTGGCTAATCAACCCCTCCAGCCACTATCCCACCCCTCCACACACTTAGCTACCACTACTTTCACAATTCCTATCAGAGTCACCTTATGCATAGCACAATTTATGTACATACAATCTATGTTCAAAGTAAATTCCTTAAGAAAATATGTATTATGTATATGCCACCAAATACAACCCTGAGATTCATTTTCTTGTGGACATCTTAACACAAAATTTCAAAGATTCGAAGTACATTTATTATCAAAGTATGTGTAAATTATACAACTTTGAGGTTCATCTCCTTACAAGCAGCCACAAAGCAAGAATCCCAAAAAACACAATTAAGAGAGACCAACACAGAATGCAAAGAAAGAGAGAAAAAACACAAATCATGCAAACAAAAGAAGCAAGCTAAATCCATCATAGAATAATAACCTTAATAGATTGGCAATAGAAAAATATCCATAATCATAATGAAAAACCGCACCAACTTGGGTGTTCAATCAGTCTGTCTATATCAGCTAATCTAATGCATTTATATTCATTGTGTTTTATTATCGTGTTCTTTATCTGATTGTGCTTTTTATTTTCTGCATTGGATCTGGAGTAACAATCATTTATTTCTGCTTTACTCTGTGCACAGAAGAAAGACAATAAGCAATCTTGAACCTTGATACAGCGCATGCCTTCATCTCACCACTTCCATCATGGAGAAGGTACAGGAGTCTGAAGACACACAATCAATGGTTCAGAAGGCAATCCAATCAACACTTTAAAAACAGCTTTTTTCCCTACATCATCAGATTTCTGAAAAATCTAAGGACACTACCTCACTATTAAGCACACTTTTTCACTCTTTACTTATGTTTTTATATATTCCTTATTGTAACTTAAAGTTATTTTTAATGTATTGCACAGTACTGCTTGCATAAAACAAGTCTCACGGCAAATGTCACAAATAATAAACGGGATTCTGATTCTGAGCTTGGGGACTAAATGACTTAAGGCATCACCACCAACTGAAGGGTAATTAAAATCTGAGCTACGTATGAAGCCACATTCGAAAAACAACTACTATCTTTTGTGGTTGCTAGACTGGAGGAGATTGGAGAGATAATGGGTGAAGCTATTGTTTTGTGTTGTTTGACTGTATGACTCAGAGATGACTCTCAACAGAGCACCTGATTCACATCTGCAGTTTGCTACAAAATATGAAATTGGGCTTCAAGCTGTACCTAGAGTTTTAAATTCTGACACTGGGATAAGACCATAGGAGCAGAGTTAGACTATTTGGCCCATCAAGTCTGCTCCACCATTCAATCATGTCTGATCCTATTTTCTCCTCCTCAATACCACCCACCAGCCTCTTCCCATAACCTTTGATGTTGTGGCCAGTCAAGAACCCATCAACCTCCACATTAAATGCACTCAACAACCTGGCCTCCACAGCTGCCTGTGGTAACTGATTTCACAAATTCACCACCTTCTGGCTAAGGAAATTTCTCCACATCTCTGATTTAAATGGACACCCCTCTATTCTGAGGCTGTACCCTCTTGTCCTAGACTCCCCCACCATGGGAAACATACTTTCCATGTCTACTGCATCTAGGCCTTTCAACATTTGAAAGGGTTCAATGAGATACCCACACATCCTTCTAAATTCCAGTGAGGACCTGCTAAGAGTCATCAAACATTCATTCCTGGATTCACCCTTGTGAACCTCCTCTGAATCCACTCAGATGCCAACACATCTTTTCATAGATAAAGAGCTCAAAACTGCTCACAATACTCAAGGTGAATCCTTACCAGTGCCTTATAAAGCCTCAGCGTCACACCCCTGATTTTGTATCCTAGATCTCTTGAAATGAATGCAAACATTGCATTTGCCTTCCTCACCCCCAACTCAACCTGCAAGTTAACAATTAGGGTGTTCTGCACAATGACTCCCATGTCCCTTTGCATCTTAAATTTTTGTTTTTTCTACCTGCTTATAAAATAGTCTGTACATTCATTTCTTCTACCAAAGTGCATGGCCATGCATTTTCCAACATTGTATTTCACTTTCTTGCCTGTTCTCCTAATCTGTCTAAGTCCTTCTGCAGACTTCCTGTCTCCTCAACACTACCTGCCCCTCCACCAATCTTCGTAGTTTCTGCAAACTTGGAAACAAAGCCATCTATTTCATCATCTAAATAATTTATATACAGCATAAAAAGAAACAGTCCCAACATTGACCCTTGCGGAACACCACTAATCACTGACACCACTAATACTTTTATTCCCACTTGCTGCCTCCTACCAATCAGCCAATGCTCTAACCATGTTAATAATTTTCCTGTAATACCATGGGCTCTTAACTTGGTAAGCAGCCTCATGTGTGACACCATGGCCTTCTAAAAATCCAAATATACAACATCTACTTTATCTATCCTATTTGTAATCTCCTCAAAGAACTCTAACAGGTTTGTTTAGTAAGATTTTCCCTTGGGGAAACCATGCTGACTTTGTCCTATCTTGTCCTGTGTCACCAATAACTACATAACTTCATCCTTAACAAATGACTCCAACATCTTCCCAACCACTGAGATTAGGCTAATTGGTCTATAATTTCCTTTCTGCTGCCTTCCTCCTTTCTTAAAGACTGGAGTGACATTTTCAACTTTCCAGTCCTCCAGAAGCATGCCGGAGTCCAATTGTTCTAGAAAGAGCATTACTAATGCCTTGCAATCTCTACTGCTACCTCTTTTGGAACCCAGGATACAGTTCATCTGGTCCGGGTGACATGTACCTGCAGATCTTTCAGCTTTTTGAGCAATAATAGTAATAGTAACTGCACTCACTTCTCTTCCCTCACACTCTTCAACACCTGGCACACTGCTAGTGTCTTTCACAGTGAAGACTGATGCCAAATACTCATTTAGCCCATCTACCATCTCCTTCTCCCCTGTTACTATTTCTCTGGCCTCATTTTCTTGTGGTCTTATCTCCACCCTCAACCCTCTTTTTTTTATACACTTGCAAAAGCTTTTTCTATCCACTTTGATAATGTTTGCTAGTTTGCTTTAATATTTCATCTTTTCCCTCTTAATAATTCTTTTAGTTGCTTTCTGTGGGTTTTTAAAAGCTTCCCAACCCTCTATCCTCCCACTAATATTTGCTTTGTTTTTGCCCTCTCTTTTGCTTTTACATTAGCTTTGACTTCCCTTGTCAACCACTGTTGTGCTATTTTGCCATTTGAGTATTTCTTTGTTTTTGGACTACATCTACTCTGCACCTTCCTCATTTTCCCCAGAAACTCAAGCTATTGCTGCTCTGCTTTCATCCCTGCCAGCATCTCCTTCCAATTTACTTTGGCCAACTTCTCTCTCATATCACTGTAATTTCCTTTACTCCGCTGAAATACTGCAAAGTCAGACTTTACTTTCTCCCTATCAAATTCCAAGTTGGACTCAAACTCACTGGCTACTAAGGGTTCTTTTGCCTTTAGCTATCAAATACCCAATCCAGAATAGCTGATCCCCTAGTAGGCCCAATGACAAACTGTTCTGAAGAGCTATCTCTTAGGCATTCAATAAATTCACTCTCCTGAGATCCATTACCAATCGGATTTTTTCCAATCTACCTGCATGTTAAAGTCTCCCATGACTGTCATGACATTGCCCTATTTCCCATTGAAATTTGTAATGCACATCCCAATTACTGTTTGGAGACCTGTATGTAACTGTCATCAGGGTCCTTTTACCCTTGCAGTTTTTTAACTCAACTCACAAGGATTCAACATCTTCTGATCCTGTCACATCTTTCTACCGATTTGATGCCATTCTTTACCAGCAGAACTGTTGCACCCTCTCTGCCTACTTTCCTATCCCTCCGATACAGTGTGTAACCTTGGACGTTCAGCTCCCAGCCATCCTTCAGCCATTATTCAGTGATGACCACAACATCATACCCGACATTCTGTAAAACTGCAACAAGATCATCCACTTTATTTCTTATATCCATATAACACTTTGAGTACTGTATTTGCTCCCCGTTTTGATTCTGCATCCCTAATGCCTGATACTGATCCTGTGGCTGCAATTTTGTCCTTCCTGACAATCTGACTGCACACTATCTTTGTTTTTTTTTAAACATCCATCCTATCCTGAGTCCCTTCACTGTGGATTCACTGCTAAAACAGGTCTAGTCTGGGTTTAGAATAAAAGCTTCCCTTGATGTTAAATAACAAATTTGCAATATTTTGAAGCTAGGCTTTTTTGACCCGTAACTAATTTCAGCCTTATTTTGTGCTCTGTAATAATGCAAATCTTATCAAACCACCAAGCATATAATTTTTGAATATGAATTTCATAATTTGCAATAAATATTGTTGCTGAGCTGATTTTCCCCATTAGTGTGAAACCACCTTTCTCTGGGAACAGACCAATATGTGAGAGCTGTCTCAATGGGTTTTATTTCCAGAGAATTGTCCCAAATTGCAGCTCACCTTGCAAGTAAAATTGAATTTTGTCACATCACTCATTAGAAATCTATCATCAGTTTTCTGCCTAATGTCAAGATTACATTAAGTATTTTGATTTATCGGTTTAGGAGGCAGTGATATTGAATCATAAAAGCCAAAGGCAGCATTACAAAAGCAACACTTGGAGTGACAAGTGGAGCTACAGGGGAGAGATCTCAGATCTTCTGTGGAAACGTAATTTATAGCTACATTAAGATGTCTAGCAAATATAATCCTTGTCAGAAGGATGAGTTGCTTTAATCGATATCGCAAAGGAAGTAATCAAATTTATGGAACTATATGGTTTTAAGTAATTATTTTATTGGTGAACATCCTTGATAGAGTTCAGGAATTAGAGCTAAGTCATAAATCAAGTTCTGTATCTGAGGCAATCAAATTTGTCTGAAACATTCCATCAAGACCAACCACTTAGCTTAAAGGCTCGAGAGGTATACATTTAAAATCTGTGAAATATCGGGAACCGGGGATTTATAATATAACATCTGTCACAAAGATATTTTAGTTCTAAAACATTTTGCATCTTATCACTTTACAGTTTTTTACCTTAGAATTTACAAGTGTAAATCATAACACTGTTTTTTATTTTGTAAAGATATCTACTATTATAACATAAATAAAACCTTGTTATTTTAATAATCAGCTATTAAAATGTTCCAATGATAAAACTATTTAATTTTTAATTTGTGGTTGAATGGGGGTATGTTTACTCATGCCTGAAACTGCTAATAGACCCTTTTTCAAAGCAATGATTCAGGAACAGCCTCTTTCCCTCTGCCATTTGATTTTTGAATGGACATTGAACCCATGAACACTACCTCACTGCTTATTTTTCTCTTTCTGCGCTACTTATTTAATTTAACTTTTAAAAATGTATTTAGATAGGGTAAATGCGATTGGGTTTTCCCCGCTGAGGTTGGGTAGGACTACAACTAGAGGTCATAGGTTAAGGGTGAAAAGTGAAAAGTTTAAAGGGAACAGGAGGGGAAACTTCTTCACTCAGAGGGTCATGGGAGTGTGGACTGAGCTGCCAACCAAGTGGTGCATGTGAGCTTGATTTCAGTGTTTAAGAGAAGTTTGGATAGGTACATGGATGTTATGGGTATGGAGGGCTCTGGTTAGGGTGCAGGTTGATGGGAGTTGGCAGTTTAAATGGTTTGGTATGGACTAGATAGGCCGAAGGGCCTGTTTCTGAGCTTTACTTTTTTATGACTCCATGACGCTATCCACTTACTGTAATTTATAATAATAAAATGTGTTTATTATTATGTATCACACTGTACTGCTGCCACAAAACAACAAATTTCACAACACATGCCAGTGATATTAAACCTGATTCTGACTCTGAATTATGGATTAAATATTTAAAGTTTTATTGCATTGATTATTATATTATTATAACATTTATCACACCAAAAGATTAATGCTTATAAAAGCTAATGCACGTAATCTACTCCTTCTCTTGTCCCTTCTGAATTCCAGTTGAAAGATCACATAACCTCTATTTCATACAGTTTTAATTTATTTCTTCAATTATCACCTCCTTTTGCATCACACTGATATCGTTGTGTGTTATTTATTCATCTTGTGCCCTCTTTTTCCAGTAATGTCTGCATTAGTGATGTTCATCAGCCAGAAAGAGAACCGTGATATATATAGCTTGGGTGCCTAATAATTTTACATAGTATTATATTTGTCAACGTGGAGTGGAGAGAGAGTTTGTAAATCCTGTGGGAGCAAAGGTTGTTGGGAATGGCAGGCTGGAGCTGCTGGCAGAGAAGGAGTGCCAGGGGCGGGCAGTGGTGTGGGCGCAGACTTACCCAGCCCTGAGACACTAGGCAAGGTCATTTGATTCCAAACAATTAGTTTATTAATCATTACAGAATGTCCCTCTGGTGCTTCCCACTCCCTCCACTCTCCCATCTCTTTTTCCCCAACCATGATTCCCCTCTGCCTGCCCCCTTCCCACTCTCAATCTACAGTAGAGACCCATATCAAAATCAGGTTTATCGTTACTCACATATGCCATGAAATTTGTGTGTCTTTTTTGCAGCAGGTGCAGTACAGTGCAACACATAAAATCATGACAATAATGTGCAAAACTCTTAGACTCCCCAGCTATATATATATGCATAGACTCCTACACAGTTCTGTGTCCTGGGCTGGTCAATCATGGTGCCGGGGTCCGAGACATCTCAGATCGGGTGCAGGTTATTCTCGAGAGGGAGGGCAAGAATCCAGATGTTGTGGTCCATGTAGGGACCAATGACGTGGGTAGGATGAGTGGGGGGGTCCTGGGTAGGGATTTCAGGGAGTTAGGTGCGAAGCTGAAGAGCAGGACCTCCAGGGTAACAATCTCAGGATTGCTACCTGTGCCACGTGCGAGTGAGGCAAGGAACAGGAGGATTATAAAGATTAATACGTGGCTGAGAGGATGGTGCAGGAGGGAGGGCTTCAGGTTTGTAGATAATTGGGCCTTGTTCCAGGGAAGGTGGGATCTGTTCCGAAGGGACGGTTTACACCTGAACTGGAGCGGTACTAACATTCTTGCAGGGAAGTTTGCTAGAGCTTCTTGGGGGGGTTTAAGCTAAATTTGCAGGGGGCGGGGATCCAGAATGTGAGAGAGGATAGCGAGAGGAAGAATAAAGGACAGGTGGGGACTACACGGTTCCGGAATATTAAGTGTGTAGTAGAGGAAGGTGGGGCGGAACAAGTGATAAGGAGGACTCATGTACAGAGGGATGGTCTGACGGAACATGGAGTTAAATGTGCAGAAAGGATAAGTAAATTTAGGAAGGACAACAAAATTCTAGGGGCGTATAGCCCGATGGGAGTTCAGGGAGCTGGGTTAAGCACAATAGGCAGCGATTCAAACAGAGAGAGGAGAAATGGGTTAAAAATTCTATATCTGAATGCATGAAGTGTCAGGAATAAGGCGGATGAGCTTGAAGCCCAGGTGCAAATGGGTAACTATGATGTTGTTGGGATAACGGAGACATGGCTGCAGGGAGATCAGACCTGGGAAATGAATGTACAAGGGTATACGTGCTATCGTAGGGACAGAAATGTGGGCAGAGGGGGTGGGGTGGCCCTGTTGGTAAGGAATGAGATTCAGTCCTTTGCAAGGGGGGACACAGGGTCAAGAGAAGTAGAGTCTGGGTGGATAGAACTGAGGAACAGTAAGGGCAAAAGGACCCAAATGGGTGTTGTCTACAGGCCACCAAACAGTAGCATGGATATTGGGTGCAAGTTGAATAGGGAGTTAACATTGGCATGTGGCAAAGGTAATGTCGCAGTAGTTATGAGGGATTTCAACATGCAGGTGAACTGGGAGAATCAGGTTGGTGCTGGACCACAGGATAGGGAGTTTGTAGAGTGCCTACGGGATGCATTCTTGGAACAACTTGTACGAGAGCCGACCAGGGACAAGACTATTCTGGATTTAGTGTTATGTAATGAACAGGATTTGATAAGCGATCTCGCAGTAAAGGAGCCATTAGGAGGTAGTGATCACAATATGATAAGCTTTTATCTGCAATTTGAGAAGGATAAGGGCAGCTCGGAGGTGTCAGTGTTGCAGATGAACAGGGGAAACTATGGAGCCATGAGGGAGGAGCTGGCCAAAGTTGACTGGACGGATAGCCTAGCAGAAAAGACAGTGGAACAGCAATGGCAGGTATTCTTGGGAATAATGCACAAGGTGCAAAATCAGTTCATCCCCCAGAGAAGGAAGGATTCAAAGGGGGGAAAGGGGCCACAGTGGTTGACAAAGGAAGTCAGAGACTGCATAGCATTAAAAAAAAAGGAAATATGACAGAGCTAAGGTGAGTGGGAGGACAGATGATTGGGAAGTTTTTAAGGAACAACAGAACTTAACTAAAAAGACAATACGGGGAGAAAAAATGAGGTACGAACGCAAGCTAGCCAGGAATATAAAGGAAGATAGCAAAAGCTTTTTTAGGTATGTGAAGAGAAAGAAGATAGTTAAGAACAATGTTGGGCCCTTGAAGAATGAATTGGGTGAAATTGTTATGGGAAACAGAGAAATGGCAGAAGAATTTAATGAGTACTTTAGATCTGTTTTCACTAAGGAAGACACAAGCAATCTCCCAGATGTATGGATGGGCCAAGGACATAGGGTAACAGAGGAAATGAAACAGATTGACATTCGGAAGGAAACAGTGATGAGAAGACTGATGGGACTGAAGGCTGACAAATCCCCAGGTCCAGATGGTCTGCACCCTAGGGTACTAAAGGAGGTGGCCCTGGAAATTGCGGATGCATTGGTAATCATTTTCCAATGTTCCTTAGATTCAGGATCAGTTCCTGAGGATTGGAGAATGGCTAATGTTATCCCACTTTTTAAGAAAGGAGGGAGGGAGAAAACAGAGAACTATCGACCTGTCAGCCTGACATCGGTGGTGGGAAAGATGCTAGAGTCCATTATTAAGGATGAAATAGTGGCATATCTAGATAGCACTGATAGGATTGGGCTGAGCCAGCATGGATTTACCAAGGGTAAATCATGCTTGACTAATCTGTTGGAGTTTTTTGAGGATGTAACCAGGAAGTTAGATGGGGGAGATCCAGTGGATGTAGTGTACCTCGATTTTCAGAAGGCATTTGATAAGGTCCCACATAGAAGATTGGTGGGTAAAATCAAAGCTCAGGGCATCGGGGGGAAGGCATTGACATGGATAGAAAACTGGTTGGCAGATAGAAAGCAAAGGGTAGCGGTGAATGGGTGTTTCTCGGAATGGCAGCTGGTGACTAGTGGGGTGCCACAGGGCTCGGTATTGGGACCACAGCTGTTTACCATTTACGTTAACGATTTGGATGAAGGCATAGAAAATAACATCAGCAAATTTGCTGATGATACTAAGCTGGGTGGCAGTGTGACGTGATGAGGATGTTAGGAGAATTCAGGGTGACTTGGATAGGCTGGGTGAGTGGGCAGATACTCGGCAGATGGCATTTAATGTGAATAAGTGTGAGGTTATCCACTTTGGGAGTAAGAACAGGAAGGCAGATTATTATCTGAATGGTATAGAGTTGGGTAAGGGAGTAATACAAAGAGATCTCGGAGTCCTTGTTCATCAGTCACTGAAGGTGAATGAGCAAGTGCAGCAGGCAGTGAAGAAGGCTAATGGAATGTTGGCCTTTATTACAAAGGGAATTGAGTACAAGAGCAAGGAAATCCTCTTGCATTTGTACAGAGCCCTGGTGAGACCACACCTGGAGTATTGTGTACAGTTTTGGTCTCCAGGGTTAAGGAAGGACATCCTGGCTGTAGAGGAAGTGCAGCGTAGATTCACGAGGTTAATTCCTGGGATGTCTGGACTGTCTTACACAGAGATGTTAGAGAGACTGGGCTTGTACACGCTGGAATTAAGGAGATTGAGAGGGGATCTGATTGAAACATATAAGATTATTAAGGGATTGGACAAGATAGAGGCAGGAAATATGTTCCAGATGCTGGGAGAGTCCAGTACCAGAGGGCATGGTTTGAGAATAAGGGGTAGGTCATTTAGGACAGAGTTAAGGAAAAACTTCTTCTCCCAGAGAGTTGTGGGTGTCTGGAATGCACTGCCTCGGAAGGTAGTGGAGGCCAATTCTCTGGATGCTTTCAAGAAGGAGCTAGATAGGTATCTTATGGATAGGGGAATCAAGGGATATGGGGACAAGGCAGGAACCGGGTATTGATAGGAATTGATCAGCCATGATCTCAAAATGGCGGTGCAGGCTCGAAGGGCCGAATGGTCTACTTCTGCACCTATTGTCTATTGTCTATTGTCTATCATAAATAAAGAGGGGAATAAGTAAATTAGAGACATCAGCTGAAAATTTTCTAACTATGACAGCATACAATCTTTACACTATTTCCTGTCTACATTGCCAGACAGGCAGACAAGGGAAGATGGGAGATACCAGCTGCAGAAAGTTACAGTTGGATATCAATGAGAATTTTCCTTGGCTATTCTCTCTGAAAGGGCAGAGCGTTGCATAGATTGAAGGTTGCAGGAAGAGAGCCAGTGATGTGGAGGTGGAGAACTCGATGTTAAGAGGGAGAAGCGGGGTTGGGGGTTAAAATACATCCTAGAAATCTACAGGATGAACCCTCTGCCTTTGGTCCCTGAGAGAGATTTGGAACAGAATCCCAACTACCATTTTTGAGCTCTCTTGGTCTATTGGACCTCCATTTGTGGAATTCATTGCCACAGATGCCTGTGGAGGCCATCATTGGACATACTTAAAGCAGAGGGTGGTAGGTTCTTGGCTGTACATGTGTCAAAGGTCACCGGGAGAAAGCAGGAGAAGAGGGTTGAGAGGGTAAAAAAATCAGTCATGATGGAATGGTGGACAGACTCGATAGGCTGAGTGGCCTAATTCTGTTCCTATGCCTTATAGTCTAACACGTACCACCAGACTCAAGGACAGCTTCTACCCCAATGATATATGATCCTTGAGTGGACCTCCTGTCCGATAAAGAATTTCTGCTCGCTCATTTTTCCTCATCATGGCCCTTGCACCTGATTTGTCTAACTTCACCACACTTTCTCTTTAGCTGCAACACCATATTCTGCCCTCTTTTATATTTTGTAGTACCGTAATGTATCTATGAGAGTTTCCAAGAAGGCTCTGGTGTTACACAATGGCATTTTTCCAGCAGCTCACAAATCTAATAGCTATTCTACAAAAGACACTTTGTCCACTGCAATCCACAGCCTGTAGTTTCTCAATGTTGTATACAGTATACATAATTTGATACTAAATTTAGTTTGAAACTTTGAAAGTTTTCTATATGGAATAATCTGTCTGGATAGCATGCAAACACAGTATCTCGGTACATGTGACAATAATAAGCCAATTATGAATTACCAATATCCAGCCCGATAGAAAGTTAGGCTGTGACTTCAATTTACTCTTGTGATCTTTTCACCAATTGGCAATGGTTGATTTATCAATGGAAAGCAGCTATAGATCTTTCTCTTGACTATTGTTTTATTATTTCGAGGATGAAATATACTGTCTATAGATTGGCTGCAACAGATAAACAAGTACAGTACTGTGCAAAAGTCTTAGGCACACATATATATAGCTAGGATGCCTTAGACTTTTGCACAGCACTATGGTAATTTTATGTGTTGCACTGTATTGCTGCCACAAAAAATAACGAACTTCGTGATATATGCGAGTGATGATAAACCTGATTCTGATATGGGTCTCTATCGTGGACTGAGAGTTGAAGGAGGCAGGGAGAGGGGAATTGTTTGGGAAAAGGGGAAGGGAGAGGGGAAGAAGTGGGAAGCACCAGAGAGACATTCTTTAAGGATCAATCAACCAATTGATTGGAATCAAATGACTTTGCCTGGTATGCCAAAGCTGGCTGTTTCAGCATCTATGCCAACCCCTGCCCCTGGCATTCCTTCTTTGCCTCCTGTCCCATACCCTTCCGTGGCACTCCACCCTCAGCATTTCAACATTCTTTGCTCCCTCCAGATCTACAAACTCACTGTCTGCTCCATGTTGACAAATACAGTAGACTTTTGCACAGTACTCTATATTCCAACATTTGAATGGCAGAGGTCAAATGGAAGATTCAAAATGACAGGAAAGGAGGAATACAAAGAATGCCCATTGCATATGTAACCTTTTCAAGTCACAATGGTCTTGACCCTGGTATAGATAAAATAAGTACAATGTTTGCAAGTTTCTTCAAAATGCATTGGTTCTTTAAAAACAAATTTCACCCATCAGCAGCCTGCACAGGAAGTTCATCTGTACATCTCAATCACTTTCACTTTGGAGTCATTTGACAAAACCATGCAAAATAGATTCACTTGCCATCTGTCCAGATATTTCCAAGATAACAGACATGAAAGGTACTGCAGATGCTGGAAACCTAGAGCAACACCCACAATGTGCTGGAGGTGCTCAGTAGGTCAGACAGCATCAATAGATGGGAATAGGCAGTCGATATTTCAGGCTGAGATCCTTCATCAAGACTTCTATCTTTTAGTTCCAAGATAAAGAGTTTTGCCCAAACTCTTCACCAATTGACTGTGGAAAAATATAATTTCTTTCCAACACATAGAAGCATAATCACACGTAAGTGTATCAGCTGTTTAAACCCCATGGTTATTAGAGGACTTCAGAGCATGGGTACAAACAGAAACAAATACTCAGCAAATCACCAAGGCTTCTTTAAATCCACCTTCTCAATTTGTCATCTAGAAAGACAGAAATCCCAGGCCAAGAGCGGTATCACCTGCAAGTTCTCTTCCCTGTCAAGCACACCCTGATTAGAAAATGTTTCAACATGTTTTATTATCACTGGATCTAAATCCCACAATTCCTTACCAATAGGCCATAAAACAGAGAATTAGCAGAATTAGGCCATTTGGCCCATCTAGTCTGCTCTGCCATTCAATCATGGGTAATTTATTTTCTCTGTCAACTCATTCTCCTGTTTTTTCCCCATAACCTTTCACACTCCTACTAATTAAGTGCCTGTCATCTTCTGCTTAAGTGTACTCATGGCTTGGCCTCTGCAGCCTTTCAGGGTAATGGATTCCACAGATTCACCACCCTCTGGCTAAAGAAATTCCTTCTCATCTCTATTCCAAAGACAAATCCTTATATTCTGAGGCTGTGCCTTCTGATCCTGGACTCTCTCACTATTGGAAACACCCTCTCCATGTCAACTCTGTAAGGGCCCTTCAATATTCTTCAATTTCAGAGTTCAATAAATTCTCCCCTCATATTTCTAAACTCCGGAGGTAACAAGCCCAGAGCCATCAAACACTTATCATCTGTTAACCCTTTCAATCCTGGGATCTTTCTTGTAAACCTCTTCTGGACTCTCTCCAAAGCCAGCACATCTACCCTTAGTTATGGAGCCCAAAACAGCTCGCAATACTCCAGATGTGGTCAGACCAACACATATAAAGCCTTATTTTGAGTGAGTACTCTTACCACAAGACCTGCTGCAGATCAAAATTAATTTATTTCTACCTACAGAAACAATTGAACTGTGGTAGGTCCTGGCTTTACCAGTGACACTTATGCCCCATGAGAGAATTTAAAGGATCGAATGAACCATGTGTTTTTGGATAATCCACTTCTCTTCTGTATGCGTGCAATCTGTGATGGGGAAGATTAGACCATTACGTTGCTCTGAAATGGATTGACATGATACTTTGTATCTCTGGATGTTTATCACCTTAAAGAGAATGCAAAATGGCTCCTGTTTGGAAGGAGCAGGGATGAAGTCTCACAGTCTGGTTGCACGGTTAGTGTGAGATGGCAGTGGTGTCAAAGTATTCCTAATACAGAGAAAGGAAGGGGTCAGTGTGGTGACAGCTTTTCCAGTGGGAGTTTCCTTTGTAAGATCCCACGGTTCTGTTCCTGCATACATCCAATATCCCCCATGTGCACTATTGAAGCCTCCTATAGATAATGGGTGGGGAAGCTAAAAATCTGGTGATCTGAGCAAGTCCAAGTGTACATGGGCAGAATGAAAGACGGGAACAAATACTGCTGCAGAAATTAATGTTATAAAGTATCCAGAATTTCCAACATTTTGGGTTAAAACTTTACATCAGGGCTAGGTTTTTGACCTGAAATGCCAACTATTCCTTTACTCCAAATGCTGTCTAACCCATTGCGTTCCACTTGCTCTGTTATGACACTTTCACATTGAAGAGAATAAGACAATTATAAAGCCATACGATGTGATGGAGGACAGAGGAGTTCATCTCCACAGGTACTGTACAGCGATCACCAACTCTTTCATGGACAGAAGCTTATTTTTATCTTTTTGAAGCTGAAATTTTCGTCGATCTTGGCAACCCATTTACAAACGTTTTGTTACCGTACAAGGAGGCATCATCAGTGCACTGTTCACCTGTGTGTCCTCCAAAAGCCAGGCTTGTATATACTTATCTATCAGTTGATTGTTCGTCAGCGGCAGGTTGCTATCGATGCAATGCTCCTCAGATAGGATGAAGAGATCATTACTCCCCAATGCCATTCGGCTTTACAATTCAACCGCCAGGGGTGAGATATGTTAAAGTGCCAGGGTTAGGACTGAGCTTAAGTTACCATTCAATGTATTTTAGTAAACTATTTAAGAACTTTTTAAAAGCTATTTATTAATGCTTTTGAGAGGGTGATTTTAGATGCATATCATATTATATTGAGTTAAGTATTGTATGTAATTAGTTTTGCTACAATAAGTGTATGGGACATTGGAAAAAATGTTGAATTTCCCCATGGGGATGAATAAAGTATCTATCTATCTATCTATCTATCTATTATGGAAATTCAAATGTGACAAGAGAAGGGGATCTTGCTGCTGATTGGTTGTGCAGCAGAGTAAGAGGATAGGTGGTTCCTGGCCTTCGAGCCAGGCTGCCCAGCAATCCCCCAATTTAATCCTAAACACAGGACTATTTACAATGGCCAATTAACCTACCAATCCATATGTCTTTGGACTGTGGGAGGAAACTGGAGCACCCAGAGGAAAGCCATGCAGTCATGGGGAGAACCTACAAACTTTTTACAGGCAGCAGCAGGAATTGAACCTGGATCACCTGTACTGTAAAGAATGGTGCTAACCACTAGGCTACCATGCCATCGCATTTAAAATGTAGTTAAACTTGAAAGAGTGCAGAAAAGTTTACAGAGGATGTTGCCAGAACTAAAGGGCCTGAGTTATAGGAAGTGGTTGCCCTGGCTAGCTCTTTATTCCTTGCAATGTAGGAGAACAAGGGGTGACCTTATAGAATTGTTTACAATTACGGGAGGCATAGGTAAGGCGAATGGTAAGAGTCTTTTCCTGAGAATAGGGGCATCCAGAATTAGGGGGTACAGATTTAAGTTGAGAGGGGAAGGACTTAAAATGGATGTTAGGGGCATTTTTCACGCAGAGTGTGGTCAGCATATGGAGTGAACTGTCGGAGGAAGTGATTGAGTCAGATACAATAGAATAATTGAAGGAAAGCTCAGACAGGGGTGTGCTGAGAGGGAAATGGGCAAAATGCAGGAAACTGGGACTAGCTGGGTAGACACTGCAACTGGCATGGACTCGTTGGGCCAAAGGGCCTGTATCAGTGCTGGTATTGCTCTATAATTTGATCACTCAATGTCAGATGTATTTGTAACAAGAAGGTAGGTAAGAGAAAGATCAAATAGGTTTAGCGTTCATGCTTGTTCTCTGGCTGGTTCAGTCTGTATGGAGATGCTGTGCTGTGCTTGGTGATGGATGTTAAAATCCCCCAACTGATGTACATTCCGTCCCCAAGTATTGACCAACAAGCAGGAGCGCTGCTTGAACAGCTAGGAGAGGACATGCCATGGTAACCAATGAAGACACGCAAACAGTGCACTGGACGAACTCAGTAGGTCAAGCAGCATCTACGCTGGGAAATAAACATTTGATGTTTCAGGCTGAGGCCCTCAATTGGACCTGATGAGGGTTCTCAGCCCAAAGTGTCAACTGTTTATATACTTCCATAGATTTTTCCTGATTTGCTGAGTTCCTCCAGCATTTTGTATGAATTGTTCTAGGCTTCCAGCGTCTGCAGAATCTCTTCTGTTTATGAAACCAGTATAGTCTATTGTTCCTGGGGTCCTTCCTGGGGTTTCAGGTCTCAGTCAAAGATGTGAGCACTTCTGATTTTCTCCAGCACGCATATGATTTCACCATTTTTGATGATGTACTTTTGGACTGATTGAGACATCTTTTGTTTTGCTATATCTGAGGATGTTAACATAGAAACATAGAAAATCTGCAGCACAATACAGGCCCTTCAGCCCACAAAGGTGTGCCACACATGTCCCTACCTTAGAAATGACTAGGTTTACCCATAGCCCTCTATTTTTCTAAGCTCCATGTACCTACCCAAAAGTCTCTTAAAAGACCCTATCGTATCTGCCTCCACCACCGCCACCGGCAGCCCATTCCACGCACTCACCACTCTCTGAGTAAAAATCTTGCCCTGACATCTCCTCTGTGCCTACTCCCAAGCACCTTAAACCTATGCCTTCTCACGGCAGCCATTTCAGCCCTGGGAAAAAGCCTCTGACTATCCACACGGTTCCATAGGCCTTCGAGCAAAGCATGAAACCTTAAGGCCTGGAGACGGGGTGCATGCCCATGATTGACTCCATTTCTCACTGATCTCACTGACTGAAGTGTCAAGGAAGATTGAAACCATTGAGGCGAGTGGTTGATCAGCACCATCCACCAGAGGACGGTGTCTAGGTGTGACGGTCTTTCTCTCCCTCTCACTTGCTGCTCCCAGAGGAAGGTCTCCGCATTCCTTTGATCTCTCTCTCTCACTCGATGCTATGGGAGGATTGTGCTGGAGTTCTGGGTCTTGGTTTGATTGATGCAATTTATGGATTAGCCTCTGTAGTTCATGCTATGATGTGTTTCTGGTTCTCAGTTGCTGCTTTTTTTTTGCTATTTTAGGCATTTTTGATCCGGGTGGTCTGCAGGTAATGAATGACACAGCACTAATTGAACTGAACTGAATATGCCTGACTCTTTCAATTTTATGTTTTAGATTCTGTATTTTTCACGAGTTTTTATTTTGCCATTGCGTGATTTGTGTTTTTGTGCTTTGGTGGGGGGGCGGTGCAGTTGGTGTTTTTCTTTGAAACGGGTTCTAGGGTTTTCTTTGTTCTATGTGTCCATGAAGATGAATCTCAGGGTTGTATACTGCTTCCATGTTTTGATAATAATAAATGTGCTTTTATGTGCTTTGAACTTTGAACCATTTTCAATACATCGGTCTTGCCAGTGGCATATGGTGATATCAGAATGTGACTAGACCATGGGTGAGCACTCCCAATTTCAACACCAAATGCTTATGAGAAAGTAACTGTCGGCAGTTTTGCCACTCCATTATGGCAGCCCTCGTGGACCATACACTCAGGATTCCAGTTTGAAAATGATATATATTCAATGGCCACTTTATTAGGTACATCTATACCCCTGTCCGTTAATGCAAATCATGTGGCAGCAACTCAATTCATAAAAGCATGCAGGCATGATCAAGGCGTTCAAGACATACTATTTATTATAAATTACTATAAATTGCACATTGCACATTTAGACAGAGATGTAACGTAAAGATTTTTACTCCTCATGTATCTGAAGGATGTAAGTAATAAAGTCAATTCATTTCAATTCAGTTGTTCAGACCAAACATCAGAGTGGAGAGGAAATTTGATTTTCATGATTGTTGGTGGCAGATGGGGTGGTTTGAGTATCTCAGAAACTGCTGGTTTCCTGGGTTTTTCATGCACAACAGGCTCTAGATTTTACAGAGGATGATGCAAAAAACAAAAAAGGTATCTAGTGAGTTGCAGTTCTGTGGCAAGAATGTCTTGTTAATGAGAGAGGTCAAAGTGAGAACGGCCAGACTGGTTCAAGCTGACAGGAAGTCAACAGCAACTCAAATAACCATGTGTTAGAACATTGGTGTGCAGAAGAGTATCTCTGAATGCACAAAGCATTGAACCTTGATGTGGATGCATTACAGCTGCAGAAGT
Organism: Hemitrygon akajei; assembly: GCF_048418815.1. Taxonomy (NCBI): domain Eukaryota; kingdom Metazoa; phylum Chordata; class Chondrichthyes; order Myliobatiformes; family Dasyatidae; genus Hemitrygon; species Hemitrygon akajei. The sequence continues at coordinate 163,098,473 of NC_133132.1, forward strand.
CCACAGCTCTTTCTGCTCCTGCACCTAATACAATGGCCAATGAGAGTATCTTTGCTCATTGTACGTGTAACAGATTTTGTCAACCTTGTGGTTTGAAATGGTTCAGAGACAGACTTCAGATCAACTACTTCTGCTTTTACTTTCGTTCTTGCAGTTGTTTAAATAACAACGCGGTGTCAGTGATACTAACTCTTCCAGCAGCCACAGTGGTATTACAAACACCTGTAATAGAAGCTGCCTGTGGAAACTGTAATCATATCACTCCAGCATCACAATACATATGTTGTATCTTATAACTACACAATCACCATTGAAAAGAAACTTATCTTCCAATTGACTTTACGAGGGAAGTAATCATGTAAAATCAAAGTATAACATAATAAATGCAAGACATTAAAGAGGGGATTAAATTATCTCTAGACGTCTTTGTAGAATTAGACTATATCTAATTACGTCTCATTCTTTCTTTTGACTTTCTTTACAGTCTTACTCTGGTTCAATTGCCATAAATGAGGATGCTAGTTGAACAAAATGTGTAATCTCGTTTTCCAGTGAGCTCCCTGTGAACCATGGTCATGCACATTAATTAGGCAGGATAGCTTGTGGCTCCAAAGATATGTCTTAAACGAATAACTGTAGTGTAACTGTGCCTTATTATTTTCTACAAAGGACTCATTTGAAGTGCAGTGGCTGCATCCATTGCCTGATGTAATATGATCCAAGTGAGTTTGAGCTCCGTCTCCAGACGTTCTCAAGATATCTACAGAGGCAAAGGCGGTCTTAGCACCAGGGATTAAGGGTGACATTAGGAAGCACTTCAAACGGATTAAAAGAAAATTTGGAGCTGTTTTTGACAATTATGAAATGACAAACTGGCAGCACAGTAACATTAGCATAATGCTATTGTGGTTCAATTCCCACCGTTGTCTGTCAGGTGTGTGTTCGTTCTCCCCACGACAGTCTGGATTTCCTCCGGGTGCTCCAGCTTCCTCCCACATTCCAAAGGCGGACAGGTTAGTGTTAGTAAGTTGTAATTGTGCTATTTTGGTGCTGGAAGCACTGTGACAGTTGGGGTCGTCCCCCAGCAAATATTTCGATTGTGTTGGTTGTTAACGCATATGATGCATTCCAGTCTATGTTTCGATGTACATGTGACGAATAAATCTAATCTTTTTTTAATTTTAAAATTCTTTAAAGTGATGCTAGTTCAATTATCACATTAATATAAGACCTAAAATAATGCTAACCAAAGATAGAGGTCGTTCGTTGACAGGAGATATGTGCGAGAGAGTTTTGGGGCATTTCCACTGTTTTGACCTCAGAAGTCCAGGTCCAGTGGTGCGAACAAGCGTCACTAAATGGGGTCTTCCTTGGTTTCAATGGATGACCATGACACCTTCTGTGCCTTGTCATGCTCTTCACTCTCCATGACATGTTACGGAGCCACCTTCCTGGCCATTGGATCTCACTGTAGATCTCATCCACCCAGTCTGCTAGAGCAGTCTTCGTGTTCTTGGGCAGGCATGTCCCTATCTCACCGGGTATGAGGCCTGCTGGCTGCCCTCACCTGAGTTAGCCCACCCGTCGAAGCGGTGTACAGCAGTGTGGCCGTTGTCACACGCAGACAGCCACTTGGGGCGGCAGGTGAGGGCTGAGTGTTGAGTGGGAACCGAAGGTGAGTGAGCTGTCCCAGAATGGACATGCCAAGCCTTCACTGGAGATGCAACACCTCCCCCGGCCACCACATACACCAAAGATATTACCAGGCTTGTGCCACTATTCAATTTGGTCCACACCTTTGGTTAGCATTATTTTGGGTCTCAGATTAATGCTGTTCCTGTGTTATCTGACATCAACTAGAAGAATATAGTGAGAACTTTAATGGTCTCAAGGTTCAATCAAGCAGAACCACAACTATATTTGACAGTGTTCCTGCTCTGATTTCTGTCCAGCTTCAAATTATGATAGATATATCAGATTAGATCAATGTTAAACACAAACCTATTTCCTCTTTATGGTTGAGTAATTTGCCAAATGTGAATGTGTTGACCATGTAACTACAAAAAGGACAGACATATAACTATGAGCTTTAGAAAAGATTGATGGAATTTGCTGGCACAGATTTGTAAATCAGTTGTTCTTAGAATTACTACAGTACTGTGCAAAAGTCTCAGGCTCATACATATAGTTAGGGTCCCGAAGACGTTTGCACAGTACTGTAGTAATTTTATGTATTGTATTGTACTACTGCCGGGGACAAATTTTGTAACATATGTGAATGATGATAAATCTGATTCTGATATGGGTCTCTATTGTGGACAGAGAGTGGGATGGAGGAAAGGAAAGGAGAAGCATGGTTGGGAAAAGGGGAAGGGAGAAAGGAACACCAGGGAGATGTTCTGTAAAGATCAATAAACCAATCATTTGGAATTGGATAGTCTTGCTTGGTCTCTTAGGGCTGGGTGTGTCTGCACACGCACCACTCCATGCCTCAGCACTCATTCATTGCCACCTGTCCCACACTCCTCCTGTGGCACTCCACCCTCGCCAGTCCCAACATCCTTTGCTCCCACCATATTCACAAACTCACTCTCCGCTCCACGTTGACAAATACAGCACTGTGCAAAAGTCTTAGACACCTTAGCTATAGATAAGTGCCTTGGGCTTTTACACACTACTGTATGTTTGAGTGTTTTGTGGAGGAAGGTATGCTGTTTGAAAAAGTAAGATAAAAAGTAGCAAAAATACCCTCTCATTCTGGCCTTTACTAGGAAAGAGTTATTTTAAAGCAAGTTCATGGAAATTTTTGGCAAACAAAATAATAGTAGTGCATTAATGAGATGGGATAAGACTAAATGAAAATAGATAAAGTTTCTTTAAGTGAATATATCCCCATTGAAGCAATTCTTCCAGTTGTTGACTTGGTCAGTTATTACAGCTGGTTTGAATTTTAAAAGCTTATAATCTAACCAAGTGTTTACTGGGTTTTTAACCACAATTGCATGCTGTTTTTCACTTATGGCTGGCTCTGCCATTCAACATAGCCATTTCCTATGATCAGATGACCAGACAGTGTTTTTAGGTGATTACCACGGAGTATTTCAAAGAGTGTTTAAGAAGGAGGCATTTTGTGAATATTAAACAAAGCAAAGGAATTAAGAGCATACTTTGTTCTGAGAGAGAAGCCGAATGCAGGAACTGGAAAGAGCCACAAAAATGTCTGAAGACAGGCTGGATTCTTTATTCAGTGTCTCAATTTTAACAAAATTCCAACAGTAAAGAAATGTGTATTTTCTCTTGGGAGTTGTGGAATCTGTTGGAAAAACACATCAGGTACATGGAAGATACACATTGTGATCAAGAGAAAATCTTAAACAATCTAAAATAAAGTGTTGATTAAAAATCAACAAAAACAGCAAGCTGTTCGCATAACAACTATTAATGTCCTATCGGTAACTGAAGTGAACAATGTTACTAGATTTTAAAGTATGCAACTAATTTTTCTCTTGTTTTCCACACTTTACATTGAACATAGGTGATTGGCTAATAACTTAATAGTTGATGCCTGTAAATTTGAAATATTTGTGCTTGATTTTCATTTAGCAAGGACGCTCGTGAATTTCTACAGATGTACTGTAGAGAGCCTTCTAACTGGTTGCTTCACTGTCTGGTATGGGGGTGGGGTGGGGTGCACAAGAACAAAATAAGTCTGAGATAGTTGTAAATTTAGTCAGCTCCATCTTGGGTAATAGCCTACAAAGTATCCAGGATGTCTTCAGGGAGCGGTGTCTCAGAAAGGCAGCGTCCATTATTAAGGACCTCCAGCACACAGGGCATGTCCTTTTCTCACTGTTACCATCAGCTAGGAGGTACAGAAGCCTGAAGGCACACATTCAGGAACAGCTTCTTCCCCTCTGCCATCTGATTTCTGAATGGACATTGAACCAATGAATAGTACCTCACTACTGGGAATAGTCAGCTTGTCAAGGGCAGGTCATGCCTCACGAGCCTGATTGAATTCTTTGAGGATGTAACAAAACACATTGATGAAGGTAGAACAATGTTTGTAGTGTATATGGATTGGATAAGGTTCCCCATGCCAGGCTCATTCAGAACGTAATGAGGCGTGCAGACTTTACTTTGTTGATTCAGAATTGGCTTGCCCACAGAAGGCAAAGGATGGTTGTAGATGGTTTTTATTCTGCATGGAGGATGGTGATCAGCGGTGTTCTTCAGGGATCTGTTCTGGGACCCCTCCTCTTTGTGATTATTTTATAAATGATTTGGACAAGGAAGTGGAGGGATGGGTTAGTAAGTTTGCTGATGACACAAAAGTTGGAGGTGTTGTGGATAGTGTGGAGGGCTGTCAGAGGTGACAGCGGGACATTGATAGGATGCAAAACTGGACTGAGAAGTGGCCGATGGAGTTCAACCCAGATAAGTGTGAGGTGGTTAATTTTGGTAGGTCAAATATGATGGCAGAATATTGTATTAGTGGTAAGACTTTTGGCAGTGTGGAGGATCAGAGGGATCTTGGAGTTCGAGTCCATGGGACACTCAAAGTTCAGGTTGACAATGTTGTGAAGAAGGCCTTCCACACATATGGTACTGTCATGGGCAAACAGAGCTTGAAACGGGGTCCAGAGTTGACCCTGTGAACTGTGCTGCTATTGAGAGAGAGAGAGGGAGGTGTCCAGTGCAAATGAGAGAGAGAGAGAGAGAGACAAGATTTAATGTTATGATTTCTTCTGCCAGCTTGTTTACCTTTTCTGCAAGGGCACTTTGCCTGCTTGTTAAGATTCCCGCAGAAAGACACGGCGGAGCCGGTTGATGGACAGCTGGTGTCCAACGTGTGGAGATAAAAAGCAGGTCTGCTGGGACACAAACAGACACACCATGGGACACTGAATGAGCTTTGTGCACCCACGTGAAGGTGGGGTTTTGGAGGATCGATTCAGAGAAACCAATCAGGGGCTCACAGTGTGAAAAGGGTGCAACCAGTGGGGAACTATTTGTGAGTCGTCCCTTGCCTGGGTGATAGTTCCACCACTGAAGACCGGTTGTACGTGATATGGTCATAATCAGTGACCACAACAGGACTTTGGAAGACAATGGGAAGATCAACGGCATCAACTCTCTCTCCCTCCAACAATACTAAAATAACTACCTCGAACTGAACAGAACTCTTCATCATCGTAAGACTCTATCCATTTACCCCTAGGTTTGAAAGAGCCTGGTTTTGTTTCCTATTTCCACACTTCTGTATTATATCTATCTATTATTGCTAACCTGTTTAATATATTTGCATTCTATAGTACTGTATTGCTTAGTTACTAATAAACACTATTAGTTTATAGCAATATCAGACTCCAAAGTGTTTTTCCATTTCTGCTGGTTCTTTAACCCAGTCACGGGGTACGTGACAGTACGTAGGCCTTTGTCAGCTATGGGATTAAGGTCAGGAGTCATGAGGTAATGTTACAGCTATATAAGACCTTGGTCAGACCCACTTGGAGTACTGTGTTCAGTTCCTGTCACCTCACTACAGGAAGGATGTGGATACTATAGAGAGAATGCGGAGGAGATTTACAAGGATGTTGCCTGGATTGGACAACATGCCTTATGAGAATAGGTTGGGTGAATTTGACCTTTTCTCTTTGGAGTGACGGAGGATGAGAGGTGATATGATGGAGGTGTATAAGATGATGAGAAGCATTGATCGTGTAGATAGTCAGAGTCTTTTTCCCAGGGCAGAGATGGCTAACAGGAAGAGGCGTAGTTTTAAGGTGCTTGGAAGTAGGTACAAGGGGGAAGTCAGAGGTAAGTTTTTCGCAAAGAGTGGTGAGTGTGTGGAATGCACTGCCAGTGACGGTGGTGGGGGTGGATACAATAGGGTTTATTAAGAGACTCTTACATGGAGCTTAAAAAATAGAGGGCTATGTAGTAGGAAAATTCTAGGCAGTTTCTAAATTAGGTTACATGGTTGGCAAAACATTGTGGGCCAAAGGGCCTGTAATGTGCTGCAGATTTATATATAAAGAAAACAATTCAGGAGCAGCTTCTTCCCCACTGCTATCAAATTTCTGAATGAACATTGAGCCAATAAACACTACTTCACTACTTTTTTTATTTCTATTTTTGCACTACTTATTTAAATTAACTGGTGTATATATTTATCTTTTACAGTAATTTATTTTTTTCTGTTGTTACGTATTACATTGTACTGTTGCCACAAAGAAAAATTTCACAACTTGTGACAGTGATATTAAACCTGATTCTGGTTTAGCACATGTAATGAAGTACTGGACTTGCATCCCATTCCTCTTGAGATCCTGGCTGTTAGGAATCAGCGCTGTCACTTCACGGGGTGATTCTAGATGCCGTGGGTGTCATTTCACCGCTACTATACAAGTGCAGGATGTCAGCGTCAACACTCCTGACCTCATTTCCATTGGAGTTTCAACCTTCAGCCTTTGCTTTTCATCACAATAAAACAAGGCAGTAACAACACAAGCAAAAGGGTGGAGGAACTCAGCAGATCAAGCAGCATCTATCAAGTGAAATGATCATTGACATATCGGGCTGAGACCATTAATCAGGACAATAGGCTGTACAGGCACTGCTGGCCATTCATCTGTGAAACCATTAACTCCAATGCTCTCATTTTTATTTGTTTTATTTTTTTTATGAGCCTTAGGTCCCTACCATCAGTTTCAGGAATAGTTATTAACCTTCAACCATCAGGCTCTTGAACTAGACGGGATAACTTCACTCACCTTAACACTGAACGGATTCCATAGCTTATGGACTCACTTCAAAGACTCTACAACTCATGTTCTCAATATTATTTATTACTTATGTATATTCATTGTTACTATTTCACAAACAAGAGAAAATCTGCAGATGCTAGAAACCTGAGCAACACACACAAAATACCGGAGGAACACAGCAGGCCAGGCAGCATCTATAGGAAAAAAAAGTGCAGTCGATGTTCCAGTTCTGTTGAAGGGTCTCGGCCCAAAACGTTCACATTACCTTTTTTTCCCCATAAAAGCTGCCTGGCCTGCTGAGTTCCTCCAGTATTCTTCTGTGTTGCTCACGATTACTATTTGGTCTTTTTTTTGTATGTGCACAGTTTGTCTTTTACACATTCATTATTTATCAGTCGCTGTAAATAGTTTTTCATTGATTCCATTGTATTTCTTTGTTCTACTGCAAATGCCTGCAAGAAAATTAATCTCAGGGTAGCTGATACTTTGAGAATAAATTTATTTTGATCTTTGAACTTTGGACCTTTACGCCACCAGCAACACGTGAGCATTTTTACACTGCACACCTCAGTAGAAGATGCTGAAGCTGATTGTGGGCTGAGGCCATTTCAGAAGCAGGAAACCAGTGGGGTGAGAGCTCCAGGAGGAGGCAACGTGCCCTTCTCCTTTCTTCTATCCTCACCACCTCCATGACAGCCGTGTTTTACTACTTCTAAACGGAAAGAAAACATGCTCATAATTTGTTAAAGTGATGCTGTACCAATTAAGTAATTATATTTGGTGACACCCCGAATATGACATGTGTGAAGTCTGAAACACATTTGGTCCATCAAATGAAGGCAAAATGAAATTTCTAAGCAAATGGGGTTTACAAGATTGGCTATTTTTAATTTTGCTTTTAGTTTCACAAGCAAATTCCTCAGACAGCTTTAATCTGACTAATTTTATATATAACTTTAAATGTTATTAAAATGGTGTCTATAGTGCATAAAACATATTGCATCTAATACAAATACAGCCATTTAAAATCTAAATTGGAATTTTAATAGTTGCTATGCAGACAAGGAAGTCATCTTCAGTAAGTGAAATGTCTCATATCTGACATGTTCATGAAAATCCCTAGTTTACTCAAGCAAGGTACTGACTGCTCTTCTGACTTGATCTGTTTACTTTGGAGATTTTTTTAAGACCGTAAGACCATTAGACATAGGAGTAGAATTAGGCCATTTGGCCCATCGATCTGCTCCATCATTCCAGCATGGCTGATTTATTATCCTTTGAAAACCCATTCACCTGCTTTCTCCCTGTAACCTTGGATGACCTGGTTAATCAAGAACTTATCAACCTCCAAGTTTTCTGAAGGATAAATAGAGAATGAACTAAATAAAGAAATAATCAGACATTTTATACATCTGGGCATTATGAACAATAAAGAACCAAATGTCACTGTAAATATAGAACAGAGGACACTACAACACAATGTTGTGCTGTAGTTTTAACCTACTCTAAGATCAATCAAATCTTTCCCTCCGACACAGTCCTCCATTTTTCTATCATCTAAGAGTTTCTACAATGTCCCTAATACACCTTCCTCTACCACCGCTCAAGGCAGGGTGTTCAATGCACCCACCGCTGTCTGTGTAAAAAATCCTACCTTGACATCCTTCCCCCCATTCTCCTTAAAATTATGCCCCCCTTACATTATCCATTTCCACCCTGGGATAAAGTTTCTGGCTATCCACTCAATCTATAACTCTGATCATCTTGTACACCTCTATCAAGTTGCCTATCATCCTCCTCTGCTCCAAAGAGCAAAGTCTCGGGTAGAGTAAATTGGATAAAATTGGAAAACTGGGAGTGAGATTGCAATGTACAATGAAGATTGATAATATTTTGGTATTATTTTATATATTTGTAAATTGTGATGTGTAGGTCTTCTTGTATTTTGATTCACAGTACTGTGAGCCTTTCACAAAATTCTTGCTCATTATTTTAATTTTTATAACCAGGCCGATACTACGTGTGACGTATCTCATCTTAGTGCATAAAAGGGACTGGCATAATTTGACAGCAACATGCAAGCTTTAATTAAAACCATCTTTACACTCTTAAAGGATAAAAACACTTTATTTTTGGAAGCTCCTAGAAGGCAGGGAAGGCATCACAAATATCCAGTGCAGTGATAGATCGACACATACAAGATGCTGGAGGAACTTAGCAGATCTGGCATGATCTATGGAAAGGAATAAACTGTTGATGTAACTGGCTGAGGCCACTCATCAGGACTGCTGAAGACCAGTCCTGATGAAGGGTCTCATCACATTAGCAGTGTACCTGAGGTCCGTGAGTGTCAGGGAACAGGAGTAAGTGTCATTTCCATTACAGAAGAAAAAGTGCTAGGCAGACTCAAAGATCTTAAGGTGGATAAGTCACCTGGACCAGATGGACTACATCCCAGAGACCCAAGAGATGTTGCTAAAGAGATAACAGATGCATTGGTCATGAGCTTTCAAGAATCACTAGACTCTGGCATGGTCCTGGAGGACTGGAAGATTACAAAAGTCACTCCACTCTTTAAGAAGGGAGGAAGGCAAAAGAAAGGAAATTATAAGCCGTTAGCCTGACCTCCGTGTTTGGGAAAGTGTTGGATTCTATTATTAAGGATGAGGTTGCGGGATACTTGAAGACTAATGATTAATTCAGTCAAAGTCAGCATGGAAAGGGAAATCTTGCTTGACAAATCCGTTAGAGTTCTTTGAGGAAGTAACAAGCAGGGTGGACAAAGAAGAGGCAGTGGATGTCATTTACTTGGATTTTCAGAAGATGTTTGATAAGGTACCACACATGAGGCTGCTTAACAAGATAAAATTCTATGGCGTTACAGGAAAGATACTGGCATGCATAGAGGAATAGTTGATAGGCCAGAGGAAGTGTGTGGGAATAAAGGGGGCCTTTCTGGTTAACTGCCAGTGACTAGTGGTGTTCCTGAGCGGTCAGTATTGGGACAGCTATCTTTCACCTTGATTTGGATAATGGAATTGATGGCTTTGTGGCAAAGTTTGCGGATGATACAATGATAGGTGGAGGGGTAGGTAGTGGTAAGGAAGCAATGTGATCACAGCAGGACTTAGACAAATTGGAAGAATGGGCAAAAAAGTGGCAGATGGAATGCAGTGTTGGGAAATGTATGATAATGCATTTTGGTAAAAGCAACAACAGTGTGGACTATTATCTAAATAGGGAGAAGGTTCAAACCTCAGAGTTGCAGAGGGATTTAGGAGTTCACTGCAAGACTGTCAGAAGGTTAATTTTCAGGTTGAATCTGCGCTAAAGAAGGCAAATGCAATGTTGGCATTTATTTCAAGAGGATTGGAATATGAATGCAAGGAGATATGCTGAAGCGTTGTAAGACACTAGTCAGGCCACACTTGGAGCATTATCAACAGTTTCGGGCCCCATACCTCAGAAGGGATGTGTTGTCATTGGAGAGAGTCCAGAGGAGTTTCATGAGGATGATTCCAGGAATGACGGGATTAACAAATGAGCAGCTTTGGGCCTGTACTCATTGGAATTTAGAAGGATTCATGGGGATCTTATTGAAACCTATCAAATGTTGAAAGGATTAGATAGGGAGGATGTGCAGAGGATGTTTCCTATGGTGAGGGTATTCAGAACTAAAAAGCACAGCCTCAAAATTGAGGGGCGACCTTTTAGAACAGAGGTAAGGAGAATTTTTTTAGCCAGAGAGTAGGGAATCTGTGGAAGCCTCTGTCACAGACTGTGGTGTTCAAGTCTGTGCATATATTTAAGGTGGAAGTTGATGGTTTCCTGATTGGACAGGGTATCAAATGATATGGTGAGAAGGTAGGTGTATGAGGTTGAGTGGGATCCAGGATCAACCATGATGAGATGGCAGAGCAGACTCAGTGGGCTGAATGGCCTCATTCTACTCCTATGTCTTATGGTCTGTAATCCATCAATAACTCTCCAAACCTCTCCCCTTCATGTACCTATCCAAATGTCTCTTAAGTGTTGCATTTGACTACCTCAACCACTTACCATGGCTGGTCATTGCAGGTATTTGCTACCCAGTGTGTAAAGAAGTTACATCTCAGGTCTCTTTGAAATTACTTCTTTCTTATCTTGAATATGAATATATTCTCAAATTCTATATCCCATTAAAGCTATCCCTAGCTTCACACACTACTCAATAGACCACATTCCAGATACTATAAGACATAGGAGCAGAATTAGGCCATTTGGCCCATCGAGTTTGCTCTACCATTCAATCATGGCTAATCCTTTTTTCTTCTCCTCATCCCCATTCTCCAGCCTTTTCCCTGTAACCTTTGATGCCATTTCCAATCAAGAACCTATCAAGCTCTGTCTTGAATACGCCCAATGACTTGGCCTCCACAGCTACCTGTGGCAACAAATTCCACAAATTCACCACCGTATGGCTAAAGAAACGTCTCTGCATCTCTGCTTTAAATGGGCGCCTCTCTATCCTGAGGCTGTGCCTCTTGTTCTAGACTCCCCAATGAACAAACTCCATTCGGTATCAATCATGTAACATTATATATGCCCTTGATCACCTACCTCTCACACCTTACAGATTCAACCAGAGCACAAAGCCATATTGTAGCTGCAACAAAGATTTTCAAATCATTTTCAAATTAGACTGTACGTGCCAGACATTTTGGTTTTCCTGTAACAAAAACCTTCTAAGGTATGCGATCCTGAGAAGTTTGGTCAGGTGGATTCAGAATTGGCTTGCCTGCAGAAGGCAGAGGGTCGTGGTGGAGGGAGTACATTCGGATTGGAGGGTTGTGACTAGTGGTGTCCCGCAAGGATCTGTTCTGGGACCTCTACTTTTCGTGATTTTTATTAATGACCTGGATGTTGGGGTGGAAGGGTGGGCTGGCAAGTTTGCAGAGACACAAAGGTTGGTGATGTTGTGGATGGTGTTGAGGACTGTCGAAGATTGCAGAGAGACATTGATAGGGTGCAGAAGTGGGCTGAGAAGTGGCAGATGGAGTTCAACCCGGAGAAGTTTGAGGTGGTAAACTTTGGAAGGACAAACTCCAAGGCAGAGTACAAAGTAAATGGCAGGATACTTGGTAGTGTGGTGGAGCAGAGGGATCTGGGGGTACATGTTCATAGATCCCTGAAAGTTGCCTCACAGGTAGATAGGGTAGTTAAGAAAGCTTATGGGGTGTTAGCTTTCAGAAGTCGTGGGATAGAGTTTAAGAGCCATGGGGTAATGATGCAGCTCTATAAAACTCTAGTTAGGCCACACTTGGAGTACTGTGTCCAGTTCTGGTCGCCTCACTATAGGAAGGATGTGGAAGCATTGGAAAGGGTACAGAGGAGATTTACCAGGATGCTGCCTGGTTTAGAGAGTATGTGTTATGATCAGAGATTAAGGAAGCTAGGGCTTTACTCTTTGGAGAGAAGGAGGATGAGAGGAGGCATGATAGAGGTGTACAAGATATTAAGATGAATAGATAGAGTGGATAGCCAGCACCTCTTCCCCAGGGCACCACTGCTCAGTACAAGAGGACATGGCTTTAAGTTAAGGGGAGGGAAGTTCAAGGGGGATATTACAGGAAGGTTTTTTACTCAGAGAGTGGTTGGTGCACAGAATGCACTGCCTGAGTCAGTGGTGGAGGCAGATACACTAGTGAAATTTAAGAGACTACTAGACTGGTATGTGGAAGAATTTAAGGTGGGGGGTTATATGGGAGGCAGGGTTTAAGGGTCGGCACAACTTTGTGGGCCAAAGGGCCTGTACTGTGCCGTACTATTCTATCTTCTATGTTCTATAAGTAATGATATTAAATATTTAATCATTGAATAATTTTATTTTATTCCTTTCAAACTGTCAATTTTACTTGCCCTGTAAGTTTAATTTCTCTTTTAGTCCTGACTTCAGGTCACTGCTTCCAGCTTGACTCATGATGTTTTCCAAGTGTGCAAACCAGACAAAACACTGGCATTCAATTCAGATATCTGCAATCAAAATATTTCAGCATTTCAACAGCACCAAGTGCCAAATTGTAAGTAAACACCACATTATAGAGCTTACAATCAGCGATGACCATTCCAAACTACGTTCCAACCCTTGGCACACAGCATGAATCAACAAAAGGTCTTGCTGAAGTTGAGTGCAAAGTTGTTGCTACAACACTACTCAACTAACTGGTATACCTTGCTTCTGTATGCACTTTTGTCGCCAAGTGAGATTCTGCCAAAAATGGTTGCATTATCAACAAATTTGAGCTCTGCTTTGCTGCACAGTAATGGGTATAGAGAGAATTGAGCACACATCCCTTTGGTGCACCATTGTTGATTATCAGTGAGGTGAAGATGATATTTCCAGTCTGCATAGATTTATAAATAAGTAATTGATAATTCCATTAGTTGTAGCAGACATCTGTCAAATTCAATATGGCAAATAATAACACTTTGTCGCAGTTATACTTGTGCACATTGGTGAAAATATTGAATAAAGTCGTGATTTGTATTAGCCAATTGAAAGACGCAACATAACAGGACTGTGTAACTGAATAATTCACCAGATGGAAATTACTGGATGTATCATGTAGAGGTTTCAACGCTTGAAATCATATTAAATATAATAGGCTTATCCGAACAACATTGTTTAGCAACATAATGCTTCTGAAGTTCCACTTAACACACCTAAGGATTTAACCTTCATCATGGTTTTGAGAATTTTCAATTTAAACTGTATCATGCATACATAATGTGGGCAGATAATCCAATGTGGATTAGTGATTAAGTTGTAGGGCTAGGATCTAGGTCTAAACCATTGATCCAGAGGAATGAATGAGAATCTGAACATGTCAATTGGGGAATTGAAATTCAAGTCGTTCACTGAAGCTAGTAATAATGACTGCACTGCCAGATTCAGCTCAAATTGCATCATCAAGCTCATTGAAGATGCTACAGTGATTGGCCTCACCAGCAACAATGATGGGTCAGAACACAGAGAGGAGGCTGAGGGGTCAAATGGTGCCGGAACAATGACAGGAGTCTTAACGTGGACAAGACAAAAGAGATGATTGTGGAATTCAGGAAAGCACAGGTCAACCACTCTGCATTCAATGGCTCTGCTGTGGAGAGAAGAGAATGAGGAGTACTAAGTTCTTTGGTGTGCACATAATGGATGGTCTAACCTGGACCCACAATACTTACTCACTAGTCAAGAAGGCACATCAACGTCTACACTTTCTGAGGAGACAGAGGTGCAAAAGGCTCCCTGCCCCCATTCAAAGTTCAAAGTAAATTTGTTGTCAAAGTACATCTATGTCATCATATACAACTATGAGATTTGTTTGCTTGTGGTCACACTCAATAAATCCATAGAATAATAACCATAACAGAATCAATGAAAGACCACACCAACTTCAGCATTCAAGCAGAACGCAAAAGACAGCAAACTGTGCAAGTACAAAAAGAAAGAAATAATAGTAATAAATAACTGAGTAATATATATGGTCTACATGAGAGGAAGAGTCCATTCCAAAAGCTTTCTACACGAGCACCATTGAGAGTGTGCTGTCTGGATGCATCATTGTGCGGAATGGAGGTTGTAAGGCAGCAGACCGCAACACCTACAGAGGATAGTTAAAACTACTGAGAGGATCACCGGTGTCTCTCTCCCCACTATTTGTGACATTTACCAGAACATCCCACAATGTCTTTGACCAACTACCATCAGGAAGGAGGTACAGGAGCACCAGAACTAGGACTGCCAGACTGGTTAACAGTTTCTCCCCTCAGGCTGTAAGACTAGTGTGTGTGGCATGTGGCCAAGTGGTTAAGGCGTCGGTCTAGTGATCTGAAGGTCACTAGTTCGAGCCTTGGCTGAGGCTGTGTGTGTGTCCTTGAGCAAGGCTCTTAACCACATTTTGCTCTGCGATGAGACTGGTGCCAAGTTGGATGGGTCCTAATGCCCTTCCCTTGGACAACATCGGTAGCATGGAGAGGGGAGACTTGCAGCATGGGCAACTGCAGGTCTTCCATGCAACCTTGCCCAGGCCTCAGTCATCATCAAAAATCAATGGGCAGCCAAAAGAGAGAGAGAGAAAGACTAATGAATACCCTGCCACCATCGAGGTCTTGTTACCAGGGCAGCCAGCTGCTTACTCTTTACTGTGTACCTGTGCTGGGCACTTCACATGCATCTTGACCATTTTATTAACTTGACCTTGAACTTGAGTGACAATTGTCACAAGGACTGCATTTACCTAACTGGTGCATTGTGAGAGGGAATGAGATGAGACATTGGATCAAGAGGCTTTGGCGTGAAGAGGCTAAATAAGTGGCCCAGGTCCTTGGACTGAGAACAGGAACTTTAAAAAGGCAAATCTCATTGAATAGCCAGTTGGAGGGCACGTTATCCAAAAAAAGGAAGACAAGGTTAAGTTGAGCTGAAGAGTCATTGAGTAATATAGCAAGGAAACAGGCCGTTCGGCCCAACTAGTCTATGTTGATCACAGCATTCTCCTTGTTAGTCCCTGTGCTCCATTGATAACCCTTCAACATTGTCCCTTGCTTGTACCTATCGAAATGCTCTTCTAAAGATTGCAATTTTTCCCACCTTGACCACTTCCCCTGGCAGCGCATTGCAGGTACTCGCTTACCTCTGTGTAAAGAAGGTACCTCTCAGGTCCCTTTTAAATCACCTCCTTCTTATCTTGTATCTGTGCCCTCTGGCTTTGCACTCCCCAGCTCTGGAGAAAAGAGTCTGTAGCTCCACCTTATCGACAGCCCTCACGATTATGTAAACTTCTCATGGTGGTTCCTCAATCACCTGAGCTCCAAGCAATGAAGATCCAGTGTGACCAACCTCTGGAGTGGCCTTTTGGTTTCAAAGGTTTCAAAGGTACATTTAATGTCAGAGAAATGTATACAACATACAGCCTGAAATGTTTTTACTTCGCAACCACCCCCCAAAACAGAGGAGTGCCTCAAAGAATGAATGACAGTTAAATGTTAGAACCCCAAAGTCCTCTCCCGCGCATAAGAAGCAGCAAGCAACGAACCCCCCCTTCCCCAAATGGCAAAATAAAGCATCGGCACCCGCCACCGAGCACTCAAGCGTGAGCAAAGCCACAGCAAAGACACAGACTTGCAGTTACCCCAAAGACCCTGTTGTTCACCCGGCATTCAACATACCACAGGCTCTCTCTCTCCCCCTAATAAGCGAGAAATTGGAGCAGAAACTGTGAGACTTGGGGGGGGGGGGGGGTCTCAAGATGCTTTTGTGAATGGGCACAGTTAAGGACAGGTAAGGTTTTATTTTGTTGATTGAGTGTAGGCAGGATGCCAATGAAGGCAGTGGAATGCTCATCCTGCCTGTTTTGGAAAAGTTAGAAACTTCACGACTTTCCTGGTGACATCACTTTTCCTGATACATCTTTACTAAAGGAGGAGTAAGGCACTCCTTCCCTCTGCTAGCTTGCAGGTGACCCTTGGGCAAAGTGTAGCACCTGCTTAGCCCCTGCCCCCCAATCAGGGTCACGTGAAGCCATGGTAGAAGGTGGTGGACATTACCCTTAGTCCAAAGGATCTATATCCAAGCTGCTTTAAATTATGACTATTATATCCTGCAGTCAGTAAATTGCCATTCTGAACGACATGGGGACAGCACATCTGAAAATGTGCCTGAATGTGTAACTGCCTCACTAGTTCAGGGACAGTAAATACCAAAAATGTCCACATCCTGGTAATGAAGAGGCATATAATATATTGAAATAGTGTTAAGTGCTTCACTGAAGCTAATCAGAAAGAATATTACTGTTTATATTTTATGTACGTCTATTGTATTTGATACATTACTCTTTACAGAGTCATGACAGTCTCTGAGGCAAACATGTTTATTAGTGTGATATTGCTAAATTAGTAAAGCGACTACAATAAACAAATCCATGGAAGAATGATCACAAGAAAGGTGAAGAATAATTCCTGTTGTCTGAATCCCATTAGTTTCAAGATTATTTAATGTCATTTCCAGTACACGAGTGTAAAGGAGAACAAAATAATTATTATTCTAGATCCAATGCGGCACAGAAAAAGCACAATACAAGTAGAGGCCAGTTCAGTTGTGTCATTTAAGGTAAAATTGGATAGGTATATGGATAGGAAAGGAGTGGAGGGTTATGGGCTGAGTGCGGGTAGGTGGGACTAGGTGAGATTAAGAGTTCGGCACGGACTAGGAGGGCCGGAATGGCCTGTTTCCGTGCTGTGATTGTTATATGGTTATATGGTTATATAATACGATAAAGAACACAGTAATAAATACACACAGTAAATACAGTACAGTGCAAAAGTCTTAGGCATCCTAGCTCTATTTATGGACCTATGACTTTTGCATGGTACTGCTTTTGTTCACGGGGATCAGAGAGCGAGCTTCTAAATATGATGGTAGCAAATGATGGTAAGAATGATGAGGGTGGAGCCGCCCATGAGGGCTGTGAGACAGGTGTCGGAGAAGGAGTGCCAAGATCAGAGTGTGGCACACCCCACCCTGAGACACCAGGCAAGCTCATTTGCTGCTGGACAGTTAGTTTATGAATCATTACAGAATGTCTCTCTGATTCTTCCCACTCTATCTCCTCTCCCTTCCCCATTTCCCAAACATGATTCCCCTCTCCCTGCTCCCTTCCCAATTCTCCGTCCATAATAGAGACCCATATCAGAATCAGGTTTATCATTACTCACATATGTACAGCAGTACAGTGCAGAAGTTTTAGGCATCCTCTCTCTCTCTCTATATATATATGTGTGTGTGTGTGTGTGTGTGTGTGTGTGTGTGTGTGTGCGTGTGTGTGCGTATATTTAAGACTTTGGCACAGTACTGTATCAATACATAAGATAGCTTATATACATCAACATTGTATGTCTGTAAGGTGACAATAGAAACATGAGGAAATGATAAAGTAATGGTGGTGGGGGTGTGGAAGAATGGGTTATTGCATGAAGGTGTTGATCAGCCTGACTTCTTGGGGAAAGTTATTGCTTTTGATTGTTGTTGTCCTGGTGTGTTTGCTACATAGCCTCCTCCCTGGTTAAAGCAGGACTACCAGTCCATCAGCAGGATGGGTGGGATCTTTCGTGACATTGCTGGCCCTCTTCCAGCACCTTTCTGTATATAGGTCCTTGATGGCGGGTAGGCTGGTGCCGGTGATGCATTGGACAGTTTTGACTACCTGTTGAAAATCCTTCAAGTGTGCCGCAGTGCTATTTCCGTACCATGCAGTGATGCAGCATGTTACGATGTTCTCAACTGTAGTAGTGGTTAGAACAATGCTGTACAGTACCAGCACGAACATTCAGGCTTCAATTCCTGCCACTGTCTGTAAGGAGTTTGTATGTTCTCCCCATGATCGTGTGGGTTTCCTCTGAGTGCTCCAGTTTCCTCCATAGTCCGAGGACGTACGGGTTGGTAGGTTAATTGGTCATTTTAATTATCCCGTGATTAAGCTAGGATTAAATCAGGGGTTGCTGGGCAACACAGCTCGAAGGGACGGAAGGTCCAATTCCATGCTGTACCTCAATAAAAAAATACAGATGTGCATAGTTCAGCTGTTGTTCCAGTTTGAAGCAACAGAAGGGGAAAAAAAAACAGAACATATGGATGGTACAGAATACAAAACTAATTTACAGAATGATTGAATTTATGCATATGTTAAAAACATCAGCTCCAAATATTTGGAAGACAAGTAGCAGTGAATTGAACATTAATTGAAAACAAAACGAAAAAATCTGGAGGTGCTGGATCTGCAAAACAGTAGAAAGTGCCGGAGGCGGTCAGTTTGCATCTGTGAAGAAAGAAGCAGAGTTAATATTTCAGGTTGAAAATGAGGAGGAATTTCTTTTGGCAGAGGGTGGTGTATCTGTGGAATTCATTGCCTCAGATGGCCATGGAGTTCATGTCATTGGGTATATTTAAAGCAGAGGGTGATAAGATTCTTGATTCATCAGGGCATGAAAGGTTATGGAGAGATGGCAGAAGGATTGGTTTGAGAGGAATAATAAATCATTCATGATGGAATGGTGGAGCAGACCAAATGGTCTAATTCTGCTCCTATGTCTTATGGTCTATTCCACTCAAGTTTGTCCAAGTACCCTCACATGCGGCCACAAAGAAATATTTGACACGTGCAGATCAGATGTAAGATGTTCTGTAATAATGGATCTGACCTTACTCTCCAAAGCATTTGCACTGTTTACAAGGTATGGCTGTCATCCGTCTGTCTTGAAGGACAATGGGCGATGATGATCATCATCACAAGCCTGGGCAGAAGGTATGGAGATCCTGAGATGCCCAGTCATGAAGATTCCCCTCTCGGCCTCACCAGTGTAGTCCAAAGGAAAGTGAAGTAATACATTTAGCACCAAACTTGGCTGCAGGAGATGCCAGAAGGATGTTCAATGACATCCAGCCGCCTTAGGGGCTCTGCTCAGAAAGTGCTGTCTGGGTTTACTCCCGTAGCCTTTGTCTCTCCCGAGGCTGCCCACAAGGCAGTGGGGATATTTACTCATAGCTGAGGATCTGGTTCACCAGCAACAGGGTGCGTCCACACACCGCTGGACCTGTGTGCCACGTGTACAGGGACCAAACCTCCTCCCCGTCCTCTGTCATTCAGCCTGAGTCCGAAAGGAGTTCGCCGGCGAGGAGGCACGACATGAGGCTTACTGTTGGAGAGGCTGTGTACTGGCAGGGAGGGACTTACGTACTCACCTCTCCTTTTCGCGAGACTGCCAGCCAGTGGTGGAAGCTGAAAGTGAGAGCAACAAGCACTACTCACTTCACTGCCATCATGGACGTGTCATAACAACCACTATGATGCAACTTTCTCTTTCCCGCCGTGAGTACAGGTCAAATGAGATTCAAGATCAAAAACGACAACGTAACCCATTTGAAGAGAACCCTATCTATCAGCTGAACTAATCACTTCCTCCACTGTCAGTACACTACGTCTATAACGTGTGTTGTTCCCCTACTCACAGTGACACTGAGCCAAGGTCCCTCCATGACATTTCACAAATCAGCAAGCTTTCATTGGAAGCACATGTATTTCGTCATACACTGCTCTGAGGCTCATGTTCCTGCAGGCATTCCCAGTAATGGATCAAAGGAATACGATAGAGTCAATGAAAACCACCACACAACAAAGTTAGACGAACAAAGTACAAAGGAAGACAAACTGCAAATACAGAATAATTATATTGTTATTACTATCAGTTTTTTGTCAGGATATTCAAGCAAGAACTACCTACTTAATAGATATAGCCATTCCAAACACACATGGTGCACAGAAATCAATGTGAAAAACAACAGAAATATGCTGAAATAAAAATGGAAATTGAAAGACTTTGGAACATGAACAGGGTATACATTGTCTCAATAGTAATATCTCCAACTGGTATCATCCCAAAGTCACTACACAAAGGCATTCAACAATTAAATATTGCTACATTAAATATTGCTACACAGCAATATTTCTGTAAATCTCCAGAAAGTCACAACGCTAAACACCACTAGAATAGTCCGGAAGTTCCTAGCAATTGAGAAATTATGGCACCAGTTAACAATGATTCCTCAGGCAACATCTTCCAATTATTTTACTTTTTCCTTGCCGTCTTTTACTTGTTCTTTTGTCTTGTTCGTGTTAGGGAAACTGTTGGAGCCTCTCACGTACGTTTTGGAACCCGTGTCCGGAGAGCGGCCTCGTGGAGATCAGAGATGGGCGGCCGAAAATGTCCAAGAACACAAGCTGACTTGTGGAAAAATTAGAGACGAAGCGTAAGGACATGAACGACTCTATCTCAAAGTGGCAAGGAAGATTGAAGCAGCAAGGTGAATGCAGATGGAAAGAGTGAGCGGTTGGATTAGTGCGTTCAGCTCCGGATCAGCAGTGTTAGGACCTGCGTAGGCCGTCACTCTTCATGGGAAGACTGAGCTTGTGTGGCTGCTCTCCTCATATGCAGATGAGAAGCCGTTTCCCATATTCAGAGATTTGCCCGATAGTTGGACGGTGCTCTATATTGGGCTCCCTCAGTTTTTCAGCACTCACCTTCTTGTGGATGATTGGTGGGTAGGTGATAAGTTTATTTTTGTATGTAAGGGGGTGATGGGGGGCTTGGTGCTACTGTCGCTGTACTTTTCTGTGAGAGAGGAGGGTCGGGGTTTGTTATGGGTAGTGGGTAGGTGATGGTTAATGTGGTTGTTTTTTGTTGTGGGGGAGGGGCAATTTTGGGGTCTGTGAATTTTGTTTCCTTTCTTTTTCATGACGGGGGGGAACTGATGTTTTTTCTTTCATCCACACTGATGGTCTTTCTGTATTTAATGGCTATCTGGAGTAGACAAATATCAGAGTTGTATTGTACGTGTGTACTATGACAATAACATGAACCTTTGAACCAATGAACCTATGAAATGGGTGTGCTTGGCTACAACCATACCTCAGGTTTTACCAACTTGAGCTGAGAAAAATTAAAAAAAAAAACAAATAAATAAATATTACTGAGAACATGAGTTGTGGAGTCCTTGAAAATAAGTCTGGAGATTATGGAATCAGTTCAGTGTTGAGGTGAGTGAAGTTATCCACGATAATTCAGGAGCCTGATCGTTGAAGGGTAATAAATGTTCCTGAACCTGGTGGTGTGGGACCTAGTGCTACTGTACCTCCTTCCCAATGACAGCAGCAAGAAGAGAGTATGGACTGGATGGTGGTGGTCCTTGATGTTGGAAGATGCTTTCTGGTGGCAGTGCTTCTTGTAGATGTTCTCTGTGGTGAGGAGGGCTTTTTATGTGATGTATCCACCACATTTTTTCGGCTTCTCCATTCCTGGGCATTGGTGTCTCCAGTTCAGGCCTTGATGCAACCAGTCAGGACAGGAGTAGCAGATGTTTGGGAACTTTAAGTCTTCATGCTTTCTTCAAGCCAGATACTATTTAGACTTAGGTATTTTGTTGTTCCTTTGTTGCTGTTCCATGAAGCCCTAACATCAACATAAGACCTACAGTATATGAACCTCAGCAGTTCAAGAGCCGTTCACCACTATGTTCTCAATGACAATTAGTACAGGCATTGCCAGAGATAAGTATGTTTTTGAAATAACGATAAAAAAAAGAAAAGCTCAACATTTCTAAAGGCGAAGTTCAGAGCCTAAACTGTTTTCAGCTTGCTACAATAAGCATGCCAAATGTTTTTATAACCATTACAAGTTTCTCACATTATTCCCAGCTGATAAGTGACAGCTGGAGACCTTACATTCTGTAAATATATTAACTTTACAATTTATTCAGCAATCTCATATAGCTTGCTTTATTTTATAAGAGCATATTGGCATGATTTGTGGACTAGACTCATTTTCAGACAACTCTGCAGTTCGTGTTATATGTGTTTCTGGTTTCTAGTTATTTCTTTTTTTTTTAATTGCTATTTTGTGCAATTCTGGTCGGGGAGGACTGGCTCAGCGGCCTCCAGTCAATGAATGACACAGCGCTAAATTGTACTAAACTGAACATTCCTAGACTGTTTTAAGGACTCTGTGGTCTGATGTTTAATATTCTGTGTGCTATTCACTCACTTTTTGCAGTTTGCGTGAATTGTTCTTTTTTTAGTTGTGTTGGTGTTTTGATGTTTTCTCTGAATGGGTTCCATGGTGTTCCTTTCTTTCGTAGCTGTCTGTGGGAAGACAAATCTTAGAGTTGCATACAGCATACAGACTCTGATAATAAATGTACTTTGAATTTTTGAACCAGAAGAAAAAGAAGCAGAATTGGGTCATTCGGCCCATCAAACCTGCTACACCATTTAATCATGTCTGATTTATTTTCCGTCCCAATCCCATTCAAAGTTCAAAGTCCATTCTCCTGCCTTCGCTCCAAAACCTTTGACAACTTTACTAATTGTCACTTTAAATATACCCAATGATTGGGCCTCCACAGCCATCTGTAGCAATGAATTCCACAAATTCCAAGATGGCGACGTGACGCTGCTTGCAGCGGCCACTCCGGAGCTGATTATCTGTAATTTGTGAAGTGGGGTGCCGTGCGCAATCATAATTGATTGAAAATGGACGTGGGAGCACGGAGGAACATTGGGAACATCTCCAGGAAGACCTTCTTCGTTGCTGCTGCTGCTGTGAGGTCCGGGACTCTGCTGGGAAGAACAGGCCCCCAGTCCTCGGGGTTGCATTGCCGATGGCCGTTGGCGGGGCCGTCTTAATATGCTCGGCAGAGGATGGTGCTCGGAGAAGCTGTGCAGGAGGGGATGGTCGTCGGCTCGGAGGTTCGACGGACTCGGAGTCCGCTGCAGTCAGGTCGCTTTTGGTGTGTGCTGCGTCTGCGAGGCTGAGTCGGGTGGCGCCATGGAAGTCTATAGTGGGGGTATTCCCTTCTGCCACCGGCGTGGGATGGCGAGTCTGTGGGACTTGTGGAAACTGTGTGGTGATTTCTTTTGAACTTATAGTCCTTTAACATCTTTGGACTATTTTTACTGTGCTCATGGTCTGTTTTTTATCAATTATGCTATTGTTTGCACTGTTGTAGCTATATGTTGTAACTATGTGGTTTTGTGCAGGTCTTGTAGCTTTAGTTTTTGGTCTTGTTTGTCTGCTGGATTTGGAGCTCTTTTCTGGGGAACGTGCTAAGACGGTAGCATGATATTAATGTGCAGCAGCCTCTCCGGACTCTGGATTGGGGATTGTCAAATGTTATGTGGATTTTCTAGTGTAATCTGTTTTGTCATATGCTTTTGTGATATCATTCTGGAGGAACGTTGTCTCATTTTTTAACTGCATTGCATTTTTGGTTTCTAAATGACAATAAACTGAATCTGAACAAGACTCCAATTATCATGCAAGCAAATGTAAGTTCTACCAGAACATAAGAAACAGAAGAAGGAGGAGGTCATGTGCTCTCTTTTGCTACCCTCAACAATCAATAAGCTTACTTCAGCCCTATTTTTCTACACTGTCCCTATTACACCTAGTTTCCTTCAATATAAAAAATACAATTGAAACTTCCAAATTTTAAGAATTATTACAAAGCAAATCAACTTAGATTTATTGCATCTTTTTTTGATGAAGAAAAGCCGGCATGGATTAGAATAGAACTAGATAAGATAGGAGAAAATATACCAGAAGATTTTATATATAAATGGGAATCCAAATGGATATGGGAAAAGAAAGAATCTCTTATATTAAGACACTTGATTGATTTATGGAATAAGGTAAATATGGATGATGAGATAAAGAAATCCTTATTAGCAAAAAGAACCCTAATTCAAAATAGGCTTATTCCTTTTACAATGGATAATCAACTTTTATATAACTGGTTTCAAAAAGGGATCAGATATATAGGTGACTGTTTTGAAGGAGGTATATTGATGTCGTTTGATCAATTAAAAAATAAATATAAAATATCAAATAACACTCTTTTCTGTTATTTTCAATTAAAGGCCTATTTACGAGATAAACTGGGTCAAACAATGTTAATGCCAAAACCCAATGAAATAGAAATCTTAATTCAAAAAGGAAAAATTAAAAAATTTACATCTTGTCTGTATAATTTGATTCAAAAACAGACAATTAAACCAGGAATTCATAAGTCAAGACAAAAATGGGAAACTGATTTGAATATCTAAATTGATGAAAAAAATTGGTCAAGACTATGTCTTGATAGTATGATAAATACAATAAATGTCCAATTTAGATTAGTACAATACAATTTTTTACATCAACTATATATAACACCACAGAAAATAAATAGATTAAATTCAAATTTATCTGACCAATGTTTTCGATGTAATCAAGAAATTGGTACCTTTTTACATTCTACTTGGTCTTGTTTTAAAATTCACCCTTTTTGGATAAATTTAAGACTTTTACTGGAACAAATTATTGGAATATAACTCCCACATAGCCCAATATTATTTTTATTAGGTGATTTTGAAGGGATAATACTGAAACCTAAATTGAATAAATATCAGAAAAAATTCATAAAAATTGCATTGGCAGTAGCCAAAAAAGCTATTGCAGTTACTTGGCAATCAGATTCATATTTAACTATGGACCGTTGGAATAATGAAATATATAGCTGCATTCCACTTGAAAAAATTACATATAATTTAAGAAATGAATTTGATATATTTGTGAAAATTTGGCACCCCTATCTACAAAAGATAGGATTAAATGTATAGGTCTTTTGAAGATAAAACTATGTTATTTGGGGAAAATAAAAACTAAAGTTATTTTGAACTCCATGGAGCATGTGAGGATCCTCCGATATCCAGGCAATCTTTCTTCCTTCCTTCTTTCTTTCTTTTTTCTTTTTTTTTCTTTTCTTTTTTTTCAGATAGGGATCTAAGGGGGAAGGGTTAAAGGGAGGGGGGAGGGTTAATATTAATTTTTCACTATTCTGATATTCTATTCATTTTATGCAATTCTCTTAAAAATTAATAAATAAATAAAAATTAAGAAAAATACAATTGACTTCTGTTTTGAATATCATTATCATCATTAAATGCCGTGTCATATGACGTAGGCAATCAGGGTCTTTGAGCGTGATTTTTCTTGTCAAATCTTTCTGCAGAAGTGGTTTGCCGTTGCCTTCTTCTGGCCAGTGTCTTTACAAGATGGGTGACCAAAGCCATTATCAATACTCTTCAGAAATTGTTTCCTGGCATCGGTGGTCGCATAACCAGGACATGTGATATGCATCAGCTTCTCCCATAACTTCATGCGACTCTGATTGTGAGAGCTAATCAGGTGCTTATTGAGATACTGCATAGAGTAGGTCCTTCTGGCCCTTCGAGCTGCTGCCAGCAATCCCTCAATTTAACCGCTGCCAAATCACAGGACCACTTACTATGAACAATTAACCTACTAACCAGTACATCTTTGTACTGTGGGAGGAAACTGGAGCACCTGGAGAAAATCCATGCATTCTACAGCGAGGGCATATGAACTCCTTACTGATGATATCATAATTGAACTCTGACCTCCAACTCCCTGATCTATAATAGCATTGCGCTAAGCGCTACACTACCGTGGCACCCCACTGTATGAGCAACTGCGTTTCCATTGAGTAGACTAGCAACTGAGTTTATCTAGAATATAAACACAAGAGATTCTGCAGATGCTGGAAATCTAGAACAACACACACAAAATGCTAGAGTAACTTAGCAAGTCAGGCAGCATCAATGGAGGGGAATAAATAGGCCATGTTTTGAGCCGAGACTCTTCATTGCGATGAAGAATGAAGGGTCTTAGCCTCAAACATTGAATATTTATTCCCCTCCATAGATGCTGCCTGACTTGCTGAGTTACTCCAGCATTTTGTGTGTGTTTGGAGTTCGATTCCTACTGCTGTCTGTAAGGAGTTGGTATGTTTTCCCCAATTCGTCCAGGTGCTCCAGTTTCCTCCCACATTCCAATGACTTGCAGTTTGAGTCAGTAAATTGTGGAAGTGCTATGTTGCAACTTCATGCATGGTGAGGCTTACTGGCTCCTCGCTGATTTGATTTGACACATTTCACTGTATATTTGATGCGCATGAGATAAATACAGCTAATCTCTCTCTCTCCCTTTCCACCTTCCTCTCCCTCTCCCATTCTCCCTCTCTCTCTCCATCTCTTGCAGTATTGAGAGCAGTTTTCAAAGGTTTAAAAGGTACATTTACTGTCAGAGAAATGTATACAATATACATCCTGAAATGCTTTTTCTTCACAATCATCCATGAAAACAGAGGACTGCCCCCAAAGAATGAATGACAGTTAAATGTTAGAACCCCAAAGTACCCCACCCCCCAGCTCCCCTCCCTCCCATGCGTAAGCGGAAGCCAGCAATGACCCCCCTTCCCCCCACTGGCAAAAAAGGCATCAGCACCCATCAGTCAAGTGTGCAGCAAAACAAAAGCAAAGACACAGACTTGCAATACCCCAAAGACTACTTGTTCACCCGGTATTCGACATATCACAGGCTCTCTCTATCCCTAATAAGGGAGCAAGTTTTGGCCCTTTATTTAAAAAAAGGTATGTGCTGACACTGGAGGGGGTTCAGAGGCAGCCTATGAGAATGATTCCATGAATGAAAGGCTTATCATATGAGCAGCAATTGATGGCTCGGGGGCTTCACTTGCTGAAATTCAGAAGAATGAGTGGAGGTCTCTTTGAAACTTATTGGATATTGAAAGGCCTCAATAGAGTGGATACGTAGAGGATTTTTGCTGTGGTGCGGCAGTCTAGGACCACAGGGCACAGCCTCAAAGTAGAGGGACGTCCACTTAGAACGGAGATTTCTTTAGCCAGAGGATGGTAAACGCGTAATTTGTTGCCACTGCCGGCTGTGGAGGCCAGGTCTTTGGGTGTATTTAAGAAGGAGGTTGATAGGTTCCTGATTAGTCAGGACATGAAAGGTTACGGGAAAAAGGCTGGAGAATGGGGTTGAAAAGTCAATGGATCAGCCATTTACCTGTATATACTGGTATACTGTATCTGGTGTCTCTTGCAATTGTAGATTGCCATCCTGGGTTGTGAGTGCCCAAGGTAACTTTCAGCTTTCTTTCATTTTTGAATGCTGTCAGTTTTTGCTGAAACTGTGATCCCTTGTCCCAGGCACTCGAACCATGGGAACCATCAACACTGTGTTTCTCTATCAAGCCCAGTAAGAACTTTGTATGTTTGACTGAAACCACTTTCCATGCCTCTAAACTCAAGAGAACACAAAACTAGTCTGGTATATTTCATTAAGAGTCTGAGGAGATCTGGTACGTCACCAAAGACACTCAAAAATTTCTACAGCATTCTAACTGACTGCATCACCATGTGGTATGGGGGAGGGGGTGCTACTGCACGGGATCAATATCAACTTCAGAAAGATGTGAACTCAGTAAGCTCCATCAAGAGCACTAGCCTCCCAAGCTTCCAATTAGCCACGCTGCTCAACAATCCCCCAATTTAATCCTAGCCTGATCACAGGAAAATTTATAATGACCAATTAACCTACCAACTGGTATACCTTTATATCTTTGGACTGTGGAAGATAACTAGAGTGCCCAAAGGTTATGGGGAGAACGTACAAACTCCTCACAGGCAGTGGTGGGAATTGAACCTGCGTTGCTTGTACTATAAAGCAATGTGCTAACCACTACGCTACCGTGCTTATCCATATATATATATGTATTGGGAGAGCATTCAGTAATTGCACTCCTTGCACGCACACCAGCGCACAACCGTTGCCTTGAAATTCTGCTGACATTGTGTTGAGTGTGCACACGACAGTGTCTTCCCCGGTACATTCTCATAATGAGTCCTGAAGGGTTTGGCTTTATGGTGCTTTCCCGTCATACATGGCAGAATATTCAATTTCTTGAGTAATATTTGTATACTGTATGTAAGCTAGATAAGGCATATAGGAGGGGGATTGAAAACTCGGCTAAGGGGTATAATAACAACAACCTCTCATTCGGTGTCAATAAGACCGAAGAACTGATTATAGGCTTCAGGAGAGGGAAACTAGAGGCTCGCGAGCCAGTAATCATTGAAGATCAGCGATGGAGAGGGTCAGTAAGTTTAAATTCCTGTGTGTCACTATCTCAGGGGACCTGTCTTGGAGCCATCATACAAATATAATTGCAAAGAAAGCATAACAGTGCCTCTATGTCCTCAGGAGACTGCAGAGATTTAACATGTCATCAAAAACCTTGGAAAACTTCTACAGATGTGTGGTGGAAAGTGTGCTGACTGACTACATGATGGCTTGAAATGGAAACACCAACCCCATTGAGTTGAAAATCCTACAAAATGTAGTAGATTCGGCCCAGCACATCACAGGTCAAATCTTCCCAACCATTGAGCACATCTACATGAAACATTGCCATAGAAAAGCAGCATCCATCGTCAAAGATCCTCACCACTCAGGTCATGCTCTTTTCTCGCTGCTGCTGTCAGGTAGAAGGTCCAAGAGCTTCAGGACTTGTACCACCAGTTTCAAGAACAGTTGCTATCCCTCAACTATCAGGTTCTTGAATAAAAGAGAATAATTACAATCATTTTATCTTTTATCTTGTTCTTTCATGCTCAATATTTATTACTATTTATTTATTTGTTTGTTTATCATCTCTTATTTATCTTATTATCTTATTATTGCTGTTTGTTTGGAGTTTACAGTTACATTTCTATAGAATTGCTAAGTCTGCCCACAGAAAATGAATCTCAGGGTTGAGTGTGGTGACATGAATGTACTCTGATAATAAATTGTACTTTGCACTTTGAACTTTTTTCTTCTATGTATTGCATCATACTGCTGCCGCATAACAACAAATTTCATAACACCTGCTGGTGATATTAAACCTGATTCTGATTCATACAATATAATGGCCATTTGTGGACCTGAAGCCCCTTAACTGCAGTGTCTAAAAGTAAAGGACATAGGTTATGGTTTAGGACAGGGGTTTCCATCATCAGGTCCGCAGACCCCTTGCTTGGTCCTTGGCAACAAAAGATTGAACACCTCTGTATTAGGAATATGTGGCAAAAGCAGATCATATGTCAGATATTCCGCAATAACGGATTTGTCCTTACTGTCCAAATTCTCTCCACTCTTTACGAGGTAGAGTTCAGGACTATAATGCAACTTTCTCCTTCCCAGAGTGTGTACGGCTCTAATGAAATTCGAGAAGGCCAAAATGGGAAAAAAAAATTCAAACAGACCCCCATCTACCAGCTGAACTATTTACTTCCTCCAGACCTGATTGAATGGTGCAGCACACTGAATGGACAGAATGGCCTAATCCTGCTCCCTTATTATTATGGTTTTATAAAGTAAAACAAACTATATTAAATTGCTGTGTAAGTTGTAATGTTACAGAATGCAAGGTCTCCAGCTGTCATTTATCAGCTGAAAATAATGTGAGAAACTTTTAATGATTAAAGTAAAATTTTGAGTGATTATTGTAGCAAGCTGAAAACAGATAAGGTTCTAAATTTAGCCTGTAGGTTTTACTTTCATTATTTCAACAACCTACTGGCCACTGGTAAGAATGATGCTATTGTAGCTTGAGGCGTTGGAGTTAGGAGTTCGATTCCAGCGCCAGCTGAAGGGAGAGTTTGTATGTCCTGCCAGTGACCTCGTGTTTCCTCCTACAGTCCAAAGATGTACCAGTTGGTGGTTAATTGGTCATTGGAAGTTGTCCTATGATTAAGTATCTTATAATTGTCCTTAAGTTAGATAAATGGGTTGCTGGATAGCACAGCTCATTGGGCCAGAGGATCCTGTTCAGCTCTGTACCTCTGAATTAAATAAAATAATAGTCACTGAGAAGATAGCTGGCTGGTGGTGTAGTGGCCTCCGCACCAGACTTCAGGACGAGTGGTTCCAGGTTTGAATCCGGCCAGATCCTTTCAAGCTTTCTATCCACACTGGGTGTCGAGTCGGCAACATGCTCTCATACAAAGCAGATGAGCATGCTAAAGAAGTGACAAGATTGCTGCCCGATGCACCACAGCAGGCGTAAAGGAACAACCAGAACAACTGAGAACATAGTGGTGAGCAAATCTGAATTGCAGTGGTTCATCTGATGTTGGTCTCATGTTGATGCCTGGGCAATGAGAACAGCAATAAAGGAATGGCTAAAAAACAGAAGTCTAAAAAGTTTCTGGCTTGGAGAAAGCTTGAAGACTTGGTGTTCCCAAGTATCTACTATTCTTGCCCTTCTGAAGAATGATTGCTGATTTGTGAAATTCAAGGAATCTGGAATTAATTCTGTCACAAGGAGTGTGTTTGGAATCCTAAATGCATTGGCGGTGAGGGTGGTGGAGGTAGAGAATCTCACAAGAGTAACCTTGATGAAAATTTGAATTGTCAAAACATATATGAGTATTGGCCAGATGTTGTTGATCTGGGTTTGAAAATTTCTTGAAAAGCCTTTCCATGGTTCCTTGTTTCACTCTAGAGAAGCTATGCAATTGCAATAATTTTTGGATATATTCAATAATATAACTGGGGAATTATAATGTAATTAATCTTACTATTTTTGCATTACCAGCAAAAATTCAAACCAGTAAATCCTAATGTAGTTGGTTTACTTGAATGTCTGGAAACCCATCTGTGCACATATCAGATTTCCAATTTTACGTATTGGGCCTGCGATATCTCTGCATACAATCCAAAGAACACACATTATATTAGCGCCCTGTTATTTTTCCAGTTCCTGCCAGAAAAATGCCTCAGTATTTCATCACGTTCATGAAATGGAACATAAATAATCTCTCAGGTACTGACAGCATGAAAACATATGTGCTCTTCAGCTCATGAAGAATAACTCTGGAGGTCCTACAGGGGACCTGATGCTCACGATAAGCACCATCAGTACTTTGGATGTTGGCTTTCAGCAAAAGATGACTCTTTATTTGGGATACTTTGCTATATTTGAATTTAGCATTGAAGTGCATGAATATTAAACTCATCATGTGATACAGTTGCCCCCTTTATAAATTTGAATGCATTTTAAATAATGCTAATTATTTTTTCAACTGTTGCCTCAATAATATCAAAGTTTGAAGTAAACTTTTTATCAAAGTACATATATACACATACAACTAGGAAGGTGGTTGGGAAACAGAAATATGAGTATTAAGTGTTACTTGGTAACTGGAAAGCCATACAAATTCTGTTTCCCAACCACATATGTATATGTTTCATTTTATTTCATTATATTTAATCTAGGCTATATTTCATTAGAAGTTTGAGGACATTTAGGTTTAGAGATGTACTGTGGAGAGCATTCTAACTGGCTGCATCACTGTTCAGTATGGGTGGTGATGTGCAACTGCACAGGATCGAAAGAAGCTACAGAAAGTTGTAAAATTAGTCAGCTCCATCATGGGTACTAACCTCCGGAGTATTCAAGACACCTTCAAGGAGCGGTGCCTCAGAAAGGCAGCGTCCATCATTAAGGAGCCCCATCACCCAGGACATTCTCTTTTCTCACTGTTACCGTCAGGAAGGAGGTACAGAAGCCTGAAGACACACACTCAGTGATTCCAGAACAGCTTCTTCCCCTCTGCCATCCGCTTCCTAAATGGACATTGAACCTGTGAACACTACCTCACTTTTTATGATTTCTGTTTTTCCTCTTCTATTTTTAATTTAACTATTTAATATACAAATATATACTTACTGTGATTCATTTATTTGTGTTTTTCTATATTTATCATGTAGTGCTTTGTACTGCTGCTGCTAATTTAACAAATTTCACATATGCTATTGATAATAAACCCGATTCTGATTCTGATATATATGTGCCTAAGACTTTTACATAGTACCATAAATAAAAGATCAATATCCAGGCCACTGTGTTGATGTTCCATAGCCTTAATAATCCCTTTATGTGGCTTCCAGACTGAAAACCATGTGTAGAATATAAATCATGCATTTGCCAGATCAGCCATATCAATCCAATTCTGCATAGTGTAATTAATGGCACAAATCCAGTAAATGCTTGATCATCATTGGATGCAAGAGAGATATTTGGCAGGAACAGACATTGGCAAGTCTAATGCAGGACTGACATCACTGTGCCAATAAACCGGTACAATAGAACTTGGGGTATGAACTTACTTACTGAAATCTATGTACTAACAAAGACACATGTCCTTCCTGCAGCACTACTGTGGCGTCCAATCCATCATCCTCACCACCGGGCACATTTACATGGAACGCTGCCGCAAGAAAGCACCGCCCATCATCAAGACATCGGCAATCAGGCCTTGCCCTCTTCTCACTACTACCATCGGGCAAAAGGTATAGAAGCCATAGGTCCCACCACCAGGTTCAGAAACAGTTCAAAGTAAACATACTATCAAAGTACTTGGGTGTCACCATATACAACCCTGAGATTCATTTTCTTGTGGGCATACACAACAAATCTGTAGATTTGTAACTATAACAGAATCAGTGAAAGACTGCACCACCTAGGGCATTCAACCAGGGTACAGAATTCAACAAACTGTGCACATGCAAAAAGACGAAACAATAATAATAAATAAATAAGCAATAAATATTGAGAACATGAAGAGTCTTTGAAAGTGAGTCCACTGGTTGTGGGAACGTTTATTACCCTAAAACCATCAGGCTCTTGAAGCAGCATGGATACCTTCAGTCACAACTACTCTAAATTGATTCCCTGACTTAGAGACTCACTTTTAAAGACTCTTCACAACCCATGTTCTAAGTATTTTGCTTTTGAACCGTTCATCTTCTTTTGCACACTGGTTACTGCCGGTCTTTGCTTATTTATAGTTTTTCATAAATCTGTTGTATTTCTCTTTTTTCCCTGTAAAGGTTGGCAAGAAAACGAGCCTCATGATAATATATAGTAACATATTCAGTGCTAATAAATTTACCTTGAACTTTCTTACATTAAACAGCAACCCATTTTGTTTTCAACTCAGAATCATGTTTATCATCACTGACACTTAACATGAAATTTACTTATTTTGGCAGCAGAACAGTCCAAGATATCAAAAATTACAATATGTTACAATTAAAAATTACAAAACATTACAATTTAAAAAATAAATAATTGGTGGCAAAGGTGAATAGTGAGGTTGTGTTTATGGGTTCATGGACTGTACAGATATCTGACAGCAGAGGGGAAAGAAGCTGTTTCTAAAATGTTCAAAGTTCAGAAGTTCAAAGCTAGAAGTAAATGTATTATGAGACTACAAATCTGTTACCCCCATACTACCCTGAGATTTCTTTTCTTGTGGGATACTCAGTAAATCAAAAACAGAATCAATGAAAGACCACACACAACAGGATGGACAAATAGCCAATGTGCAAAAAACAGCAAACTGTGCAAATAGAAATAAATAAACAAACAAACAAATAAATAAATAATATCGAGAACATGAGTTAAAGAGTCATAGAGTCATTGAAAAGTACAGTGCAGAAACAGGCTCTTTAGTCCATCCAGCCTGTGCTGAATTATTTAAAATGCCTACTCCCATCGACCTGCACCATGACTGTAGCCCTCCATTCCTCTACCATCTGTGTACCTATTCAAACTTCTCTTAGACATTGAGCTTGCATGCACCACTCACAACCCTCTGAGAGAAGAAATTTCCATTTGTGTCCCCCTTAAACTTTCACCTTTCACCCTTAGCCCATGACCTCTGGTTGTAGTCCAACCCAACCTCAGTGCCAAAGGCATTGAAAGTAACTCCATAGATTGTGGACTCACTATATTAAGAGTTCCTTAAACATTGTCTGTCCTGTTTTAATCCAATTCTTCAGCAAGTGTAATTAGATACTAAGACTTTCTCCCTATATTAACTTATCTTACTCATTATATGTTAACTTCTTCTGGTAACATGGTGGCACCTCTGGACACAGCATCCTCTCAAGGCCAATCAAAGGTGCTTTTCCTTTGTAAAATTTGTTTTTTCATGATCCAAAGACAATTCTACTCTAAAAACATTGGGTCCTGCATCAGTGAGCTGTTTGTTGATCACAGTAGCTGGACTGGCGTCAGTAAAGGAGCCAGCTGTGGTGTTGAAGGAGTTGGCCAAGGCATCAAAGGAGCCGGTTGGGATATTGGAGGAGCTGGTCAGGGTATTAAAGGAGCTCGCCGATGTTTCAGAGGAGCCGGTTTGGGTTCGGAGGAGCTGACCTGGCTGTAGATCATGTTTCCGCCCACTACTCAGAAGCATTGGAGTTGGTATGGTATAACCTTGGAAGATAGGCTCAGACATTTCACTTGCAATTGCCAGACCCTGTTGGACAGTGAGAGTGTAAGCTACCTTGTCTGGTGGTGGGACAGCCAACATGGGAGCTGTGTAGCCTCAGTTGTGGTGGGAACTAGGCCTCAAGCCTGGGGCTTGCCTGTTACTGCAGACCAAGTGAGATTCGCTGAACGGCTACACAGTGGTTGAGCTTAGCTGGAGCCTGGCCTCTCCTGTCGGCGCTGCCCTCCCATGTTCAAGCGATAGAATGATAGGCTGGATTACGTGCGTCTATGCACTGCCGGCAGACTGTACCATCAATTGCTGGACATTGTTGCTCAGATACATATGGTTTTCTTTCGAGTGAACATTGCTTAATATTTTGAATTATGTTACTTGCTATTTTTGAATGTTTGCTTGTTATTTTGAATGTTGTGCACCTTGGTCCCAGAGGAATGTCGTCTCGTTCAGCTGTACCTATATATGCTATGAATGAAAATTAAACTTGATTTGATTTAATTAGGTTTTGAAGGAGCTTCAGAACTGGACAAAATCCAAAAATCATATTTAAATGGGCTTTCATAAGCCTTTCAAAAGTGGTTAGTTGAATTTGAAGTTTGTGGGACTGTGTCTGCTTGCTAGGAAATAGCTAAGCTGTAGGAGATCATGTTGGGGAATGGCCTGGCACTCACTCTGGTAGAGTGTGATCTGTGGTGTCCCACAAGAATACACTCTGGGTCTGAAACTATTCAGAATATTTATAAACAGTTTAAGCAGCTGAGGTAGAATGCCACATGTCCAAACCGGCTCATGCAATGACTGGATGAAGAGTAGTTGGGAAGTGAGCTTACAATATTATAAGACCATAAAATATAGGAGCAGAAGTAGGCCATTCAGCCCATCGAGTATGCTCCACCATTCAATCA
This sequence comes from Hemitrygon akajei, assembly GCF_048418815.1. Classification (NCBI taxonomy): domain Eukaryota; kingdom Metazoa; phylum Chordata; class Chondrichthyes; order Myliobatiformes; family Dasyatidae; genus Hemitrygon; species Hemitrygon akajei. The sequence continues at coordinate 163,133,936 of NC_133132.1, forward strand.
TGGGTTGATCCAATTCTTCCAGTCATCCCCACTCCCCTGCCTTCACCCCATAACCTTTGATGCCCTGGCTAATCAAGAACCTATCTATCTCTGCCTTAAATACACCCAATGACTTGGCCTCCACAGCTGCTCGTGGCAACAAATTCCACGGATTTACCACCCTCTGACTAAAGTAACTTCTTCGCATCTCAGTTCTAAAAGAACGTCCTTCAATCCTGAAGTCATGCCCTCTTGCCCTGGACTCCCCTCTCATGGGAAATAACTTTGCCATATCTAATATGTTCAGGCATTTTACCATTTGGAATGTTTCAATGAGACTCCCCCTCATTATTCTGAACTCCAGGGAATACAGCCCAAGAGCTGTCAGACGTTCCTCATACAGTAACCCTTTCATTCCTGGAATCATTCTTGTGAATCTTTTCTGAACTCTTCCCAATGTCTGTATATCCTTTCTGAAATAAGGAGCCCAAAACTGCACACAAAACTCCAAGTGTGGTCTCACGAGTGCCTTATAGAGCCTCAACATCACTCCCTGCTTTTATATTCTATACTCCTAGAAATGAATGCCAACATTGTATTTGCCATCTTCACTCCCAACTAAGCCTGGAGGTTAGCCTTTAGGGTATCCTGCACAAGGACTCCCAAGTCCCTTTGCATCTTTACATTTTGAATTCTCTCCCCATCTATATAATAGTCTGCCCGTTTATTTCTTCCACCAAAGTGCATGACCGTACATTTTCCAACATCGTATTTCATTTGTCACTTCTTTGCCCATTCCCCTAAACTATCTAAGTCTCTCTGCAGGCTCTCTGTTTCCTCAACACTGCCCACACCTCCACCTATCTTTGTATCATCGGCAAATTTAGCCACAAATCCATTAATCCCACAGTCAATATTATCACATAGTAGATATTAGCAGATAAAACTAATGGGTAAAACTCAATCAAATGATTTTCAGTCTCGGCAAATGTGAGGTCATCCACTTTGGAACTAAAAAGAATAGAATACAGTGGTTTCTGATAATGAAAATCGAAATGCAGTGAATATCTGATTTGGTGTGTTACAGCCTTTGGAACACATGAATAAATTCAATAGTTTTAAGTATTCCAGTTTTTTCTTTTATCTCACATTTCTAACACTATTTCATTTCTTCTCTCTGGAATTTTCAGATTCTCACATTTCCTGCATTTTACTACATCTCCAGAGATGTTTTATGCTAATCTCAGACAATGCAGGATCAGTTTGGGGAAACAGATCATAGATTTGAAGGGATCAGAAGAGGATTTTTTTTTCTACTCAGAGAATTTGGAACATATTGCTTGAGTTGGTGTTGGAAGCAGTTGAGAAAGGTATGAAGTGGCCTCCTCACCCTTCTCACCACCAGCTCCATGAGGTAGGTACTGACAATATTAGCTGCAGAGCTATGTAAACTTAGATAGCTCCATCATGAGCACTAGCCTCTGTAGTAGCCAGGATATCTTTGAGCAGCAATGCTTCAGAAAGGCAGCATCCTTCATTAAGGATCCCTATCACCCAGGTCCTTCCTACCATCAGGAAGGAGGTACAGAAGCATGAAAGCACACACTCAAAGATTCAGGAACAGCTTTATCCCTTCTATCATATGATTTTGGAATAGACATTTAACCCATGAACACTTGCTCACTACTTTTTCATTTTTGTTTTTGTACTGCTTATTTAATTTAACTACTTAATATATATACTTACTGTAATTCACATTTTGAAGAAATATGTACTGCATGTACTGCTGCCGCAAAGACAACACATTTCCTGGCAGATGCTAGTGATACTAAACCTGATTCTGATAAGAAGTGTCTAGATGAGATGCCAATCATGAAGGCATAGAAGGTTACAAACCTAGTGCTGGTTAATGCAAATAGTCGTTGTCATAGCTATCCCTTGAGGTCGAGGATGATGGTCTTCATTCCGTTTCCACAGAGCGAAGACGCCCCTGCGTGTATTTGTTTAACGTGTACTTGATGTTGCACTCCAAGAAGCACACCATACTTCACAAATCAACCGATTGCAATGGCATGGAAACCACGACAATTGGAGCTGATGGATTTGTTGCAGCCTTCATCCGCTTTCACAGCCGTTGAGTTCGAAGTAACTTCGTCCGTCTGTTTCACCATTGAGGTCTTGGTTGGATTGTTCTTTGTCAGGGACCTCACCCTCAACCTTACCGCCATGGGTGACTCTACCAGGAGTATAGCTCCAGACAGCATCGCTCTCAGGATCTCAGGACCACACAAGCTTCTCCACCATGACAAGGTGACAATCCACAGAGTGAATGCAAACACTATGGATAGGTGTTTGATATTGGGATAAATGTGGTGGGCCTAACAAATCTGTTTCCAGGTTGTTTGATTGATTATGTTGGAAGAATCTCAGCTGGTGTTGAGGGGGAATATAGGAGTGAAATACTGTATATTGGCTGGCTGAGTGGTGTCACAATGTACCGCCCTGCACTCAGTGTCAGAACGGTCAGGAAATTGCTTGTGGACTTCAGGAAGGGGAAGTCGGGAGAACACACACCAGTCGTCATCGAGGGGTTGGTAGTGGAAAGGATGAGCAGCTTCCAATTCGCAAGTGTCAACACATCTGAAGATCGATCCTGGCACAGCCGATTGATGCAATCATAAAGAAGGGATAGCAGCAGCTATGCTTCATTGGGCATTTGAAGAGATTTGGTTTGTCACCAAAGGCTCCAGCAAATTTCTACAGATGTTCCATGGAGGGCGTTCTGATTGGTTGTGTCACCATCTAGTCTGGAGAGGCCACTGCACAGGGTCAGAAAAAGCTACAGAGGGGTGTAAACATAGTTAGCTGCTTTCCACATTGAGGACATCTTCAAAAGGTGATGCCTCAAGAAGGCAGTATTAATTATTAAGAAACCTCGCCATCCAGGGCATGCACTCTTCTCATTGTTACCATTAGGGAAGGAGGTAGAAGAGTCTAAAGGCATATTCTCAATGTCATAGGAACAATTTTGACAGACAAACAGACAGACATACTTTATTGATCCCGAGGGAAATTGGGTTTCGTTACAGCCGCACCAACCAAGAATATTGAAGAAATATAGCAATATAAAACCATAAATAATTAAATAATAATAAGTTAATCATGCCCAGTGGAAATAAGTCCAGGACCAGCCTATTGGCTCAGGGTGTCTGACACTCCGAGGGAGGAGTTGTAAAGTTTGATGGCCACAGGTAGGAATGACTTCCTATGACACTCAGTGTTACATCTCGGTGGAATGAGTCTCTGGCTGAATGTACTCCTGTGCCTAACCAGTACATTATGGAGTGGATGGGAGTCATTGTCCAAGATGGCATGCAACTTGGACAGCATCCTCTTTTCAGACACCACCGTCAGAGAGTCCAGTTCCACCCCAACAACATTACTGGCCTCACGAATGAGTTTGTTGCTTCTGTTGGTGTCTGCTACCCTCAGCCTGCTGCCCCAGCACACAACAGCAAACATGATAGCACTGGCCAATTTCTTCCCCCTTCACCATCAGATTTCTACATAGAACATGAACCAGGTCATGACCTCTATAAGACCATAGGACCATAACACGGAGGAGCAAAATTAGGCCATTCAGCCTGTCATTTTTGTTCCACCATTTCATCATGGCTGATGCATTTCCCTCTCAACCCTATTCTCCTGGCTTCTTCCTGTAATCTTTTGTGCCCTTACTAATCAAGAACTTAGCAATCTCTGCCTTAAATACACCCATGATCTGGCCTCCACAGCCACCTGTAGCAACGAGTTCCACAGATTCACCCCCCCCCGGCTAAAGGAATTCCTCCTCATCTCCATTCTAAATAAATGTCCCTCTATTCTGAAGCTGTGTCCTCTGGTACTCAACTCCCCCACCTCTCCACATCCACTCTATTGAAGACTTTCAACGTTCGATAGGTCTCAATGTGATCCCCTTCATCCTTCTAAATTCCAGCGAGTACAGACCCAGATCCACCAAGCGCTCCTCAAATGAAAAGACTGCAATTCCTGGAATCATTCTCATGATCCTCCTCTGAACTCTCTCCAACATCACATCCTTTCATAAATAAGGAAGCCAAAGCTGCTCACAATATTCCAAGTGAGGTCTCACCAGTGTCTTATAAAACCTCAGATTTTACATTGCATTTTATTAGATCCTTCCTTTTATGTTCAAGTTCTGTCAAAATGAGCGATAACATCGCATTTGCTTTCCTCACCACAGACTCAACATGCAAATTAATCTTTAGGAAATCCTGCATAATCCCAAGTCCCTTTGCACATTGGAAGTCTGAGTTTTCAACTCGTCCAGAAAATACACTATGCTTTAATTCCTTCCGCCAATGTGCATGACCATACACTTCCCTATACGGTATGCCATTTGCCACTTCTTTGCCCATTCTCCTAATCTGTCTGTCATTCTGCAGGCTCCCTGCTTCTTCAGCACTACCTGCATCACTGCCTACTTTCGTATCATCCACAAACGTGGCCACAAAGCCATTGATTTCATCATCCAAACCATTGATATACCAGGTGAAAAGAGGCGGTCCAAACACTCACCTGTGCTGAACTCCTCTAGTCACCAGCAGCCAACCAGATAAGGGCCCTGTTCTATTCTTTGCCTCCTGACAATCAGCTACATCTTTCCTGTAATACCATGGGTTCTTATCTTGTTTAGCAGCTTCATGTGTGGCACCTTGTCAAAGGCCTCCTGAAAATCTAAGTACACAATATCAACTGATTCTCGTTTTGCTATCCTACACGTTATTTCCTCAAAGAATTCCAACAGATTTGTCAGGCAAGATTTTCCCTTAAGGAACCATGCTGACTATGGCCTATATTACCATGTGCCCCCATAACTACATGCATAACAATCGACTCCAACATCTTCCCAACCACTGAGGTCAGACTAACTAGCCTATAATTTCCTTTCTTCTCCTTTCTTCCCTTCTTGAAGAATGGAATGACATTTGCAATTTTCCTGTCGTCCAGAACCATTCCAGAATCTAGTGCTTCTTGAAAGATCATTACTAATGCTTCCACAATCTGTTCAGCTATCTCTTTCAGAACCCTGGTGTGTAGACCATCTGGTCCAGGAGACTTATCAGATCTTCAGATCTTCAGTTTCCTAAGCACCTTCTCCCTAATGATAACAAATGTATGTGTATATATATATATGAAAAAAACATTTTGAAAAGTGTTTTCAGATATATCTAAAATATACATATATGCACCTCCTTTGTATACTATTTATACTTTTATATTGCTTATCATAACAAATTTCACATTTTCAGTGATAATAAACGATTCTGATTCCGATGATCACTCTGTAACCTCATTATCCTCTTTCATTCAGCACCACCATGTGTCACTTGATTGTGTTCTCCTCTCTGTCAAAGAACTTCCCTTTTGATCTCTCTGCCCTTCCCCTTAACCATATAGCGTATAACCATATAACAATTACAGCACGGAAACAGGCCATCTCGGCCCTTCTAGTCCATGCTGAATGCTTACTCTCACCTAGTCCCACTGACCCGCACTCAGCCCATAACCCTCCATTCCTTTCCTGTCCATATACCCATCCAAATTTTTTTAAATGACAATATCGAACCTGCCTCTACCACTTCTACTGGAAGCCCGTTCCACACAGCTACCACTCTCTGAGTAAAGAAGTTCACCCTCGTGTTACCCTTAAACTTTTGCCCCTTAACTCTCAACTCATGTCCTCTTGTTTGAATCTCCCCTACTCTCAATGGAAAAAGCCTATCCACGTCAACTCTATCTATCCCCTTCAGAATTTTAAATACCTCTATCAAGTCCCCCCTCAACCTTCTACGCTCCAAAGAATAAAGACCTAACTTCATCAATCTTTCTCTGTAACTTAGGTGCTGAAACCCAGATAACATTCTAGTAAATCTCTTCTGTACTCTCTCTATTTTGTTGATATCTTTCCTATAATTCGGTGACCAGAACTGTACACAATACTCCAAATTTGGCCTTGCCAATGCCTTGTACAATTTTAACATTACAAGCAATTTCAGACTTGCTTCATTTCCACCTTTCTCTCTCTCTCTCTCTCTCTCCATATGCTGCTGAAACTGAAGGGTATGTCAGCCATTTTCAATTTCATTTTTACTTTAGATTTCTGGCATTTCCATTGTTTTCTGTATTGTACAACGAGTCTTGAGGTCGAAGTAAATAGATCATTAAAATGCCATACATAGATTGAAAAAACCATCCAAATGGTTAATGTAATACTACGCTCTAAATCTGTATTGCCAGTGGATAGGACAGACCACACCAGATCACTATAAAAAATACTGAGCCCCATTTAGGAAAGTTATACAGTATTAGTCTTGGAGGGAAAGAGTGTAGTAAAAAAGATTTATCAGGACTTTTTTTATTATTTATATTCATTCTAGCAATGTAAATTTCACTGGTAATGCTGATATTTATTGTCATTTAAATCATCTTGAACTGAGGCTATTGAGTGTCAACTACTTTTGTAGGTTACGTATTTGCCTAAGATCACATATTGGCTACAAAAAGTAAGGATGGAGGAGTTCCATTTCCGAAATTATTGGCAAAAATCCAATACTTCTATGCTTACAACTTTTAGCAACAATTCCTTCTTCTGTTAAGGGATGAAAACATTTGTCCCTAAATCATCAGTTGAGCTTTCTGGATGGTGCTTCAGGAGCTTAACCATTATGCTATCTGCTACTTGTGTGTCCAGGAGGTATATAAAAAAGATTGTGGCTAAGTTAATTATGTGGAGCAATTGCAGAAACTAGTTACATTCTCTAAAAATTTGAGGGGTAAAGAATAGTATATTAAATATTTCAAAATAAAGGGATAATAACAAGATGGATGAAGAGAATTGCTCCAAGAGACCGGAGAATATTGGCCATTATCTGAATGTCACCAGACCTTAAAGGACTAAGGTTATGAAACACATTGTAATGAATGTTGTACGTTTGGAACTCTTCCACAACCAGCAATTGATGATGTATTAAATGTTAATTTTAAATATGTGCATGATGGAATTTTTTTAACCAAAGTGGTTAGGGAATACGGAAATAAAGCAAAAATGTTTCAAAAATCAGAACCAAGTGATGTATATATCTAATTAACCAGTCATGTGGCAGCAACTCAATGCAGAAAAGCATGGAGACATGGTGAAGAGGTTCAGATCAAACAACAGAATGGGAAGAAATCTGATCTAAGTGACTGACCATCGAATGACTGTTGGTGCCAGATACAGTCACAGAGAATGTTGTGAAAAACAATTAAAGCACCCAGTGAGTGGCAGTTCTGTGGGTGCAAATGCCTTGTTAATAACAGAGGACAGAGGAGAATGGCTAGACTCGTTCAAGCAGATAGGAAGGTGATAGTAACTCAAATAACTACAGTTTACAACAGTAGTGTGCAGAAGAGCATCTCTGAATGCACAACACATCGAACCTTGAAGTGAATGGGCTACAGTACCAGAAGGTATGGAAATGAAGACAGGGTGACTTAGGTGTAGGTTTCTAATATCCCTGCCTCCTCAATGATTATAGTATTTTAAAATATGAAAATGAGACTTCAGCACTGTAATATGATCAACTCATTAAACAGAAATTTAATCCTAGATGTTCAACACTGAACATTTTCTACTGCATACTAACTACAAATTCAGGTAGTTTAAATGTTTATATACAAATTCAAAATAAACTTATTATCAAAGTACATAGATGTCACCATATACAACCCTGAGATTTATTATTTTGCAGGCATACTCAACCAATTCAATAACCATAATAGAATCAATGAAACACCACACCCAACAGAACGGGCAAAATCCAGTGTCAAAGAGACAGTAATCTGCAAATACAAAACTAAAAAAGAAATAATAATAATAATAATAATAATAATAATAATAATAATAATAATAATAATAATAATAATAAAGAAATAAATAAGCAATAAATATTGAGAGTGTGAGATGAAGAGTCCTTGAAAGTGAGTCTATAGGTTGTGGGAACAGATCAGTGATGGAGTATGTGACATTGAGTGAAGTTGTCCCATTGGTTCCGGAGCCTGATGGTTGAGGGGTAATAACTGTTCCTCAACCTGGTGATGTTAGTCCTGAGGCTCCTGTACCTTCTTCCTGATGGTAGCATCCAGAAGAGAGCATGGCCTGGGTGGAGGGGGCCGCTGACGATGGATGCTGCTATCTTGCAACTGCGTTCTGTGTAGGTGTGCACAATGGTGGGGTCGGCCAGTGAATGACTGGGCTATATCCACTACTTTTTGTAGGATTTTCCATTCAAGGGCATTGGTATTTCCATACCAGGCTGTGATACAACCAGACAATAAGTGGTCCACCACACATCTACAGAAGTTTTGGATATCATGTTGATTCTTTGCAAATTTCTAAGGAAGTTGAGGTTATGTTCTGCATGTTTATGTAAAAGTTTATAAGATAAACAGATTCATGCAAGCTGCCTAGCTCCAGTGAAGCATGAAACTTAGAAGGCTATGGGAATTGCATGAACTCATAGCTTGGCAGTGTAATCTCACATATTTTAATATAGCAAGCTACGCACAGCTAATACCATACCTCCAATTTGCATTAATGAGTTGATCATTTTAGTCAACAATATCAGATGAATTGATGCAGACATCTCCGCTTATTTGGTTATCAATATTTTAGTTCTTTCTGTCTTTTAAAAAAAAACATTCTGATGAACTAGATAAATAGTAAGGAACAAGGTCTACTTTAAAGTAAAGGGCATTTCGTCAGTGACTTAAATAGGGAAGGCATGTAAGTACACAGTCTTATGTGGGGAAATGTGGTTAGCGTAGATAGACGTAAAGAGAAGTGTAGACATTGTGGGGTAACAGGCCTGTTTCTGGGATGTACAATTCTATCACTCTACGTCCATCTTCAGGTTCATCTTTTAAGCACTAGGCCGAATGAGAAAGGTCAAGCACAGGCCGAGTTGAGTCAGTGGGGTCCAGGCACCAGTTAATAGTTAAGCAACTGGACCTGATGTTTGGATGACGATTTAAGCGCCAGGCCGAATCAGAAAGGTCAGGTACAGGCCGAATCAAGATGGCATGGTCCTGGTATCAGAGCGTAGCCAAGTGACTGAACCTAATGTTTGGGACAGTGCTTTAAGCACCAGGCCACATTGGAAAGGTTGAGTATAGGCCAAATCAAGGTGTAGGGTCCAGGCCCCAGAGTGACCAAATCCAATATTTGCATGATGATTTAAGCACCAAACCAGATTGGAAAGTCAGGGTGTTGGGGCCCAAGGCAAGGGATGGGATGGTTCAGCTTACTGGTCCGCTCTGCACTGAACTAAGGGTCTGTGGACGGACTCTGTTCGAGGACTTCAGTTCAGAAAGCTATTAGCTTGTGCTTACTGTTTGCATGATTCATTTTTTTTTCCTCTGTGCATGTTAGATGTTTGACAGTCTTTTTTTAATGGGTCCTTTGGGCTTTGTTTCATGGCTACCTGTCAGGAGGCGAATTTGAAGGTTGCATAAACTATACATATTTTGATACTAAATGTGCTTTGAACTTTAAAACAAGCTGATGGTAATAGCTAATGTTCCCTCATGGCTGCCTCTTATTATTTTATTCCCTTTCTTTAACACTCAGTTTTCCCTATCTTTCCTATCTTCTTAAACAGCTATCCTGGTACTGGCATTTTGGTGAACTTGCCATTACAAACTGGCTTTGCTCTCGTCTTCCAGATGCAGTCAGGGTAGAAGATTTGATTGGAATGAGGAACGGGAGTCCTGGAAGATCAGATTTCCCAGTGGCCCTGCAGAGATCTTGTTGATTTCTTGTACGTGCTGATGATAGATTGGATAGATAGATTGGATAGATTGGAGTCATCGCAGCTGAGGTAAATTGCGGTAAGTACTATAAATAGTTGGTCCAGGAAGCCATCCTTCTGTTTCTGTCTATTCATTGGTATTACAGTAAAAATGCCGGTCAACAAGATTTTTCTTAAAGCTGAATTTGTTGGAGATCTTGGTAAAACACTAGAAATACCCAGCAGGTCAGGCCACATCTCTGAAAGAGAAGCAGTTAACATTTCATGGTTAATGATAATGTTTTATTAAACTGAGACATTAACCCTTCCTCTTTTTTTTATAGATGCTGCCTCTTGTGGTATAATTAAATGTTGAATTGAGAATTTATTGTAAAATTACAGATCCTCATCAAAATATTTAAGTGACCAAACTAAGTGCAAATTTGTTGCCTGTCACTTTTCCCCTCAAGCAATGCAGGGTCACTGTTTCACAATTAACTTTGCGTCTGATCTAAACCCATGCATTTTCTTGGAAGGAGGTTAAGATCTTTATGGACACTACCCACCATGCAAACTGCCTTTTCCAAAGGTTCCCTTCTGCAAAGAATATAGAGCAACAACTTCATGGCCCCAGACATTTAATCTGATCAACCATATTAGTTAGCACCCCCTCCCCACAACCTATACCTATCAACCCTGTCAATGCACTGCGTTATAAACACCTGAAACCAAGTTTCTTAATGATCCTTATGTTGTAACTGCATGTTGTTATTTATTTATGTATTTATGCTCATTTTATTCCATGTCTGCACTTAATTTTTTAAGATATAATTGACAAATTTTGTTTTTTATTGTTGCATGTTGTGCCCTGACCAACACACCACAGCAAATTCTTAAAATATGTGAATATATTCAGGGGAATAAAGTTGATCCTTGATCCTTAAGTGCAGGTTTCTTTCAAGTTTCAAAAAAAACTTTTGTGTGTGTTGCTTGGATTTCCAGCATCTGCAGATTTTCTCTTGTTTGTACATTTTTTTATTCCCTGATTCAGCACAAGGAGATTGAAAATCTCGCTGAGTGGTGTCATAATATTACTCAATGTCAGCAGACCAAGGAGCTAATTATAAACCAGGAGAAGGAAACCAGAGGTCTTTGAGCCAGTTCTCATCAGTGGATCAAAGGTGGCAACAGTAAATTCCTAAGGGTTAATTTCTCGGAGGACCTGTCCTTTGCAAAGCAAGTATGGTACCGCCTCTACTTCCTTAGGAGTTTGCTGAGATTTGGCATAACATCTAAAAGCTTGACAAACATCCATCGATGAGCAGTGCAGAGTATATTGACTGGCTACATCAGAGCCTGGTATGGAAACACCAATGCCCTTGAATGAAAAATCCTACAAAAAGTAGTAGGTATGGCCCAGTCCATTACAGATAAATCCCTCCTAACCGTTGAGTACATCTACATGAAACTCTGTCATAGGAAAACAGCATTCATCATCAGGGCCCTCACAACCCACAACATGCTCTCTACTCACTGCTGCTATTGGAAAGAAGATACAGGAGCCTCAGGACTCACACCACCAGGTTCAGGAACAGTTATTACCTCTCAACCACCAGGCTCTTGAACCAAAGGAGATAACTTCTCTCAACTTCACTTGCCCCATTATTGAAATGTTCCCTCAGTCAATGGACTCACTTTCAAGGGCTCTTCAACTAATGTTCTCAATATTTGTTGTTTATTTATTTATCTATCTATCTATCTATCTATTTATTTATTTATTATTTCCTTTTTTTGTATTTGCACAGTTTGTTATCTTCTGCACTCTGTTTGAACACCCTGGTAGGACGGTCTTTCATTGACTTTGTTATAGTCATTATTCTATAGATTTATTGATTATGCCCAACAAGTAATGAATCTCAGGATTGTATCTGGTGACATATATGTACTTTGATAATTAAATTTACTTTGAACTTTAAACTTTTGAACTTTGAAACCTCTTTGAGTCTTTCCACCTTCTCTTTCTGACAGATAACAGTGCAGAACATGAAGCTGAAACGTTCTATCTCGAACGCTGCTCTCCATTCCCCTTCCCACAACTCGCAGGTATAATTATCCCAGCCAGTAATGTTTAGCCATGATCCCACTGGGCACTTAAAGTGAATACCAACTGACGGCATTAATTTAGCAGACACGACTTTTTAATATCCATAGAGTTGAAGAAATGAGTAAGCATTTAGATTTTTCTTTATGACTCTGTACTGTTTAGTACAGGCTTTCATTCTTTTCCCCAGTGCTCGGCATTTTGTGAACCAGCACAAAACACACTGATGAACAACCAATAATTACAGTGACACAAAACACTGCAGACGCTGGAAACTGGAGCAAAGGAACAAATTGTTGCAGGAACTCAGTGGGCTAGGTAGAAACTAATTTTAGAGGGGAATGGATAGTCAACATTTCAACTGGACTACACTTGTATTTTACAATTACTCTTCAGCCCACACAGAACTTGGAGGGGTTTTTGAGGCTTTTTGAGTCTTCAGTAACTGTGAGGAAAGATTTTGCTTCCTGAATACTTTTGGGTGTACCTTATAGATTTTGGGTTGCTGATCATGAAAGTCACCATGAAATTTCCCCATCATGCACCATTTTTAAATTGCCTATATTTGTTATTTCAATTCATAATTCAGGTCAGAATAACTAATGCCAAGATTAAGGAAGACATTTTTGTTGGTCTACAAATCAGACAGGTCATTAGTGACAGGCCATTCAAAGAACTTCTAGTGGGACCGGAGAAAATTGCAAGGAAAGCATTCAAAGATGTTGCTGCAAATTTTCTTGGAACTACGGAGCTCCAAACCATGTGTAGCTAATTGACAACATGCTTCAAGCATACAAAATGATGAAGTGCAACATGTCACTAAATACTTATTTTCTGCATTCTCATTCATACTTCAATTTTGGTGCCGTCAGTAATGAGCATGGTAAAAGATTTCATCAGGATATTGTGGTCAAGGAGAAACAATATCAGGGCAACTGGAATCCACCAATGCTGGCCAATTATTGTTGGATACTTAGGCAAGAAGCCTCAGACACTGAATACAAATGAAAATCACCAGCAAAACATTTTTAGCTTGGTTGAACTATTGAACAGCGTCAGCATCATTATGCAATTAAGTGCATTGAGTTACTATTGTCTTGCCGTCAGCTTGAACCAGTCTGTCCATTCTCCTCTGACCTCTCTCATCCACAGAATGCTGATCACTTCATATTTCTTTTGTTTTTTGCACCATTCTCTATAAACAGATTAAATATTTGCATTAACAAGTAGGTGGATAGGTGAATCTGATAAAGAGGACACTGAGTGTATTTTTGGGAATGATTTGCTCATTTTCCATCTGCATCTGTTTTCCAACTATGGCAGATAAAGCTGCCCTAGCACCTCCCCACACAGATGTTGCAGGAACTAAATAATCTCTTTTCTCATTCGAGATACTTGCAGGTTATTCCCAACATTTCTAACTTTATTTCACATTGGGAAAACATAACCATGGAAGCAGAATTCTACAGGATCAGGCAGGAATAAGGTCTCCTTTCAAGCTCTTACAAACTATCTAAACAACAATACTTCAGGTGAATGTTACTTTCTAGGCAACTTGTAACAAGCTTATAAAGAAAGTCTTTCTGCGTTATTTACAATGTCATTACCAGCAGCACAAAGGAAATCTCCCCCTTCGTGTTTATTACATTTTTACATATAGCACCAGTTGAACAGGATTCAGTCCTTAGTCAGTATCCCAACAAACAACAGTTTATTTCATTTAGCTCTTAGATCAGTTCAGTACTGATTGCACTCAATATTCATTTAGAGAAGTAGGTAATCAGCTTAACCTACCGTGCATTTTATTCTTTTTAAACTTCACAGTCATGCACAGTACTGTGAAAAAATCATCAGCACATGCAATATATATAGCTAAGGTACCTATGTCTTTTGCACTGTACTGTATGTATCAACGTGGAGTGGAGAACGAGTCTGCAAATCTGGTGGGAGTAAAGGATGTTGGGAATGGTGAGGGTGGAGCCCCATGGGAGGAGTGTGGGACAGGTGGCAGAGAAGGAGGGCCAAGGGCTGGTGGGAGAAGGTGATGCAGGTGTAGACACACTCAGCCCTGAAACACCAGGCAAGGTCATTTGATTCCAAACAATTGGTTTATTGATCATTACAGAATGTCTCTCTGGTGCTTTCCACACCCCCTCTCTCCCTTCCCCTTTTCCCAACCATGATTCCTCCCCCTGCCCCCTTCCCACTCTCAGTCCACAATAGAGACCCAGATCAATATCAGGTTTATCTTCGCTCACGTAATCATCATCATCAACATTATGTGCCGGGTCGTGTGATGTGGGCAATCATGGTCTCATGATTATTCTTGGGAAATTTTTCCACAGAAGTGGTTTGGCCTTTGCCTTTTTCTGCCTTTTTCTACAGGATGGGTGACTCCAACCACTATCAATATTTTTCAGAGATTGTCTGCCTGGCATCAGTGGTCACATAACCAGGACATGCAATATGCACCGGCCATCCACCGCCTGCTCCCATGGCTTCACGTGACCCTGATCAGAAGGTTAAGCAGGTTCTACACTTTGCCCAAGGGTGACCTGCAGGCTAGTGGAGGGAAGGAGCACCTCACACCTCCATTGGTAGGGACGTATCTTCACCCTGCCACCCAAACACTCACATCCGTCATGAAATTTGTTTTTTTTTTGTTTTTGCAGCAGCAGTTCAGTGCAATAGATAGATAGATAGATAGATACTTGATTCATCCCCATGGGGAAATTCAACATTTTTTCCAGTGTCCCATACACTTATTGTAGCAAAACTAATTACATACAATACTTAACTCAGTATAAATATGATATGCATCTAAAATCACCCTCTCAAAAAAAAAACATTAATAAATAGCTTTTAAAAAGTTCTTAAATAGTTTACTAAAATACATTGAATGGTAACTTAAGCTCAGTCCTAACCCCAGCACTTTACCATATCTTGCCCCTGGTGGTTGAATTGTAAAGCCGAATGGCATTGGGGAGTAATGATCTCTTCATCCTGTCTGAGGAGCATTGCATCGATAGCAACCTGCCGCTGAAACTGCTTCTCTGTCTCTGGATGGTGCTATGTAGAGGATGTTCAGGGTTTTCCATGATTGACCGTAGCCTACTCAGCGCCCTTCGCTCTGCTACCGATGTCATACTCTCCAGTTCTGTGCCCACGACAGAGCCCGCCTTCCTTACCAGCTTATTAAGACGTGAGGCGTCCCTCTTCTTAATGCTGCCTCCCCAACACGCCACCACAAAGAAGAGGGCGCTCTCCACAACTGACCTATAGAACATCTTCAGCATCTCACTACAAACATTGAATGACGCCAACCTTCTAAGGAAGTACAGTCGACTCTGTGCCTTCCTGCACAAGGCATCTGTGTTGTCAGTCCAGTCTAGCTTCTCGTCTAACTGCACTCCCAGATACTTGTAGGTCTTAACCTGCTCCACACATTCTCCATTAATGATCACTGGCTCCATATGAGGCCTAGATCTCCTAAAGTCCACCACCATCTCCTTGGTCTTGGTGATATAAAATTATATAAAATATATAAAATTACTACTGGACTGTGCAAAAGTCTTAGCCAACCTAGGTATATGTCTGTGCCTAATACTTTTTACAGTACTGTAGATCAGATAAAGGAAAATAATGCTTGAAATTCTCATTTCAGATCAGGTAAATGTTTGGGATTCCAAAACATTTCTTATCTAAGAACAGTGTTTTCTGTGTCCTGTGATGTTTTGTGTGATATGCATGCTTCACACTACTGTCTTTTTTTCTTGCAGGAGATGGACCCACTGTGTTACTTTGCTACTTGGGAAACTGAAGTTATTTCCTGCAACTTGTAACAATTTTGTTTTAATACTTGCTGCACGTGATCATCGTTTTCTTTATAACTTTCCATGTTACCGAGGCATTAGTCTGGTAATAATTCAAATATATTAAGGGTTACAAAAACAGCCAAGAAACTGTGATTACAGTTAGTGGTGGTGCGATCACTCGATTTGAGTATGAAGTTCTCTCAAGGGGTTATTCCCATGATGGAGAATACCTGCGTGTGGCTTTGTTCAACGTCGGGAGGCCGATGCACGGGCAGCCACCACACAGTCATTGACAGATCAGGGTCAGGGCCCAGTGGCATGGAATGCAAGATGAGGGGGGACCCTTCACCGCTGTAGCTTTCCTCTGTCTTCATCTGCCACTGCGATGGGTCATCGTCTTCTGCCATCTCCACCACTGAGGTCTTGGTTCGATTGCTCTTTGTCTGGAACCTCCCACGTGACCTTCCCGCCAAGGGTGACCCTACCAGGAGCTACGCATCAGACAACATTGCCCTTGGGATCTGTGGAACTCAAAACCTCCCCACCACAACAAGATGACAATCCTTGGAGAAGGATTACTGCTACATTGCTGCACATAGAGTCGGAATCAGAATCAGGTTTATTATCACCAGCATGAGTCCTGAAATTTGTTAACTTAGCAACATAACTTCAATACAATACATAATATAGAAGAAAAATATAAAAAATAAATAAGTTACTGTATATGTAAATTGAATAGATTAAAAATTGTGTAAAAACAGAATTACATATATTAACAAAGTGAGTTAGTGTCCAAGGTTTTAATGTCCATCTAGGAATCAGATGACAGAGGGGAAGAAGCTGTTCCTGAATCACTGAGTGTGTGACTTCAGGCTTCTGTACCTCCTACCTGATGGTAACAGTGAGAAAAGGGCATGCCCTGGGTGCTGGGGGTCCTTAATAATGGACAATGTCTTTCTGAGACACCGCACCTTGAAAATATCCTGGGTACTTTGTAGGCTAGTACCCAAGAACGAGCCAATTAAATTTATGACCCTATGCAGCTTCTTTCGGTCCTGTGCAGTAAGCACCCCCCCCCCCCCCCCCCGTATCAGACAGTGATGCAGCCTGTAGAATGCTCTTCACAGTACATCAATAGAAGTTTTTGAGTGTTTTTATTGACATACCAAATCTCTTCAAACTCCTAATGAAGTATAGCCGCTTTCTTGCCTTCTTTGTAACTACATGGATATGTTAGGACCAGATTAGGCCCTCAGAGGTCTTGACACCCTGGAACTTGAAACTTCACTCTCTCCACTTCTGATCCCTCTATGAGGATTAGTACGTGTTTCTTCGTTTTACCCTTCCGGAAGTCCACAATCAACTCTTTCGTCTTACTGACGTTGAGTGCCAGGTTGTTGCTGCAGCACCACTCCACTAGTTGGTATAAATCGCTCCTGTACGCCATCTCTTCTCCATCTGAGATTCTACCAACAATGGTTGTATCAACAGCAAACTTGTAGATGGTGTTTGAGCTATGCCTAGCCACACAGTCATGGGTATAGAGAGTGTTGAGCAGTGGGCTAAGCACACACCCTGAGGTGCACTAGTGTCGATCTTCAGCAAAGAGGAGATATTATCACCAATTCACATAGGTTGTACTTTAATGTTGCTAATTTCATTAAGAATGCCTGCAAATATGTACCTATGGCTCAAAAAAACAAATTGTACTTATTGCAAAACTGCCACTTCTGGACCACATTTATAGTAGCTCTTTTTGGACTAGATTTTACAATCTGCAACAATAATTAGGTGAAAAAAATGACAAAACAACTTGGTAAAAATCTCTGCTTGTTCACATTTGTAATTTGTGATAATGTTTAAGAATTATCGCAAGGCAATTAAGCCGCTAATAAAGGAATTATAAATTGAAAATTGTCCAATTACTAATTTTCATAATTAAGCTTAAACCATCTGAGGTAGTTAAGTAATTGAACTAATTATAGCATTTTTATATTGTAACAATATAATCTGTGACACAACAGAAAAGGCATAAAACTTTGTCACAAATCTATTACAACATTTTGCACTTCTTTTATTACTCCGAGAGGTGATTTCATCAGACGAAGTCTAAAGCAGTGATTTCCAACCTGGGGTTCAAGGACCACTTACTTAATGGTATTGATCAATGGCATAAAGAAGCTTTGGAACCCCTGGTCTAAAGCAAGATAGGCAATCTGGACGCACAAAAACATAGAAGACTGAGAGGAGATTTGACAGAAGTATATAAAATTATGAAAGGTGTAGATAGGGTAAGTGCAAGCAGGTTTTTTCACTGAAGTTGGGTGAGACTACAACCAGAGTTCATGGGTTAAGGATGAAAAATGAAAAATTTAAGGGGAACATGAGCGGAAACTTCTTCACTCAGGATCGCGAGAGTGCGGAATGAGCAGCAGGCACAAGTGGTGCATGCAAGCTCGATTTCCACGTTTAAGGGAAGTTTGGATAGGTACGTTAATAGAAGGTGTATGGAGAGCTATGGTCCCGATGCAGGTTGATGTGACTAGGCAACTTAAATGATTTGATACAAAATAGATAGGCTGAAGAGTTGATAACTCATCAGGGGTGATTGATAAGTTCGTGGCCTAAGGTAGAAGGAGATGAATTATTAACTTCAAACTTTCTGCATTTTCACTCTCAAAGAGTTGACCTGCAAGTGCATGTAACGAGAGCTGTATAACTCATCTCCTTCTACCTTAGGCCACAAACTTATCAATCACCCCGCTGTGGACACTTTCTGGAGGTCCAAAATCCGTATGCTCCACATCTGCTGGACTAAGTGTGTAAATGTAGGAGGGGACTATGTTGAAAAATAAATGTGCTAGATTTTCTAAAATTGACTCCTTCTATGTTAAGCCATGAACTTATCAATCACCCCTTGTATTATTGAACATTGTTGAACATACCGAAGTATTTTAAACAGCATGTTTTAAATGATTGAGACTTTACCGATCACTTGGAGTATTGTGAGCAGTTTTGGGCACCTTATCTTAGAAAGGATGTGCTGAAACTGGGGAGGGTTCAAAGGCTCAGAAAGATGATTCCAGGATTAAGCGACTTGTCACCTGAAGATGGTTCTGGACTTGTTTTCACTAGAATTCAGAAGAATGAGGGGTGAGCCCATTGAAACCATTGAATGGTGAAGGTCATGATAAAGTGGAGAGGATGTTGGGAGCATCAACGACCAGAGAGGCCTCAGGATAGAGGGTTGTCATTTTACACCAGAGATTAGCCAGAGAATGGTGGATCTGGGGAATTCTTTGCCATAGGCAGCTGTGGAGGCCAAGTCTCATGCATATTTAAGGCCGAGGGTGATAGATTCTTGATTGGTCAGAGCATGAAGGGATATGAGGAGAAGACAGGAGATTGGAGCTGAGAGGAAACTTGGATCAGCCATGGAGCAGACTCGATGGGCTAAATGATATAATTCTGCTCAGATATCTTATGGTTCTGTTTGAAAATGTGTAATTTGCACTAATTGATGCAAAGTAGAACCAGAATTCCTTTAAAAACTTGTGGATGTGATAAACAGACAGACAGACATACTTTATTGATCCCAAGGGAAATTGGGTTTCGTTACAGTCGCACCAACCAAGAAGAGTGTAGAAATATAGCAATATAAAACCATAAATAATTAAATAATAATATGTAAATTATTCCAAGTGGAAATAAGTCCAGGACCAACCTATTGGCTCAGGGTGTCTGACACTCTGAGGGAGGAGTTGTAAAGTTTGATGACCACAGGTAGGAATGACTTCCTGTGACGCTCAGTGTTGCATCTCGGTGGAATGAGCCTATGGCTGAATGTACTCCTGTGCCTAACCAGTACATTATGGAGTGGATGGGAGACATTGTCCAAGATGGCATGCAACTTGGACAGCATCCTCTTTTCAGACACCACCGTCAGAGAGTCCAGTTCCACCCCTACAACATCACTGGCCTTACGAATGAGTTTGTTGATTCTGTTGGTGTCTGCTACCCTCAGCCTGCTGCCCCAGCACACAACAGCAAACATGATAGCACTGGCCACCACAGACTCGTAGAACATCCTCAGCATTGTCCGGCAGATATTAAAGGACCTTAGTCTCATCAGGAAATAGAGACGGCTCTGACCCTTCTTGTAGACAGCCTCAGTGTTCTTTGACCAGTCCAGTTTATTGTCAATTCGTATCCCCAGGTATTTGTAATCCTCCACCATGTCCACATTGACCCCTTGGATGGAAACAGGGGTCACCACAACAGATAGGTCTGGTGCATCGTTCATTATTTTACAATCAAAATGTCTAAATCCTGATGTAGCAACAATCCACAGATATTAAGATCATGAGAACAAAGACACCTACCAGAAAATGTCGGCACAAGTGGAAGTATAAGACCTGAATTTGTAGGAACAGAATTGGGTAATTTGGCCCATCAAGTCTGCTCCATGCCTGACTTATTTTCTGTCTCAACTCCATTCTCCTGCCTTCTCCCCATAACCTTTGATGCCTTTACTTATCAAGAATTTATCAAACTCCACTTTAAATGCTCCCAAAGGCTTATTCTCCACAGACGTTTGTGGCATTGTATCCTACAGATTCTCCACCATCTGGCTCAGAAATTCCTCCTCATCTCTGTCCTAAAGGAATCTATTCTGAGACTGCATGAGACTCTCCCACTATTGAAGACAATCTCTCCATAAACATTCTAACTAGGTCCTTTGATATTTGGTAGGTTCCAATGATAGGTCTCATTGAAAACTACAGAATGATGAAAGGCAATTGAATTTAATTTAATTGGACTGATTCTATTACCTACATCCAAAATATACATGAGGAGTAAAAATGTTTACATTACATCTCCGTGTTAAAGTGCAATGTGCAATTACAGTAATTTTTAATAAATATTATGTACAACAGGATAGTCAATATGACATGGAAATACTGTTGTGTCAGCATGAATTAATCAATCTGATGGCCTAATGGAAGAAGCTGTCCCAGAGTCTGTTGGTCTAGGCTTTTATACTGCAGTACCAGGCCCGTTTCCTGGATGGTAGCAGCTGGAACAGTTGGTGGTTGGGTGACTTGGGTCCTCAATGATCCTTCAGGCCCTTTTTACACACCTGTCTCTGTAAATGTCCTGAATAGTGGGAAGTTCACAACTACAGCTGGGCTGTCTACATCACTCTCTGCAGAGTCCTGCGATTGAGGGAGGTACAGTTCCCATAACAGGCAGTGTTGCAGCCAGTCAGGATGCTCTCAGTTGTGCCCCTATAGAAAGTTCTTAGAATCTGGGGGGCCATAACCAAACTTCTTCCTCAAACCACTGTATGAGGTGAAAGAGGCGCTGTTGTCAAGTCAAGTCACTTTTTACTGTCATTTCGACCATAACTGCTGGTACAGTATACAGTAAAAATGAAACAATGTTTTTCAGGACCATGGTGCTACATGCAAAAGCTACACTGAAGTACTGTACATAAAAACAACACAGAAAAAAAACTACACTAGACTACAGACCTAACCAGGACTGCATAAAGTGCACAAAACAGTGCAGGCAATACAATAAATAATAAACAAGACAATAGGCACTGTAGAGGGCAGTAAGCTGGTGTCAGTCCAGACTCTGGGTATTGAGGAGTCTGATAGCTTGGGGGAAGAAACTGTTACATAGTCTGGTCGCGAGAGCCCGAATGCTTCGGAGCCTTTTTCACCACACAGCCAGTATGTACAGACCACGTGAGATCCTCAGAGATGTTTATGCTGAGGATCTTAAAGCTGTTCACCCTCTCAACCCAAAACACGTTGATGTCTATAGGGGCCAGCCTGTCTCCATTCCTCCTGTAGTCCACAACCAGCTCCTTTGTTCTTGTGATATTGAGGGAGAGGTTGTTTTCTGTACACCACTGTGTCAGGATGATAGAATAGATAGAATGGATGAGGAGGGGATGTTTCTATATGGTAGGTGAGTTTAGGACAAGAGGGCATAGCCTCAGAATAGAGTGATATCCATTTAGAATGGAGATGAGGAGGAATTTCTTTAGCCATGGGAGGCAAGTCTGCAGAAACTGTAGCTGTGGAGGTCAGGTCATTGAGTGTACTTAAAGTGGAGGTTGATAGGTTCTTGATTAGTCATGGGGAGATTCCAGGTGAATGGGATTGAGAGGGAAGATGGATCAGCCACGATGAAATAGTCGAAGACTCGAGGGGCCGAATGGCCTAAATCTGCTCTTAACTCTTATGGTCTTATGGACTTTCTTGTAAACTCCAGTAAGTACTGGCAGAGCCATCAAATGCTCCTCATACATTAACCCTTTCATTCCCAGGATCATTCTTGTAAACCTCACCTGGTCCACTTCAACGCTAGTACATACTTTCGTAGATATGAGGTCCATACTGCTCTCAACAGCATAAGATTTTCACACCCAATCCAACAAGAGCAAAAAATAAACCTTGCCCTACAATCAATGAGTTAATAATTGTTTGAACACAGTCTGTATCAACTGAAACTTTATTGTAGAAAGGGAACTGTACTGTGAACATTTTTTATTCTCATGAAAGAATATATAACTTTTTAAATTGACAATGGTCCAATGTAACAAGCTCCACTTCATCAATCATATGCCTAAATTCTTGTCACTTTGACCAAAGTAAATTATAGTCACATGGTAAATGTACCAAGCTATATGGATCACTGCTTTCACAAACTGCGCTGATTTTAGTTAAAAACTGCCATGACAAGCAATTGCATCTCCAGAACCTTCTGAAACAAAAAAACTGTAACTAAACTTAAACCTGATAGCATTACACACTATTTCAGTGACATATCAATGACAGGTTTGGCTTCCTTCACAAATTACGGACAACACAATCACTTAAACCTCTTCACAAAGTAATGTAAAATTATTGAGTAATGAGTTGCAATGATTTGTATTGAAAATAGAAGACCACATGTCACATAATTTTGAGATATTCAATAATAAAAGCTCCAATTATTCAGAACATCCAATGAAAAATTCTGCAGATGCTGGAAATCCAAAGCAACGTACAGAAAATGTTGGAGGAACTTAGCAGGCCAGGCAGCATCTGTAGCAATTAATAAACAGTCAATGTTTCAGATCCTGTAGAAAGGTTTTGGCCCAAAACACCAACTGTTTATTGATTCCATAGCTGCTGCCTGGCCTGCTGAGTTCCTCCAGCATGTTGTACGTGTTCCAGTGAATGCAGATAATTGAGATTGCGATCTGTCATAAATTTGAATTAATCAACATCGTATTTTTTTGTCTTCATGGGGAAATTGTCGTATGGTTAAGTTTTGCAAGTTACCTGCCAGGAGTGGGTAGCAGGGTGGAGATATGTCTCTACCAAAGGAGGCGAAAGGTGCTCCTTCCCTCCACTAGCCTGCAGGTCACCTTTGGGCAAGGTGTAGAACCTGCTCACCACCCCCCGCCAGTCAGGGTCACATGAAAGCATGGGAATAGGCAGTGGGTGGACATGTGAGCAAATGGCGCATATCAGAAGTTCTTGTTATATGATGCCAGACCGACCATCTCTGAAGAGTATTGATAATGTATTGGCATTGCATTGGTATTGGAAGAATATTGGCAGCCCAGCTGACAGACATATTCAACATTTTTCTGGATCAATCCACTGCCCCCCCCCCCCCCCCCCGGTTTTCAAGGTGGCAACCATCATTTATTTCAGTGCCAAAGAAGGCGACAGAAACCTGCCTCTCAGTAACCTAACTAGCATCTGATGGCTTCAACATCAACCATTATGAAATGCTTTGAGTGGTTGGTCATGGAGCACATTAAAGCCTTTCTCCCGGCCACATTGGACCTTTTCCAGTTTGCTTATTGCTCAGATCGCTCCACTGACGATGCAGTAGCCTCTGCCCTCCTCTCTGTCCTGTCCCACCTGGAAAATGGGGTCTCAGATGTGAGACTGTTGTTATAGATTTCATTTTGGTGTTCAATGCCATCATACCCCAGAAACTGGTGGAGAAACTGTCCTCACTGGGTCTCAAAGCCTTCCTCTGCTATTGGGTGCTGCACTTAACAGTAAGGCCACAGTCAGTCTGTGTGGGCAGCAGCATCTCTTGTCACTTTACGCTGAGCACTGGTGCTCCCAAAGGCTGTGTGCTTGGCCCACTAGTGTTCACACTGCTGATGCACGACTGCGTCACAGGGTCCAGCTCAAACCGTTTCGTCAAGCTAGCGGATGACACAACAGTGGCTGGCCTTATCAAGACTGATGATGAGGTGGAGCATCGAGAGCAAGTGAAGCGGTAGGTTGGATTGATGTGAGAAGAACAACCTAAGCCTGGATGTGGAGAAGACAAAGAAAATCATTATGGACTTCAGGAAGGTGCAGATGAACCTTCCCCCTTTGCTTCTGACCTGGTCCCTTAATATTACCTTGCTGAGGCACAGCAGCGCCTCCACTTTCTATGAAGATTGAGGCAAGCAAGGCTACCCCCTCCCCCACCCATCTTAACTGTACCATTGGACAGCATCTCCGTCTAGTATGGGAGCAATCGAGCATCAGACCAGAAGTCTCTACAAAGGTCTGTGAGAACAGCTGAGAGGATCACAGGGACCTCGCTACAATCAATCGGAGTTGTTTATCAGGAGCACTAAACTTAGTATTATTAAGGATCCCGCTCATTCATCCAGCATCCTCTCTGACTTTCTACTATCAGGCAGGAGACTATGATGCTTAAAAACAAGAACGGTCAGCATAGGAAACAGTTTCTTCCCCAAGGCCATTTGAGTTCTGAACTCCCTACCGCATCATATTCAAAGTGTCATGGGTTAATTTGTCTCTACCTTACAATATTTAATATTAATGTAGTTCGTTATTTATGTATGATTCATCTGTAGATCTTCCCCTTACCTTCATAAGTTATCATGTGTTATGTGTACCATTGTGCTTTACACCCTGGTTTGTTTCTATATACATTCTATGGTTATATACGTTATAAACATGTATATAGTTAAATGACAATAAACTTGACTTGACTTGACTAATGGCTGGGGTCACCTCATACATATACGTCACCACATGAAACCCTGGGATTCACTTTCTCGCAGCATACTCAGCAAATCCAAGGACCATAATGGAATCAATGACAGACCACATCCAAGAGAACAGACAAACAACCAGCATGCAGAAGGCAACAATACAAAAGAAAATAAAATACTAATAATAAATAAAATAAGCAATAAATATCAAGAACATGAAATGGATCCTTGTAAATTGTTCATAGGCTGTGGAAATGGTTCGGTGATGGGGCAAGTGAAGCTGCGTGAATAAAAACAGTCTTTTAGAAAGGGCGTTCTGCTTGTATCATCATCATCATTATGTGTCATTCTGTTTGACATCTACAGAGAGTCTGCAGAGGGATATAGATAAATTAAGTGAGTGGGGAGGGGTCTGGCAGATGGAATACACTATTGGTAATTGCCAGGTCATCTACTTTGGAAGGAAAAATGAAAGCAGGTTATTATTTAAAAGGTAGAAATTGTAGCATGCTGCTCTGCAGGGGGACTTGGGAGTGCTTGTGCATGAATCACCAAAGGTTAACTTGCAGAAGCAGCAGGCTATCAGGAAGGCAAATGGGATGTTGGCCTTCATTGCTAGAGGGACTGAATTTAAGAGCAGGGAGGTTATGTTGCAACTGTACAGGGTACTGATGAGGCCGCACTTGGAGTACTGCGTGCATTTCTGGTCTCCATACTTGAGGAAGGATATACTGGCTTTGGAGGCGGTGCAGAGGAGGTTCACCAGGTTGATTCCAGAGATGAGGGGAGTTAGACTTTGAGGAGAGATTGCATCATCAGGGACTGTACTCACTGAAATTCAGAATAATGAGAGGATATCTTATAGAAACATATAAAATCATGAAAGGGATAGATGAGATAGAGGCAGGAAAGTTCTTTCCACTGGTAGGTGAGACTAGAACTAGGGAACATAGCATCAAGATTCATGGGAGTAGATTTAGGATGGAGATGAGGAGAACTACTTTCCCCAGAGAATTCTCTGCCCAATTTAATCAATGGAGGCTACCTTAGTAAATATATTTAAGGTAAAATTGGACAGATTTTTGCATAGTAGGTGAATTAAGGGTTATAGGGAAAAGGCAGGTAGGTGGAGATGAGTCCATGGTCAGATCAGCCATGATCTCATTGAATGGCAGAGAAAGCTCGATGGGCCAGATGGCCTACTCCGGCTCCTATTTCTTATGTTCTTACATAGGCAATGATGGTCTTTGACCATAATTGTACTTGGCAAATTTTTCTACAGAAGTGTTTTACCATTGCCTTCTTCTGGGCAGTGCCCTTACAAGATGGATGACCCCAGTCATCATCAATACTCTTCAGAGATCATCTGCTTGGTGTCAGTGGTGCATAACCAGGACTTGTGATCTGTACCGGCTGCTCGTACGACCATCCACCACCTGCTCCCATGGCTTCACATGACCCTGATTGGGGAGGAGGGCTAAGCAGGTGCTAAGCCTTGCCGAAGGGTGGAGGCCAGCAAATGGGAGGAGAATGTCTCATCTCCTTTTGTAGAGACATATCTCCACCTGTCACCCATTGTGCTTGTATAGTATTTCCAAGAGTGTAGATATAATGAGAAATTAATCTTTTAGTGCTTGAGCAATAACCATTTTGCCAAATCACACTGAGGTAGATTGTGAGGTCAAGAGTCTATTTTATCACACTTGGGAATCACTTAATAGTCTTATAACAATGGGTTGAAGTTATCCTTGAGCATGGTGGTAAGTGCAAGTAAACTGAATAATGCTTACTTCATTGGGAAACTGTATCGGCCACTCACAGGGAACCAGCGTTAACATTGTCCTCATATACAGCCCATATATATGGCTCTGAGTTCTGCGTCAAGCTAGCAATGCAGCAGTACTACCTCAGTCCGACAGCAAATACTGGAGGTGTCCACTCTGCTAACGACAGTATAAACAATGCTTTGCTCCACAGAACAAACATGATCATCAGGGCACAAAGCCTTCTGTGTAAAAACCACTGCACTCCTCAGCTTCTCATGGAGTCTAGACAATTCAGTGCTTCCCTCCAAGAAAAAAAAATCACACTGTAACGGACAACACAGTTCCTCTTGGCAGTGAAAGAAAACAGACAAAAGTTCAGCTTCCTGGTGCATGTATGCTGCTGTCAGCACAATGGAGACAATATAAAATCACCTCATGATCTCAGTAATCAACAGCTGCTCTAGAAAGGAAGAAGTTTGTACTGCTTTGTTAAAGTTGATGGACAGCCTCAGCAGCCTAACTCCAGTACCACTGCAATATACCTCAGTGTCCCAGAACGGCATAATAAAAAGCGTCATTACATTGTCAATTGTTTAAAGAAACACACAGTGAAATGGGTCATTTGCGTTAACAACCAATGCAATCTGAAGATGTGCCGGGGCCAGCCTCCAAGTTCCAGCTCATATTCCGGCACCAAAATAGCACGCCCGCAATCTGCAATGATCAGCAGAATAACATACAACGTCAGCAACTAAACAAAATAACAAGAGCAAAACAAGCCCCTTTTCTCTCAACACCTCCCCCCCACCAAAGTCAGGCTACCTCCGGGCCTTTGGCCTCCAGTGGGTTCAGAGACTCACAGACATTGAACCTCCAACTTAGTCCAAGGATTTCGACCATCGGGCCTCGACTTCCAGACTTATTAACTGGATTTCAACTTCTGGGCTTCTGCCTTTAATATTAATCTTAGGGCTCATGATCACGAACTTGATCAAGATCATGAACACCAAGTGTCAAACTTGACACTCACATGGATCTGTGACCCTAGCATTTGCTGACCTGGGTGCCTTTGTGCCTCCTGCCCACACAGATCACCAGTTTTGGGACTTGCTGAACTGTGTGGTCACCAAACCTTGTCTCCTGTCACTGATCATGCAGATTGCTGACCTTCATCTACAGCAGCTGCTGACCCACAGTCATCTACGTGGATTACTGTCCTTTGACCATGGAGTGCCCTGACCTGGGCTCCAACCACCAGTGCTTGCCCTTGACTCTTCATTAACTGCCCCTGACCTCTAACTCCCCTCATCCATGTCCTTAAACCCTAACCTGTCCCTAAGATCCCCCACTGTCCCAAAACCATCCCGATGAATCCAAATAACAACTAAGTCTGAGGCACAACCTTGAAAGACATCACAGCTTTGTACCTTCTTGAATAGGTCCTGAATTTTCAGGGCAGTATCAGTGCAATCACTTGCCATTTAAATACACTGACAGATAGTGAATCCACTTCTGGTTAACTGTCCAATGGTTACCTCCCTAGAGTATGAAAATTCCTGGCTATCAAATCCATGTGTTTGACTACCTTTTGTATTCCATAAGATACCAGTGACAAAATGGTACTTGGCAGTGTCAAAGCAACAGCAGAGGATCATCTTTTCTTCCTTTCCTGCGTCCTCTTGGGTTGGACAAATGGGAAGGTTGCAATGAAAAGGAAAAAGTTAATAGTGAAGGGTTGATATTAGTAAGAGGGGCACTTTGTAGACACCCACATGGAGAACAGAGCATTGTAATAGGGTGAGGGAAAGATTTGAAAGGACAGATTCGGCATGGGCTGCAGGCTCCATGGCAACCATTTTCATGACGGCCCACACCTGACCTCCAACCAAACCACAAGTTGGATCTAAAATTGTCATTCTTAATCCACTAAGCCAGGCATTTGTTCCATGCAAATGAAAATCAAGAACATGCAGAAAATGGAGATCTGAAATTATAAACAGAAAATCCTAGAAGCCCTCAGCAGATCAGGCAACATCTGTGGAAAGAGGATCAGAGTTGACATTTCAGGTCGAAGGCCCTTCATCAGAAAGGGAAAAAGAGAGATAAGAAGTTAATTGTAGGTTGCTGACTCTCTGCCAAAAGTGGGATATTTAGATACAGTTCATCTGAAGCCACTGTGGGATATGTAGCTGTTTCGGAAGTGGTGATGTTGCATTACTGGTGATGTTATGAAGCTCTAGGATTATCATCATCGTCATTATGTACCATGTCGAATGACATAGGCAGTCATGGTCTATCACCATGATTGTTCTTGGCAAATTTATTCTGCAGAAGTGGTTTGCCATTGCCTTCTTCTGGGCAGTGTCTTTACAAGATGAGTGACCCCAGCCTTTATCTATAACTCAGACATTGTCTGCCTGTTGTCAGTGGTCGCATAATCACAAGTTGGGATGTGCATCAGCTGCTCATACAATCATCCACCACCTGCTCCCATGGCTTTGCATGACCCTGACTGGGGGATTAAGAGGTGTAACACCTTGCCCATGGGTGACCTGCAGGCTACCAGAGGGAAGGAGCACCCTACACCTCCTTTAGATAAAGACATTTCTCTACCCCACCACCCTTTTACGGGATAAGTTGACCAAATGAGTCCAGGTAAGATTTGTTTCGGAGCACTTAGTCCGAGTCTGCATTAACTTGTTCCTGCAAAAATTTAATTTGGGCACCTGTACCCTCACCACTTTGTTTCAAGATGGTGTGACCTCCTAGTTCAGAGCACCTCATTCACCAGAACACTGAGTTTCCCATCTGTTAGTGTGTGAGTGCACTCCCAGCTGGACATCCTTAATGGTCACATCATCTTCAATCTCTGAAAACACTTTCAGCAGTGGTTTAACATCTTTTAAGATTGGGCTCCTTGATGTTGCATAGCGCAGTAGCAGTTTCATTTGTACTTAGCTCAAATTCAAGTTCAGTTTATTGTCATTCAACCATACACACGTATACCACCAAACAAAACAATGTTCCTCCTGACCAAGGTACACAGCACAGTACATACAACTCTGTTCCACGGGGCAACTGAGGAAGACCCAAGTGCAGGACACTAGCACGTCAACTGAGTTGGGGATGCTGGCGTAGACATGAACGTAGAACAGCAAACCAGAGAAATCTTGACAAGGAGATGGGATTTACAGGGACTATCCTGAAACTAGAGCTGACTTAGAACTAACGGTTCTAGTCAGAAAAAAGGAACGAAGTATCACACGAGAATAGACCAACAAACTGGCAACCTGTAATAGTGACGCCATCGTACTTACTTCACAGTCTCTGATGAAAACCAAGTGTATTGTAATTAAGTAAACTAGCAGCAATTGGAAATCTAATGACTGAAATTCGGGCATAATCAGGGAGAAAGGAGCGTTAAAGGGGAACAGCCAATCAGAACCATGACAAACACATGCACAAATGTACACATGTATACCACCAAATGAAACAATGCTCCTTTGGACTAAGGTGCACAACACAGTACATATACCTCACACACACAATACATGAAGTAATACTACTGCAAGTAAATTAACAAATAATAAAGTGCATTTACGATGCAGGTTAAAAGTAAACAGACTTGTGTGGTCTCTCTCTCACACACATACACCATGCTCAGTCCACTGCTGTTCACTCTGCTGACCCACGACTGTGCAGCAACACACAGCTCGAACCATGTCATCAAGTTCGCCGATGACACCACCGTGGTGGGTATCATCAGCAAGAACGATGAGTCAGCTTACAGAGAGGAGGTGCAATGGCTAACGGACTGGTGCAGAGCCAACAACCTGTCTCTTAATGTGAACAAAACAAAAAAGATGGTTGTTGGCTTCAGGAGGGCATGGAGCGACCACTCTCCGCTGAACATTGACAGCTCCTCAGTAGAGATCGTAAAGAGCACCAAATTTCTTGGTGTTCACCTGATGGAGAATCTCACCTGGTCCCTCAACACCAGCTCCATAGCAAAGAAAGCCCAGCAGCGTCTCTACTTTCTGCGAAGGCTGAGGAAAGTCCATCTCCCACCCCCCATCCTCATCACATTCTACAGGGGCTGTATTGAGAGCGTCCTGAGCAACTGCATCACTGCCTGGTTCGGAAATTGCACCATCTCGGATCGCAAGACCCTGCAACGAATAGTGAGGTCAGCTGAGAAGATCATCGGGGTCTCTCTTCCCGCCATCACGGACATTTACACTACACCCTGGATCCACAAAGGAAACAGCATTATGAAGGACCCCACGCACCCCTCATACAAACTCTTCTCCCTCCTGCCATCTGGGAAAAGGCTCCGAAGCATTCGGGCTCTCACGACCAGACTATATAACAGTTTCTTCCCCCAAGCTATCAGACTCCTCAATACCCGAAGCCTGGACTGACACCTTGCCCTATTGTCCTGTTTATTATTTATTGTAATACCGCTACTGTTTTTGTGCACTTTATGCAGTCCAGTGTAGGTCTGTAGTCTAGTATAGCTTTCTCTGTTTTTTTTTTATTACGTAATTTAGTCTAGTTTTTTGTACTGTGTCATGTAAACCATGGTCCTGAAAAACGTTGTCTCATTTTTGCTATGCACTGTACCAGCAGTTATGGTTGAAATGACAATAAAAAGTGACTTTACTTGACTTGACTTGACACACAAAGTAATGTTCAGTAGTCTTACAGCCTAGGGGAAGAAGCTATATCCCATCTTAGTCTGATTATTGTACTACAGTACTATTACGATAGTACTAGTTTGATGACAGGTGGCTATTGGGAATGTTATGTATTATGAGTCCTGACTTGTTGCTTCACTGAAGACCATAAGACCAGAATAGATGGGAGCAGAAATAGGTCTTTCAGCCCATTGAGTCTGCTTTGCCATTGTATCATTGCTGATGTATCATCCCCCTCAATCCCACTCTCCTGCCTTCTCTCTGAAACCCTTGATGGCCTTACTAATCAAGAACTTATTAACTCCTGGTTTAAATATACCCAATGGCTTGGCCTCCACAGCTGTCTGTGGCAATGGTTCACTTCTTTCCTGCTGAAAAAATTCTTACTCATTACTGTTCTAAAGGTGCATCATTGTACTCTGAGGCTGTGCCCTCTAGTCCCAGACTCCCCCACTATAGGAAACATCTTCTCCATGTCTACTCTAGCTAGGCCTTTTAATTTCAATAGGATTCAATGAGAGCCTCGAACCCCGCACTCGCACTCATTCTCCTAAACTCCAGCGAGTACTGGCCCAGAGTCATCAAACACAGAGGAAAAGCAACCGGAGGTCTCCTGTCTACTATCACTTCACTGTCTGTTTGAGCAGAAGAATTTCTTGTCTATATTTGTACTGTTAACCGCTCCACGAGATGCCTACAGACTTTCCATTTATATCCAACATTGTTGCAATTCAACATCAGCCTGGCATTTTCCTTTAGAGGAGAATGCTGAGGACAGACACCTCATTTCCCTTTCATGCTCTTGAAATGAGCTGTGAGTTGCTCTTACTTCCTCTTTCATATTTTCCTTTCAAACAAAGAAACAGTAAATCCCTAACTTTTGTGACATTTCTATTCTGATAAAGAGAGCAAGACAACACTGGTTATAATATACAATATTCAGGACATTGTGAAACTAGCAATCCATATGACACATAATCCTAAGACACTTACATACGAAGGGAATCAATTTGCTGAAATAGATTCATCCCTTACAAGACTGAGATACAGTGCAGCCCTTTGAGCCATACCACCCAGAAATTCCCCGACTTAATCCCATCATAATCACGGGACAATTTGCAATGACCAACTAACCTACCAACCAATACGTCTTTGGACTGTGGGAAGAAACCGGAGCACCTGGAGGAAACCCACACGGTCATGGGGAGAACATACAAACTGCGGCAGGAATTGGACCCTGGCTGCCTCTGTACTGTAAAGTGTTGTGCTTTGCTGACTTTGTTCTTTGCTCACTCAACTATTTCCAAGCTGCACATTGGAGAAGCAGATGCTGGCATCTGAAACAAAGTAAAAACAAGCCACTGCAGGAACTCAGTAGCTCAGGCAGCATCCCTAGAGGGAAATGGGCAGCCCACATCTTGGGTTGAGAACCTTCATCTGGATTTGGTTGGAGATCTTCCAGATGAAGGGTTGCAACTTGAAATGTTGACGTTTCAGTCTTCCCAGCCCAATGTTTAACTGTGGACTGTTCTGCCACTGGGAGAGAGAAATGTTTTCAGTAAAAAGACATAAAATTTAGAACATGAATAAAGTTCAAGCTGCATTAGGCTAAGTACAATTACAGAAGAGGTTTGAGTTGATCTAAATTATGTTAGTTTGGCTACCGGGCTTTTTTTTAAAGAATCGGGCAGCCCGGTAACATGGTGGTTAATGTAACACTTCAGCACCAGCTGGAAGATTGGAGCTCACATCCCACCACAGACTGTAAGGACTGCACACTCTCCCTGTACCATGTAGATTTCCTCCTGGTGCTCCAGTTCCTTCTCACACTCCAAAGATGTACTGGTTAGGGCTGGTGAGTTGTGGGCATTCTGTGTTGGTGGCGGAAGCTTGGTGGCATTTGCAGGCTGCCCAGCACAACCCCCACTGGTTTGATTTGATGCGAATGGTGCATTTCAATGTCCGTTTCAATGTACATGTGACAAATGGAGCTAATCTTCAGATCTTTATCTTTGCATTTTACTCCATCAGAGCACGAGTTGTAAAGACTCCTTAAAAGTGAGTCTGCTAGTTGTAGAATCAGTTCAGAACTGTGGTGAATGAATTTATCCTCACCAGCGCAGGAGCCAAATGGTTGTAGGGTAATAATAAGCCCGAAACATCCATAACGTTTTTCCCCCACAAATGCTGCTTGACCTACTGAGTTCCTCCAGCAGACTGTTCATCAATTGCAGTATCAGTTCAGAGTTGGGGTGAGGGAATTTATCATGCTGGTGCAGGAACCCAATGGTTGTAGGGTAATAATAAACCTGAAACATCTAAAATTTCTCCCCTTCCACAGATGCTGCTTGGCCCACTGAGTTCCTCCAGCATATTGCTTGTCACTCCAGATCCCAACATCTGCAGTCTCTTGTGCCTTCTCAGTCTGAAAATGTGTGGTTTTGCAAGCAGCAGAAGCTCAGTGTCTGAGGGTGAAGTAAACTTGATCCTGGACATAGGTTGAACAGTTTCTGATAAGCTTGACATCAGTCTGCACTGAGGTTTATTTAATTGATGATGATCACGCTTTGCACACTCTGTGAATTTCTTGACAGTTAAACAAACTCTTTGACTGTTTTCATGGCAGCTAATGGGAATTTTCTTACCATAGACATGCATGCACGTATTCAAATTTGTAAGTAGGTTTGGAAAAGGTTGAGGGTCCAGTCTATTTCAGTGTATGGGAAGTGGGGGGAGGACTTTAGCATTCTAATGTTTTTTCTGTCATTCATTCTTTGGGGTTTTTTTTCACTCCAGTTCATTGATGTTTGTGAAGAGTAAAGATTTCAGGTTGTATAATGCATTCTTTCTCTGACATTAAATTGAACCATTGAACCATATTTTCCACCCTCATGAATTAGAATCAGAATCAGAGTCAGGCTTAAATCATTTGCATATGTCATGAAATATTTTGTTTTATATATATATATACACACAAATGTTTGTATCTATATGGAAGAAAATGTTTCTGAATCATTGAGTTTGTGCCTTCAGGCTTCTATACCTCCTCCCTGATGTTAGCAAGGAGAAGAGGTCATGACCTGGGTGATGGGAGTTCTTAATGATGGATGCTGCTTTTTTGAGCCATAGCTCCTTGTAGATGTCCTGGATGCTGGGGAGGCTAGTGTGCATGATGGAACTGACATGACTTCACAGTTTTCTGCATTTTATTTCAATCCTATGCAGTGCTCCTCTCATCAAACCAAACGGTGATACAGCCAGTTAGAATGCTCTCCATAGTACATCTGTAATACTTTGTGGGTGACTTTGGCATCGTGCCAGACCTCCTCAGGCTCCTCATGAAGTATAGCTACTGTCGTGTCTCTTTGTAACTGTATCGATATGTTGGGCCCTGGATAGATTCTCAGAACTGTTGACACCCAGGAACTTGAAACTGCTCACTCTTTCATTTCTGATCCCTTGATGAGGACTGGGATGTGTTCCCACATCTTGCACTTTCTGAAGTCCACAGTAAGTTCTTTGATCTTACTGACGTTGATTGTAAGTTGTTGCTGTGACACCATTCAACCAGCTGATCTACCTTACTTCTGTATGCCTTCTTGTCACCATCTGAAATATATCTCAAACATCAGATCTTCCAATCAAATTACATTATTAACGTATTTTAGGGTCATGGTGTCATTGACCACTACAGCACAGAAACAGGTTCGTTAGCCCATCCAAGCCGTGCTGAACTATTAATCTGTTTACTCCCATCGATCTGCACCCAGGTCATCGTTCTCCAAATCCCTCCCATCCGTGTGCCTATCCAAATTTCTTTTACATGGTGAAATCGAATTGGTATCTACCACTTCTGCTGGCAGCTCGTCGCACCAGCCTCTGCGTGAAGAAGTTCCCACTCATGTTCCCCTTAAACATTTCATGTTTCACCCTTACACATGACCTCTAGTTCTAGACTCACCCAACCTCTGTGGAAAAAGCCTGCTTGCATTTGCCCAATCAAGTCCCCTCAAACTTTAGTGTTCCACTATCAAATCTTCCCTCATTCTCCTACACTCTAGGGAATAAACCTCTTCAATCTTTCTTATATCTCAGGTCTTCAAGTCCTGAAAACATCCTCATAAATTGTCTCTGCATTCTTTCAATCTTTCCAGATTTTAACTTGACAAAATGGTGGTGATGGTGAGAAATGTCCTTTAAGTTAGCAGACAAATCTGAATTTCTTCAAAAATGACTTAATTCTAGTATTTAAGCTTACTTGTGAAAACCCCACTTCCACCTAAATCTGCACACAAAGCCTTACAAATGGGCCACTCTTCAAGGGGAAAATATTACATTTGACTTTTGATGAACCAAAGCTTATTTTTTAATGCACACTATATCTTAATAGCATCTCAAGAGCCTTAACTACTGACCCTAGTTACAATATAAAAGCACCAGAGATTGAACAGATGACCCTCAAATGTCAACAAATCTCTCATTGTTTGTAAAATGCATTCAAGTTCGAACTAACAGAGCAAAATAAAATAAGCTGCTGGAAGAAATCACTGAGTAAAACAATATATGTGGAGGAAAGGGGATAGTTGAGACACATCAAGCTGAGACAGAAATTTTACAGGGTTTCCGACCTAGAGTCCACGGACCTTTTGCTTAATGGTATCGGTCCATGGCATGAAAAAGGATGGAAACCCTTGGTGTAGAATGAAGATGACCAACATAAAAAAAATGAGAGGGGTGGTTGATTCAGAAGCTGGTGCGTGATAGATAATATCAAATTTGTTGATAACATGGAACAATCCTTGCTCCAAATCTACTGTAGCTACCACTTCACAAAACCATAAGATACAGAAGCAGAATTAGGCCATTTGACCCATTCTCCCTTTCACTCCTGTCTTCCTGCTTCCACCTACAATCTCAATCCTGATGCAGGGTCTCAACCCAAAACGTCTAATACCCCTTTGCCCTCACAGATGATTCTTTACCCACTGAGTTATTCCAGCACTTTGCTCTGGATTCCAGAACTGCAGCCCCTTGTGACGTCAAACGAACGGATATGCAAAGCACTGATATTGTATCAAGCACCAAAAGTAGACAAGGCAATATGTATGATTCCTCCAAAAGATACTGAAGACCCTTAAGGCTAGCCTGCACCATCTCTCTGTGCTTTCGACTAACTTATATGGCTCTAATCTTTCAAAGCTTCCTTCGTATACTCAAGGGAAAATTAGGTGACAAGGGACCATAAGGCCATTCCCGTACTGGACAGACTATCTTTTGTTTTGCATGGTAACCAGCCTAATTTCTATTCAATAGTCAGGCAGTTATGCCTTCACTATCTGAACAGGCAAGAAAACAAAATTGAAGTAGCAAAGCAAGATGTAGTTCATGTTTTATTGTCATTCAGCTGTACATATGTATACAGTTAAATGAAACAATGTTCCTCTGAGGCCAAGATGCAAAACACATTACATATATCACACACAGCACATAAAATAATATTAACACAATAATATTAAAAAATAATAATAATAGTATTCTGTAGATGTATAAGTTGGCATAAAGTAGATATATGATATATAGTTAAGTTTACCATGGTATAATGCTACGTGTGCTATCATATATAATGTGTACTGGGTGTTCAGAGGTCTCACAGCCTGGAGGAAGTTCCAGTTCAAGTTTATTGTCATTCAACCATGCACATGTATGCTGCCCTAGAAGACATTCCTCCCAATCAAGATATACAACACAGTACACATAACACATAAAATAATATTTACACAAATTATAAAGTGCATATATGATACAAGTTGAAAAGTAAACAGTATGACACTACTTACACAGAATGCTGGAGGAACTCAGCAGACCTGGCAGCATCTATGGAAAAGAGTACAGTCGACGTTTCAGGCTGAGACCCTTCAATGATGAAATGTCGACTGTTTACTCTTTTCCATAGATGCTGCCTGACCTGCTGAGTTCCTCTAGCATTTTGTGTGTTTTGCTTTGGATTTCCAGCATCTGCTGATTTTCTCGTGTTTGAGTATAATGTTACTGGTGCTTCATACGTTATGAGACCTGAGTGGTGGTAGGGAGTTCAGTAGTCTCATGGCCTGGGGGAAGAAGCTGTTTCCCATACTCATAGTTCCTGTCCTAATTCTATGGTACCTCCTGCCTGATGGTTGGGGGCTCAAAGAGAGTGCTGGATGGATGGGAGGAATCATTGCTACACGGCCTTAAGGCTGATTTATACTTGTGCGTATGGGCTATGCCGTACCCTACACCATAGCCCTGATTTTCATTTCTGCGTAGGCTCTACACCGTAGCGAGCATGCATTGGTGTGCGCGAAAACACTACTAGTTGGTGGTGGGGTTTCTATGCCACTGTGTTGAGTTTCTTCGTGAAAATGCATTTCAAACATTTTCACATGTCGGCAGGTAGATTTGACGACTTGGTTCATCTATTTCGCATCGGTGTACAGACATGGCGGAGAAGAAACAATCAGAAATGCGTAGGAGGAAATACGATACTACCAAACAGACCAATCACAGTTGTTGCGGTCTGCGTCGCTGCAATGCGTGAGTTACTTTTTTGGGGAGGTGCTCGTCACCCTACAGAGTAGGGTACGGTGTAGGTACGGCGTAGGGTACACGGTACCTATGGCGTTCATGCGACGCAGAAGTATAAATCAGGCTTTACATTCCTTGCTCTTATACTACCTTCTGTCTAACATATATTTTAGCATAACATGTTAGCACATTTCTAACATCTCAGAGGTGAACCAAATCTATTATGTTTACTAAAACAAAAGTTGATGTGAGAAATGCTGAGCATTTCCTATAGCTCTGACCTGCATTTCACAGCCACTACGTGCTCCTTTGTTTCTGCTCCATTTCTCTAAATGCCCTCATTAGTCTATCAGCCAGATAGCTTCTTCAAAGACTTGGCCCCATGGCAACCCCAGCCTCTGTCTCTCAGAGATACAGTATTTCTCTTATCTTCTACTTTCCCACCATTACCCCACTGTCTCTTCAACTTAAGTCCCTTCATTTTCTCTCCTTTACGTTTCTGATGGAGGGTCAGAAAAGTCAGTTGTCTGATTTTCCACAGATGTGGTCTGGCCTGCAGAGAGCACACAGCATGCTCTGTTACTCTATCATTTCAAAAGCCCAATGCTACAATGCTTTAATTTCAAAGAATACCAAGTTTTCTAAACCAATCTGTCTGAAGTATTCGTGCTAAAAATATGAACTTTGGTTAAAAATAGCATAACTAGTACCTCAATTTTAAAATTCATTCTCCCTGTCATTATAGCTTCAGTCAAGTCATCTAGCTCAGATCTAATTAGGACAATTTCTGTCTACAGTGCCTTCCATATCATTAGGAACATTTCTTTGAATGTTCATTAATTTTCATCTCTCTTAAAGATCATCTAACTATTTTCCTGTCTAATTATTTCCCTCTTCAATTGCTTATTTTAACTTTACTTACATATCTTTGCATAAAAGCATTTTGTCAAAAGAAAAAAAATCTGACCAATTATTCCGTGGCAAAATTAAAACCGTATGAATTAAAGGGACGAGAATGCCACTTTGTTCTTTGAGCCCATTGAAAATCATGGTTGACCTTTTATCAAACTGTCTATTTCCAACACAATCCCTGGTTCCCTTGATTCTTGTAATTATGCAAAGTCTATTAATCTCTTTTATGCATTTATCCCCACATTTTGCTTCTGACTGATAACCCTTAATTCTCAATCCATGTCAATGTATTACACTCAATGCCCCGTTCTAAACTTATAGACCAATCTCTCGTGTAAGACATCAATGAAAGTCTTCTGAAAATACAAATGAATCACATCCACTTGTTCCCTTTTATCTACTGTACCAGACCACATTATCAGAGAACTCATGTAGATCAGTTAGACATGCTTTTCTTTTCATAAATTCATCCCAAAAAAGATTCAAAGATTTAAAGTACATTTATTATCAAAGTAGTCTGCAGTATAGAACCCTAAGATTCGTCTTCTCCACAGACAGCCGAGAAACAAAGAAACACCATAGAACCTAGTTGGTTGGTTGGTTGGTAACTTGATAGAAACGATCCTGAGAGGCAGGATTTACGAACATTTCGAGAGGTATAATGTGATTAGGAATAGTCAGCATGGCTTTGTCAAAGGCAGGTAATGCTTTACAAAGCTGATTGAATTTTCTGAGGATGGATGTAGAGCAGTAGGTGCAGTGAATATGGATTTCAGCAAGGCATTTGATAAGATACCCCATGCAAAGCTTATTGAGAAAGTAAGGAGGCATGGGATCCAAGGGGACATTGCCTTGTGGATCCAGAACTGGCTTGCCCACAGAAAGCAAAGAGTGGTTGTGGACAGGTCATATTCTGCATGGAGGTCGGTGACCAGTGGTGTGCCTCAGGGATCTGTTCTGGGACCCCTTCTCTTTGTGATTTTTATAAATGACCTGGATGAAGAAGTGGAGGGATGGGTTAGTAGGTTTGCTGATGACACAAAGGTTGGGAGTGCTGTGGATAGCCTGGAGGGCTGTCAGAGATTAGAACGGGACATTGATAGGATGCAAAACTGGGCTGAGAAGCGGCAGATGGAGTTCAACCCAAATAAGTGTGAGGTGCTTCACTTTGGTAGGTCAAATATGATGGCAGAATATAGTATTGATGGTAAGACTCTCAGCAGTGTGGAGGATCAGAGGGATCTTGGGGTCCGAGTCCATCGGACACTCAAAGCTGCTGCACAGGTTAGCTCTGCGGTTAAGAAGACCTATGGTGTATTGGCTTTCATCAACCGTGGGATTGAGTCTAAGAGCCAAGAGGTAATGTTGCAGCTATATAGGACCCTGGTCAGACCCCACTTGGAGTACTGTGCTCAGTTCTGGTCACCTCACTACAGGA
The DNA here is from genome assembly GCF_048418815.1 of Hemitrygon akajei. Taxonomy (NCBI): domain Eukaryota; kingdom Metazoa; phylum Chordata; class Chondrichthyes; order Myliobatiformes; family Dasyatidae; genus Hemitrygon; species Hemitrygon akajei. The sequence goes on from NC_133132.1 coordinate 163,174,096, forward strand.
AGGATTTGGAAATTATAGAAAGGGTAAAGAGGAGATCTACAGGAGGATTCGGGAGCGTGCCTTATGAGAATAGGTTGAGTGAATTCAGCCTTTTCTCCTTGGAGCGACAGAGGATGAGAGGTGACATGATTGAGGTGTATAAGATGATGAGAGGCATTGATCATGTGGATAATCAAAGGCTTTTTCCCAGGGCTGAAATGGCTAACACGAGAGGGCACAATTTTAAGGTGCTTGGAAGTAGGTACAGAAGAGATGTCAGGGGTAAGTTTTTTATGCAGAGTGGTGAGTGCGTGGAATGGACTGCCGGCGACAGTGGTGGAGGGGGATATGATAGGGTCTTTTAAGAAACTCCTGGATAGGTACAAGGAGCTTAAAAAACATATGGATAACACTAGGTAATTTCTAAAGTAAGTACATGTTCAGCACAGCATTGTGGGCCGAAGGGCCTGTATTGTGTTGTAGGCTTTCTATGTTCTATGTTCTAACCTGTTCAAAAAAAAATCATCAAACCCCCAATGCGCAAACGACCTACAAGTATCTGGGAGTACAGTTAGACGAGAAGCTAGACTGGACTGCCAACACAGATGCCTTGTGCAGGAAGGCACAGAGTCGAATGTACTTCCTTAGAAGGTTGGCGTCATTCAATGTCTGTAGTGAGATGCTGAAGATGTTCTATAGGTCAGTTGTGGAGAGCGCCCTCTTCTTTGTGGTGGCGTGTTGGGGAGGAAGCATTAAGAAGAGGGACGCCTCACATCTTAATAAGCTGGTAAGGAAGGCGGGCTCTGTCGTGGGCAAAGTACTGGAGAGTTTAACATCGGTAGCTGAGCGAAGGGCGCTGAGTAGGCTATGGTCAATTATGGAAAACTCTGAACATCCTCTACATAGCACCATCCAGAGACAGAGAAGCAGTTTCAGCGACAGGTTACTATCGATGCAATGCTCCTCAGACAGGATGAAGAGGTCAATACTCCCCAATGCCATTAGGCTTTACAATTCAACCGCCAGGACTTAAGAACTTTTTAAAAGCTATTATTAATGCTTTTTGAGATAGTGATTTAGATGCATATCATATTTTTTTTTACTGAGTTAAGTATTGTATGTTATTAGTTTTGCTACAACAAGTGTATGGGACATTGGAAAAAAAGTTGAATTTCCCCATGGGGATGAATAAAGTATCTATCTATCTATCTATCTATCTATCTATCTAATAGACAGTGAGAAACACAAAATATAAAACACCAACCCATAAAGCCATCGCAATAGTCCAGGAATATTTAGTTCAGCTCAGTTCAGTTCAATCTAGCGTTGTGTCGTTCATTAACTTCAGGCCTGATGTATCTAATATGATCTCCTGCATCAACATTTACTCTGAAAGGAAATTTAATATTAATGTTACCCACAATGCTATAAATTTTGAAATGAACAAGGCATCCTGTAATTTTGAAAATAAAATTTCAAGGATTGCTTGTTTTTCCCATCAGAAACACTTAGGTGGGCAGAGATTCAGACTGAGTTGAAGAAGCCATCCACCCCATTCCACTCAGTTCTGCATTGAACCTTCTCAATATGTCCTCAGCTGCCATGTTCAGTTCTGCTCCAGCATCATCCATGACAGGGGCTCCCAACATTTTTTTATGCCACGAACCAATACCGTCAAGCAAGGATCCATGAACCCCAGGTTGGGATCCCCTGATCGATTATCATTCAATGGCTGAGGGATCTGTCTCAAGCCCATCTCCTCTTCATAATGAAGTTGAATCCTGTTCTTCCTGCCTCTTTCCAGACATGAGGTAATCTCTCACACTGCTCCCACCTGAATGATCTGAGCATGAACCCACCTTAGAAAGAAATAACATTCTCACATCTCATCCAGCTCCATGGACTTGCCCTCAAGAAATACCATGTAAAATACATTTGGGTTAGTTAACAACTTACAAGAGAAAATGGAAAGTTCCTCAAGGTGATCATGCAAAAGTCGATTTTGTGATTAAGCTAAGCACTGAGGAGTGATTGTCAACTAATGCTTCTGCTCTTTTGTTTTACCTTAGTGTCCTCAGAGAAGTAAACTTTTTGCACTAGCATGCATAGGGAACTATTGAAATCAACAACATTAAAGATTAGCTTTATTTGTCACCTGCACATCAAAAGATTGAAAAATGCATTGTGGCCACTTTATTGGATACCTCCTGCACTTAATAAAGTGGACACTGAGAATATAGACCTCTGCTGCTGGAGCCCATCCATTTCAAGGATCAACATGTTGTGCATTCAGAGATGCTCTTCTGCTCTGCTCTGTGGTAATGTATAGGTATTGGAGTTACTGTTGCCTTCCTGTTAGCTTGAACCAATCTAGCCATTTTCTTCTGATCTCTCTCATTAACAAGGTATTTTCACCCGCAGAACTGCTGCTCAAAGGATTTTTTTTGTTTCTCGCACCATTTTCTGTAATCTCTAGAGACTGCTGTGTGTGAAAATCCCAGGATATCAGTCATTTCTGAGATATTTCAAGCCACCCCATTTGGCGCCAACAATAATTCCACCGTCAAAATATCTAAGGATCCATCCTTGGCCTAACATATTGGTTGCAATTACAAAGAAGGCACAACAGTGGCTTTACGTAATTAGGAGCTTGAGGAGAATTGGTATGAACACTTGCAAATTTCTATAGATCAACCATGGAGAGCATTCTAACAGTTGCATCACCATCTGGTCTGGAAGGGTCACTGCACAGGATCGGGAGAAGCTGCAGAGAGCCGTAAATTCAGGCAGCTCTGTTGTGGGCACTACCCTGCACAGCACCCAGGACACCTTCAAAAGCCCATGCCTCAAGAAGGTGGCATCGATCATTAAAGACCCCCATCACCTCTTCTCATTGCTACCATCAGGGAGGAGGTACAGGAGCCTGAAGGAACACTCTCAACAATTCAGGAACAGCTTCTTTCACTCTGCCATCCAATTTCTGAATGGACATTGAACCCATAAACACTAACTGAGTGCATTTCCTTTCTTTTTGCACAACTTATTTAATTCAATTTTCTTTTTGTGTATATATATATTTCTTACTGTAATTTATAGTTTTATTATTATTATGTATTGCAATATACTGCTGACACAGAACAACAAATTTCACAACATGTGCCAGTGATATTAAACCTGATTGTGATTCTGATTCATATGTCCAATCATAAAACTAGCATGCCTCACGTTTTCCTGATTAGCTATCCATTGATCAGAAAATCAACTTTAGAAAGAGACCAATGGTCTGTAGGATGTGAATTGAGTAGCATAGCAGTTATCAGTGTGTTATTACAGCTTGGAGTGTAAGAATTCGGAGTTCAGTTCCAAAGCAGCTTGTAAGAAGTTTGTGCGTCCTTCCCGTGACAGTGTAGTTCTCCTCCGGCTACTCCAGTACCCCCCTACCACCAACCCACCCCACATTCCAAAGATGCACCAGTTAATAGACTAATTGTTCATTGTAAATTGCCCTGTGATTACGCTGGGGTTAGATAGGTCGGTTGGCAGACGGTGCGGCTCGTTGGGCTGGAAGGGCCTGTTCCATGCTGTCTCTCTAAAAATAAAAAAATGTACTAAAATGAACGCATGCCTTTAGTAATATAATTGGGGATATTATTCTAATCTCAATGCTTTGACACGTTAACTTTACCATCTCTTCATTATTTCCTGAAATCTCTGCATGGACAGGACAGATATCCAACTCTGCCTATTAATAGACAATGAGAGGAGCAGTGCTGCAGGTTCTGCTGCCTGTCCTACAAGCTGGATTCAACACCTCTCTGCTACGCAGGAATATCTAAATCTCCATCCTCAGAAGGTAACCTCTTTTACGCGATGGACCAATGCCATTAAGCAAGAGCTCCATGGACCCCAGGCTGGGAACCTCTGATTTAGACTGTCCACATGAATTCCTTTGTTCCTGCAAACGCTATTGACCCATCACGTGTTAGATAGATAGATAGATAGATAGATAGATAGATAGATAGATAGATAGATAGATAGATACTTTATTCATCCCCATGGGGAAATTCAACTTTTTTTCCAATGTCCCATACACTTGTTGTAGCAAAAACTAATTACATACAATACTTAACTCAGTAAAAAATATGATATGCATCTAAATCACTATCTCAAAAAGCATTAATAATAGCTTTTAAAAAGTTCTTAAGTCCTGGCGGTAGAATTGTAAAGCCTAATGGCATTGGGGAGTATTGACCTCTTCATCCTGTCTGAGGAGCATTGCATCGATAGTAACCTGTCGCTGAAACTGCTTCTCTGTCTCTGGATGGTGCTATGTAGAGGATGTTCAGAGTTATCCATAATTGACCATAGCCTACTCAGCGCCCTTCGCTCAGCTACCCATGTTAAACCCTCCAGTTCTTTGCCCACGACAGAGCCCGCCTTCCTTACCAGCTTATTAAGACGTGAGGCGTCCCTCTTCTTAATGCTTCCTCCCCAACACGCCACCACAAAGAAGAGGGTGCTCTCCACAACTGACCTATAGAACATCTTCAGCATCTCACTACAGACATTGAATGATGCCAACCTTCTTAGGAAGTACAGTCGACTCTGTGCCTTCCTGCACAAGGCATCTGTGTTGGCAGTCCAGTCTAGCTTCTCGTCTAACTGTACTCCCAGATACTTGAAGTTTTGTAGTGTGCTCCTATTACAAACATATGCTTCGGTTGAACCATTTGTTAGACACAATATACTGAAATAAATGATGTCATTGTAGCTATTGAAATCAATATGAATTATCTCAGAATCAGAATCAGGTTCAATATCATGGGTATATATCATAAAATTTGTCTTTGTGGCAGCAGTACAAAGCAATACATATTATAGAAGAAGAATAAATAACTACATCAATTACAGTATATGTATATTGAATACATTACAAATTCAGCAAAAAGCAGAAATACTATATATTTAAAAAGTGAGCTATGTTCAATATCCATTTAGGAATCGGATTTGCAGAAGGGAAGAAGCTGTTCCTGAATTGCTGAGAGTGTGCCTTCAGACTTCTGTATCTCCTGCCTGATGGTAACAGTGAGAAACGGGCATGCCCTGGGTGCTGGAGGTCCTTAATAAAGGACACTGCCTTTCTGAGACACCGCTCCTTGAAGATGTCCTGGGTACTTTCTAGGCTAGCACCCAAGATGGAGTTGACTAAATTTACATCCCTCTGCAGCTTCTCACAGTCCTGTGCAGTAGCACCACCATACCAGATATTGATGCAGCCTGTCAGAATGCTCTCCACAGTACATCTATAGAAGTTTTTGAGTGTATTTGTTAACATACCAAATCTCTTCAAATTCCTAATAAAGTATAGCCGCTGTCTTGCCTTCTTTATAACTGTATCAATGTGTTGAGACCAGGTTAGATCCTCAGAGAACTTAACACCCAGGAACTTGAAGCTGCTCACTCTCTCCACTTCTGATCCCTTTATGAGGATTGGTATGTGTTCCTTCGTCTTACCCTTCTGGAAATCCACATTCAGCTCTTTCATCTTACAGACATTGAGTGCCAGGTTGTTGCTGCGACACCACTCCACTAGTTGGCATATCTCACTCCTGTACGCCCTCTCGTCACCACCCGAGATTCTACCAACAATGGTTGTATCGTGAGCAAATTTATAGAAGGCATTTGAGCTATGCCTAGTCATACAGTCATGAATATATAGAGAGTAGAGCAGTGGGCTAAGCACATACCGCTGAGGTGCACCAGTGCTGATTATCAGGGAGGAGGAGATATTATGACCAATCCGCACTGATTGTGGTCTTCCAGTTAGGAAGTCAAGGATCCAATTGCAGAGGGAGGTACAGAGGCCCAGGTTCTGCAGCTTCTCAATCGGGATTGTGGGAATGATGGTATTAAATGCTGAGCTATAGTCGATGAACAGCATCCTGACGTAGGTGTTTGTGTTGTCCAACCCTGTGAAGAGCCATTGAGATTGCAATGCATAAAAATAGAAAAAATGTAAATTACTGTTAGATATATATAAAATAGTTAAATTAAGTAAGTAGTGCAAAAATAGAAATAAGAAAGTAGTGAGGTACTCTTCATGGGTTCAATGTCCATTCAGAAATTGGATGGCAGAGGAGAAGAAGTTTTTCCTGAATCACTGTGTGTGTGCCTTCCCGATTGTAGCAGTGAGAACCAGGCATGGCCTGGGTGATGGGGGTCTTTAATGAAGGACATTGGCTTTCTGAGGCATCGCACCTTGAAGAAGTTTTGGATACTACGGAGACTAATGCTGATGATAGAGCTGACTAAGTTTACAACTCTCTGCAGTTTATTTCAATCCTACGCAGTGCCTCACCACCGCCAACCGCCCCCCCCCCCCCCACCCATACCAGACACAGCCAGTTAGCATGCTCTTCACGGCACATTAGGCTGAATGGCCTAATTCTGCTCCTATGTCTTATGGTCTTATCCTGATCAATCAGGGCATCAAAGGATATGGCAAGAAGGGAGGTGTATGGGGCTGAGTGAGATCCAGGATCAGTCACGATGGAATGATGGTGCAGACCCAATGGGCTGAATGGCCTAATTCTATTCCCATGCCTTATGCCATAGGAGCAGAATTAGGCCATTCAGCCTAATGTGCTGTGAAGAGCATGCTAACTGGCTGTGTCTGGTATGGGTGGGGGGGGGGGTGGTGGTGGTGAGGCACTGCGTAGGATTGAAATAAGCTGCAGAGAGTTGTAAACTTAGTCTTATGGGTTACATCTGTAGAAATTTACGAGTGTCTTTGGTGACATACCAAATCTCCTCAAACTTCTAATGGAATATAGCTGCTGGTGTGCCTTCTTTGTAATTGCATCAGTATGTTGAGTCCAGGATAGATCCTCAGAGATATTGACACCCAGGAACTTGAAATCGCTCACACTTCCCACTTCTGATCCCTCTGTGAGGACTAGTGTGTATTCCTTCATCTTACCCTTTCTGAAGTCTGTAATCACATTTACTGTAAGTTCTCAAGGGTATAAAAACTTGTATTTTGTATTTTGACTTCAGGTGATGTATTTTGACCTTAAGTAATTCTATTGATAGAGTCTCCAAGAGAATGTTTGTTTGTCCTGATGAATATCGATCAGTTTTACCGGTGACTCATTCACAGTCATAACAGGCTGTACCCGATAAATCTGTACAGTGGCTCTTGTCGGTCTGGCCAATGGGGCCAACACCCGCCTCCCCATCTCCTCCTTCCGCTGCGAATGTTGAACATAGATTTTTTTCCAGGATGTCATTCTTAATCAGGAATTCAGATCAGTGCATCTGGATTGAGACTGGGATTGGGTCTGTGGGGCAAACCTGGGTAATTTTTCATTGATTCTATTGTATTTCTTTGCACTAATGTGAATGTCTGCAAGAAATGAATCTCTGGGTAGTATACGGTGACATTCTGTTCATACTTTGAACATAAATTTGCTTTGAAATAAGTTGATGAAGGGTCTTGCCTCATTGGTTCTTTTCATTCCATTGATGTTACCTGACCTAGTGAGTTCCTCCAGCACTTTGTGAGCTTTTAACTCTGCCTACCTCAGTAAAGCAGCCAACAATCAAAGACCCTGAACGTTCTCTCTCTTCCCCTCTCCTATCGGGCAGAAGATTGGGGTGTCGTGGTAGTGTAGTGATTTTTGTAATTCTATTAGAGAAATAGTGACCTGTGTTGAATTCCCGCTGCTGTCCATAAGGAGCTTGTACGTTGTCTTTGTTACTGCTTTTGTTTCCCCCAGGTACTACCGGTTTCCTCCGACAGTCCAAAGACATATGGGATAGTAGTTTAAATGGTCACACGGATGTAATTGGGTGGCATGGACTTGTTGGACCGGAATGATCTTTACAATGCTTTATATCTAAATAAAAAATTTTTAAATCCATAAAAGCAGAAAGTATGTACCTTCAGTCTGAAGGTACAGCTTCTATCCTGCTGTTAACAGACTCTATAATGAACCTCTTGAATGATAAGATGCACTCTTGACCTCACAATCTACTTTGTTCTGATCTGCACTTTATTGTCTATGTGCACTGCACTTTCTCTTGTAGACGTTGCACTTCATTCTGCATTGTTATTGTTTTACAGGACATTTTCCACCTCACGACATCGCGTAATGATCTGATCTGTGTGAACAACATGCAAGACAAGATTTTCACTGCACGTGACAATAATAAACCAATCCCAATAAATATCACAAATAAGAGAAAATCAGCAGATGCTGGAAACCTGAGCAACACACACACACAAAATGCTGGAGGAACTCAGCAAGCCAGGTAGCATTCAGATGGATCACAAAGCAAAGACCTGATGCTTCAGTTTTCATCTGCAACAGGGGATTCAAAGTTCAAAGTAAATTTATTATCCAAGTACATATATGTCACCACCTACAACCCTGAGATTCATTTTCTTGCAGGCATACTCAATAATGGTTGGGCATTCAACCAGTGAGCAAAAGTCAGCAAACTGTGCAAATACAAAAAGAAAGATATAATAATAATAATAATAATAATAATAATAATAATAATAATAATAATAATAAAATATAAGCAATAAATATTGAGAACATGAGATAAAGAGTCCTTGACAGTGAGCCCATACATTGTGGGAATGTTTCCATGATGAGACAAGTGAAGTTGAGTTCAACTTTGGTTCAAGAGCCTGATTGTCGAGGGGTAATAACTGTTACTGAACCCGGTGATGTGAGTCCTGAGGCTCCTGTACCATTTTCCTGATGGCCATATCCACTAATTTTTGAAGGATTTTACAGCGTGTGACGTAAGTTAACAAATTTCATGTCACATGCCAATGACAATAAACTTAATTCTGATTCTGATTTTCCATTCAAGGGCATTGGTGTTTTCATACCAGATTGTGATGCAGCAGTCAATATACTCTCCACTACACATCTACAGAAGTTGTCAAAGTTTTAGATGTCATGTTGACTTCGCAAACTCCTGAGGAGGTAGAGGCACTGTTGTGCTTTCTGTGCATATTCCACATATACTTCAACTAGTTTCCATCTCAGAATTATTATGCTGTTCACATGCAGAAATGATCTGACAACTTCAAACTATAGACAGTACTTTGTTGAGTACTGGGTAATTATCTTTAATTACACTTCCACCAAAGAGGTCGCTGGTAAGCGTGAATGACAGTCTCCAACTAGAGTGGATACAGCAGACAGCTCTCTATCTCAACTGCTCCCTTTATGGCCTGTCAAGTGAGGACCTCTTTTTGTCACATCTCGTTTGCCAGTGAAGAAATTGAACATAATTGGGAAATTACGCCTGTGCACACACATTGCCTTCCCGGCAATAAATATTCAGGCTGAAGAAATCGAAACAAATTCTATCTGCACTTGGAACTCAAAAGTGACTGGCAAATTCTATCTGATTGTTTTCCTCAGTTAGAAAGCGTTGGGAACTTCTGTGCATTTGCAAAGGAAGTAGATGGTGAAAATACAAACATACCTCCTTACCCACTTCAGTTGTGTATCAGAGTTTTGTTTTTACCTGTAAATAGAGTCATAGAAAGGTACAGCACAGAAACGGGCTCTTCAACCCATCTAATCTGTGCTGGAACATTAATCTGCCTACTCCCATCGACCTACTTCGGTACCATTGCTCCCCATACCCTGAGTAGCCATGTACCTATCCAATCTTCTCTTAAATGTTGAGATTGAGCTTGCATGCACTGGCTGCTCATTCCACACTCTCATGATCCTCTGAGCGAAGAAGTTTCTCCTCATGTTCTCCTTAAACATTTCACCTTTCACCCTTAACTCATGACCTCTAGTTGTAGTCCCACCCAACCTCTGTAGTAAAAGCCCACATGGACTTTCCCCTATCTATACCACTCATAATTTTGATAGCTCTGTCAAAACTCCTCTTGATCTGTTACATTCCAAAGAATAAAGGCTAACCTATCCCTATTCAATCTTTCTTTATAACCCAGGCCTCTAGGCCCAGCAACATCCTTGCAAAATTTTCTCTGTACTCTTTCCGCCTTATTTATACCTTTCCTGTAGATAGGTGATTAAAACTACACATCTTTCCCTCTCCCCCAATACCCGCTTCCCACAGGGATCATGACTCCAAATTAGGCCTCACCAATATTTTATAAACTTCAATGTAACATCTCATCTCATGCACTCAATACTTTGATTTATGAAGGCCAATGTGCTCTAAGCTTTCTTTACGACCCTATCTACCTGTAATGCCACTTTCAATGAAATGCTTCAAAAAGCTTTCTGTTGACAATTACCACTGAAGTTAAATAACTTCATGGCTGGTTGTGTGCCCATGTACACCATGTAACTTGGTGACTAATGGACATTCCTTGGATGGACAGAGATTATACTCATCTACCAAAAAATTGGAAAGCAACTACTTTTGTTGTGTATAAATGTGGTCACACAATTAGGTTTCTTCTGTACCAAATAAAAGGGGTCAGTGAGTGAATATTCATGGTCTTCTGCTGCTATAGCCAAACTGCTTCAACGCTTGATGTGTCGTTCATTCAGAAATGCTCTTCTGCACATCACAGTTACAGCACACGGCTCATTGAGTTTCTTCGAGTTACTTTGTTGCCATCTTGCCACCTTGAATCAGTCTGATCATTCTCTCAATAACACGGCATTTTTGCATACCGGACTGCCGCTACTGGATCTTTTTTGTTTCTTGCACTATTTTCTGTAAACTCTGGAGATTGTTGTGCATGAAAATCCCAGGACATCAGCAGATTCTGTGATCCTCAAATCACCCAGTCTAGCACCAACATTCATTCTATGGTCAAAGTCGCTTAAATCACATTTCTTCCCCATTCTGATGTGTGGTCTGAATGACAACTGAACTTGTTGACCATTTTTCATGCTTTTATGCACCGTTGCTGACATGTGATTGGCTGATTAGATATATGCATTTATGAGCAGTGAACAGGTGTACCTATGAGTGTATTTTGATCTGCCACCAAACCTGCCCCACACACATTCATTGCAAGATTGACAAAGCTCCAATCTGAAAATGCATTCAGGTAATTTACCTGCAGAAGGTGGGATGTAGGAGCTCAGGATACCAGACCATTTCCCTGCAGAAAGTGCACCCGACTGACTGACTGGATCAAAGACTCAGAGTGGAGCTGGATGTAGCCAGGATCATTTGGGAGGCTGAATATATTTTCGATGAGACTTTGGAAAAAGTGTTTACACATAGAGTACGGACTTCGGACAGTAGATGAGTGACCACTAGGAGAGGTATGGGAATTAAGCAGTTAGTGCAAGGTTCCTCTGTGGCCATTTCCCTCAGCAACAAGTATATCCCTTTGGATACTGCCGGGGTGGCGGGGGGAGGGCGATGATCCAACAGATCACAGCACCAGCAGCCAGGCTGGTGGCACTGTGGCCGGCTCTGAGGCTCGAAAGGGAAGGGTAAAGTCAGGCAGTATGATTGTTATAGGGTCCTCGATAGTTAGGGGGACAGAAAGGAGATTCTGTGGCCGCAAAAGAGACACCAGGATAGTGTAGTAATGATATCACAAACAAGAGAAAATCTGCAGATGCTGGAAATTCAAGCAACACACACAAAATGCTGGAGGAACTCAGCAGGCCAGGCAGCATCTATGGAAAAAAGTACAGTCGAGATTTTGGGCCGAGACCTTCCCAGGTAGGTTTCATGATGAATTTTGAACAGCTGCAGGATATTCTCAAGGGGGAGGACGGAACAGCCAGAGGTCATGGTGCATATTGGCACCGATGACATAGGCAGAAGAGAGAGAGAGCTCCTATACAGTGAGTATGTAGAGTTAGGAAAGAGGCTGAAGAGAAGGACCTCCGAGGTTGTAATCTCTAGATTACTGCCTTTGCCACAAGCTAGCGCGGGTAGGAATAGGATGATGGTACGGATGAATGAATGGCTGAGGAGATGGTGCAGTGTACAGGGTTTCAAGTTCTTGGAACATTGCAACCTTTTCAGGGAAAGAGGGATGGGTTGCACCTGAACTGGAGAATATTCTGGCCAGGAGGTTTGCTGATGCTACTCAGGAGAATTTAAACTAGTTTTGCAGGGGATTGGCAACTGGAACCCCAGGTCATCAGGGGAAGAATTGGACTGGAAGGTAGATGTCAGTGAAAGTATGGAAAGGCAAAATCAAATGAAACGGTATCATGGGTCGGATAGTTTGAAGTGTATATATTTTAATGCTAAGAGTATAATGCATAAGGGTGATGAACTTAGAGCATGGATCGGTACATGGCACTACAATGTTGTAGCCATTACTGAAACTTGGTTGTGAGAGGGGCAGGAATGGTGATTACTGTACCAGATTTTATAAAAGATCGTGGAGGAGATAAAAGAGGGGGAGGGTAGTTGCACTACTGTCTACTATTATTACACTACTACACTACTATTGTCAGGGACAGTATCACAGCTGCACTCTGAGGAGACATAATGCTCAGGGGAGCATTGTATTTCTAATGCTACTGTGACACTGTAATTTCCTTTAGGATCAATGAATGATCTATCTACACATCTATCCATCTATCTATACGGGTCAGACACTGAGTCCATTTGGGTGGAACTCAGGAATAGGAAGGGTGCAAACGCACTGATGTAATTGTACTACAGACCCCTCATAGCCACTGGGACATTGAGGAACAGATGAAGAAAATGAGTAAAATTGATAGAATTGTTATCATGGGGTTTTCAACTTCCCTAATATAAACTAGAACCTTCTTAGCACAACATGCTCAATGTGTTGGAGGAACTCAGCAGGCCAGACAACATCAATGGAAAAGAGTAAACAGTCCATATTTTGGGCTATGACCCTTCATGAGGACCATTCAGTGCAAGGGGTTTAGATGGGGCTGAATTTTTTAAGTGTATCCAGAAAGGTTGCTTAAATCAATAGGTGGATTGTCCAACAAGAGGTGGGGCTGTACTGGACCTGGTGTTGAGTAATGAGCCTGGCCAGGTGACTGACCTTTCAGTGAGTGATCAGTTAGAGAACAGCAACCATAACTCCTTAACTTTCAGGATAGCTATAGATAAGGATTGGTATAGTCTTGTGGGAGAGTTTTAAATTGGCATAGGGCAAATTATGAAGACATTAAGCAGGAGCTATGAAGCATTTATTGGGAGCACCTTTTCTCTGACAAGCCCACATCAGACATGTAGAGGGTGTTTATGGATTAATTGCACAGAGTACAGGAAAGGTACGTTCCTGTTAGAAGAAAGGATGGGGATGGAAAGATAAGAGAACCTTGGATGCCCAGAGAGCTGATTAATTTATTCAAGAAGTAAAAGCTTCAGAAGAGAACTAAAGAACGAAATTAGGAAAACCAGGAGGGGCTATGAAAAGTCCTTGGCAAGTAGAATTAAGGTGAATCCAAGGCATTTTATACATTTATCAAGAGCAAAAGGATAACTAGGGAGAGGGTGGGACCACTGAAGGATAAGGGGGGGGGACATTTGTTTGGATGTGGAGAATGTGTGTGAGGTACGAAATGAGTACTTTGCTTCAGTATATATGAAGGAAAAGGATATGGAGGACCAGGAGGTCGGTGCTGTATGTTTAATATGTTAGGGCATTTAAAGGTCACAGAGGAGGAAGTGCTGGGCCTTCTAATAGTGTTAAGGTGGATAAGTCCCAGGGGCCTGATGGGATTTACCACAGGTTATTCAAGGAGGCAAGAGAGAAGATTGCTGGGCCCTTGATCAGTATCTTCATGTCCTATCTAGCCTTAGATAAGATCCTAGAGGACTGGAAAGTAGCTAATGTCATACCTCTATTTAATTAGGGAACAAGGGAAAATTCTGGGAAGTATAGACTGGTGAGTCTTATATCAGTTGTAAGGAAAATGCAGAAGAAAATTCTTAGGAATAGGATATATGAGCATTTGGAAGCCCATGGCCTGATTAGGGAGATCCAGCATGGCTTTGTGTGGGTCATGCCTTACCAACCTGACTGAGTTTTTTGACAAGATGATGAGAGAAATAGATGAGGGTGGGGTAGTGGGTGTCATCTACATGGATTTTAGTAAGGCATTTGATAAAGTCCCTCTTGAAAGCCCAGTCCAGAAGATTAAGATGCATGGGGTGCTCGCCAAAATGGCTGTTTGGATTCAGAACTGGCTTGTGCATATAAGCCAGAGGATAGTGGTTGAAGGGACTTATTGAAACTGGAGGTCTATAACTAGTGGTGTTCCACTGGGATCTGTACTGTTTGTGATGTATATAAATGACCTGGATGAAAATGTAGATGGGTGGGTTAGTAAGTTTGCAGATGATACCAAGATTGGTGGAATTGTGGATAATGTAGAAGACTGGAAAAGAATACAGCATGATACAGGTCAGCTGCAGATATGGGTTGAGAAATGGCAGATGGAGTTTAACCCTGATAAATGTGAGGTGTTTCACCTTGGTTGGGCAAATGCAGGGAGACAGTACACTGTTAAGGGCAAGTTCCTTAGCAGTGTTACTGAGCAAAGAGATCCTGGGATCCAAGTTCATAGCCCCTGGAAAGTGGCTACACAGATCATAAGGTGGTTAAGACTGCTTATGGAATGCTTGCTTTTATTTGTCAAGGCACTGAGTTCAAAAGTCAAGAGTTTATGTTGCAACTTTATAAAACTCTGGTTAGGCCACATCTGGAGGATTGCTACAATTCTGGTTGCCCCACTCTGGGAAGGCTATTGAAGAGAGTGTAGAAGAGTTTGGCCAGGATGCTACCTGGTTTAGAGGGCATGCGCTATCACAAAAGACTGGATTGTTTTCTCTGGAGCTCTAGAGACTGAGGGAGGATCTCAGAGAGATTTATAGAGGCATAGATAGAGTGGGCAGGGAGTATCTGTTTCCCAGGGTTGAGATGTCTAATACTAGAGGGCAGGAATTGAAGGTGAGAGGGGGTAGGTTCAAGGAGGGATGTGAAGAGTAAATTTTTTACACAGAGAGTGGTGGATGGCTGGAATTTATTGCCTGGTGTGTTGGTAGAGGCAAATACATTAGAGGCTCTTAAGAGACATTGGGATAGGCACATGGATGTAAGAAAGATGGAGGGACATGGACATGGTGTAGGCCAGAGGGTTTAGTGTTTGGGTATTTTTGATTTGCTTTTTAGCTGGTTCAACACAACTGGAGGCCGAATGGTCTGTTCCTGTGCTGTACTGCTCTATGTTCTAAGTTCTAAAGTAGCACTGAAGTCGACCCCAATCAATTCAATGAACCTCCCAACACTATAGCTTGGAACAACTAAAAGAAAGGCGTCAGTCTACTGACCATGGCGACCAGACAATGATTGCGTTACCCGGTAACCATCAGGCACTTGAACCAATATGGATAACTTTGCTCACTTTCAAAGACTCTAAAAACTTCTGTTCTCAGTATTATTTATTTTCTTTTTTATTGCTTGCTCAATTTATCTTCTTTTGTACATTGGTCATTTGTCAATTTTTATTCATATATGTAGTTTGTCATAAATTCTATTGTATTTCTTTATTTTCCTGAAATTGCCTTCAAGAAAATATATCGAGGTAGCACTTAGAGGGATTTGCAGGCCATGTTAATGAGGTGCATGCCAGAAAAATTATACTACTTCATCGGAGGGCAAGATATCCCAGAAAGCTGAACTTAAGATGATTCAGGGATGAGGTAGCCCCAGTAATCATATCTAAGAGAGCTTCAAACAGGCTTCAATTATACCATTGCTGAAGAAGAACATGGTAACCTGCCTCAATGACTATCATCCAGTAGCACTTATATCCGCAGTGATGAAGTGTTTTGACAGGTTGATTATGAAACTTATCAGCTCCTGCCTGAGAAGAGACTTGGATCCTCTCCAATGTGCCTACTGGTGCAACGATGTCCTAACAGATGATTTGTTTTTTAGGGCATGGTGGTGCAGCGAGAATGGCTCCAGTGGCAGTGTTTTGTCCTGTGTGGGAGATGTGGGAATTCTTGAAGACCTCCAGCCTCTCAGGTAACCACATCTGCACCAGGTGCGCCGAGTTCCATCTCCGCGGAGGAAGTGTTAAGGAACTGGAGCTGCAGCTCAATGACTTTCAGCTCAGACGGGAGAGTGAGGAGGTGATAGACAAGAGCTACAGGGAGGTAGTCACACTTCACTTGCAGGAGGCAGGCACCTGGGTGACAGTCAGGAGAAGGATGGGAAATAGGCAGGCAGTGCAGAGTACACCTGTGGCCATTCCCCTCGATAATAAGTATACCACTTTAGATACTGTTGAGGGGGACAAACTACCAGGGGGAGCCTCAGTGATCAGAACTCTGGCACTGAGCTTGGCACCATGGCTCAGAAGAGATGGAAGAATCAGAATCAGAATCAGATTTATTATCACCGGCATGTGGCATGGAATTTGTTAACTTAGCAGCAGCAGTTCAATACAATACATAATATAGAAAAAAAGGAAATAAAAACAACAAACAAACAAACAAACAAATAAATAAATAAATAAATAACAGTAGTAGGCCTCCGTTAGTCTCGATAGACCATGGATTCGCACCTTGGAAAGTTTCCAGGGCACAAGCCTGGGCAAGGTTTTTTTTATGGAAGACCAGCAGTTGCCCAAGCTGCAAGTCTCCCCTCTCCACGTCACAAATGTTGTCCAAGGGAAGGGCATTAGGATCCATACAGCTTAGCACCGGTGTCGTCGCAGAGCAATGTGTGGTTAAGTGCCTTGCTCAAGGACACACACGCAGCCTCAGCCAAGGCTCGAACTAGTGACCTTCAGATAACTAGACGAATGCCTTAACCACTTGGCCACGCGCCAGCACATCAATTACAGTATATGTATGTTGAATAGATTTAAAAACATGCAAAAAACAGGAATACTGTATATTTTAAAAAAGTGAGGTAGTGTCCAAAGCTTCAATGTCCATTTAGGAATCAGATGGTAGAGGGGAAGAAGCTGTTCTTGAATCACTGAGTGTGTGCCTTCAGGCTTCTGTATCTCCTTCCGGATGGTAACAGTGAGAAAAGGGCATGCCCTGGGTGCTGGAGGTCCTTAATAATGGTGAAGAGGACTACATTGGTGACAGGAGATTACATTATCAGAGGAACAGGGTCAAGATTCTGTGCCCATGATAGAGGCATCCAGGTGGTATGCTGCTTCTCAGGTGCCAAGGTCAGGAATGTCTTAGATCAGGTGCACAGCAATTTCAAGGATGAGGGTGAGCAGCCTTGGGACATATTGGCACCAATGTCAAAGGTAGGAAAGGTGAGGAGGTCCTGAAGAGAAATGTTAGGGAGCCAGGTAGAAAGCTGAAAAACCGGATCTCCAGGACCTTTGGATTGTTGTCATGCCATGCGTCAGTGAGCGTAAGAATAGGATGATCTGGCAGATGATTGCGTGGGTGAGGAACTGGTGCAGATTTATATATCACTGGGATCTCTTCTGAGGAAGCTTCAACCTGTACAAAAGGAATTTGTTACACCTAAACCTGAGTGGGATCAATATTCTTGCAGGCAGGTTTGCCGCAGCTGCTCAGGGCAGGTTTAAGCTAATTTGGCAGGGAGGTGGGAACTGGAATGATGATGAGGTAGCTGGATTACAAACAGAGGCAATGTGTCGAGAAACTCCTAGCAAGGAGAGGCTGATGAGAGGGCAAAGTTGCAATCAACAGGATGAGCTGCAATGTAAAAGGTGGACAAATCCAAAAAGGTGAATACAGGACTGAAGCTGTTGTATCTGAATGTGCACAGTACACGGACAAAGGTAGATGAACTTGTAACACAGTTATACATTGACACGTATGACGTTGTTGGCATCACCGAGTCATGGCTGAAAGAATATTATAGCTGGGAGCACAACATCCACATTGTATCCAAAGGAGATGCAAGTAGGCAGAGGGGATGGTGTGCTTCGGTTGGTACGAAATGAAATCAAATCATAAAAGAGATGAATCATTGTGGGTAGAGCTAAGGAACTGCAAGGGTAAAAACAGCCTGATGGAAGTTATATACAGACCCCCAAACAGTACTAAAGATGTGATCTACAAATTACAATGGGAGATAGAAAATGCATGCCAAAAGAGCAACATTATGATTGTCACAGGAGATTTCAATATGCAGGTAGAGTGGGAAAATCAGGTCAGTGCTGGATTCCAAGCAGGAGAATTTGTAGAATGCCTACAAGGTGACTTTTTAGAGCAGCTTGTGACTGAAACCCCTTGGGAATCAGCTATTATGGACTGGGTGTTGGGCAATGAACTGAAATTGATTAGGGAAGTTAAGGTAAAGGAACCCTCAGGGACAAGTGATCATAATAAGATCAAATTTACCCTGAAGTTTGAAACGGAGAAGCTTAAGTCATATGTTTCAGTACTACAGTGGAGCAAAGAGAATTACAGAGGCATGTAATTGTAATAGTAAATGTAATTGTAATAGTAAATGTAATTGCAATTGTAAATGTAATAGAGGAGTTGGCCAAAATTCATTGGAAAAGAATACTGGTAGGGATGACAGCAGAGCAGCAATGGCGGGAGTTCCTGGGCGCAATTCAAAAAGCGCAGGATATATACATCCCAAAGAGGAAGTAGTATTCTAAAGGTAAGATGATACAAACATGGCTAACAAGAGAAGCCAAAGCCAACAAAAAGCCAAAGGGTGGGCATACAATAGTGGGCAAAATAGTGGGAAGTTAAAGGATTGGGAAGCTTTTAAAAACCAACAGAAGGCAATTAAAAAGTCATTAAGAAGGAAAAGATGGAATACAAAAGTAAGCTAAACAATAATATTAAAGAGGATACCAAAAGTTTCTTCGGATACATAAAGTGTAAAAGAGAGATGAGAATGGATATCGGACCACTGAAAAATGATGTTGGAGAGTTAGCAACAGGCAACAAGGAAATGGCAGATGAAGTGAATAACTATTTTGCATCAGTCTTCACTATGGAAGACATTAGCAGTGGGCTGGAAGTTTGAGAGTGTCAGGGGGGAGAAGTGTGTGAATTTGCAACTACTAGGGAGAATATTCTTGGGAAACTGAAAGGTCTAAAGGAAGATAAGTCACCTGGAACAGATGGTACACACCCCAGGTTCTGAAAGAGGTGGCTGAAGAGATTGTGGAGGTATCTGTAATGATCTTTCAAGAATCAATTGATTCTGGCATGGTTCCAAAGGAATGGAAATTTTCAGATAATCACTCTACTCTTTAAGAAGGGAGAGAGGCAGAAGGAAGGAAATTATTGTGGTGAACTACATATACCTGCCTGGACACGCCCCCCCCCCCCCCCCGCTGACTGCTCCTGTGGCTCCTCCCACTGACCCCGGTATAAAGGCGATTGAGGCCTGAGCCCTGCCCTCAGTCTCCAGGATGTAGCACGGTGGTCAATTGCTGCTTGTTCTTTCTTCCAGTCAATAAAAGCCGATATCTCGCCTCACGTCTCAGAGAGTTATTGATGGTGCATCAATTATTGGCTAGTTAGCTTGACTTCATTGGTTGGGAAGATGTTGGAGTCGATTGTTAAGGATGTATCTTAGTGGTACTTGGAGGCACATGATAAAATAGGCCTTAGTCAACATGATCTCCTTAAGGGAAAATCTTGCCTGAGTGGGAATAAAGGGATCTATTCTGGTTGGCTGCTGGTGGCTGGTGGTGTTCTGCAGGGGTCAGTATTGGGACTGCTTCTTTTTATGTTATATGTCAATGATTTGGATGACAGAATTGGTGGCTTTGTAGCTAAGTTTGCAGGCAGTACAAAGATAGGTGGAGGGGCAGAGTGTTTAGGAAGCATGGAGTCTGAGAAAGACAGACAGATTTGGAGAATGAGCAAATAAGTGTTAGCTGAAATATAGTGCAGGAAAGTCATGCATGTTGGCAGAAGGAATAAACACAGGGACTTGGAGTCCTTGTGCAGGATTCTTTAAAGGTTAACTTAAAGGGTGAGTCAGTGGTAAGCAAGGTAAATGCCATGATAGCATTCATCTTGAGAGGCCTGGAGTAAAGAGCAAGGATGTGATGTTGAAATCTTATAAGGCATTGGTCAGATTGCACTTGGAGTATTGTGAGCAAATTTCAGCCCCTTATCAAGGAAAAGATGTGTTGGCATAGGAGAGGGTCCCGAAGAGGAATGAAAGAATTAACATATGAGAAGCATTTGATGGCTCCAGGCCTGTATATGCTGGAGTTTAGAAGAATAAGGAGGCGATTTCATTGAAACCAATCGAACATCCTCTCCACATCCGGTTAAGATGGCACTACCAAACGTGGTTGACAGCTTCCTGGTAGTCAGAAAGTGAAGAATTCTGACTAAAAATTTCACTAAAAATACCTTTTCTGAGGTAAATTGTGTTAAGTTATCACTACAAATAGTGAAAGGGTGGAGCAAGTACAGGAGATAGATCGATGCAGATGGAGTTCCAATGCCCATACAGCTGACCCAGGATCGAGGTTGGATTGCTCCAGATGCCATAAGGAAAAGTCAGGGTCCTGGCAGAGGAGATTTGATTTCAATGCTTGTACAACTAACCCAGCTGTAAGGTTAGACTGTTCTGGGTGCCAAGATGATTTGAACAGTTTAAGAGCAGCTCCACACTGGGCAATGGAATCTGGGCCCAGAGTGAGTTGCTAGGCAGTGGTGCCTGGGTCCTAGTGCAAGGTACAATGCGCTGTTTAGACAATTTTAACACTGGCCTAGGTCAGAGGTGAGAGCTGATTTCACTCACTGTCTGTGATTTTCATTCCCCCACAGGAAGAAACATTCTATCCACATCCACTCTATCCAGGCCTTTCAACGTTTAATAGGTTTCAATGAGATGACTCCTCATTCTTCTGAATTCCAGTGAGTACAGGCCCAAAGCCATTAAATGCTCATCACATGACAAGCCTTTCAATCCAAGGATCATTTTCGTAAACCTTCTTTGAATCTTCTCCAATATCAGCACATCCTTTCTTTGATAAGGGGCCCAAAACTGCTCACAATACCGCATAAGGCTTTATCAGTGCTTTATAAAGCCTCAACATTACATCCTTGATTTTGTATTCTAGTCCTCTAAAAATGAATGTTAATAACTCCCAAGTCCCTTTGCACCTCAGAGTTTTGAATTTTGTCTGTATTTAGAAAATAGTCTGCCCTTTTATTTCTTCTAACAAAGTGCATGACCACACACAACCTTCCCCTCCACCTGTCTTCATATCAGCCGCAAACTTTGCCACATAGCCTTCAATATTTCCATCCAAGTTATTGACATATAACATAAACAGAAGTAGTCCCAACACAAAAGCCTGGGGAATACCACTAGTCATCAGCAGCCAACTAAAATAGGTCCCTTATTCCCATTCTTTCCTCCTGCCAGTCAACCAATGTTCTATCCATGCTAGAATCTTTCTTCTAAGACCATGGGCTCTTAAGCAGCCTCATGTGTGACATCTTTTCAAAGGCCTTTTGAAAATCCAAGTACACAACATCAACCAATTCTCCTTTGTCTATCCTGCTTGTTATTTCTTCAAGGAATTCCAACAGATTCACAAAGCAAGATTTCCCCTTAAGGAAACCATGCTGACTTTGGCCTATTTATCATGTGCCTCTAAGTGCATCCTTCATAATGGACTCCAATGTCTTCCAACCACTGAAATCAGGCTAACTGGCCAATAATTCCCTTCCTTCTGCCTCACACCCTTCTTACATAGTGGAGTGACATTTGACATTTTCCAGTTGTCTACAATCATTCTAGCATCTAATAATTCTTGAAGGATCATTACTAATGCCCCCACAATCTCTTCAGTTACCTCTTTCAAAACCTTTGGGTGTAGTCTTTCTGGTCTAGGTGACTTATCTACCTTCAGACCTTGCAGGATTTTGGTATCCTCTTGTATATTATTGGTTAGCTTACCTTCATATTTCATCTTTTCTCTCCTTTTTTTTATAAGTTGCCTTCTATTGGTTTTTAAAAGCTTTCCATTCCTTTAACTTCCCATTAATTTTTGCTATGTTATATGATCTCTCTTTTACTTTTGTATTGTCTTTGACTTCCCTTGTCAGCCACAGTTACCTCAGCTTCCCTTCTTCAAGTGCACCTTCCGAATTGCTCCCGAAAACTCCAGCTATTGCTGCTCTGCCATTATCCCTACTAGTGTCCCCTTCCAATCAACTTTGGCCACTCCTCTCTTGTGCCTCAGAAATTCTCTTTAATCCACTGGAATACTGATACATCTGACTTTAGCTTCTCCTTCTCAAATTTCAGTGTGAATTTGATCATATTATGATCAGTTGTCCCTAAGGGTTTCTTTACTTTAACTTCTCTAATCAAATCTGGTTCATTACACAACACCTAGTCCAGAACTGCCTTCCCATGGGGGCTCTAAAATCCATCTCATAGGCATTCTACTAATTCACTTTTTTCAGATCCAGCACCAACCTGATTTTCCTAATCTACATGCATATTGAAATCCCCTATGACTATTGTAACATTGCCCTTTTAACATGCCTTTTCTATCTGCCATTGTAATTTGTACCCAACATCCCAGCTACTCTGTAGAGGCCTGTATATAACTCCTATCAGGGTCTTCTTACCCTTGCATTTTCTTAACTCTACCCATAAGGATTCTACATCTTCCGACCCACTGTCATCTCTTTTTAAGGATTGATTTCATTATTTACCAATAGAGCTTCTCATCCCCTCTGCCTACCTGCCTGTCCTTTTGATACAATCTGTATCCTTGTATGTTAAGCTCCCAAATATGATCTTCTTTCAGCGATGCCTCATCGATACCAACAACATCATACCTGAAAATCTCTAACTGTGCTGCAGGATCATCTTTCTTATTCCTCATGCTGCCTGCATTCTGTCCTCTATTTGTCACCCTCTTCAATTTTGTCCCCATGTTATACTTCAACTCATCTCACTGACTGCAATTTTGCCCTATCATCTGGCTATCCTTCCTCACTGTCTCCCTACGCACTGCAGCTACTTGTATAACAATTGCCCGATCCTCAGCACTAACACTCCCGTTCCCATCACCCTTCCATTTAGTTTAAACCTTCCCCAACAGCCTTAGCAAACCTCCTCGCAGGGATGTTGGTTCCCCTTTGGTTCAGGTGCAAGCTGTCATTTTTGTACAGGTAAGTGTAATTTGATGTACTGTTTTATATCAAAATAAATTTTATTCCCAAGAGGAAACATTGCAATATTCTTGAATTCTTACAATCAATGTGTTAAGTTCTGTTCTATAACACTCCTTAAAACCAATAGGTCTGTTGCCACTCATGAGGACCCGTAGGGTGATACATTACTACAACAATTGAGGGGTTTCCTCATCCAACCCGGTCACTCCCTGTGCAACAGTGGAAGAACCCTGTATTGTGGTCCTACCCACCAAGTGATTGTGGTGACTGTAACAAGCATCAGTACATCCCTCAGCGTGCACTCCTGCATTCCACAGCATCCCGACATACTGGCAGGCCAACAATTTTCGGACAGACCAAAGAGCTGCTTTCACCATGCTGGTGTGTGTGTGTGTGTGTGTGTGTGTGTGTGTGTGTGTGTGTGTGTGTGTGTGTGTGTGTGTGTGTGTGTGTGTGTGTGTGTGTGTGTGTGTGTGTGTGTGTGTGTGTGTGTGTGTGTGTCCGTCCGTCCGTCCTTGGGAACAGCCGGTACATCAGAGAGTCATCTGGCACACAGCTGCTGGAGGTGAACCGTGACCCAGGCCCCTGTGTCTTTCTCCACACCCTCTTCTCGTTTGAGCCACTGCCTCTTCCCCACCTACAGCCATTCCACAGCAAGCACGCAGTGGGACTCATGCTCCAGTCACGCAGGAAGGATCTGCCTGGAAGGCTCCCTCTCAGTGCCAGCCCAGCAAGGTGTTGATGCCTGTCAGTGAGCCCTGGCAACACATTAATGTATGTGTGTTAAATAAACCTGAATGGGAGTCTTTGACAACAATAAACTTGAACTTGCCATGAAGGAGCAGCTTATGGCCTGTGCTGATCACACATCGCTCCTCAGCTCAGCTGAGAAATTGGGCCTTGAATGCTGTCGGGATCACTAACTGGTGTAGAATCATAGAATCATAGAAATCTACAGCACAATGTGCAGTACAACGTTGTGCTAACCAGGCAACCTACTCTAGGAACTGCCTAGAATTTCCCTGCCACATGGCCCTCTAGTTTTTCTAAGCTCCATGTACCTATCCAGGAATCTCTTAAAAGACCTTATTGTATCTGCCTCCATCACCATCGCTGACAGTGCTTTCCAGGTATCGACCACTCTCTGTGTGAAAAAACTTACCTCTGACATCCCCCTTGTACCTTCTTCCAAGCACCTTAAAACTGTGCCCCCTCATGTTAGCCATTTCAGCCCTGGGAAAAAGCCTCTGACTATCCACACGATCAATGCCTCTCATCATCTTATACACCTCTATCAGGTCACTTCTCATCCTCTGTCACTCCAAGGAGAAAAGACTAAGTTCATTCAACTTATATCTCATAAGGCATGCTCTCCAATGGGTATGCCATTGATTAACTTGTCCCCACTGTTCATAGAAACATAGAAAGCCTACAGCACAATACTGCCCCTTCGGCCCACAAAGTTGTGCTGAACATGTCCCTCCCTTAGAAATTACTAGGCTTACCTATAGCCCTCTATTTTCCTAAGCTCCATGTATTCAACAAGGTTTAGCTTTATAGCTATTGAGAATCACACCTCTGCATTCAGCTTCCTCCTGCATCAGCCAGTGTCTTTGGTTTCTTAGACTGTGTGATGTACAACAGGTGATGCTAGACTCTCCACACATAGACTCTCAACGGTAGACAGGTCAAAAGCTTAAAGGGAACATGAGGGCAAACCCCTTCACTCAGAGGGTTGTGTCAGTGTGGAACAAGCTGCTAGCACAACTGGTGTATGTGAGCTTGATTTCAATGTTTAAGATAAATTTGGATAGGTATATGGATGACTATGGTCCCAGTGCAGATCGATGGGAGTAGGCAGTTTTCAAAGCTCACACAGACTAGCTGGGATGAAAGGCCTGTTTTGTGCTACACGTTTTCTATGACTCCATGACATACGTGGTAAACACTGTAGGGTGTAAAAGCCCCTGAAATGTTAAGATTCATAATTAAAGATTCAAGATTATTTAATCTCATTCTTCAGTACATAGTGTAAAGGAAAACAAAATGATTGTTACTCCAGATACAATGCAGCATAAAAAACACAATAAGCATGAAGAATACAATAAAAATACAATACCGATCCAACAAAACACAATGTACAAGTAACTGTTATATACACAGACTCATTGTGTATACATAAAGTAAGGCTCAGTGATTTGTATGTAGTGGTGGGTTTATGGGTGAAGGGTTTGATCAGCCTGACAACTTAGGAGAAGTAATTGTTTTTGAGCTGAGTGATCGTGGGGTGGATGCAGCGTAGCCTCTTCCCTGATGGGAGTGGGACAAAGAGTCCAGAAACAGCGAGGAAGCATTGGATTTTCATCTTGAGCAGACCAAAGGTAATTTCCACTGCCATGCTGGTACTTGTTTGACCTTCATGTTATCTGAATTCAGCTGATGTGAATGGAAGAGAATACAGGCAACAGTGGCCACGTTTCCAGGATCCTTTCTCTTTGGAAAAGACTGTCCCTTTGCAGTCTCCATCGGTCGGGGTCGACCATGGATGTTGCATCCTAACTGTCTCGATACACAAGCCTAGATAAACAGTGAGATTAGCAACAACCAAGCTCTACACTCTTCTTGCTTCATTGAGGTTGTTCCATAAAATCTGCACTGTTGAGCAGAAACAGAGTATTGCTACTTACTTACCTACTGCCCGTTACGCCGCTGGTGTTTAGGGCAGCAATGAAGATCCTCTGTCTCTGTCACACATAGCTGTAGAAGGATTCTTCATTGCTGCTTCTATAACAATTATTTTTTGACCAGTCGGTGTTGTAACCTGGTCAAAGCTGTTGTAAAGCTCAGGGCGCTGACTCCAGCTAACACAGCTCTCCGGGTCATTGAGACACAAGCCTCCAAACCCTACGGAAAGTGGTGGTCCTCTTGGAGGGGAGCACTATCAATGACATCATTAAATGTGAGGCCGTTGCTGGGAAAGAGTTAATGTAATAATACATGCCCCGGATAGAAATTCCCAGTTTCACTTTTGTAGCTGGTCTCAATACAACCACAGAGAAATGTCTGCTAACATTATATAGAAAGTAAGATTTGTACAACAAGTCCTAGACAAGTTGGTGCAAAGTATTCCCATTTCTAGATGATAATGTGATCATATCTCATATTGGGCCTCCCTCTGGAAATTATACTGGAAGTCTTGAGGAATGTCCAGCAATTCTGTAGCTGTTGGAAGAGGCACAGCTATATTCAAGAGGAGAGATTTGTACTTTAAGAATAACAGAAGTTTGAAAAGATTGGTAATATCATTAAGTAATGAAGCCAGCACAGGCAATGAGCCCATGATGACATGATTGCAGCTGGGAGGCTTCAGCGTTTGGAAGACCAGCTTTTTAAGAATCCCTGCCAGCAGGAGAGAGGTTTGCAGTGCTTGGTAGGTGGGGGGAAAGAATGAACATCGGACCGTCATTCAGAGATGTCGATGAAAATGACAACGTTGCCAGTAAGGGAATTTTCCTTTACCGAATGTTTCCGTCACTCGTTTCCATGGACAGGGAATATTGGAAAACCTCTGTTCCATTTATTGGGGAAATGTATACAGTGTTCCACAGTCATTAAGATTCAAGATTGTTTAATGTCAGTTCAGTACGCAAGTGTAAAGAAGAATTAAATAATTGTTACTCCAGATCCAATGCAGCACAAAAAAGAATGCAATAGGATATGGCACACAATAATAATAAAATACAATAAATATAAAGACTTATGATTCCTTATATACATAGATTGATTGTATGTACATAAAGTGATGCCAGGCATAGGGGTGTCTGTACATAAGGTTACTCTAACAGGAAATTATAAAGAAATTGTGCTGGGGTGGGTTAGTGGCTGGAGCTGTTGATCAGCCTGACTGCTTGGGGAAAGTTACTGTCTTTCAGCCTAGTGGTCCTGGTGTGGATGCTACGTAGCCTCCTCCCTGATGGGAGTGGAACAAACACTCCATGTGCAGGATGACTGGGACTGATCTGATGTTACTGGCCCTTTCCCGACAGGTGCCTGTATATATGTCTTTGACGGTGGGTAGGCTGGTGCTGGTGATGCATGGGGCAGTTTTGACTACACATTGTAGAGCATTACCAGTCACAGCGCTGCGGTTTCCATACCAGGCAATGATGCAGCATGTCAGGATGCTCTCTACTGTACATCTGTAGAATGATAGATTCACATAGTCCAGCTTTCCTCAACCTCCTCAGAAAGTAGAGGTGTTGGTGAGCTTTCCTGATTTCAGTTTTCTGTGGAATCCTACAGTCTTTAACAACAAGCACAAAACACTGGGTCAACTCAGCAGGCCAGGCAGTGTCTAGGGAGAGGATTAAACAGTTGATGTTGATTGTGTAGGATGTGCTCTAGGATCATGACTGGATGTGTGAGATCTGCACTGCCAGGAGCTTACACTGCTATGCCGGCGATGTAAAGAGTGGTGTGGGAGGTGCAAGTTCTCCTGAAATTGATAACCGTCTCCTCTTTCTTGTTGTGAGGCATCAGTCAGTAATCCACTTCCGTCCAACAGAGATTATAATGGTCACTGAAAGGAGTTCCTTCCCATACTGAATATTTCTTTATGTGAATGCTTGCACTAATTCTAAAATCTTAAACAACACTCCATCACATAGACAGGATACCTTTTGGGTCAATATCCAAATATTGACAATATATGTTATTTCAGGGTTGTATATGGTGAAATAGATGTACTTCAACAATAAATTTACTTTGAACTTTGAACATAAGCACTCAGGACTGTACAATATATGTTATATCAGCTAAAGAGAAACTTTTACCTTTACATTTAGACCATAAGTAATAAGACACAGGAACAGAATCAATTCTAACATGGCTAATGATGGAACCCCATTCACCTATCTTTTTCCTGTAGCCTTTAACGCCCTTACTAATCAAGAACATATATACCCAATGATTTGGCCTCCATAGCCATCCGTGATAATGAATTCCACCTTGTGGCAAAAGAATTTTAGTGAAGACAAGATGGCCAGAGGATTTGTTGGAGAGCTGTTATGCTGTCATTTTCTTGCATATGTGGAGATTTGGCTGAAGGAAGAACAGTATTAAAGGCATTGCACCCTATGCATTCTAATCGAATTTCAAAGCTTGGCTGTATCTTCTCCGTGCTTGTGATAGATTATGTTTTGTGGTAATATGGCATTTCCCATTGTTTGAAGTTAATACCAGATTTTTAGAGAAGAAGCATTTATGCTGAGCTTGCATTCACTTTAGAATTCAAGTTTTTAGAATCCTGTTCTGTAGGGATAAGGTCACAGCTATTTTTAGAAGTAGTTTCAGATATAGCTATGGCCCTGTGTGCTTATGTTCAAAGTTCAAAGTAAATTTATTATTGAAGTACATCTATGTCACCATACACATCCCTGAGTTCCACTTTCTTGCAGGTATACACAAAAAATCCATAATAGACTCGATGAAAGACCAGACCAACTTGGGTGTTCAACCAGTGACAACAACATATGCAAATACAAAAAGTAAATATTAGCAAATAAATAAGCAATAGTTATCAAGAATCTGTGATGAAGAGTCCTTGTAAGTGAGTTTATAAGTTGTAGGAACAGTTCAGTGATGGGGTAAGCAAAGTTGAGTGAAGTTATCCCCTTTGGTTCAAAAGCCTGATGGCTAAGGGGTAATTACTGTTCCTGAACCTAATGGGGTGAGTTCTAAGGCTCCTGTATCTTCTTCCTGACGACAGCAGCGAGAAGAGAGCATGACTTAGGTGGTGGTGCCCTGACAATGGATGCTTTTTTCCTGCAAAAACGCTTCACCCTTGCCTTCCTACCTCCACACGTCTATTCAAGTGACAATCCAACTTGGATGAGTACAACGTTCCCCTCCGTGCCTCTGGCGTTCTGCAAATGGCCCATTAAGTTCTGTGCACAGCTCCACTATACTCCTCATGACTATGACTTTGTCACATCACACCATGCCTCTTCATTCTCATTAAATTCTCAGCAAACTTTAGCATGGCTGATCTTTGAAATTTTCCACACTTGCTTCCACGTCTATTTAGTTGTTTGTTACGGGCCGAGCTGTAGGTGATCATGGCTCTTCCACGCCCACGATTGTTAATAGCAAATTTTTCCACAGAAGTTGTTTGCCATTGGCTTCTTATGGGCAGTGTCTTTACAATACAGGTGACCCCAGCCATTATCAGGGGTTGTCTACCTGATGGTTATATGACCCCTGCTCCCATGGCTTCATGTGAACCTGCTCAAAGAGGATAAGCAGATGATACACCTTGCTCACTGGTGATCTGCAGGCAAGTGGAGGGTAGGAGTGCCTAACACATCCTTTGGTAGAGACGTATCTCCACCCGCCACCCTCCAGTCCCATTAAGACCATTAGACTGTAAGATACAGGAGCAGAATTAGGCCATTTGGCCCATCTAGTCTGCTCCACCATTTCATCATGGCTAATCCATTTCCGTCTCAGCCACAATCTCCTAGCCTTCTCCCTGTACCCCTTCAGGCCCTGACTAATCAAGAATCTATCAATCTCTGCCTTAAATACATAAGCAGCTCTTTTCCTCCGTTTTTGATGAAAACTCTCCAAAATGTAACACATCTAATTTACACCTTTCATCCTTTCTTTGTCACCTATCTCCATTCCTTCAGCCTATTGCAGTCTTACCCAAGAACTTAACTCTCTTTGCATTTTGAGGGGTGGTCATCAGTCCTTGGGTGATTATGATAATCACATGATCCAGAAGGGAATTTATATTTATGCTCATTAGCCTCTCACTTTGGCAGTCTGGGGTACTCACCTGCTTCAAGAAGGATTCAATTATACCGGTGTCTAAGAAGAACATGGTAACCTGCTTGAATGACTATTGTCTAGTAGCGCTTACATCCACAGTGATGAAATATTTTGAGAGGTTGACGATGAAGCATATCAACTCCTGCCTACAACCTATGGACTCGCTTTAAAGGACTCTTCATCTCATGTTCTCAATATTTATCGTTTCTTTTTATTATTCTTTCTTTCTTTTTGTAATTGCATAGTCTGTTGGCTTTTGCACACTGGTTGAATATCCATGTTGGTGCGGTCTTTCTTAATCATATAATAGTTATTATTCTATAATAGATCTACTGAATATGCCTGCAAGAAAACTTATCTCAGATATTATATGGTGTCATATATGTACTTGATAATAAATTTACTTTGAACTTTGGAGTGGGAACACTGAAAACTATCACTGAGTGAAAGGTAATAAGTGTGTACCTGACTTTGCAACATAAAAATCTTCCAGGTCATTCAGAAGCGAGAGTGAACTTGTGCTGACCATGCAAATAGCTGTCTGCTCATCCAGTACAGAGAATCTACCTGATTTGGTCATTCTGTGGGCAATAGGTTCCTGTCATTCTGTAGTTCAGAGATTCTGGGGCAAGGCTGAATAACTTACGACTTTATTCCCTGGAATGTAGAAAAACAAGTGAAGATCTTGTAGAGGTATACAGGATTATTACTATAGATGGGGTAACTGCGTGGGGCTTATTCCCCTCAGGACGTATGAGACTAGAGCCTGAGGTCATAGGTTTTGGGCAAAAGGTGAAATATTTAAAGGGAAGTGAGGAGGAATAACTTCACTCAGAGGCAAGTGTGAGTGTGAAAAACCTGCCAGCAGAAGTGGTAGGTGTTCAGTTGTAACATTTAAGAGAAGTTTGGGTAGGCACATGGGTGGATCAGGTATGGAGGGCTTTGGTCTGGGTGTAGGTAGATGGGACTAGGCTATAAAACAGGCTAGTCTGCACTAGATGGGCTGAAGGGCCTGTTTCTGTGCTGTAGTGCTCTATGGGGGCATATGGGGTGTCTAGGGAGGGGTAGCACCTCTGGTGGGGGGGGGCCTGTCGTGCCCTTTTTCAGGGCAGCTCGCCCACCTTTGGTCCCCACTCAGCTCAGCTCTCGCCTGTGGCTCCAAGTAGATGTAACACGTGCAGTGGCCACACCCCGGCAAACCATCTCGGCAGAGAGGCCAAACCAGGTGAAGGTAGCCGACGGGTCTTCGACCCTCAGTGAGGTAGGGGATTTGTCTGTCCCAGCGTGTGAAGTCTAGCCCTGGAGGATTGAGTGGAGGAGACCGATTAATGGTCCAATGGTCAAGAAGGCAGGCCAGCAGGTGTAGGTGGAGCGCTAAGAGCACGACAAGGCACGTAGACATCCAGGTCATCCACTGCAAGAGAGGGTGATCTTTTTAAACTCACCCGGCAAAGGCAAACCGCTGCTGTGACTTGTCACAAACGTGATTTCCCAATATGTCAGAGTGGCGTGGAGAGAAATCATCCACCAACTGGAAATTCCAGGTGCGACCTAACAACGATGACAACGAGTGCTCTATAACAATGGCTCTATGGTCAGTTGATCAGTACTTGTGTAATTCATGAAGGGTTAATTAACAATGTGAACCCATAAGGCAGTATGAAACATCAGGGTGAATCTCCAGAGATGACAACAGCCCGCCAGGGAAATAGCGTTAACTTTTCAGTTAAGTTTATGCACTTTGATATTTATTTCTGTTAAGTGCAGCAATTGTTCCAAACTCCACACAAAATAACTGGAATTGTGATCTATTAAAAATCCACTCCTCTGTTAAATCAGCAAAACATTTATAAATTTGCAGTGATTGAAAGGAACAATAGTCAATAAGTTATTTTGCAGCAGTGTGCTAATATGGAAAATGCACTGTAAGCAAAAAGGAGGTTAACACAGTTAAATAAAACTAAAGCGAACCATCTGTGGAGCTGAAATCGAAATGGAACTTTCCAGCAGTCATTGGGTCAGGCTGATGTACTTCTGGCAAGGGGACTCACTGTCAGCTGGCTCAGTAAAACTGAACTGTTTCATTCTCTGTTTCCTTTATCTGCAGTCCTTCCTTTCTGTTTTATTATAGCTGACTGAATCATATCACTTTGAAGTCAACACGCTTCCCCAAAGCGGGCAATGAGTCATTTCAGTAGTGATTTCCACATTTGACATGACCAGCGAATTCAAGGGAAATCAAGATGCCTTAATAATGATTCGGGGCTGAAACGGGATTAACAAACATTGTGTTGTGAGAGGAGCAAGCAATGAATGATGGAAATTGTAAAGCTTGCCAATATTCCACAATGGACTTTACCGGTTACACGCTGTCTCTGTCATTTACTTACTTACTACCTGTTACGCCACTGGCATTTCGGGCAGCAATGAAGATCCTCCATCTCTGGTGGTGTTCAGAGCTTCCTTCATCATGTCAGTAGCTTCCTCTCGGTTTTCACTGCTGTCAGTCACACAAGTCCCGGGTGGAGACTCAGAAATACCATCACACTCCGATGTAGAAGGATTCTTCATTACTCTATCCATACAATTTTGTTTTACCCATCAGGGTTGTTAGCCTAGAGCTGAACCCCTAAATCTGAAAGTCCGGTGGACCACTCTTAGTCTGGCCTCTACCCTTTGACCTCTTTGGCATGGGTGACCCTGCCAAGAGTCAAAGCACAAGGTCCTGACTCCAGCCAACATAGCTCTCCGGGTCATCAAGGCACGCAAGCCTCCAAACCCAATACTTGTGGAAGTGTATCATTTACAGATGTGTAATACTGCATTGGGTGTGGCAGTGGGTTAAATTTTGACCTTCTGCCTCTATGATAATGCTTGCAACCCAATAGGCAGGCTGAGGGTTTGATTTGACCAGCATGCTCACGATAAGACTTTATAAGGCATTTATCAAACCAGATTTGGAGTATTGTTAGCAGCTTTGAGCCCTTTTTCTAAGAAAGGATGACAAGAATGATCTCAGGAATGGAAGTGTTCAGATATGATGGCTCCGGGCCTGTACTTGTTGGAGTTTAGAAGAATGGGGAGGGAAAAATCTCACTGAAACCTATTGAATATTGAATACTGAAAGACCTAGACAGAGTACATGTATGTAGAGAAGTTTTTTATAGTGGGAGAGCCTAGAGTCTAGGACCAGAGGGCACAGCCTCAGAGTACAAGAACGTCCCTTTAGAATGGAGAGAAGAATGAATGGGTATATTCTCTGGGCCTGCTAGTGAATACAGGCCAAGAACAATCAAACGCTCTTCATATGACACACCATTCAATTACACAAAATTCCAGCATCTGCAGACTTTCTCATGTTTGTGATGTACCATAGATGATGTCTCTACCATACTGAATGTCCTAAATGAATGCAAATTTTGTTGGTGTTTATTCTGTAAGCACTCAAGAAGAAAATTATCATTTTATCTCCTCACCACCTTATGTTACTCATATACTGTGTTTAGCTTGCATGCTTTTTTGTAGTATTAACAATATTAACAGAGCAGTTGAGGTATAACATTTGCAAACCTAACAAGCGGCAAGTTAGTCACAGATTACAGCTTTATTTCGATAACCAGAAACATCTTAAATCAAATAATAGGACTCAGCAAACTCAACATGGATTAACAAAGAGTCAATCATGTTTGACAAATCTTGTTGGCGTTCCTTGAGAATATGACTAACAGAGTGCATGAGAGGAAACCAATGAATGTACCATGTTAGGATTTCTGGAAAGCTTATGATAAGTTTCCACATAAGAGTTTGGTTAACAAGTTTGAAAACTCATGAAACTAATGATTAAGTGTGGAAGTTGAATGAGAAATGAGAGTGCGATACACAGTTTGGGAATTGCACCATCTCAGATCGCAAGACCCTGCAGCGGATAGTGAGGTCAGCTGAGAAGATCATCGGGGTCTTTCTTCCCACCATTACAGACATTTACACCACACGCTGCACCTGCAAAGCTAACAAAATTGTGAAGGACCCCCCGCACCCCTCATACAAACTCTTCTCCCTCCTGCCAACTGGAAAAAGGTACCAAAGCATTTGGGCTCTCACAACCAGACTGTGTAACAGTTTCTTCCCCCAAGCCATCAGACTCCCCGATACCCAGAGTCTAGACTGACATCTACATCATTTATTATTATATTGAAATTTGTCCTCTACTGTGCCTATTGTCTTGCTTATTATTTATTTATTTGTTTGTTTGTTTATTATTTATTATTGTACTGCCCTGCACTGTTTTGTGCACTTTGCACTGTGTAGGTTTGTAGTCTAGTGTAGTTTCTGTGTTGTTTTACATAGTCTAGTGTAGCCTCTCGTTGTCTCACATAGTCTAGTGTAGTTTTGTGTTGTTTCATGTAGCACCATGGTCCTGGAGGAACATTGTTTCGTTTTTACTGTGTACTGTACTGTACCAGCAGTTTATGGTCGAAATGACAATAAAAAGCGACTTGACTTGAGAGCTTTCTCAGATTGGCAAGCTGTGAATTTAAGGACTGCTTCTTGGACTCCAGCTATTTAGAATCTTTGTCAATAATTTGATTGAGGGGACAAAATGTCATTTTTCCAAGATTCCTGACAATAT
Organism: Hemitrygon akajei; assembly: GCF_048418815.1. Taxonomy (NCBI): domain Eukaryota; kingdom Metazoa; phylum Chordata; class Chondrichthyes; order Myliobatiformes; family Dasyatidae; genus Hemitrygon; species Hemitrygon akajei. The sequence goes on from NC_133132.1 coordinate 163,208,648, forward strand.
TTTACTTGATACAATTGAGAGTCCAGAGGATGTAAAGAGGCTTCAAGGGGATATTTAAAAGCAGAATAAAGAGGCAAATGGAATATAGCAAATCATCTAGTTAGTGCACACAACAGAAAAGCAGAGTGCTTGTTAAATGGTGAGAGTGAGTGGAGTTAATGTTCAAAATAAGAAGGTAAATACTATGTTATTCTTTACTATAAATGGAATTGATGCCAGGAATAAGAAGGACTTATCATGATGTTATATGGCTTGCAATTTTGTGTACATCTTTGATCTCCTGAGTGTATTTCCCATGACTGATATCTCTGGGCCCTGGGCCCTGGGCACAGTTTGAGAAATAAGGCTGAGATGTAAAGACATTTCTTCACACATTGGGAACAGAGCCTATGGAATTCTCCTCTCGAGATTTTCAAGATAAACTGATTCTTTTCTCTCCTTTTCTCCCCCACCAATTTCTCAAATATTGTGAGCAGGTGTTGACAAATTGCAGACCTGTACTCCATGATATGTGCTTCATTGAAATCAGTTAGGAAACTGCGGGGTGAGAGACGTGATGAAGAAATAGACACTCAGTGGCCACTTTATTAGGAACACCTGTACACCTGCTTGTTTATACAAATATGTTATCAGCCAATCTTGTGGCAGCAAGTCAATGCATAAAAGCATGCAGACATGGTCAAGAGGTTCAGTTGTTGCTCAGACCAAACATCAGAATAGGAAAACAACATGATTTAGGTGACTTTGACTGTGAAATGACTCTCAGTTCCAGGCAGCATGGTTTGAATATTTCAGGCACTGCTGATCTCCTGGAATTTTCACGTATAACAATCTCCAGAGCAGGTGTTCCCAACCTGGGTTTCTTGTACCACTCGGATAATGGTAAAGAGCCAATGGCATGAGAAAGGTTGGGATCCCCGCTCTAGAATTTATAAAGAATGGTGCAAAAAAAACAAACATCAAGTGAGTGACAATTCTATGAGTTAAATTGTTAATGAGAGCGGTCAGAGGAGAATGGTCAGACTGGTCCAAGCTGACAGGAAGGCAATAGTAACTCAAATAAACACATTTTTTTCAGTGACTCAGGCGCAGGGAATGTGTCAGAGCCTTATAGAAGTCGGGAGAGGGAGTATAAAGGGAGCTGATCCAGGAAAGGCCAGGCTTTAGGGGCTGCATGGGTGCAGTAAGCATACGGCCAGGTGGATTCTAGCTGACAAGAAGGTGATAGTAACTCAAGTAACCCCACGTTACGAAAGTGGTGTGCAAATCAGCATCTCCAAATGCACAACACATTAAACCTTGAAGTAGATGGTCTACAACAGCAGACGATCATGAACGTTCACTCAGTGGCCATTTTATTGGGTGCACAAGATACTGTAGCGGTGTGCTACACGCAGCGCTAAAATAACGACACGGAGTCGGTAAACTGCAGTCAAAGATAAAGTTTATTCCAACTTCACAGTCTTGCTTTAAAGCCTCGCTCCCCCGTCGGATGCCTCTACTGGCACGTACTGAAACCCCCTCAGGCTTTCTCCTTTGTGCCTGCACGCTGGCTAATTGTCAGCCGGTTTGAGTGTACTAGTAATTGGGTTGCCACATAAACCCCCCCCCCAGAACCGGCGATACACCCCCCAATGTCCACAGTCTGGGCCGGACCCTGTTTGGGAGATCGGCCTCTGCGCCGCGGTGCCGGAAACTCGACCGGTTGCGCCAAGTCCACGTGGGCCGGTTTGAGTCGGTCCACCGTGAAAACCTCCTCTCTCCCCCCAACGTCCAGCACGAACGTGGACCTGTCATTTCTGATCACCGTAAACGGCCCCTCATAGGGCTGTTGCAGCGGTGGCCGATGCCCGCCCCGTCGTACAAACACAAACTTACAGTTCTGCAGGTCTTTGGGTACGCAGGTCGGGTGCTGCCCATGCTGCGAAGTGGGTATGGGGGCCAGGGCACCGAGCCTCCTGCGTAGTCTGCCCAGGACTGCTGCGGGTTCTTCCTCTCGCCCCCTTGGGGCTGGTATGAACTCCCCAGGAACGACCAGGGGTGCGCCGTACACCAACTCGGCCGACGAAACGTGCAGATCGTCTTTTGGCGCCGTGCAGATGCCGAGTAGGACCCAGGGAAGCTCGTCCGCCCAGTTAGCTCCGCGCAGGCGGGCCATGAGAGCCGACTTCAGGTGACGGTGGAAACGCTCCACCAGTCCGTTCGACTGTGGGTGGTAGGCAGTGGTGTGGTGCAGCTGAGTCCCCAACAGGCTGGCCATCGCTGACCACAGGCTGGAGGTGAACTGGGCGCCTCTGTCGGAGGTAATGTGGGCCGGTACACCAAAGCGGGGTCCTACTCGGCATCCGCACGGCGCCCAAAGACGATCTGCACGCTTCGTCGGCCGAGTTGGTGTACGGCGCACCCCTGTCATTCCCGGGGAGTTCATACCAGCCCCAAGGGGGCGAGAGGAAGAACCCGCAGCAGTCCTGGGCAGACTACGCAGGAGGCTCGGTGCCCTGGCCCCCATACCCACCACAGCATGGGCAGCACCCGACCTGCATACCCAAAGACCTTACGTGGTGAGCTCCCTCGACCAGGACACAGCGGCCCAGGTCGCGGAGTTCGTACAGTCTCCCCCGGCAGACGGCAAGTACACAGAATTCAAAGCCCTGCTCATTAGGACTTTCGGGCTCTCCCGCCGCGAGCGAGCTGCCCGTTTACTGCACCTGGATGGCTTGGGAGACAGGCCTCCATCAGCTTTAATGAATGAGATGTTGTCTCTGGCCGGCGGACACACGCCCTGCCTCATGTTTGAGCAGGCATTCCTGGAGCAGCTGCCCGAGGACATACGCCTGCTGCTGTCCGACGCTGATTTCAGCGACCCCCGGAAGGTGGCAGCCCGGGCGGACTTGCTGTGGAACACCAAGAAGGGGAGTGGGGCGTCCATCTCACTGATCACCCGGCCATGCTCCCAGCAGCAAACCAGTCCAGGCCCGGCCGCAGAGCCCGCTAAACCCGGAGGCCAGGGTGTGGAGCCCAACGAGCAATGGTGTTTCTACCACCAGCGGTAGGGCGCAGAAGCCCGCCGTTGTCGCCCGCCCTGCCAGTTCCAGGGAAACGCCAGGGCCAGCCGTCGCTGATGGCTATGGCGGCTGGCCATCGGGATAGCCTCCTGTATGTGTGGGACAGCAGGTCGGGATGCCGGTTTTTGGTCGACACCGGTGCCGAGATCAGCGTCTTACCTCCGACGAGTTATGACACCCGCAGCAGGGCGCCGGGTCCCCCCCTGCGGGCCGCGAACGCAGCACAATAAGGACTTATGGCACCCATCCGGTGCAGCTACAGTTCGGCTCCATCCAGTTCACGTGGGACTTCACACTGGCCGACGTAGCCCAACGGCTTCTGGGTGCGGATTTCTTGCGGGCTCACAGCCTACTGGTCGACCTGCCAAGGAAGAGACTGGTTCATGCCGAGACCTTTCAGACGTTCTCCCTGGGTGCAGCCCAGTGCAGCCCAGTTGCCAGCCCCTCACCTCGGCTCCATCACGCTGTCCGACAACGACTTCACCAGGGTCCTGGCGGATTTCCCATCGGTTCTGGCACCGCAGTTCGCGGCAGCCATGCCCCGACACGGCGTACAGCACCACATCCTGACCCAGGGACCACCCCTCCATGCCCGCGCTGGGCGGCTTCCCCCGGACAAGCTCCGACTGGCGAAGGAGGAGTTCAAGAGGGTGGAGGAATTGGGGATCATCCGGTGGTCCGACAGCCCATGGGCCTCCCCCCTGCACATGGTGCCCAAAGCGACAGGGGGCTGGAGACCGTGCGGCGACTACCGCAGGCTGAACGAGGCTACACACCGGACCGCTACCCTGTGCCGCACATTCAGGACTTTGCAGCAAACCTGCACGGCACACGGATCTTCTCCAAGGTCGACCTCATCCGCGGATACCATCAAATCCCAAAGTAGAAGCATCCGGCGGGGGAGCGAGGCTTTAAAGCAAGACTGTGAAGTTGGAATAAACTTTATCTTTGACTGCAGTTTACTGACTCCGTGTCGTTATTTTAGCGCTGCGTGTAGCACACCGCTACAATTGGTGACCCTGACGTGATGCCTCTACTGGCACGTACTGAAACCCCCTCAGGCTTTCTCCTTTGTGCCTGCACGCTGGCTAATTGTCAGCCGGTTCGAGTGTGCTAGTAATTGGGTCGCCACAATACCCTAATAAAGTGCCCACTGAGTGTATATCACCTTTTTGTAACTAACATATACAAATGTATAGGCAAATAACCGAACCAATTCAAGAAATCATTTTATATTTATTGTAAATCATTACACGATGGCCCACTAGTTATTTGGAATGTATGAAAGAAGGTAAAAGAAAATTTTTCATAATAAAAGGTTGTAACTCCACTGCAGTTGGGTACGACTACAACTAGAGGTCATGGGATGAGGATGAAAGGTGCAAAGTTTAAGGGGAGCATGAAAGAAAACTTCTTCATTCAGAAGGCCGTGAGTGTGTGGAATGAGCTGCCAGCGCAAGTGGTGCAAGTGGCCTCGACTTCAACGTTTAAGAGAAGTTTGGATGGGTACGTGGATGATAAGGGTATGGAAGGCTACGGTCCTGGTGCAGGCCGATGGGAGTAGGCACAGACTAGATGGGCTGAAGGCTCTGTTTCAGTGCTGTACTTTTTGATGACTCTATGACTCTTAAGGTCAAATTTAAGCTCAATAAAACGTGATGAATTGCTCGTGTGTATTGCTTTAGCAATTCAATTAAGACTGCCAGTAAGATTTTGCAACCTAATGTAAGAGAATCAGCTAATAATTCAAATGAAGTTCCTGCATTCAGTACCAACTGGGTATTAGTAGATTCCATATGACTGTAAGTCCCTTTGAGCCAGTATAGCTGTTGTTCAGTTTCTGTTCGGGTTTATTTAAACCAAGTATGGGTCATCTTCCTTCCTCTTGCACTTTTCTGTGGTATATTCTGGAAATTCCCCTGCTTTGTCACCAAAACTTAACTTTCTGTAACTAAGCAACACATACGCTTGCACTTATTTTTATAATTATTATGAAACTGCACAGAAAGAGGACTTCATGCTTAACAGGCCCATCCTGACCATAATGTCCCATCTCAGCTAATCCGTTAATGTTCTAAACCTTTCCAATTCATGTGGCGTATTCCTTCTCTGCCACCTGTCCAACATCTCTCCCACATACTCCACCTTCGCCACTCCCAACATCCTTTGCTCCTGCCAGATTTATAAACTCACTGTCCACTCCACATTGACAAATACAATACTATGCAAAAGTCTTAGTCAGCTCCATCTTGGGTACCTGCCTCTGTAGTATCCGAGACACCTGCAAGGAGCAGTGACTCAGAAAGGTGGGATCCATTATGAAGGACTCCCATCACCCTGGACATGCCCTCTTCTCATTGGCACTGCCAGGAAGTAGGTAGAGAAGCCTGAAGGCACACACTCGGTGACTCAGGAACAGCTTCTTCCCCTCTGCCAAATGGTTCCTAAATGGACATTGAACCAAAAAACACTGCCTCACAATTTTTTTAATATTATTTCTGTTGTGCACTATTTTTAATCTAGCTTTTATATATAGATATACTTACTGTAATTGATATAATTTTTTGCTTTCTATGTTATCCTTAAACTGCTGCTGCTAAGTTAACAAATTTCACGACACTTGAGTAATGATAAACCTGATTCTGATATGGGTCTCTACTGTGTACTGAGAGTGGGAAGAGGGCAGGGAGAGGGGAATCATGGTGGGGAAAAGGGGAAGGGAGAGGGGAGGGAGTGGGAGGCACCAGAGAGACATTATGTAATGATCAATAAACCAATTGTTTGGAATCAAATGACCTTGCCTGGTGTCACAGGGATGAGTGCGTCTGCACCTGCACCACCTCCTGCACTTGACTCTCCTTCTCTGCCACCTCTTCCTCACAACTCCTGCGGAGCTCCACCCTCACCATTCCCAGTATTCTTTGCTCCCACCAGATTTACAAACTAGCTCTCTACTCCACATTGACAAATACAGTACTGTGCAAAAGTCTTAGACATCCAAACTATATATATGTGCCTAAGACTTTTGCACAGTACTGTGCCTGTCCAATTGTCTTTTAAAATTTGTTATTACACTTGTCTCAACCACTGCCTTTGGCAGCTCATTCCATGAACATTCTACCCCGGTTAAACAATTGCCTCTCAAGGAATGAACATCACCAATAGTCTGCCCTGTCCAACCACAGAAGTCAATGCAAACCTTACTGAAAATTGCTCAAACATCTTCCGAAGACCAGAAAGCTGCTGATTTTCATTGGCTGACTCAGAGTTGACACTGGAGGTGACACTGTAGCCATGACTGACTGCTTAGAGAGAGGTAAGAATGCTGATAAGGAGACAAAGGGTTGCCCATCAATGAAGAGGTGACTGCTAGAGAGCTGGCCTGACTTGGCCATGCTATCTGAAACGACAAAGCTGGTGGTCACGGTAGAACAGACAGCTCCGTGGGAAGACTGGATAAAGGAGACAGGTGCTTGGGCATATGGAAGCCAAATACCAGGAGCTGGTTGAGCAGAGCCACAAACGGGGGTGGAGGGCACGTTGCAAGCCTGCAGAGGTGGGGTGCAGAGGTTTTGCGTGCTGTCAGCTCTGCAGAACATACTTCCTGCTTAGCGTTATGGGGAATGCAAAGGAAAAAAGCCGCCGGGGCCACCAGAGAGGCTGTAGAGTGAGCATCCAGATGGCCATGGATCAAGAGGTGTGACATATGGACCACTGGTGCTGTGGGACACAAGCCAAAACCTGACCAACCCTGGCAGAGTCGCTTGGGTGAGGGTTTCTGATCTCGGAAGCTCCGAAACACCCGATGACCTCAGGTCACTGATAATGTGTCCCAGTGCATACCAGGATGTATCCCAGCAAGATTATCTGATGTCCTGGGTTCTTTTGAACTGCTGTCCACACTTGAGTACCACCATCTCTCACTCTCCCATTAAAACCTGAAGCACTAAGGGAATATCAGTTTTATTCCAGATAGTATTCAATTGAACTCGCGACACACACACAAAATGCTGGAAGAACTCAGCAGGTAAGGCAGCATCACTGGAAATGATTAAGCAGTCAGCGTTTCAGGCTGAGACCCTTCTTCAGGACTGAGAAGGAAGCCAGAAGATGCCAGAACAAAAGGGTGAGGGCAAGGTCAAGGGCTGGAGAAGAAAGAATCTGATAGGAGAGGAAAATGCACCATAAGAGAAAGGGAAGGAAGAGGGAACCCAGTGGAAAATAATAAGCAGGTAAGAAGAGGTGAAAGGAAATACCTTCTTCTCACGCCCTTCACCTTTCCCAGCCACCTGGCTTTACCTATTACCACCACCCCCCCCCCCCCCACCCCCTCCACCACCACCTTTTTACTCTGGCATCTTCCCCCTTCCTTCTCAGTCCTGAAGAAGGGTCTCGGCCCAAAATGTCGACTGTCTGTTCATTTCCATAGATGCTGCCTGACCTGTTGAGGTCCTCCAGCATTTTGTGTGTGGTGTTTTGCATCTCCAGCATCTGAAGATTCTCTTGTGTTTTCAGTTGAACTAGTATGGTACAAGATATAAAGCAGGAACAAACTTCCCAAGCTTAAGCTAGAACTTTTCCCTAAAGTTATGTGTACACTATATCTTATCTAGGTCACTCCATTACATAACATTGTTGGATGTTTAAATTTTTCATCATTAAGCGAAAGGACATTCTGTGGATATGGTCTCATGATTAGATTACTCTTTCAGTGAATGTGAAAGTCAAGTTGAATCTCAATTTATTCCTCATAGCTATTTTCAAGTAATCACAGTCTCTATTCTGTAACAGCTACTGTATCAGAGGGGTCACCCAAGCTTTGTGTGTCAGAAAGAAATGAATTAATTTAGTTTTGAGTTCAGTGAGAAGCAGGTGGCATCCCTGGCACTGGGGCTTGCCAACAGTGCTGGCTTTCCTTGAATGCTGGCACTTATGTCTATAAGGGCTCCCCTTAGTAACCCAAATGTTTATGTGAACAGAAAACTCTTTGACTCCTTCAATATGCAGATCTTTGTGGATTTCTCACAGTGAATGCCGTGTTTCTGCAAAGTACACAGCTTCTCCTTCCTGGGCAGTACTACCTGATGCGTTATATGACAGCGATGTCTTCTGTGCCACGGAGAACAAGTGGCACCTGTGAACAGAGAGACTGCACAACCAAAACACCCAACTACTAACCACCGTATCACTAAGAGTATTCAATTGAACTAGCATGGTACAAGATATAAAGCTGGGGCAACCTACCAAACTTAAGCTAGAACTTTCCCCAAATGATAACACAGTAAACTGTTCTTGGGCTCCCAGCCAGGTACAGGTAATGATTTTAACTGACGTTCCAATGACAGCTTTTGCCGTCTTTATTGAGGATAACACCTAGGAATGTGTAGTCTGGTGGTATATATACCCAAGCCACCCTCCTGGCATATGTCCCTCCTGATTGATTAGTCCTCAACCAATTATGTTTCTGAATGCAATTGTTAACAAGGTGGGACAGTGGAAATCTAATTGGTTGAGGACTATCCAATCAGGAAGGATGTACAACGGAGGTATGTACACCTCCGGACTAGACCTGCCTAGGCATCACCCCTGTTGAAGATGGCAGAGTCTGTCATTGAAATGTTGGTTATAATCGATACCTGAACCCAGCTGGAAGCCTGAGAAGAGTTTATTCATCATATATGCACTAGATTCTTATATACAATGACATGCAAAAATTTGGGCACCCCTGGTCAAACTTTCTGCTACTGTGAATAGTTAAGTGAGTAGAAGATGAATTGATCTCCAAAAGTTATAAAGTTAAAGATGAAACATTCTTTTCAACATTTTAAGCAAGATTAGTGTATTAGATAGATAGATAGATAGATAGATAGATAGATAGATAGATAGATAGATAGATAGATAGATAGATACTTTATTGTACAATTTTAGAGTGAAAAAAAAGGAAAGGAGCACCATGCAAAAGTTTGGGCGCCCCAAGAGATTTGAGCTCTCAGATAACTTTTACCAAGGGCTCAGACCTTAATTAGCTTGTTAGGGCAATGGCTTGTTCACTGTCATTGTTAGTAAAGGCCAGGTGATGCAAAGTTCAAAGCTTTATAAATTCCCTGACTCCTCAGACATTGTCCCAACAATCAGCAGCCATGGGCTCCTCTAAGCAGCTGCCTAGCACTCTGAAAATTAAAATAAATGATGCCCACAAAGCAGGAGAAGGCTATAAGAAGATAGCAAAGCGTTTTCAGGTAGCCATTTCCGCAGTTCGTAATGGAATTAAGAAATGGCAGTTAACAGGAACGCTGGTGGTCAAGTTGAGGTCTGGAAGACTAAGAAAACTTTCCAAGAGAACTGCTCATAGGATTGCCAGAAAGGCAAATCAAAACCCCCGTTTGACTGCAAAAGACCTTCAGGAAGATTCAGCAGACTCTGGAGTGGTGGTGCACTGTTCTACTGTGCAGTGACACCTGCACAAATATGACCTTCATGGAAGAGTCATCAGAAGAAAACCTTTCCTGCGTCCCCACCACAAAATTCAGTGTCTACAGCCAACAGAGGACCTACCTCAGAAGAACATCTTGCTCGACTCGAGTAATCACAGTACTAGCAGTACCAACAGTCTTGGATACTGGGTGAGGAGGATCAAGGACTACCCTGCTCACTCCTGTGTACTCCCTGAACATGATGATATGGAATTTAGATGTGTGCCATCTGTCATGAGCTCTACGGCAAGTCATAGAGCATTGGGGGTTTAGGTTTCTTGAGCACCTCTATTTACTAATTGTTGTCTTAGCTAGAGTCATTAGGCCCCTGAACTCTCTGTTTAATCTTGTCAAGTTGATTGTAACTGGCACGGCGTTTCCGCACTCTGTGATTATTTAAAACAGACTTGCAACTAGCACTGATCGTGGGGTTCTTTCTTCTGTGTGTTTCGAGAATGAGTTGTCTGGCTGTGTTGCTCGGTCAAGCTGCTGAAGTTCAGATGGAGTTCTGATGAATAAATCCTTGTTTCTGTCTCAACATGCGAATTTGTCGTTCCTCTGCACCTGTGCCAGCGCACGCCATGACATCACCTTATCGAACGGAGGTTCCCCCACCAGTAAGTGCAGCTGAATGGAGATACAGGTCCTGCAATAGGTATGGAAAAGGCACTGGTCCTCCTAGCTTTATTCCCATTGTTCATCAAGGGGGCACCTTGTCAAGCAGATGCTGAGACTTCAAGATCAAGTGCTACAAGCCGATAAACCTTAAGCAGCACTGTTACAAGATGCAGGACAACAAGGAGATCAGGTATCCAAGCTTAACGAAGTGGAGACTGAAAAATCAGCAGCAACAGATGGAGCAGGAGGAAGAATTGTTCTGGAGGAATCTCCCAGCTGAAATGAGAGAGAACAGACAATGGCCTAAGGGGCGCTCTAAGAGATAGTTTTCCAAAAGAGCCTATTTAATTAATAACTGCCAGTTTGGCAGCAACGGAGGTTCTCCAGCTCTGCAGTGTTCATGACTTCCTTTGTTGTGTCAGTAGCTTCCTCTCAGTTTTCACCACTGTCAGTCATGCAAGCCCTGGGTGGAGACTCAGGAATACTGTCACACTCACATGGAGAAGGATTCTTCATTGTTGTTTTCGTAACAATTTTGTTTGACCAGAAAAGTTTGTTAGCGCTGAACTGAACCCCTGGACCAGGAGGACTGGTGGACCACTCTTAGTCTGGCTTCTACCCTTTGACCTGTTTCCCAAGAGCCAAAACATAAAGTCCTGACTCCAGCCAGGGCTCTCTTGATCGTTGAGGCACACAAGCCTCTAAGCCATGACAAGGTTGTGGTTTTCTTAGAGAAAAGAGGCCCTTGTAATACACAAAGCAAGCATATGATCTGCATAGCACTCAGTTGGTTAACCACATGGCTTGTGAATAATCATCCAGGAAACGCAGATAACACTAACATTTTCTCACCTGCTGCTTTTGATGTTCATCTGCATTGATTAAAAGTCTTCAATAAGCCAGTTACTGAAAGAGCTCAATATAAGTGATTTGAGTAGCATGCAGTTCACTGTGACGTTCTTTAATGAAGATGTGGACTTTACATGTGCATCGCAATATTGTTTGGAGAGTCTCCCATCTGCAAGAAGCGACTCGAGCCACCTCTTGCTAGTTTCCTGCCACCTTTCCTGGTAAACAGGACCTGGCCTCTAACCCCGGCATGGGACTGCAATATTGCGTTAAGTAGACCTGAGAACTCTCCACTCCCTTAAGGCCTGCTTCTCCTGAACAGCTGATTTCAATAGTTATTTATTTAGTTATTGAGATACAGTGCGGAAAAGGCCCTTCTGGCCCTTCGAGCTGTGCCACCCAGCAAACCCCCGGTTTAATCCTGGCCTATTCATGGGACAATTTACATTGACCAATCAACCAATACATCTTTGGACTAGAAGAAACCCATGTGGTCATGTGGAGAAAGTATGAACTTACAGGCAGCAGCAGGAATTGAACCTGGGTTGCTGGTACTGTAGAGCGCCGTGCTAACCACTATGTTACTGTGCCAACCTTGTCTATGATGCTACATTTCTTTTAAAACATCGACATCTAACGTTAACAACACTCCACTAAGACCTGGGTTAATATATAAGGACCGTTTGATGGACTCACTGGAGTTCAAAAGAATGATGGGGAACCTCTTCAAAACCTATTGATTGTTAAAAGGCCTCGATAGAGTGGATGTAGAGAGGATATTTCCTATGGTGGGAGAGTCTAGGACCACAGAGCATAGCCTCAGAATAGAGGGACATCCATTTAAAATAGGGATGAGGAGAAATTTCTTTAACCCAGGATTTCCCAACCTGGAGTCCACAGTCCTCTTGGTTAGTGGTAAGGATCCATGGCATAAAAAAGTTGGGAATCCCTGCTTTAGCCAGAGAGTGGTGAATCTGTGTAATTAATTGCCATAGATGGCTGTGGAGGCCACGTCGTTGGGTATATTTAAAACAGAAGTTGATAGGTTCTTGATTAGTAAGGGCATCAAAGGTTATAGGGGGAAGGCAGAAAATTATTTTGAGTGGGACAATAACTCAGCCATGATGGAATGCTGGAACAGACTCAATGGGCTGAATGGTTGAAATCTGCTCCTGTATTTTATGATCTTATGGCCTGTAATGAGTAAATTTTCATGTAAAAGGATAAGTGTTAATTTCATTGCGTACTTGTTCCCTAGTTCTGTAATAGATATGTTTTTGTCGATGTCTTTCTATCATTGCAGCATTGAAGATCACCTGCGATTGCTTGCTCCACTCTCTGTCTTCACGCAGCCTGTTCTGGCGGCTGGTCATGAGGCGGCCATCGTTACTGAGGATGGAGAAGTCGAGGTCTCATTCAAATCTGCTGTAACAACATAAAGCAGTTTGGGAGAATCGCAGTCCTATAATTAACTAGATATTGTCTGTTTCACAGCTAATAATTCAAAAGTGTTGTTGCTGCTACGGGCAGAAAATTTATTTAGTGCTGGTGAAAACATTAACATATGTTCTTTGTCAACGTACAGATGTAGTGCGCAGAGGTTCTGTGGGAGCACAGAGGAAGTAAATGGTGATTACGTGCGTAGTTGTGGCAGCGAAGGAAGTGGAAATCTACACAAATGCTGTAAAGGAACAAGGAGTCTAAAGGGACTACTAATATCAGGTTTAACAGGCCAGGAACACAGCAAATTTATGTCACCACCTTATGACCCATTTCTCACAAGCAAGTTAAATCATCAGCCTTTCAAAATGTTGCTTTCATCAAAGCACCAAAGGCAGAATCTCATTTGTTTTAACATATGAATAATTGCATAATTGCATTTAAATTTTTAGGGTTCTGGAGAATTAAGCCTTATGCTTACAGATTAAAGTCAGAATCAAGTTTATTATCACTGACATATGACATCAAACTTGTTGCTTTGTGGCAGCAGTACAGTGCAATACAGAGATATTACAACAGGTTACAATTTTAAAAATAGTCAAAAAGTGGAGTACCGAGGTAGTATTCATGGCTTTGTCGGCCATTCAGAATTCTGTTGATGGAGGGGAGAAATCTGTTCATAAAACTTTGAGTGTGGGTCTTCAGGCTCCTGTAACTCCTCCATGATGGTAGATATGAGAGGCAGCATGTCCTGGATAGTGAGGGTCCTTCATGATGGATGTCACCTTTTTGAGGCATCGCCTTTTGGTGGGGAGGGTTGTGCTGGTAATGAAGCTGGTCGAGTCTACAGCCCTCTGGAGCCTCTTGCGATGCTGTGCTTCGCAGCCCCCATACCAGGCAGTGATACAATCAGTCAAAATGCTCTCCATCATCCAACTATAGAAATCTCCTCAGTACTTATTTTCTAGCAACTAGTTTTCAATGGAATAGGCCAGAATGTGCACTTACACTCAGTGGCCACTTTATTAGGTACACCTGCACACCTGCTCATTAATGTAAATATCTAGTCATCCAATCACTTGGCAGCAACTCAATGCATAAAGGCATGCAGACATGATCAAGAGATTCAGTTGTTGTTCGGACCAAACATCAGTATGGAGAGGAAATGTGATATAAGTGACTGACTGTGGAATGACTGTTGGTGCCAGATGGGGTGGTTTGAGTATCTCAGAAACTGCTGATTTCCTGGGATTTTCAAGCACAACAGTCTCTGGAATTTACAGAAAATGTGTGTGAAAGTGCCTGGTAAATGTGAGGGGTTCGAGGAGAATGGCCAGACTGGTTCAAGCTAACAGGAGGGAAACAGTAATTCAAATAATCACACTTTGCAACACTGGTGTGCAGAAGAGCATTTCTGAATACAGAACACATCAAACCTTGAAGTGGCTGGGCTACAGCAGCAGAAGACCACAAAGATACACTCAGTGCCCACTTTATTAGGTACAGAAGGCAACAAATAAAGTTGCCACTGCACGTATATCTTCTTCTCTTGGTTATTCATTCTCTGTATTTCATATTCAACAATGCTGCTTTTTTAGCCTTCTTTATTCACCAATTAATAATCAATGAAATTCCTTTTTCCATCCTGAACTGATGCTTGATGTGATTAATTGAAATTTTGTTTATTTACTATGATATCTGAGAGTCCAAATTATTATTTTTATATCTAAATTTAACCACAATTGGATTTTCAATCTCTTTCATGGAATTTCCCCTGAAACGAAATGGAACAGAAAATAATCTAAATTTCTATTAAGTATGAGGGGAACTTCAAGAAGAAGTAATTCTATAGACCAATTCTACTTGGTGTGGTGCAATTGAAGTAATCATAATGTCAACCAGCTGGGTTTATGTCATAAGCAGAAGTGCATGTATGCACAAATGCAATGAGAAACTTATTTGTATCAGTATTAGAAGAACTTAGCATCATATAAGCAGCATTCAGAAAAGTATAAAAATTAAACATAAACTATGAACATTTTTAACAAGAAATAAACCCACCATTAAAGCAACAAAAAAAAATCCATTGTGGTATAGAAAGATTAGAGTGGTCATTGAATTGCTAAAATATTATGGTTTTGCCAGTTGGTTCAAGAACTGAATGGTTGAAGCGAAGTTCTTGAATCATGTGGTGTGGGACTTCAGATTTCTGTACGTCATGCCCGAATGTACCTATGAAGTGATATCATGGCCCAGATGTAGGGAGCTTTGATGATGGATCTAGATTACTGAACATGTGGAAAAATAGATGGGTCAGAGATTGATACTTCATGTATTTACCTGAATGAACTGAGCATTAAAATGTTAAAATATAAGCACAGGTTGCAGAAATGTGGCATGTTTATAGCTGAGTTTAGGAAACTAAAGACAGACAGACAGACAGACATACTTTATTGATCCCGAGGGAAATTGGGTTTTGTTACAGTTGCACCAACTGAGAATAGAGTAGAAATATAGCAAAATAAAACCAAAATAAATTAAATGATAATAAGTAAATTATGCCAAGTGGAAATAGGTCCAGGACCAGCCTATTGGCTCAGAGTGTCTGACACTCTGAGGGAGGAGTTGTAAAGTTTGATGGCCACAGGCAGGAATGACTTCCTATAACGCTCAGTGTTGCATCTCAGTGGAATGAGTCTCTGGCTGAATGTACTCCTGTGCCTAACCAGTACATTATGGAGTGGATGGGAGACATTGTCCAAGATGGCATGCAACTTGGACAGCATCTTCTTTTCAGACACCACCATCAGGGAGTCCAGTTCCACCCCCATAACATCACTGGCCTTGCAAATGAGTTTGTTGATTCTGTTGGTGTCTGCTACCCTCAGCCTGCTGCCCCAGCACACAACAGCAAGCATGATAGCACTGGCCACCACAGACTCGTAGAACATCCTCAGCATCGTCCGGCAAATGTTAAAGGACCTCAGTCTCCTCAGGAAATAGAGACAGCTCTGACCCTTCTTGTAGACAGTGTTACGAACCCCCTAACTGCGTGTCTTACCAGCAAAGATAGGAGTAGCTGTTGAAGTCTGATGATACTATTTTTAACAGTATTTATTAGCAAAAATACACAAAAATAATATCAATGCAAATATACAGATAATATACGTCATCAATACTAAACCTAAAAGTGCGGGTATAATAATAATCAATAAAAGTTAAGCTCTATCATTGTCTAGGGGATAATGAATTGTCCGATGGAAATATAAAGTTCAGTTCGTTCATACAGGCTGCAGTCGTTGTTGTTCGCTGTGTTGTAATTGTTGGAGAGAGAGAGAGAGAGAGAAAAAGCAGTAACAGCTATTAACTTGCCAACTTTCCTTTTTACGATCTTGATCCGTATCCGTCCTTTAGCTAGACCGTTCCGTGGAGGACTCGTCACCCAGGCAAGGGTGGACACACACACAAGCCCCCCACCGGTCTCGTAGCATTTCTCTCCTGGTGCGCCTGAGGGGTGTTTCCCCTGACCCTACTTTTATCCCTACTCACAGGGTCTCAGATGTCAATCAGGTTGGGATGATGCAATCCCAACCAGACCACTCTGGCTGCCCCGAGGGGTTTCAATGAATAGTACAGTATTCAATACACAACTCCTCCTTCAAGAGACAATAGCAGTAATCCCTCTCTTTGTCAATAGGAGACATTCCACCTTGTTGTGTATTCTGCGTTGTCTCTCTCATCACTGACATGATGTGTATCTCTCTCATTTCCTGGGTATCAGACCCGAAATAATAGCGATCTTGCGATTCTCAAAAGGGGGGGCGGGCATTGGCGATTCTGTACCCTTCGACCCATCAGAGTTTCTCCTCATTCATAACAACAGTCTCAGTGTTCTTTGACCAGTCTAGTTTATTGTCAATTTGTATCCCCAGGTACTTGTAATCCTCCACCATGTCCACACTGACCCTTTGGATGGAAACAGGGGTCACCGGTGCCTTGGCCCTCCTCAGGTCCACCACCAGCTCCTTAGTCTTTTTCACATTAAGCTGCAGATGATTCTGCTCACACCATGTGACAAAGTCTCCCACCGTAGCCCTGTACTCCACCTCATCTCCCTTGCTGATGCTTCCAACTATGGCAGAGTCATCAGAAAACTTCTGAAGATGGCAAGACTCTGCGTTGTAGTTGAAGTCCGAGGTGTAGATGGTGAAGAGAAAGGGAGGCAGGACAGTCCCCTGTGGAACCCCAGTGCTGCTGACCACTCTGTCTGACACACAGTGTTGCAAGTGCACGTACTGTGGTCTGCCAGTCAGGTAATCAATAATCCATGACACCAGGGAAGCATCCACCTGCATCACTGTCAGCTTCTCACCCAGCAGAGCAAAGAGTGAGATTATAAAAATGATTTAACTAATATGACGAAGAGTTTCCATGCAGTAATTACAGAAAGTGAGCATGGTCTGGATGGCAGGGGATCTTTAATGATGGATGCTGCTTGTTGGTGGATGTGTTTAATATATTTTTCAGAAATTTCAATAGACTAGATCAACAGGTTGCCCTTCATACATATGGCTAGTCACATCCTCAAAATACTTCTCTAAAAATGTTGTCAAAAACAATTTAACTTTCATGAAATCAAGTTGATTCAGCTTGACGATATTATGATTTTCAACTGTCCTTCCTACTACTTGATTATGGATTTAAGCACTTTTCAGCAAGAGTCATTATGCTAAATGGCTATCACTCTCTTGCCTTCTGTCTCCCTCCTTTCTCAACTTTGGCATTCGCAGTTTTCCAGTCTCCTTACTGAGACCTCTCCAGAATCTCAGAAATTTTAATGAATCACAATGAAAGAAAACATTATCTCGACTAACGTAAACACAAGAGATTCTGCAGGTGCTGCAAATCTTGAGCAATACACACAAAATGCTGGAGGAACTCAGCTGGTCAGGTGGCATCTATGGAGAGGAAGAAACGTTTTGGGGTGATACCCTTCCTCAACTTAATGACCACTTTCTTTAAAACCCCAGGATGCAGGTAATCAAATTCAAGGGATTTCTTTTCCAGAATCAGAATCAGGTTTAGTATCACTGACATATGTTGTGTAATTTGTTAACATTGCAGTAGCAGTACAATAAATATAGGAAAAAACTGTAAATTACAGTAAATGTATATAATAGTTAAATTAAATAAATTGAGCAAAAACATAAATACAGTGAAAAGTAATGAGGTTGTGCCCATTCAGAAATCTGATGGCAAAGGAGAAGAAGCTGTTCCTGAATCATAGAGTGTGTGCCTTCAGGCTTCTGTACCTCATTCCTGATGGTAGCAGTCAGAAGAGGACTTGTCCTGGGTGATGGGCGTCCTTAACGATGGATGCCACAATTCTGAGGCACTGTCCCTTGAAGGTGTTGTGGATACTAAAGAGGCTAGCACCGATGATGGAGCTGATTAATTTAACAACTCTCTGCAGCTTACTTCAACCCTAATTTACTTTGATCCATATATTGTTTTGGCACGGAAAGAGGCAGTCTGGCCCACTGAAACTCTGTTTCCAATGCAATCTCAATAATTCTATTCCTGATCTTATTTCAGAATGAGAATCAATATCACGTTTATTACCACTGACATACTATTCGTTATTTTGCAGCAGTAGTGCTGTGCATTACATGAAAAAAATACTATAAATTAGAAAAGTTTAGCAAAAATAGTGTCGTCATATTCATAGGTTCATTGACTGTTCATTCCTTGTAACCTTGTCTTTTTCTTGCAACCTACTCTACCAAATCTATCTTGTAAACAGCTTGTTTTCAAATCCCAACAACTCCACACAGATTCTTAAGAACACAAGAGCATAAGAAATAGGAGCAGGAGTAGGCCATCTGGCCCATCAAGCCTGCTCTACCATTCTATAAGATTATGGCTGATCTGTCCATGGACTCATCTCCACCTACCTGCCTTTTCCCCATAACCGTTAATTCCCCTACAATACAAAAATCTATCCGACTTTGTCTTAAACATATTTACTGAGGTTGCCTCCACTGCTTCATTGGGCAGAGAATTCCACAGATTCTCCATTCTCTGGAAAAAGCAGTTCCTCCTAATCTCCATCCTAAATCTTCTCCCCCGAATCTTGAGGCTATGTTCCGTAGTTCTAGTCTTACCTACCAGTGGAAACAACTTTCCTGCCTCTATCTTATCTATCCCTTTCATAATTTTATATATTTCTATAAAATCTCCTCTCATTATTCTGAATTCCAGAGAGTATAGTCCCAGGCTACTGAATCTCTCCAAGTCTAACCTCCTCATCTCCGGAATCAATATAGTGAACTTCCTCTGCACTGCCTCCAAAGCCAGTATATCCTTCCTCAAGTAAGGAGACCAGAACTGCACACAATACTCCAGGGTGTGGCCTCACCAGTACCCTGTATAGTTGCAGCATAACCTCCCTGCTCTTATATTCAATCCCTCAAGCAATGAAGGCCAACATTTGCCTTCTTGATAGCCTGCTGCACCTGCAAACCAACCTTTTATGATTCATGTACAGGCACTCCCAAGTCCCTCTGCACAGCAGCATGCTGCAATTTTTTACTATTTAAATAATAATGTGCTCTTTCAGTTTTCCCTCCTAAATGGATGACCTCACATTTACGAACATTGTACTCCATCTGCCAGACCCTTGCCCACACTCATTTAACCTATCTATATCTCTCTGCAGACTCTCCATATCTTCAGCACAATTTGCTTTTCCATTCAATTCAGTATCAACAGCAAACTTAGATACACTGCACGCGGTCCCCTCTTCCAGATCGTTAATGTATGTTGGGAAAAGTTGTGGTCCCAGAACCGACCCCTGCGGTACACCACTCACCACCAATTGCCAACCAGAGTAACACACATGTATCCCAACTCTGCTTTCAATTAGCTAGCCAATCCTCTATCCATGCTAATACATCACCCCCATCTCTATGCATCCTTATCTTATTGAAAATTCTTTTATGTGGCACATTATCAAAAGTTTTCTGGAAATCCAAGGAAATAACATCCTTCTATTCCCCTCTATCCACTGCACGTGTTATATCCTCAAAGAGCTCCATTAAATTTGCCAAACAGGACCTGCCTTTGCTGAATCCACGCTGTGTCTGCCTGATGGATCCGTTTCTTTCCAGATGCCTCACTATTTCTTCTTTAATGACAGCTTCAAGCATTTTCCCAACTACAGATGTTAAATTAACTGGCCTATAGTTACCTGCCTTTTGCCTACATCCTTTTTTTTAGCAGTGGTGTGACAAGTTTATTTTACTGTACAGCTGCCACAAAACCACAAATTTCATGGCATGTATCAGGGCTAATAAACCTGATTCTGGGGCTCAATGTCTCATTATAGATTTCTCAGTCTTACCCTCAGAGAGACCATACACTGTATACCTGCAGAATTGCTTATTATCTGTTTTTAAACAGAACCACATTACTCTTCTCTGTATACCAGCTCATCACGTTGCTGTTGTGTCACCAGGCTGTCTTTTGGTGCTGTAGTAAGCTGAACTGCAACCATAATGAGACCATTGAATCACTTTTTTCACTCACCCTGGGTTTTGATGACTGTACTCCATCAGCTGAAATTCATATCCACGTCTGGAGAGCTTCCAGCACAGCTGAAAAGAAAAAAAAAGAGTTCCTCTCTTCCCAAAGCACCTCAGGAATGTTTCAGTGGAGAAATCTTCTCGCCCATGAGCGGGTTGGAACATCTCATCCTGTCCTTCGTCTTGTGGTTGTTATTTGCATTAGCCCTGTGGCTGAACTAAGTTCCTGCCATTGTACATCTCCTAAGAACGTGATGGAATAATCACCTCCCCCTCCCCAACCCCTTTGTGAGGTGCATTGGGACGCATGCAGATTTTGGGCTGCAGGCAGTGGAAAATAATGCAGACCACCCTGGCTGTGTTCTGATAGTTTGTACTGTCAATGGTCCTTTTGCTCTGTCTAAACATCACTGGTGTTTAGAGATATTTGGAAAGGCTTAAAAAATGTTAACTGATTGAAAAGAATATAAATTAAAAATTAATTAATTCAAAAATACAATGAACAGCAATGCAATAGCTTAGACATTAATACTTGTATAATCATAAACACAAGAAAATCCAACACAATGCACACAAAATGCTGGAGGAACTCAGCAGGTCAGGCAGCAAAAGCGGAAGTGAATAAACAGTCGACGTTTCGGGTGTGAGAAGAAAGGGCAAAGATGCCAGAATAAAAGGTGCGGAGGAGGGGAAGGAAGCTAGCTGCAAGGTGATAGGTGAAGCCAAGTGGGTGGGACAGGTCAAGGGTTGGAGAAGAAGAAATCTGATAGGAAGGGAGAGTAGACCATGGAAGAAGGTGAAGGAGGCAGGACCCAGGGGGAAGTAATTACTGGAAGCCACAAACTTACTAACCAAACTCCACAAACAAGAGAGAATCTACAGATGATGGAAATCCAAGCAAAATGCACACAAATTGCTGGAGGAACTCAGCAGGCCAGGCGGCATCTATGGAAAAAAGTACAGCTGACATTTTGGGCTGAGAGCTTTCAACAGGACTGGAGAGAAAAAAGATGAGTAGATTCAAACACAATCTCCACAGGTAAATTCCTGCATGCACTCTGTCACTGGAGCTTCACAAGAAGTCCACTAAAGAGCTGAGATTCTCCCAGAATTTATGCTGGGAAATGCCCTAATGCATCCAGAATTAGTACAGGATCCAAGCGCTCTTTCATTGAAATGAAGATGGTATGATGAAAACTAGAAATATATGTAACAAATTTTATTTTTTCATATTATTTGTGTTTGATTTAATGTTTTGAACAAATTCAACGTGTTTCTAATTGACTTCAAGTTTCAAGTACCTTTATTATTAAAGAATGTTTAAATTATACAACCTTGAGATTTGCTTGCTCACAGATAGCCACTAAGCTAGAATCCTTAAAGAACCCAATTTAAAGAAAAAAATGGATGAACATTTTTAAAAAGGCCAACAGTCAAGTGCAAAAAGAAGAAAAGAAATTGCCATGCAAACGTTTGAGCAAACAACGGCAATCCGAACCAAGATTGAGTCTTCAGATCTGAACTCTAGCATAGCCCGGAGTAGGCCCAAATCTTTACTTATCAGTTCATCACATTAGCGGGCATGGAGCACAGCAGCCAAGGTCGTCTCCGTAGCCTCAGAGCCATGCAGAGTGACCATCGCAGAGAAGGAGCGAAATCGGTTCTCGTCCTGACCGGCCCCTTGGCTTTTCAGCCTGTCTGGGCCAACATTTAAATTGACCCAAGAACAGAACAGAAAAAGGCTCCATGGTACTGGAGAGAGGAGTGACTATCGCAGAGAGTGAGAAAGATCAGCTCTTGCCTCCAATCCAACATTTAGATTGTCTTACACAAGGAACCAGGCACCGCTGCTGCAAAACACTCCGGGCCTAGACCATGCCACCCAGCAACCTGCTCCAGACCCAGATTTCACTGCCCAGTGACTTGTTCCAGGCTCAAATTCCACTGGCCAGCCTAGTTCTCCCACCCATACACCTAATCAAACCTCTCTTAAAGCTTACAATTAAATCAGCACCTACTACTTCCACTGGCAACTTATTCCAACTTTTGTGAGAAAGATTTCCCCAACAAATTCCCCTTAAGTGTACTGTATATTAAATAAACCTATGACCTTTAGTCCTAGTCTCACTCAAGCTGAGGGGAAAAGCCCTGACTGCATTCACCCTCTCTCCCTCATACCCTGTGTGAGATTTCTCTTCATTCTCCAGCACTCCAGGGAACAAAGTCCTAAATGATTTCACTTAGGTATTTTCATAACTTTATTAAAAAGTATTTTGAGTAAGTGATTATCTATTTTTTAATATGTTTTGAATGTTGCTGAATGTCAAGCAAAACTGGGAAGCTATGTGGAAGGTAATGGTTGTGCCCTGAAAGTGTGAAGACTAGACAGAGTCAACCAACAATTAACAGGAAGTAGCATTCCAGCTGTCAACCTCAATGTCGTCTGAGTGGTGAGTTTGAGGCTTTCGCTCATCGAGGCTTCGGTCAGAGAAAGCAAAGGAAAGCAAAGCTCAAGGATAAATTTTCTTCTTCCTTTCCTTCTTTATGTTTGCTCAGCAGGACAGTAGAGATCACCAGGCAGGATAGTGAAATGCTGCTTTTGCAGGATGTGGGAAGGCAGGGAGAACTCTAACAAGCCACGTTAAGGAGTTGGAGCTGGACTGGATGAACTCCGGATCATTTGGGAGGCTGGAGAGGTGATAGATAGGACATATAGAGAGGTAGTTACACCCAAGGTGCAGGACATAGGAAACTGGGTGACAGTCAGGCAGGGAAAAGGGGCTAAGGAGCCATTGCAGAGTACCCCTGTGTCCATGCCCCTCAACAACAGATATATCACTTTGGATACCGTCGTTGGGGATGACCTAACAGAGGAAAGTCATAGTGGTTGGGTCTCTGGCACTGAGTCTGCCTCTGTGACTCAGATGGGAAGGGGGAAGAAGAGGCACGCTGTAGTGATAGGGGATTCATTAGTGAGGGGAACAGACAGGAAGTTCTGTGAGCAAGAATGAGATTCCAGCTGCTATGTTACCTCCTGGATGCCAGGGTCCAGGATGTCTCGGATCGAGTGCTCAGCATTCTTAAGTTGGAGGGTAAACAGCCAGAAGTCGTGGTCCATGTAGGTACCAATGACATGGGTAGGACGAGTGACAAGGTTCTGCATGAGGTGTTCTGGGAATTAGGTGCAAAGTTTAAAGCACAGAGCCTCCAGGGTTGTGATCTCAGGATTGCTACTCATGCCACGTGCTAGTCACTGGGAAGATCATATAGTTTAACACATGGCAAAGCAGTTAGTGTAGGAGGGAGTGCATAAGAGTTTTGGATCATTGGGCTCTCTTCCAAGGAAGGTGGGACCTGTACAGAAGGAACGGTTTGCACCTGAACTGGAGGGAGAACTAATATCCCAGTGGGAAAGTTTGCTAATGCTGCATGGTGGGATTTAAACTAGAGTTGTAGGGGGATGGGAACCAGAGGGCCAGAACAGTTAGTGGAGAGGTTGTGGAGGCAGGTGTTGGTAAGACCTCAGACAAAGTTAGGAATCAAAAGGTTGAGCATTGTGCGACTAGTGTTCTAGAATTCTTTGAAGAAGTAACAAGCATGATAGACAAAAGAGAGTCGGTTGATGTTGGGTGCTTGAGTTTGCAGAAGGTCTTTGACATGAGGGTGTTTACCAAGCTATGAGTTCAGAGTATTACAGGAAATATTCTAGCTTGGATAAAGCAGTGGCTAATTGACAGGAGGCAAAGTCTGGGAATAAAGGGAGCCTTTTCTGATGAGTTGTCGGTGACTAGTGGTTTCCACTGGGGTCTGTGTTGGGACAGATTATTTTTATGTTATACTGCAAGTCAATTATTTGGATGATGGAATTGTTGGCTTTGTTGCGAAGTTTGCAGACAATAACAAGGTAGGAAGAGGGGCAGGTAATTTTGAGGAAGTAGAGAGACAACAGAAGGACTTGGACAGATTAGAAGAGTGGACAAAAAAATGGCAGGTGAAATATTGTGTTGGGAAGTGTATGGTCATGCACTTTGGTAGAAGAAGTAAAAGGGTTGACTATTTTCTATATGGAGAAAAAAACTGAGGTGCAAAGGGACTTGAGAGTCCTTGTGCAGGATTCACTAAAGGTTAATTTGCAGTTTGAGTCTGTGGTGACTCAAGGCATTCATTTAACATTCACTTCGAGAGGATTAGAATATAAAAGCAAGGATATTTTGTTGAAATTTTATAAAGCGCTGTTGAGGCCTCACTTGGAGTATTTTGAGCAGGCATGGGCCTCTTATCTTATAAAGGATAGAAACATAGAAAGCCTACAGCAGCATACAAGCCCTTCGGCCCACAAAGCTGTGCCAAACATGTCCTTACTTTAGAAATTATCTAGGGTTACCCATAGCCCTCCATTTTTGTAAGCTCCATGTACCTATCCAGGTAAGATCCAGGTATCTTAAAAGACCCTATCATATCCACCTCCACCACCGTTGCCAGCAGCCCATTCCACGCAATCACCACTCTCTGCGTAAAAAACCTACCCCTGACATCTCCTCTGTACCTACTTCCAAGCACCTTAAAACTGTGCCCTCTGAATGGATGGATGTGCTGCAAATGGAGAGAGTTTAAAGGAGGTTTATGAAAATGTTTCCAGGATTAAACAGCTTGTGATATGAAGAACGTTTGATGGCTCTACTCCTGTATTCACTGCTATTCAGTAAACCTCATTGAAACCTTTCAAATGGTGAAAGCCCTTGATAGAGTGGATGTGGAGAGATGTAGAGGGGTGTCCTTATAGAATGGAGATGAGGAGGAATTTATTTAGCCAGAGAGTGACAAATCTGTGTAGGCCAAGTCTTTATGTACATTTAAGGCAGAGGTTGATAGATTCTTGATTGGTCAGGGCATGAAGGGATACGGGGAGAAGGCAGGAGACTGGGGCTGAGAAGAATATTGGATCAGCCATAATGAAATGGCAGAGCAGACTTGATGGGCCAAATGGCCTAATTTTTATGGTCCTATGGTTTTATAAATATCATGGTGACATGAAGTATGGCAGAGGCTCAGTGTCCTGCTGTGGATGTTTTACCACTGGATTCCTAAAAGCATTTCCACAGCTTTGTTACAAAGCAATCTCCACTGGACAGGACAACTTCAGCTCCAGCAACCCAGAAGAAGCTCGACGATATCCAGAACAAAACCATCTTCGTGATTGGCAAGTCATAAATATGAGAAAGTCTGCAGGCGCTGGAAATCCAAAGCAACGCACACAAAATGCTGGAGGGACTCAGCAGCTCAGGCAGCATCCAGGGAAATGAGTAGACAGTCGATGTTTCGTGCCGAGACCGTTCCTTAGGACTGAGGAGGAAGGGGGAGGATGCCGGAGTAAAATGGTAGGAGGAGGGGAAAGAGACTAGCTGGAAGATGATAGGTGAAGCTGGATGGGCAGGAAAGCTCAAGGGCTGGAGAAGGAAGAATCTGATAGGAGAGTGGGCCATAGCTGTAGTGGGCCAGCTTCTCCTACAGACAAACTGCTTCCTGCTTGAACCAATATTTTCAAATTTTGACTCGTCAGTCCAGAGCACATGCTACCATTGTTCAGCACCAGAGTCCTTGTGTTTTTGGGCATAGGTGAGTCTCTTGTCTTTGTTTCTACTTTGGAGGAATGGCTGTTTGATAGTAGTTCTTCCACGGTCTGTTCTCTGTGGAGGCCATACCATTTGAAATGATTAAAAATCCAAGGTGCCCAAGACTTTTGCATAGTACTAGACTTAAATATATCCCTATTCATTTCCAGAAGAAAAGTATTTGACAAGGTCTTATCCCTACACAATATTTCTGAAACTATTTGAAGAATCATCCTGGTAATCACAAAATGTCTGGTCACACCAAATACTGTTAACCATAGAACCATAGAACACTACAGCACAGTACAGGCCCTTCAGCCCTCCATGTTGTGCCAACCCATATAATCCTTTAAAAAAAGTACTAAATCCACACTACCCCGTAACCTTCCATTTTTCTTTCATCCATGTGCCTGTCAAAGAGGCTCTCAAATACCCCTAATGTTTTAGCCTCCACCACCATCCCTGGCAAGTTATTCTAGGCTCTCACAACCCTCTGTGTAAAAAACTTACCCCTGATGTCTCTCCTAAACTTCCCTCCCTTAATTTTGTACATATGCCCTGTTACATTACTGTTATAACAAACTCCATTATTTCATATAGCCCTCACTTCCCACCAAGCTAGCAACCTGAATTCATCAAGCACTTCTGCTCCATCTGCCACAAGCGGAACTTCCCGACGGCCAAACATTTTAATTCCCAATCCCATTCCGACACGTCAGTCCATGGCATCCTCTTGTGCCAAGATAAGGCCACCATCAAAGTGAAGGTGAAGCACCTTATATTCTGTCTGGGTAACTTCCAACCTGATTGCATGAAAATCAATTTCTTCTTCTTGTAAAAACAAAGTTCTGCTCCCTCCTCCTCCTCTGGTCTTCACTCTGACTTTTTACCTCTTCTCACCTGCCTATCACCTCTCCTCCATCCCTTTCTCCTATGGTTTACTCTCCTCTCCTATCAGATTCCTTCCTCTCTAGCCCTTTACCTTTCCCACCCACCTGGCTATATCTATCACCTTCCAGCAATCCTCCTTCCCCCCCCCCCCACCATTTACTCTGGCCTCTTCTGCCTTCCCAGTCCTGAAGAAGTGTGTCAGCTCAAATGTTGACTGTTTATTCATTTCCATTTCCATAGATATAGCATGACCTGCTGAGTTTCTCCAGCATTTTGTGTGTGTTAACCCAAATTACTGCTGATCTTGAATGCTGGGATTTTACAATTGAGATTACATGTTAAAATTCAATGACCCAAATTCACAGTCCATATTTGCCTATTATTTCAGCAGAATTTAAACTGAAACCAGATCAAGGAGTCTTTTGGTCCCAGCAAAGTTCGATCTACAATTTGATATCTAATTCAGAAATTCTATCTAACCAGAAAATATCTGCTAGTATTATCATATAGGATAACTAATATTCACTATTTAAATTCTTTACATCAAAAACAGCTGCAGAAATACTAGAAATATTCTGGAGTCTGGCGGCAGCTACAACAATAGATATAAAAATTAGGGTCAGGTCGATCAACTGTCATCAAATGAAAGGTCATAAAGCTGAAAAGGAAATAGATCAGCCATGATGAAATGGCAGAACAGACTCGATGGACCAAATTGCCTATTTCTGTTCCTATGTCTAAAGGAGAAATACTGACTCCATTTCCCCAAAGGTGGTGCTAGATAATTTTCAGATGGTTCTTTATTTCCGTAATAATTCACGTACATACACAATATTATTTAAAAACATAAATGTCACTCATCAGAATTGTGTAAATTCACTCCTCTTCACAATGCATGTCATAGCTGATTAACACCTCAGCCAATCTTAATGTCTCCAGGCAACCGAACGTCAATGAAAAGCAGTATAAATTCCCATTGCTGATTTTCCTTGCAATATATTTATTACAGAGATATGAAAGTGCTGTAACTCTGGCAAGGTACTTAGATTATATCAATTATAGAAGACCTCAGGTCTTCTATAATTCAGGGGTTTGCAACCTCGGGTCCACAGTCCCCTTAGGTAATGGTCGGGGTCCAAGTTGGGAACCTCTGCTCTAATTGTTAAGTTAGGTAAGTTAATTGGTAAATAGGGTATTGTACATTGACATATAAAAGTAATAGGGAATGTGTTCAGAGTTTCCAACAGCAAAAGCTTTATTACCTTGATTTATACTTACTTTTTCACCTTCTCTGAGATACAATCTAATTCCTTGTCTTCACCAATTACTCTGCGTTTACATGAGATCACTTCAGAGGACCCGGTACGTCCATCTGATAAGCAAGGCAGAACAGGCCTAAACCTTTGAATAAGTAGAGGCGTACTGTGGACTAGTGAAAAGCATATATTAGATCACAGCAGGCAGGAGAGATGTCACACATATGTCAATCTTCATAGGATATTTCTTTAATTAGCTTGCTGTGAAAACAAGTTGAGATGGTTAAGATGGAGAGAGCATTTAGGGAGAGTCAGCATGAAAACTATCTCCTGTTATTGGGAGAAAAAATGATTTGTTATCATTCGAAAATATCTGTGCAGGAGGGAATAAGTTTACAGTGAGAGTAAAGATGCTTATAAAGGTTTCGATGGAGAAATCCTTTAACCAGTCGATTGGTAAATTTGGTTTATTTTTGTCACATATACCGAGGTATAGTGAAAAACTTTATTTTGCATGCTTCAAGAGGGGGAAACCAGTGGTCTATGAGCCAGTCTTCATCAAAGAATCAGAGGTGGAAAGGGTCAGTACCTTTAAATTCCTGGGTGTGCTGTCTCAATGGAACAGTCCTGGACACGTCATATAAGTGTAATTGCAATGGAGGCAAGAGGGAGGAGCTAAAAAGATGGCATAGAGGTTCTTCTTCTTCTTCTTCTTTTCTTGTGTCTTCCATTTCTTTTCAAGGTGGCTGTTGTCCTGTCGACGTCTGTAAGCTACAGCTGCAGCTCAAACTATGGTTTTCCATGGGCAATGTATTCTCGTTCTCAGACTTGCTTTGTGGCCGGATGTCTTGGCATCTCCAGGTACAGCCTGGAAGATGAGCGTCTTCAGAGTGGCGGCCCGGTGGAAACCCTGGTTCCTAACGGATGTCGCCAACCGAAACGTTGTGGGAGATTGAAATGTCGAGACAGTAGGTATTTTGCGCTGCTATCAGAAATCGAGAAATCTCTCTTGATAGTGAGAGGCTGCCAGCCCTCTAGTCTTGGGACTCAGACAAGCGAAATAGAGACTTATAACATTGAAACTGCTAGTCTCCCCTCTCGCTATTGCAGGGGTGATACCTCTCTCTTCCTCGCTCGTGAGAGAGAGAGCTTGTCTGAGATGTCGAAGTGTTGGGATGGACAGTAGTATTTTTATGGACTCTAGATCATGGAATCTTATGGGGTTTTTGCTATTGTTGCATATTGGGGAGGGGTTCAGAGATTTTGCTGGAGCAGGTGGGGGAGGGGGAGGGTGAAGGGTTTATGCTATTGCTGTTGCTTGTGTGTCGAAAGAGGGATGGTGGCTTTGGCGATTGTCATTTCTGTCTTTCATTCTTTGGGTTTTGTTTTGTGTTTTGTGGATGTCTGTGAAGAGTAAGGATTTCAGGTTGTATACTGTATACATTCTCTGTTATCAGATTGAACCATTGAACCCATGATGAAGCTGTCTAGCACCTGGTGGTATCTACAGTACCTTCAGGCTTTTGTATCTTCTGCCCAATGGGAGGGAGAGAAGCAGGAATATCTGGTCTGGATTGGCTGTTTGATCATACCTAGAGTGGGAATACTTGCTTTACTGATCCTTTATTGTTGCAGGGAATACCAAAAGAGTCCACAGAGGGAAGGCTGGTTTCCATGATATGCTCAGCTATGTCCACAACTGCAGTTTCTTGTAATCATGGGCAGAGCAGTTGCCATACCAAGCCATGAGTCATTCAGAAAGTATTCTTTCTATGATGCATCAACAAAAATTAGTGAGTGTCAATGGACACATGCCAAATTCCCTTAGTTTCCTGAGGAACCAGAGATTCAAACTTGAGAAACTCTGTGTTAAAAGGCAGCCCCTCAGTTTTGAGTCTAGTTCTGGATGCCCCCACCATAAGCAACATCCTTTCCACGTCTACCTTATCTAATCCTTGCAACATTCAGTAGGTTTCAAAGAGATGCCCCTGTATTCTTCTAAATTCCAGTCAGTACAGACCCAAAGCTGTCAAACACATCTCATGTGTTAACCCCTTCATTCCCGGAATGATCCTTGCAAACTTTCTCTGGACCATCTCCAATGACAATACATCCTTTCAGAGATATGGAGCCCAAAACAGTTGACAATAGACAATAGACAGTAGGTGCAGGAGAAGGCCATTCGGCCCTTCTAGCCAGCACCGCCATTCACTGTGATCATGGCTGATCATACACAATCAGTACCCCGTTCCTGCCCTCTCCCCATATCCCTTGACCCTGCTATCTATAAGAGTTCTATCTAACTCTCTCTTGAATGCATCCAAAGACTTGGCCTCCACTGCCTTCTGGGGCAGAGCATTCCACATATCCACCACTCTCTGGGTGAAAAAGTTTTTCCGCATCTCTGTTCTAAATGGCTTACCCCTTATTCTTAAACTGTGGCCTTTCGTTCTGGACTCACCCATCAGCGGGAACATGCTTCCTGCCTCCAGTGTGTCCAATCCCTTAATAATCTTATATGTTTCAATCAGATCCCCTCTCATCCTTCTAAATTCCAGTGTATACAAGCCCAGTTGCTCCAATCTTTCAACATATGACAGTCCCGCCATTCCGGGAATTAACCTTGTGAACCTACGCTGCACTCCCTCAATAGCAAGAATGTCCTTCCTCAAATTTGGAGACCAAAACTGCACACAATACTCCAGGTGGGATCTCACTAGGGCCCTGTACAGCTGCAGAAGGACCTCTTTACTCCTATACTTAATTCCTCTTGTTATAAAAATCAGCATGCTATTAGCTTTCTTCCCTACCTGCTGTACCTGCATGCTTGCTTTCATTGACTGATGTACAAGAACACCTAGATCTTGTTGTACTTCCCCTTTTCCTAACTTGACTCCATTTAGATAGTAATCTGCCTTCCTGTTCTTGCCACCAAAGTGGATAACCTCACACTGATCCACATTAAACTGCATCTGCCATACATTTGCCCACTCACCCAACCTGTCCAAGTCACCCTGTATTCTCATAACATCCTCCTGACATTTCACACTGCCACCCAGCTTTGTGTCATCAGCAAATTTGCTAATGTTACTTTTAATAATGAAGCCCACCATTAAAATTGTGTCATTACTCTTATTACATGCCTTTTCCTGCTCCCTTTGCAATCTCAACCCCACCTCTTGGCTATTATTTGGAGCCCTATATATTACTCCCATAATATTTTTGTTTGCCTGTGCAGTTTCTTAACTCCAGCCACAAAGATTCAACATTCTCTGATCCTATGTCTCCTTTATCTAATGCTGTAATTTCATCTCTTACCAACAGAGACACTGTGGTGAACTACACATACCTGTCTGGACACGCCCCCCCCCCCCCCCCCCCGCTGACTGTTTCTGTGGCTCCTCCCACAGACCGTGGCTCCTCCCACGGACCCCGGTTTAAAGGCGATTGGAGGCACAGACCCCTCCTCACTCTCCAGGATGTTGTGTGGTGGTCACTTGCTGCTTGTTCTTTATTCCAGCAAATAAAAGCCTATATCTTGCCTCACGTCTCCGAGAGTTATTGATGGTGCATCAATTTTATTGGCTGGAAGTTTTAAAACATGGAGAGTATTTTACGTCTGGAAAAATTAGACTTGGACCCTCAAGCTCCAGAAGCAGCTCTTGTCTTTGAACTCTGGCTTGCATGCTTCCAATCATACTTGGAAGAGATTCCCGTGGCTGAGCCTGCCACAATGCACAAAATCCTCCTTTCCAGGGTCAGCCCGAAAGTATTTTCCCTTATCAGGGACCTGCCGACCTACCAAGGGGCACTGAACGCCCTCAAAAGACGGTACCTGCGGCCGGTGAACACCGTCTACACAAGACATCACTTAGCGACACGGCGGCAGCAAACCGGCGAGTCAAGCGGGGAGTTTGTCCGAGCCCTACAGACACTCGTGCGGGCCTGCGACTGCAAGGGACTGATGGCGGAACAGCATGCGGAGCTCCTGGTACGAGACGCCTTCGTTACGGGGATCAGGTCAGTGTACGTGCACCAGCGGCTGCTGGAAAACGCCGATCTTACCTTACGCTCGGCGATCGAGATGGCCAACACGCTGGAGGCTGCTCTGCACAACGCTGATGCTGTCCAGCCACGCAATCCCCCGCCGGTTCCATGGACGCTGCAGACCCCGTCACCCGCGAACGAATCGACCTCGGCTGCTGCCAGTCACAAGTCCGCACAGTGTTACTTCTGTGGACTCGAAAAGCACCCCTGAAAACGCTGCCCGGCCCGAGAAGCTACCTGCTCCAGCTGCAGAAAGAAGGGCCATTTCGCCAAAGGCTGTAAGTCTGAACCACGAGCGGAGTTGGGCAGCGCCGCGTGCGAGGCATGGGGGCCACCATCTTGGTCGCCGCCATCTTGCCTGCCCGCCTCGTGCGAGACATGGGGGCGGCCATCTTTGTCAGCGCCACCTCGAGCCCCCCCCCCCCCCAACCCACGGGTGCTTACCGGGCACCAAGACGGCGATTCAACTCTGGCCTCCATAACCCTCGACCAAAGCGCCCCACACCAGCTTGCAAGGTCAATGATGGACATCCTGGTGGAGGGGTACAGGACTCGCTGCCTGTTTGACATGGGCAGCACTGAAGGTTTTATTCACCCGGACACGGTGCAACGCTGTGGACTCGTGACACGGCCGGTAAGCCAGAGGGTCACCATGTCTTCTGGGTCGCATTCCACAGACATCCGGGGTGGGTTGTGTAGCGACATTGGTGGTGCACGGCACAGAATATCGGGACTTTGCGCTACTGGTCATGCCTCAACTGTGCGCGCCTGTGCTATTTGGGCTGGACTTCCAGAGCCACCTCAAAAGTGTGACTATGGCATATGACGGGCCCCTCCCACCACTCACTGTCAGGAACCCTCAGTTTTGTGGGACTTTGTCATATACCCCGCTACTGACCACACACACACACTGACCCGCACATCCCACCCAGCACCATGCCGACAGCTGCGCTACTGACACCACTTGCAGCCTCTCCACGCTCAAGATCCCTCCCCCACCGCTGTTCGCCAACCTGACCCCCAACTGTAAACCTGTGGCAACTAAAAGCAGGAGGTACAGTGCGGGGGACAGGGCCTTCATTCAGTCAGAGGTGCAGTGGCTGCTCAGGGAGGGGATCATTGAGCCAAGCACAAGTCCTTGGAGGGCACAGGTGGTTGTTGTTCGGACCGAGCAGAAAAATAGGATGGTCGTGGACTATAGCCAGACCATCAATAGGTTCACGCAGCTTGACGCGTACCCCCTACTCCGCATCGCGGATATGGTCAACCAGATAGCTCAGTACAAGGTGTACTCGACAATAGATCTGAAATCCGCTTACCACCAGCTCCCCATCCACCCAGAGGACCGCCCCTACACTGCCTTTGAGGCGGGCAGTAGGCTCTATCACTTCCTGCGTGTCCCCTTCGGTGTCACAAATGGTGTCTCTGTCTTCCAGAGGGAAATGGACCGGATGGTGGACCAGTGCCAACTGAAGGCCACATTTCCCTATCTGGATAACATCACCATCTGTGGTCACGACTGGCCAGATCACAACACCAACCTCCAATGATTTTTCCAAGTGGCTAAAGCCCTGAACCTTACTTATATCAGGGACAAGTGAGTGTTTGGAACCACCCGACTCGCTATCCTTGGGTATGTCATGGAGAACGGGGTCATTGGCCCTGATCCAGACTGTATACGCCCCCTGTTAGAACTCCCTCTTCCCACCACCCTCAAAGCCCTCAGACAGTGCCTGGGCTTCTTTTCCTATTACGCCTAATGGGTCCCCCATTATGCAGACAAGGCCCGCCCCCTGGTCAAGTCCATCACATTTCCCCTCTCTGCCGAGGCCCATGCGGTCTTCAGCCGCATTAAAAGGAACATTGCCAAAGCAACGATGCATGCGGTGGACGAGACCATTCCCTTCCAAGTAGAGAGACGCCTCCGACTTCACGCTGGCTGCTACCCTCAATCAGGCAGGCACGCCAGTAGCATTCTTTTCTCGTACCCTTCAAGGCTCTGAACTTCGGCACTCCGCGGTGGAGAAAGAAGCCCAGGCCATAGTGGAAGCTATTAGGCACTGGAGGCACTATCTCGCCGGCAAAAGGTTCACCTTGCTGACTGACCAATGCTCAGTTGCATTCATGTTCAGCAACCAACAGTCGGGCAAAATCAAAAATGATAAAATTTTGCGGTGGAGAATAGAACTCTCCACCTACAACTATGAAATCCTGTACCGGCCTGGAAGGCTCAATGAGCCCCCTGATGCCCTATCCCGGGGAGTGTGTGCCAGCGCACAGGTCGACCAGCTATACACCCTCCATGCACATCTTTGCCACTCAGGGGTCACCCAATTTTACCATTTTGTGAAGGCCCGGAACCTGCCGTACTCCCTTGAGGACATCAGGACGATGACCAGGGACTGCCAAGTCTGCACTGAGTGCAAACCGCACTTCTACCATCCTGACAAGGTGCAACTTATCAAGGCCACCCGCCCCTTTGAGCGACTGAGTGTTGACTTTAAGGGCCCCCTTCCCTCCACTGACCGCAATGTTTATTTTCTCAATATTATCGACGAGTACTCGCGGTTCCCCTTTGCCATCCCCTGCCCCGACACCACTACCACGTCCGTCATAAAAGCCCTGCACCAGCTCTTCACTCTGTTCGGATATCCCTGCTATATCCACAGTGATAGAGGGTCCTCCTTTATGAGTGACGAACTGCGCCAGTACCTGCTGGCTAGGGGCATTGCTACTAGTAGGACCATGAGCTATAATCCCCGGGGAAATGGACAGGTGGAGAGGGAGAATGCCACAGTGTGGAAGGCCACACTTTTAGCCCTTAAGTCAAAAGGGTTGCCGGTCTCTCGCTGGCAGGAGGTCCTCCCTGAGGCACTCCACTCCATCCGCTCCCTGTTATGTACGTCCACCAATGCCACCCTTCATGAGCGCCTCTTTTCTTTTCCCAGGAAGTCTGCCACTGGGACCACCCTACCGGCTTGACTGACATCCCCAGGGCCAGTGCTGCTCCGGAAACATGCGAGGAGCAATAAATACTCCCCGCTGGTTGAGAGGGTTCACCTTCTACATGCGAACCCCCAGTATGCCTACGTGGTCTTACCTGATGGGCGGGAGGACACTGTCTTCATCCACAACCTGGTGCCCGCAGGAGCAGCAGACCACTACCCCGAACACTCCACGGTAACTATGAACCCTGTACCCACCGAGGTGTATACCCACCTGACACCGCGCACACCAAACCCTACACAGACTCCTCACGACACTCCCATACCGGGCACCTCGCACACGCATGAGGATCACTGATGCCTAGTGGTCTGACACCTCCAGTCAGGCCGGAACCAGCACAACCACCGTCTCCGGTGCAATCACAGCCGGTGCTATGTAGATCGCAGCGACAGATTCGACCACCTGATAGACTTAACCTGTAAATATACTTGTAAGAAACTTCGCCCCATGGGGACTCTCTCTTAAAACAAAGGGGGGGGGGGGGGGTGTGAATGTGGTGAACTACATATACCTGTCTGGACATGCCCACCCGCTGACTGCTCCTGTGGCTCCTCCCACTGACCGTGGCTCCTCCCACGGACCCCGGTATAAAGGCAATTGGAGGCACAGACCCTTCCTCAGTCTCCAGGATGTCGTGTGGTTTTCACTTGCTGCTTGTTCTTTCTTCCAGCCAATAAAAGCCTATATCTCGCCTCACGTCTCCGAGAGTTATTGATGGTGCTTCAGACACACCACTGCTTGCCTTCCTGTCTGTCCGTTCAATGCAAAGTTTATCCTTTGATGTTAAACTCCCAGCTATGACCTTCTTTCAGCCACGACTCTGTGCTGCCCACATGGGGGTGTGTATGGGTGTGTACTGCACAGGATCAAAATAAGCTGCAGAGGGTTGTAAACATAGCTCCGTCATGGGTGATAACCTCCATAATATGCAGGACGGTATCCATCACTCAGGTCATGCTTTATTCTTTTTGGTACAGAAGGCTGAAGGCATACACTCAGTGATTCAGGAACAACTCTTTCCCTCTGCCATCCAATTTCTGAACAGGCATTGAACCCATGAACACTACTTCAATACTTCTTTTTAATTTTTGCACTACTTATTGAGTTTATCTACTATATACACTATATTTCGAGTAACTCATAGTTTTTTTCCTTTTATTATGTATTGCGTTGTACTGCTTAGGCAAAGACAAAAAAATTCACGACATATGCCAGTGATACTAAACCTGATTCTGATCCTAATGTAAGTAGATGATCAAACACGAGGAAATCTGCAGATGCTGGAAATTCAAACAACAACACACACAAAATGCTGGTGGAACACAGCAGGCCAGGCAGCATCTATAGGGAGAAGCGTTGTCGATGTTTCGGGCCGAGACCCTTCGTCAGGACTAACCAAAAGGACTAACTGCCTGGCCTGCTGTGTTCTACCAGCATTTTGTGTGTGTTGTTGTAAGTAGATGAGATTAGTTTAGATGGGTGCATTGATGGGTAACGGGCTTGCTTCTGTGCAATACTGTGACTCTGCAACCCTGCAATCCATGGGTCTCTAAAAATGGTGTGATTTTTTTTATTGCAAAACAGCGGAAGACAATTTATATTGTGTCTGTGCCCTAAATAAAATTTATTGTATAAAAAAATACTACTTTCTAGGTAATGCAACTAGCCTTCAGTGCTGCATTAGCTTGTATCACCAGCCAGATGTAATGTTTAATAGCACAGAATTAATGATAGTGACCTTTAACATAAAGGTCATTAATGAGCTATGCTTGTTTACTCTAAACATGTATACTTTTCAGTCCTCTGTGAAGAAACTCTTAATTCAAAATCAACACACACAGAAACAGTCCTGATGAAGGGTCTCACCCCAAAACATTGACTGTTGACTCTTTTCTGTCGATGTTGCCTGAGCTGCTGAGTTCTTGTGTTTGTTGCTTGGATTTCCAGCTTCTGCAGATGTTCTCATGTTTGTGACACACAAGAATTGCTGGAGGAACACAACAAGTTATGCAGCATCTTCTGGGGGACATAAACCCTGTGTTATACTTCCTTCCATAGATGCAGCCAGACCTGCTGAGTTCCTCCGGCATTTTTTGTGTGTATGTCAATCAAGATTTGGGGGTGGCACAGTAGCGTAGTGGTTAGCACAATGCTTTACAATACTGGGGACCCGGGTTCAGTTCCTGACACTGCCTGTAAGGTTCTTCCTGTAACTGTATGGGCTTCTTCCGGGGGCACTGGTTTCCTCCCACTGTCCAGAGGCATACTGATTGGTAGGTTCATTGGTCATTGAAATCGTCCCGTGATTAGGGTAGGGTTAAATCGGTGGGTTACTCTGCGGCGCAGCTCGGTGCGTGTATAGAAAGGATGAAGAGACTACTCCATGCTGTGTCTCAATAAAATAAAATAAAAAGCTTTCCTACATCAGGAGTTAGCAGATATTTGTAGTAAGCACAGGGTTGTGAATGTGGGAGATTTTAATTTTCCACACATAGACTGGGAAGCCCATTCTGTAAAAGGGCTGGATGGTTTGGAGTTTGTAAAATGTGTGCAGGATAGTTTTTTGCAGCAATACATAGAGGTACCAACTAGAGAAGGAGCAGTGTTGGACCTCCTGTTAGGGAATGAGATAGGTCAGGTGACGGACGTATGTGTTGGGGAGCACTTCGGGACCAGTGATCACAATGCCATTAGTTTTAATATAATTATGGAGAAGGATAGGACTGCACCCAGGGTTGAGATTTTTGATTGGAGAAAGGCTAACTTTGAGGAGATGCGAAAGAATTTAGAAGGAGTGGATTGGGACAACTTGTTTTATGGGAAGGATGTAATAGAGAAATGGAGGTAATTTAAAGGTGAAATTTTGAGGGTACAGAATATTTATGTTCCTGTTAGGTTGAAAGGAAAGGTTAAAAGTTTGAGAGAGCCATGGTTTTCAAGGGATGTTGGAAACCTGGTTCGGAAAAACAGAGATATTACAATAAATATAGGCAGCATGGAGTAAATAAGGTGCTTGAGGAATATAAAGAATATAAAAAGAATCTTAAGAAAGAAATTAGAAAAGCTAAAAGAAGATACGAGGTTGCTTTGGCAATTAAGTTGAAAATACATCTAAAGGGTTTCTACAGTTATATTAATAGCAAAAGGATAGTGAGGTATAAAATTGGTCCCTTAGAGAATCAGAGTGGACAGCCATGTATGGAGCCAAAAGAGATGTGGGAGATTTTGAACAATTTCTTTTCTTCTGTATTCACTAAGGAGAAGGATATTGAATTGTGTAAGGTAAGGGAAACAAGTAGGAAAGTTATGGAAACTATGACGATTAAAGAGGAGGAAGTACTGGTGCTTTTAAGGAACATAAAAGTGGATAAATCTCCAGATCCTGACAGGATATTCCCTAGGACCTTGAGGAAAGTTAGTGTAGAAATAGCAGGGGCTCTGACAGAAATATTTCAAATGTCATTAGAAACAGGATGGTACCGGATGATTGGTGCATTGCTCATGTTGTTCGATTGTCTAAAAAGTGTTCTAAGAGTAAACCTAGCAATTATCAGCCTGTAAGTTTGACATCAGTGGTGGGTAAATTAATGGAAAGTATTCTTAGAGATGGTATATATAATTATCTGGATAGACAGGGTCTGATTAGGAACAGTCAACATGGATTTGTGCGTGGAAGGTCATGTTTGACTAATCTTATTGAGTTTTTTGAAGAGATTACTAGGGATGTTGACGAGGGTAAAGCAGTGGATGTTGTCTATATGGACTTCAGTAAGACCTTTGATAAGGTTCCACACCGAAGGTTAGTTGGGAAGGTTCAATCGTTGGGTATTAATATTGAAGTAGTAGAATGGATTCAACAGTGGCTGGGTGGGAGATGCCAGAGAGTAGTGGTGGATAACTGTTTGTCAGGTTGGAGGCCGGTGACCAGTGGTGTGCCTCAGGGATCTGTACTGGGTCCAATGTTGTTTGACATATACATTAATGATCTGGATGATGGGGTGGTAAATTTAGAGAGATTTAGGCCAGTTAGAAGAGTGGGCTGAAAGATGGCAGATGGAGTTTAATGCTGATAAATGTGAGGTGCTACATTTTGGTAGGACTAATCAAAATAGGACTTGATAGAGGTATTTAAAATTATGAGGGGGATAGATAGAGTTAACATGGATCAGCTTTATCTTTGAAAGTAGGGGAATTCAAACAAGAGGACATGAGTTGAGAGTTAAGGGGCAAAAGTTTAGGGGTAACACGAGGGGCAAAGCAGGACCGGGATGAGGGACTGGGAACAAGGAGCCTGGGGTGGACTCCAAGCTGGAGACTGGACACGAACCCAGAGCCTGGGCCTTGACTTGGGCTCAGACTCCCAAACCAGGTGAAGACATGACAAGGCCTGGGTTCTAGGAGTTGGAGTTCTTGGAGGCTTGGGTAGCTCGAGGCTAGAGTGTTGGGTTTTTGGAGCTCGCCTCCTGGGCAGGCTGTGGGATTCCTGGGCAGGACGCGGAACACAACCCAATGGAGGCAAGTGACAGGAAGGGACAGAACCAACCACAGGGTAACAGCAATCGCCCTGGCTTACCCGACGGAGGTGAGGGACAGGAAGGGAACTCAGTCTGGGTTGGCTTCAAGACTCGAGGTGGCCGGTAACCTCGGCGGGCTACAGAACAGCCAAATCCATAACTCACTGAATGAACCAGCCTTCCACTAGTGGGTTACTCCAAGCAGAGTCTGACGAGACAACACCCCAACTACACTCAGTCCCTGAGCCACTTGTATTCCCAGCCAACAAGATGAGCATCAGGTGCCAATGCTTAAATCCAACTGAAACAAGGAACAATCGGAGGACCCGGAGTCTGGAGTCCAGAGTCCGCGGACCAGCACGAGAACCGAAATGTGGACTTCGGACCGGACCATGACAACAAAATACAGGAACTGAGGGATGATGGGTGGATTAAGGTTAAGTGATATATTAAAATCTCAAGTCTGGTTCAGCTCTTCTGAATTTACAGGAGACAGGACGATGGAAATTTGACCAACCCACTTGTTTAAACTGGTTTCCAAGCAAGGCCTGGGCAATGTTTGGGAAAAGATTGGTACTTTTACAACAATGCTTTCAAAACAGAAAGAGCAAGAAGTTTCTCATAATTTAACCCCTTCTCCTCACCTGCCTTGACAGTAGATTTACTGCCATCTACAAATTTATGCCTGGCTAAAAAATACCTTTGTCGATCAGGTAGACTCCCTAGCTTGGAATGTCCAAGGGATAACCTCACATGAAAATCCCTCAGCTTTCAGGAACATCTGAACATTACAAGTTTCCCATCTAAAACCCCTCCTACACATGCTTCCCTCAATTGTTTGCACAACCTACCCTTGTAAACTGCAAGGCAAGTGACATTGTGTTCTCTGAGTAGTAGTGCAATCATTCTAGTCAAGCATGCTGGTCCCCTACTGGTGGGTCCTCAGGTGGCGGTAGATGCCAAGCCGGGATCCACATATTCTGGTGCAGTGTTGGCAAGAATAAGTGGTGTTCGTGGTTCGTGGTTCAGTCTTCTGCTTGTTCAGTCTCTCCTTTCACACCTGCCGCTTGTTCTCTGTGGCACAACAGAGGGCATTCCCATGTAGTGCAGCTCCCTCGTGAACAGATTCACTCCAGATGTATCTATCGAGTGCAATGCCTTCCCAGCATTTTTGGTGGGATGGTGAATTTCTTCAGGATGAATTTGATGTTATCTTTGAAGCATTGCTTTGCCCTTGGGTTCACGAACCTTGCTTCATCTGAGAGTAAGAATTCTGTTTGGGGAGACATGAGTCGGTCATCCGGATGACTGTATTGCTTATTGTGATGGAGATGCTGCTCATGTTGGTCTCCTCCAGTCAAAATCATTCTGTGCCATTTCATATGACATGAGTATTTATGGTCTTCCATCTGCCTTTGCCTGTATTCTTTTCTCTGTCCATGACCATGATTGTTCTTGGAAAATTTTTCCACAGAAGTTGTTTGCCATTGGCTTCCTCGGGGCAGTGTCTTTACAAGGCAGGTGACCCAACCACAATGAATACTCCTCAGAGATTGTCTGCCTGGTGTCAGTGGTCACATAACCAGGACTTGTGATATGCTCCGGCTGCTCATATGACCATCCACCATCAGCTCCCATGGCTTCACGTGACATATCAGGGGGCTAAGCAGGTGCTACATCTTGCTCAAGGCCGACCCGCAGACTAGCAGAGGGAGGCGTATCTCCACCCCGCACTCCTGTTGTAAGTTCATCTGTCCTTCCAGCTGATCCTCAAAATCTTTCATTGGGATCTGTAGCAGTATAGTTCCTGGGCTTTCAAGTGCCTGTGGCACCTGTGGTCTCCTACACATAAAACCGTTATCATAAAGATATATAAATGCATGGTGCAATGTAAACCGTGACACACAAAACAAATATTCCCTATAAACTGATTCCATACATTCGTATGTACAGAATTCTGTCAAATGGCATATACACAGTGCGGTAGTGTAGTGGTTAGCACAATGCTTTACACTACCAGCGGCATGGGTTCAATGCTCATGGCTGCCTGTACCGAGTTTATAGGTTTTCCCTCTGACCACGCGAGTTTCCCTCACGTGACTCCCACCGCCCAAAGTCCTACCGGTTGGGAGGTTATTCGGTCATTGTAAATTGTACCGTGATTAGGTTAGGGTTAAATCGGGGGATTGCTGGGTGGCATGGTTCGAAGGGCCAGAAGACCCTATTCATTGTTGTATCTCAAGAAATAAATAAATAAAACGACTTCTATTTATGGAGTGGAAAACACACAAACTGTTGGAGGATCTCAGCAAGTCAGACGGCATTGACGGAGAGGATTAAACAGTCGATGCTTTGAGCTGAGACTTTTCATCAGGACTGGCAAAGAAGGGGAAGGAGTACGAGCTGTCAGGTGATAGGTGGAAAGCCGATGAGGGGGAAGGTGGGAGAGGGAGGATGTATGAAGTGAGAAACTGGGTGGCTGAGGAAGAAGGGATCTCATAGGACGAGACAGTGAAAAGGGAAAGGGATGGAGGAGTAGCACCAGAGAGAGGTGATGGGTAGGAGAGGAGAAGAGAAGGGGTAAGAGGGGAGTCAGAATGGGGAATGGAAAAAGAGAGAAGTGGCAGGCAGAAGAAATTACCGCAAGATAGAAATGGAATATAAGGTTTCTCCTCCTCCAACTTCAGAATAGCCTCATCATGGCAGTAGAGGAGACTGTGGGCCAACATGAATGGGAATGGAAAATAGAATTAAAATGGGTGACCACTGAGGAAACCTGCATTTTGTGGCTGTTGGAGCAAAGGCGCTTGATGAAACGGTCCCCCAATCTACGTCGAGTCTCACTGAAGTATGAATTTTTTAATCAGCTACCACTGAACTTTCTAAAGTACTTTACAGGGTTGGAGAACTTTCAAAGTGTATTCACACATTGCCAGCCCATTGCAGTTGTGAAGAAAACAGGTGGTTATGACTGCCATGGTGGTATAACGGTTAGCATGATGCCATTACTGCTTGGGGCATTCCGGAGCTCGGAGCTCGATCCCTGTGCTGTCTTTAAGGAGTTCGTATGCCTTGCCCGTGATC
This sequence comes from Hemitrygon akajei, assembly GCF_048418815.1. Taxonomy (NCBI): domain Eukaryota; kingdom Metazoa; phylum Chordata; class Chondrichthyes; order Myliobatiformes; family Dasyatidae; genus Hemitrygon; species Hemitrygon akajei. Next base: position 163,251,086 of record NC_133132.1, read on the forward strand.
GCATGGGTTTCCTCAGGATGCTCCAGTTTCCTCACACATTCCAAACATGTACTGGTTAGTAGATTAATTGGTCATTGTAAATTGTCTTGCGATTAGACTAGGTTTAAATGGGCGGGTTCCTGGGTGGTGTGGCTCATTGGGCGAAAAGGGCCTGTTCTGCACCGTATCACAAAATAAGTAATAAAAGAAAACATTGACCAAGACACAGACAGTTTGCTCTCCTGCTTTGCTCCAAAGTCTCCCCCATGGTACCTTTTATATCCACTTGAGTAGGGTAATGTGGAATTAATTTAACCTATTAGCCAAAGGAAAGATTTGGAGGCAAGCGTGCTGATTGCAAACCACAGCTGAAACCAGTGGTATCTGGTTGGAACGGGAGAAAACTCTCAGCTTATGGAGAGCAATCGTACCTGTTGTGGAAACTTCTTAAATTTAATTCATCTGATCTTCAGGACGGAGTACACACTGGAGTTCTGCCAAAATAAACCACAGAAAACTGGCCAACCGATTCACTTTCTGATTTCTCTGAGCTCCTGATTTTAATCAAGCCTCTGTTCAAAGCAATGCAATCAAGATTAAAAATTCCCCATGGGGATGGAGAGCAAAAGAGAATTGCAAACCCATTCAGCTCCATCATGGGCTTCCCCTGCACTGAGGACATCTTCAGAAGGCAAATTCTCAAAAAGGCAGCATCCATCATTAAGGACCCCCATCAGCCTGGATACATACGGTCATTAGTACAGAAGAGAAACAGACCCTTTGGCCCATCTAGTCCATGCTGAGCTGTTTAAACTGCCTACTCCCATCGACCTGCAATGGGTCCATAGCCTTCCATACCCCAACCATCTATGCCAACTTCTCATTGCCACCATCAGAACGCAGGTTCGAGAGTCTGAAGGCACACACTCAACATTTCAGGAACAGCTTCTTCCCCTCTGTCATCAGGTTTCTGAATGGACAACGAGCCAGTCCATGAATACTACCTCACTACTTTTGCTCTCTTTTTGCAATACTTATCGCATTTATTTTTATTGTAGTTACATATTTTAGTTTTATATATTTCTTATTTTAATTTATAGCATTTTTTATATTGTACAATGTACTGCTGTCGCAAACCGATAAATTCATGACGTAAAGTACGTGGGCACATTATGTATATACACACACAGCTAGGATGCCTAAGACCATTGCACAGTACGCTAGTAATTTTATGTGTTGCACTGTAATACTGCCTCAAAAGGAAAACAAATCATGACGTATGTGAGTGATGATTAACTTGATTCTGATATGGGACCCGATTGTGGACTGAGAGTGGGAAGGGGGGAGGGAAAAGGGAATCGTGGTTGGGAAAAGGGGAAGGGAGAGGGGAGGGAGTAGGAAGCATCAGAGAGACATTCTATAATGACCAATAAACCAATTGCTGCGAATCAAACGACCTTGCTTGGTGTCTCAGGATTGTGTGTGCGCACCTGCGCTACTCCCTGTCATTCTTTCTCGGCCACTTGTCCCACAACCCTCCCCCAGCACTCTGTCCTCACCATTCCCAACATCCTGTGTCCCCACCAGATTTACAAATACTTTGACAAATACAGTACTGTGCTAATGTCTTAGGCACCCTAGCTATACATATATGTGCGTAAGACTCTTGCACAGTACTGTACGTCAGGGATACGAAACCAGACTCTGAGTTTGATTATTCTGATCCTGAAGAACTGCCGGGGCACTTTTGTTCACTTATTAGCTGATTAGCACCATTACTGGGAGGCCATAAACAATGGAGCCAATTGTAAAAGGGGAAGTGGTGAGACCTTTGGCGGTGAGCCACGAGTTGAACAGAAGACAGAGAACGTCCAGGAACATGGAGGAGCTCTTCATCTTAATGAAAGAGAGTAAACTGGAGCACAGCCCGAGACCTGGCCAGATCCAATAATGACTAATGGAAATAGTGTATGGTCTTGGCTTCAGGAGACAACAGCTGGAACTGCTTCAGAACAATCTCGTGTAATCAGCAAAAAGGAGATGAAAATCATAGTCCTCCTCTCTTGCCTTTCTGATTCAAGGGCAAGATTATTTGAATTTTGATTCTAGTGTTAAACTATTGATTGCACAGTGGGAGATGATGTGCTATCACGCACTTGTAGCAGCACAAAATGTCACCTGCAAAACACAAAATCATAAGCCGTTAAAAAAAAATCTAAAGATTAAAGAACAATGTACACAAAATGCTAGAGGAAATCATCAGGTGAGGCAGCATCTATGCAATAAATAGTAGATGTTTTTGGGCCAAGACATGAAGGGTTTGGGCGTGAAGTGTCAAGTGTGTTCTCATTTCTATAGATGCAGCCTGACCCGTTGAGTTCCTCCTTCATTTTGTGTGTGTTGCTTCCAGTGCCTGCAGAATCTTTTGTGCTGAAGATTTAAGATTGGCTTTATTTGTTACATGCATATTGAAACATCAAAACGTACAGTGAAGTGCACTGTTTGCATCAAAAACCAATGCAGTCTGAAGATGAGCTGGGGGAAACAGCAAGTGTGGCCACACTCCTGGAGCCAACACTGCATGCCCATAGCTTACTAACCCATGCGTTTTCAGAAAGTGGATGGCAACCAAAGCAGCATTACCCACTTTACCAGGTGTGCTTACTTACACTTACTCGGAAATTTTGGCATGCCAAAATCATTTGAACTGCAGAAGGGGAAATGTTAAGGCACGATGAAGTACAAGCCTTAGAAATGCCATGTGCTGCCATATTAGCATTCTTGTGCAGTGTCACTCAAAATAGAGCCATTCTGGGAAGTACAACCATTTCATTAAACACTGAACAGCTAAAAAAAAACTAACAGCTTCCTCAGTCTTTGTTTATGAATAGTTCACATTGACAAAAAGGGTGGAGGTGTTGTGGATAGTGTGGAAGGCTGTCGGAGGTTACAGCGAGATAAGTGTGAAGTGGTTCATTTTGTTAACAGAATATAGTATTAATGATGTGGTAAACTATGTATACCTGTCTGGACATGCCCCACTGCTGACTGCTCCTGTGGCTCCTCCTCCCTGTATAAAGGCGATTGGGGCACTGCTCCTCCCTCAGTCTTCGACATGTCGTGCTCCCTTTTCGCTGTTAATAAAAGCCTATCGTTCACTTCCAGACCCCTAGAGTTATTGATGGTGCATCAAATGATAAAACTCTTGGCAGTGTGGAGGATAAGAGGGATCTTGGGGTCCGAGTCCATAGGACACTCAAAGCAGCTGCACAGGTTGACTCTGTGGTTAAGAAGGCATATGATATATTGTCCTTCATCAATCGTGGAATTGAATTTAAGAGCCAAAAGGTAATGTTGCAGCTATATAGGAACACATACAAAATGTTGGTGGAATGCAGCAGGCCAGGCAGCATCTACAGGAAGAAGTACAGTCGACGTATCAGGTCATTGAGTGAACTTGGCCTTTTCTCCTTGGAGTGAAGGGGTGACCTGATAGAGGTGCACAAGATAATCAGAGGCATTGATCGTGTGGATAGTCAGAGGCTTTTTCCAAGGGCTGAAATGGTTGCCACAAGAGGACACAGGTTTAAGGTACTGGGGAGTAGGTACAGAGGAAATGTCTGGGGTATGTTTTTTTACTCAGAGACTGGTGAGTGCGTGGAATGGGCTGCCAGCAACGGTGGTGGAGGCAGATACGATAGGGTCTTTTAAGAGGATTTTTGATAGGTACATGGAGCTTAGTAAAATAGAGGGTTATATGTAAGCCTAGTAATTACTAAGGTAGGGAAATGTTCGGCACAACTTTGTGCGCCGAAAAGCCTGTATTGTGCTGTAGGTTTTCTATGTTTCTACATAAAATTCTATCATATTTCTATTTTATTAGTAAATGCCTGAAAGAAAACTAATCCCAAGGTAACATGTGATAACATATAGCAAACACTAAATGCTCGAGGAACTCAGCAGGTCAGGCAGCATCTATGGAGAAGAGCAATCATTTGAAGTTTTGGACTGAGATATGAAGGGAACATTGACTGTTTATTCCTCTCCATTGATGCTGCCTGACGTGCCAAGTTTTTCCAGCATTTTGTGTCTGTTGCTCTGGATTTCCAGCATCTGCAGAATCTCTTGCCTTTATGCTGACATATACATCCTTTGATGGTATATATGTGTAGGCATGACATGCAATGAAAAACAACAACATTCAACAATTATAAAGAACTTGAAAATTATATAAAATAAAAGTCAGATATTAAAATATGGAAATTGAATAAATTCTGCAAAAATACATAATTACCAGAATGCACTTACAATGTACATAGGCAGCCGTCAATCCCAGAGGATCATGGGTTTGCGCCTCTGGTGGACCGTGTCCTCTTCAGGGCACAAGCCTGGGCGGGAAGATTTGAAGAACCGGCTGTTGCCCATGCAGCGGGTTCCCCCTCTCCAAGTCATTGATGGAGTCCAAGGGAAGGGGAAGTGCTGATACATCTTGGCACAAGTGTCGTCACAGAGGTTGCCAGAGTGAAGTTGTAAACACCATTAAACTGCCTTAGGGACCCCGCCTCCAGATTTCTTCCTCGGGGTTTACTCCTGAAGCCTTTCCCATAGGTGGGTATGTCTGCAAGGCAGCAGAGGTTTGAAATCAGAGTTTTCCTTCTCCTAGGCGGGCTGCCATCTAAGGTTGATGAGTCCCACCTGCCCAAAGCAATTGGTTTTGAGGTGACAGTGATCCGCTTTTGTCCCTTCTGTTGTCTGTAGAAACAGGTCTGCTGGGCCTAGTCGTTTAGCCACAAGTGAAGGCCAAGAGTTAGATTTGGTTGTCAGAGGCTGTTAGTCACATGCCATTTGGAGCACTTTATAGGTAGTGGGAGCTTATCCCCACTACCACCCCGACTATGACAACCTTAGGAACCTTACAATGTAAACAGCGTTATAAAAGTGGTCTAGTTTGTTTACAGTGCTTTGCAGTGACTAGTGTAAAAGAGGTGGTTGGAGTGGGGGCAAATATAATGGTTGATCAGATAAATCACCTCAGGGGAAAAGCTTCTGAGATAGCATGAAGTTTTTTTTCTTTTAATCTCCCTTTGGCACTTCCCAGAAGGAAGCTTTTGGAAAAGTCAGTTTGAATGGTGGGTCATATCTGCAATGATTTTTTTTTCCTTCCTGCTTCTTTGATGTGGTGAGGGTAGACTGCAGCCTTCTCTGCTGACCTGACAGTTTGCCGTAATATTTTGTATGTTTTGAGAGGACGCTGCACCTAACTAGACAGTAATGGCTGATGTGAGGATGCTCTCTATGATGGCAGTGTAGAGTTGCACCAGGATGTTCCGGGGAAGATGGAATTTTACCAACTGCCACTGGAAATACAGTACATTCTCTGCCAAGCCTTTACAAGATTCAAGATCGTTTAATGTAATTTCCAGTACACAAGTATAAAGGATAATTAAATAATTGTTACTCTGGATCCGAAGCGACACAAAAAACACACAATAAGAAGAAGACCACGAACAATAAAAAGTACAATAACTACTAAATACATAAGATGGCTGATATACAGAGATTTATTGTATGTCCATTATCTGACTGTACATGTACACAACGAAACGACATTCCTCCGGTTCGTGTGCACCCAGAAACACACACAGCATATAAACCAAAATATTACTATAAATAAGCTAATGAAATACAAGTTAAAATTCATGTAGCATAGGTAAACAGTATCTACAACCATTTGTAGTGATCAGCTCGCTGTCCTTGTGGCAAGCCCTTGGTGGTGGTAGTGTCTTCATTTGATTCGCAGCCTGGGCAAGGAAACTGGTTCTCCATCTTGCCGTCCTAATCCTGATGCTTCTGTACCCCCTTCCTGATGGTAGTGGGTCAGAGAGATTGTGGGATGGGTGGTAGGGATCCTCAACAATGCTTTGGGCACTTCGTCTCCAACACCCCTGGTAAATGTCACAAATATAGGGGCGAGGGAGACCCCGGAGATCCTCCTGGATGAAAGTGATGCTAGGCACAGAAGTGACGACACATGAGGCAACTCTGACAGCAAATAATAAAGTAAGTGGAGGTGGGGTGGGTTAGGGGGTGGAGGTGTTGATTAGTGTTATTGCTCTGTTAATGAAGGAAATAGAGCCAGCTGGTGGTGTAGTGGTGTCAGCAATGGACTTCAAGGCAGATGGTCCTGAGTTCAAACCCAGCTGGATCCCAGCAGCAGTATCTGCATGGAAGAAAGTTACTTCTGTATCTTGCCCTGAAAACCCTATGGACCCTATGGTCCATGAGGTCACCAAGAGTCAGACTCGACTAAGCGACTGAACGGCAACAACAATGAAGGAGACATGGTTCTCTCATTCCCTGTGAAAGGACAGGCCATGAATACGTTTCTGCCAAAGCTGTAATATGATGTGAACCAGAGTAACCCAGTGTGAATCATCCTCTGATCTTTGCTCCCTCCACTTCCCCTTAGGGGGACACCTACCACTTCCCTTTGGCAGACCATCTGGCTGTATGAGGTCATCTTGCGATTTAAACAACCCAAATGAATGTGGATCTATGTAGCTCCGAAACCAGTGGAGGAGTCTGATCTTGTGTTTGGTTACAATGCTTGTGGTCAAAGGAATTTTAGCATTCAATAACTTTACCTCGTATCCTTAGCGATACTTCAGTGACTCAAAGTTAAAAGTTCAAAGTAAATTTTATTATCAAAGTGCATATAACCATATATAACCGTATAACGATTACAGCACAGAAACAGGCCATCTCGGCCCTTCTAGTCCGTGCCAAACGCTTACTCTCACCTAGTCCCACTGACCTGCACTCAGCCCATAACCCTCTATTCCTTTCCTGTCCATATACCTATCCAATTTTACTTTAAATGTCAATATCAAAACTGCCTCTACCACTTCTACTGGAAGCTCGTTCCACACAGCTACCACTCTCTGAGAAAAGAAGTTCCCCCTCGTGTTACCCCTAAACTTTTGCCCCCTAACTCTCAACTCATGTCCTCTTGTTTGAACCTCCCCTACTCTCAATGGAAAAAGCCTATCCACATCAACTCTATCTATCCCCCTCATAATTTTAAATACCTCTATCAAGTCCCCCCTCAACCTTCTACGCTCCAAAGAATAAAGACCTAACTTGTTCAACCTTTCCCTGTAACTTAGGTGCTGAAACCCAGGTAACATTCTAGTAAATCTTCTCTGTACTCTCTCTATTTTGTTGACATCTTTCCTATAATTCAGTGACCAGAACTGTACACAGTACTCCAAATTTGGCCTTACCAATGCCTTGTACAATTTTAACACTACATCCCAACTCCTATACTCGATGCTCTGATTTATAAAGGCCAGCATACCAAAAGCTTTCTTCACCACCATATCCACATGAGATTCCACCTTCAGGGAACTATGCACCATTATTCCTAGGTCACTCTGTTCTGCTGCATTTTTCAATGCCCTACCATTTACCATGTATGTCCTATTTTGATTAGTCCTACCAAAATGTAGCACCTCACACTTATCAGCATTAAATTCCATCTGCCAACTTTCAGCCCACTCTTCTAACAGGCCTAAATCTCTCTGCAAGCTTTGAAAACCTACTTCATTATCCACAACGCCACCTATCTTAGTATCATCTGCATACTTACTAATCCAATTTACCACCCCATCATCCAGATCATTATTGTATATGACAAACAACATTGGACCCAGTACGGATCCCTGAGGCACACCACTAGTCACCAGCCTCCAACCTGACAGTTATCCACCACTACTCTCTGGCATCTCCCATCCAGCCACTGTTGAATCCATTTTACTGCTTCAATATTGATACCTAACGATTGAACCTTCCTAACTAACCTTCTGACACTGACATATGTGCTGACACTGGAGAGGGTTCAAAGAGGTTCATGAAAATGACCTTGGGATTGAATGGTTTGTCATATGAAGAGCTTTTGATTGGTCTGAGGCCTAAATTCACTAGAATTTAGAAGAATGAGGAGTGACCTCATTAAAAACTATCAAATGGTGAAAGGCCTTGATAGAGTGGATGAGGAGAGGATGTTTCCTATGGTGGGAGAGTCTAGGATCAGATGACACAGCCTCAGAATAGCGGGGCATCCTTTTAGAATGGAGATGAGGAGGGATTTCTTTAGCCAGAGAGTGGTGAATCTATGGAATTGGTTCCCACAAGCAGCTGTGGAGGCCAGGTCTTCATATATACTTAAGGCAGAGGTTGATAGATTCTTGACTGGCCTGGTCATGAATGGAAAAGGAGAGAAGGCAGGAGATTGGGACTGAGAGAAAATTGGATCAGCCATGATGAAATGGCTGAGCAGGCTCAATGGGCCAAATGCCCTAATTCTGCTCCTCTATCTTATGGTGTTATGGTCTTATATACTTATTTACTTACTGCCTGTTACACCACTGATGTTTAGGACAGCAATGAAGGTTGTCCATCTCTGGTGGTGTTTCAGGTCTTCCTTCATCATGTCAGTAGCTTCCTCACCGCTCTCAGTCACGCAAGTCCCGGGTGGAGACTCAGGAATACCACCACACTCAGATGTAGAAGGGTTCTTTATTGCTGTATCTGTAGCAATTTTGTTTTAGTAGCCAGGGCTGTTAGCCCTGAGCTGAAACCCCGAACCTGGGGGACCAGTGGACCACTTTTAGTCTGTCCTCTCCCCTTTGACCTGCTCAGCATAGGTGACCCTGCCAAGAGCCAGAGCATAACGCCCTGACTCCAGCCAACATAGCTCTCCCGGTCAGTGAGGCATACAAGCCTCCAAGCCGCGACAAGGTTGTTTGTGGTCCTCTTGGATGATCGAAGTACATAGAAGTCATCATATTTGCTGGTGAGAGAGAATCAGTCTGAGATACCGAAGTGATCTAGTTACCTAGGTAATGAACAGTAGTTATTGATGGACTCTAGATCAAGATCTCTTTGGGACTTTTGCTGTTGCTTGCTTGTTGGGGGTAGGTGGTGCTTCTGCAGTTACAAGTGGGAGTAGAGTTGGTCCTTCGGATACTGCTTGTGTGGGAGTGGGGGAGAGCCCTGGGGTTCTGATGTTACTACCATTCATTCTTTGGGGTTTCTTGCTTCGTGGGTGTCTCTGTGACGAGTAATAATTTCAGGTTGTGTACTGCATATGTTGATTCTCCAATATTAAATTGAACCATTTGATTTGAATATACAACCCTGAGATTCATTTTCTTGTGGGCGTACTCAACAAGTCTATGAAATAGTAACTATCGATGACAGACCTCTGCATTAAACCAGAGTGCAGAAAACAACAAACTGTGCAAGTCCTTGAAAGTGAATCCACAGGTTTTTGGAAACATTTCAGTGATGCAGCAAATGAAGCTGAGTGAAGTTACACACACAACGTGCTGGAGGAACAGGACTCTTTTCCATGGATGCTGCCTGGCCTACTGATCACCTCCTGCATTTTCCGTGTGTTGCTTGGATTTCCAGTATCTGCAGATTTTCTCTTGTTCGTGTTGAGTGAAGTTATTCCCTTTGGTTCAAGAGCCTGATGGTTGAGGGGTAATAACTGTTCCTGATCCTGGTGGGGGTAAGTCCTAGAGCTCCGGTATCTTCTTCCTGAGGGCGGCATGAACTCTCTGTATAAACTCCCAGACACTTACTCAGCCTTGTCCTTTTAGGCAGCCATGGTCTGCATGTCCACAGGCCCACTGGAGGCTGGAGAGCCAGACAGACAGACATACTTTATGGATCCCGAGGGAAATTGGGTTTCGTTACAGCCGCACCAACCAAGAATAGTGAATAAATATAGCAATATAAAACCATAAAATATTAAATAAGAATAAGTTAATCATGCCAAGTGGAAATAAGTCCAGGACCCGCCTATTGGCTCAGGGTGTCTGACACTCCGAGGGAGGAGTTGTAAAGTTTGATGGCCACAGGCAGGAATGACTTCCTATGACGCTCAGTGTTGCATCTTGGTGAAATGAGTCTCTGGCTGAATGTACTCCTGTGCCTAACCAGTACATTATGGAGTGGATGGGAGTCATTGTCCAAGATGGCATGCAACTTGGACAGCATCCTCTTTTCAGACACCACCGTCAGAGAGTCCAGTTCCACCCCCACAACATCACTGGCCTTGCGAATGAGTTTGTTGATTCTGTTGGTGTCTGCTACCCTCAGCCTGCTGCCCCAGCACACAACAGCAAACATGATAGCACTGGCCACCACAGACTCGTAGAACATCCTCAGCATCCTCAGCCAGAGGCCTGTCCTGAAGTTAGAGGACTCTGTGTGTGTGAGTGGGTTGGTGGGAGAGAAGAATAAGGCTTGTTTTCCTGTTTTTGTTTTGTTACTTGGTGTGTTCTAGTTTGTTCTGCAGAGCATTGTGGGTATTCTATGTTGGCACCAAGTGTGTGGCGATAATTGCGGGCTTGCCTGCCCTACATGTCCTTAAGTTGGGTTGGTAATTAATGCAACAGACACATATTTCAATCTACATTTGATAAATAAATGAATCTCAAAGATTTAAAACACATTTATTATCAAAGTATTTACAGTATACAGTTTGTAACCCTGAGATTCATCCTGCTACAGGCAGCCATGAAGGGAACACTGTGGAACCCATTCTCAGAAAACATCAAGCACCCAATGTGTGAAAAATGAGAACAGATTGTGCAAACAAATAACATGGAGAAATTAAACATCAAACCGCGGAGTCCCCGAAACGGTCCAGCCGTGACAGCCACCGCGTCGGTTCAGTTTAGCACTGTGTCAATGACTGCAAGCCTCAGCCGCAGAGCCAGTTCCGTGCTGAGGCTCCTCAATCAAATCACGCAAATTGCAAAAAAAAGAGCAAACAAAAACACATACAACAGGGATCGTAGGGTCCTCAACTCCAGAGCACGTTCAGCACTGAGGACGTTAAACATCAAACCGCAAAGTCGCCCGAGAAAGAGTGCACCAGGCAGAGGTGATCGAACCTGCACCTTCCTCTGACAGCAGTGAGAGGGAGAGCAGTCAGACGCAGGAAGACAGCGCTGAACGCCCGCTTGTCTCCCAAACCTAAATCTACAACAGTTCAATGGCCTCTGTCCACTTACCTTTCAATTCTCTTACATTTACAACATCTTCCAAAGAAAACTGAGCCAATGCATACCCTCCGTAAATGATTCTCACAAATTCTTTATCTTTATCCGAGAAGGGCAAAATCCACTCTGGTATCCAAATGCTCTGTAAATTATATATAAAAAGTTTAAAGTCCAGAAATGTACATAAAAAATTGCATTTGAATTGAATGTGTACTTTCATTGACTATTTAATTCATTTTGAATTTTCTTTTTTGTGGTTGGCACTAAATTCCCAATCTACGCAGTGTCCATTTTTAATTGTCAGCCATTGTACTGGTATAATGACTGAAGAATGGAACGAAGCACCATTGCATTGATCCCTCCACCTCACTTCATCATCGCCAGTACTTCTTGAAGTAATTAGCCTCACTAGTTTTCAGACCGGAAAGGAAACATCTAATATTCCACTTGGCTTTGTTGTGTTCTATGCTGTTTAACCGAGCATCACGGGTATGCGATGTTGTTGTTGGACGCTGCCCCCAGCGTGTCCTCAGATGTGTTGGCTGTTAATGCACAATACCTCTACGTACAAACAAGCATCTGAGAAACCGAAGGATTTGCCAGCTGCTATGGGGCTGCAAGCATCTCTGCCAAATGAGAACTTAGTTAGCAGCAGTATCTGAATAGTTGAGTTAAACTCTCCAGCCTGTTCTCATTTCATTGAATTCATATGAACTATCCATTTCTTTAAATATCCAATACCTTCCAGCATATATCATCCAGTCACCAGCTGTTAATTTTAACAATCATAGTCATCTGTGTGCGCCTCATATAGACTCTGACAACCATGTCCAGCTCCTGGCCTTCACATAGGCTTAGCTACTAATCCCATCGGAACCGCTTCTACTGACAGGACAAGGTGCAAGGACAAGTTACTGGTGTCTTACAACCCGTCACTCTGGGCAGATGGGGTTCATCAGCTGTGGTTGGCAGCTCATCCAGGAGATGGAAAGCTCTGATCTCAAGCCTCTGCTGCCTTGCAGCTGCACCCACTCACGGGGAAAGCTTCAGGAGTAAACTCCGAGGGGAAAGTCCGGAGCGGGAATCCCGAAGGCAGTCCTATGTTGAACCCTATACAGTCCTGTTATGCTGCTGGTGCAAAACCGTATCGGAGTCTCTGTTGTTCCTTTCAGTTCATCATTTGCGTGGACAGAGGAGCTGACTACATGGGCCACAGCTTGCTCTCCATATTTTACTGCCGAGGCTCAAGTATCTAGACAGCTAGGATGCTATATCCATGGTTCACCCTGACCAACGGAGGCCTCGGAGTAGACCCATCTGCCGAATTAGCTCCTTCAGTGATTGCCAATGCAATTTTTAAATTTTATTTTGTTTTTTTTATTTTGAGATACAGCAAGGAACAGGCCATTCTGGCGCAATGAGCCATGCTACCTATTTAATCTGAGCCTAATCCAAGGATAACTTACAATGACTAATTAACCTACTAACCCGTCCTTGCGCTGTACTGCTGCCACAAAAGATAACACGGCTCCATGACATGTGTGAGTGATGATAAACCTGATTCTGATATGGGTTTCTATTGTGGACTGAGAGCAAGAGGGAGGCAGGGAGAGGGGAATCACAGCTGGGAAAAAGGGAAGATAGGGGAGGGAGAGGGGAGGGAGCAGGGAGCGCCAGAGATGCTGTAAAGATCAATAAACTAATTGTTTGGAATTAAATTACCTTTCCTAGTGTCTCAGGGCTGGGTATGTTTGCACCCATGCCTTCCCCCACCCCAGTACTACCTGTCCCACACCCCTCCCATGGCACTTCACCCTCATTATTCCCAACATCCTTTGCTCCTGCCAGATTTATAAACTCGCTTTCCGCTCCACATTGACAAATACAATACAGTGCAAAAGACTTAGGAACCCTAGCTGTATATGTACCTATGACTTTCGCACAGTATTGTACAACAGGAAAATTCCTAACACAATTAATCTATTTGCCATATTTTCAAAGTTCTTGTACACAGTTTGCAGTGGTTGTCGATACTTTTTATACTCATGTTATTTTAGACAAATCATTAAATAATAACACAAGTGTCAGACTGTACATCAAAACCATTGAAATAATGATTGGTGAGGCTTGATTAATTTGCATTGTTTTAACCTTTGCCTAGGTGTACAGAAAAGCTGTCAAGATTCCTCTAGCCAAAGGAAAAAAATATGGAAGATTAATGTCATTTTTTAATTTTACAGGAAATTATCCATCCAGAACCATTCTTGACAGAGACCCACACATTGTTTTGCTTGACAGCCTGATACCCTCATTAACTTAACGAAAAATGTTCACGTGTGTACATTTCCAGGGAAATGAGCTAAAGTTTTTAAGTTTCATGGTCTGGTGTAATTAAAGTATCATGGACAGAAGGCAAAAAATGTTTCCCCAAAGTGTCACAGTTTTGTTCTGGAATGAAAAGGAAGCAGGAGCAGGTAACGAATGTTTAACCTGGTTCATCAGTACTAATCAAATTCAAAATATTCGATCTTTATGCATGACGAATTTTCCTAACCTCAGGAAACTTTCCCTTTTGAATATAAGCAAACCTTCAGCAGTACCTTTGTTGATATTTGTTAGAAAGATAAGATCACTGGTTAACATACCTCGGATGTCCAGCTCAGCTTCAGACTGAAGTTTCTTCGGAAGTGAATTTTAAGGCTTTGGCTCGCAATAAACAAGAGAATTCAGATTCTGTGGCTGGTTTTGCAGGGGGAAAATCATACAAAGTTGACTTGTTTTTACTCTGAATTTCCTGAAACAAACAATTCTGGTACTTTGATTTTCTCCATTCATTTTTGAAATATACAGTCAGTGGCACTTCATTAGATGCCTCCCGTACCTAATAGAGTATCCTTATGGTCCTGTGCTGCTGTAGCCCATCCACTTCAAGGTTCGACATGTTGTGCATTCAGGGATGCTCTTCTGCACAGTTGCACATGCATTAACACTGTTGTAATGCATGGCTTTTTGAGTTACTGTCACCTTGAACCAGTCTGGCCATTCTCCTCTGAGCCCTCCCATTAACAAGGTGTTTTCACCCTCAGAACTGCCCCTCACTGGATATTTTTCATTTCTCACAAACTCTAGAGATTCCTGCTTTGTGAAAATCCCAGGAGATCAGCAGTTTCGGAAGATTTTCAAACAGCCCTGAGATATTTAAGATCACTATTTTTTCTTTCATTCTTTATCATCATTATTATCATTTTCTTGATGTTTCCTCTTTTCTTATCTGTCTGCACTTAATTCCACTCCTCATGGTCTCTCACCTCCTCCTCCACTCCACCACTACTACCTGCCATCCTGACCCAGTCACAGTTCAGATCAGTGGTTCCCAACCTTTTTTTGGCCATGCCTCACCTAATCACCTCTAAAATCCTGATGCCCCCTGTGGTGATATATAATTCTTATTATTCAAAAAGTGAACTCCTATTCACCTGGAGGAAGCCTAAAAGACCATTAACTTGGTTTAAACAAGCTTCCAAAGAACATGGCATTCATGAAAGAGAAAAATAAAAGAACCAAAGGACTGTTAAAGTTCTGAGGAAGAAATTACTAAGAAATTGTAAAAAAAAAGAACATTAAGTGATATTAAAATAATAATAATAATTAATAAATAAAACAATGCCGATTTGTTTTTACAGCATACAAAGACAGATACACCGTTTAAAAGAGATGACGCAATGTACACACCTTCACACCACCAAGAACCGAAAGCTACTGCAAAAAGCAGCATTGGCGCGACCTCGTACGAGTTTCTTACGCGTTTGGACTTGTTCATTCATTCCTTCCTACATCAGTCAATTCATTAATTTAATTATGAAAGCCATTTGATGGTTGTAATGATGGTGATACACTATATATACAGTACATACGCAATTACACATGTACATACACACAAGTATTTTTATGTATGCATACTGTATATACATATATGTATTAACTCGCACACACACTCATACTCACACAGACTTACTAGAAAAAATTCACTGTTAATAACTCATTCTCGAATTGCCCCCCTTAAAAATCAAATTACCCCCCTGTGGGGCGTACGCCCCACGTTGGGAACCACTGGTTTAGATTATGTCTTAAGCTATGCCCCCCTAGTTTTGTTCTTCCCTACCCTGGGGAAAAGACTGATCTATGCCTCTCCTAATTTTAAACATTTCTATAAGGTCACCCTTCATTCTCCTGCACTGCAAGGACTAGAGACCCAGTGTAGCCATCCTCACCCTATAAGGCAAGTGCCCTGTCACTGGCAACACCTTGGTAAATCTTTCCTGCACTCTTTCCAGCTCAGCCACATCTTTCCCATAACAGGGTGACCACAACTGTACACAGTTAGAGGCCTCGCCAGTGACTTGTAGTTTCTTTTTATATTCAGTATTTTTCACTCCATATTTCTCAGTTTTTTGTGCAGAGCGGGAAAATTTGGGAATTGATAATCATGCTGCTGTTCTTTACTTTCTTGGTTTTGTGTCTATCTGGAGAAGAAGAATTTCAGAGTTGTGAACTTTGATAATAAATAAACCTTTGAACCTTTATAGAACTGCAGCATAATGTTCCACTCAGCGCCATGACTAATGAAAACGAGCATGCTAAACACCTTTTTTCATCACTCTGTCTACCTGTGACACAACTTTCAACAAACTTGTGCTCCAAGGTCTCAATGTTCCGTTACACTCACTAGTGCCCGAGGGAGTTTAAATGGTCCAGCGCAGACTAGATGGGCCAAAGGGCCTGTTTCATGCTGTAGTTTTCTATGACTTTTCTATTCATACTCTAAGTCCTACACTGGTTTGGCTTCCTAAAATGTATCACCACACACTCATCAGTATTGAAATCCATTTGTACTTTTCAACCTATTTTCCTCACTGATGATCCCTCTGTAATAGAAACATAAAAGATAGGTGCAGGAGTAGGCCATTCAGCCATTCAAGTCTGCACCGCCATTCAGTATGATCATGGCTGATCATCCAACTCAGAACCCTGTACCTGCTTTCTCTCCATACCCCCTGATCCCTTTAGCCACAAGGGCCATATCTAACTCCCTCTTAAATATAGCCATTGAACCGGCCTCAACTGTTTCCTGTGGCAGAGAATTCCACAGATTCACCAGTCTCTGTGTGAAGAAGTTTTTCCTCATCTCGGTCCTAAAAGGCTTCCCCTTTATCCTTAAACTGTGACCCCTCATTCTGGACTTCCCCAACATCTGGAACAATCTTCCTGCATCTAGCCTGTCCAATCCCTTTAGAATTTTATACGTTTCAATAAGATCCCCCCTCAATCTTCTAAATTCCAGCAAGTATAAGCCTAGTCAATCCAGCCTTTCTTCATATGAAAGTCCTGCCATCCCAGGAATCAATCTGGTGAACCTTCTTTGTACTTCTTCTATGTTAAGAAGGTCTTTCCTCAGATTAGGGGTTCAAAACTGCACACAATACTCCAGGTGTGGTCTCACCAAGGCCTTGTACAACTGCAATAGAACCTCCCTGCTCCTGTACTCGAATCCTTTTGCTATGAATGCCAACATACCATTCACCTTTTTCAGCGCCTGCTGTACCTGCATGCCCACCTTCAATAATCTGCAATTATCTCCTTCACTATAAACACCTGCTAGTGTCACATCACCTGCAAACTTACTGATCAAGCCTTGTGCACTAATATGAACATAACCGGAGTTAGGAGTGGAATTCAGCTGTTTGGCCTATCGTGTTTGCTTTGCCATTTGATCATGGTTGATATATCATCACTCTCAACCCCATTTTCCTGCATTCTCCCCATTACTAATCAAGGACCTATCAACTGCTGTGTTAAATATACCCAGTGATTTGGCCTCTGCAGCTGTCTGTGGCAATGAAGGAATTTTTCCTCATCTCAGTTCTAAAGTAACATCCTTCTATTCTGAGGTGATGCCCTCTGATCCTTGACTCTCCTACTATCATAAACATTTTCTCCACATCCACTCTAGGCTTTTCAAAATTCAGTAAGTTTCAAAGAGACTCACGATTCAAATCATTTATATAAATAATGAATAACAGCAGATCCAACACTGACAACCCCTGTGACATACTGTATCACTAGTCACGGGTCCCCATTCTGAGAAGCAAACTTCAACCTCCACTTTATACTTCCTACTTTAGATGAGACACACAGTAATTTCTGCAACACAAACAAAGCTAGCATCTTAGACTTTGACAATACAACCTCATGCATGACATGGATTAACCTACTTTCTATCCATACACTACAAACCTTGCCTCAGACAATTTACAACTAAAATGTTCACCTTGGATTTTGTCACATCCATACAACTTTTATACTTGTTGATAGTCAAATTTGTGGCGTATATTGTCCTAAATGGAGCTACCTAGATGAATCCCACAAAGAGGCAAATACATTACAGGCTGTTCAGAGACATTTGGATAGGCCCGTAGATGTAAGGAGGATAGACGGATATGAACAGAGCATAGGTAGGAGGGATTAGTGTTTGGGTGCTTTTGATTTGCTTTTTAGCTGGTTTGGCACAACATTGTGGGCTGAATGGCCTGTTCCTGTGCTGTACTGTTCTATGTTTAATGTTCTAAACTATTTCTTGGTCCATAACCTTGTAGGCAAAACCTCTTCAGATGTTATCAAGGTATCGTTGAGTTTTTCTCCCTGCACCACTCGTTCAACAAAGATTTACAGAGCCCACACCACTAGATGTGTTTAAAAGTGTCCTGGAACATGCCCTCTTCTCATTACTACCAACAGGGAAGAGGTACAGGAGCCCGAAGACCCACATTCAATGTTTTAGGAAGAGCTTCTTCCCCTCTGCCATCAGATTGCTGAATGGCCCATCAATCGACGAACACTACCTCACTATTCCTCTTTCACATTTCCTTCCTGTCTATCTACTTATTTATGTAACTTGCAGTAACTTTTATGTATTGCACTGTACTGCTGCTGTAAAACAACAAATTTCACAGCATACGTCAGTGATAGAAACATAGAAACATAGAAAACAGGTGCAGGAGTAGACCATTCGGCCCTTCGAGCCTGCACTGCCATTCAGTATGATCATGGCTGATCATCCAACTCAGAACCCTGTACCTGCTTTCTCTCCATACCCCCTGATCCCATTAACCACAAGGGCCATATCTAACTTCCTCTTAAATATAGCCAATGAACCGGCCTCAACTGGTTCCTGTGGCAGAGAATTCCACAGATTCAACACTCTCTGTGTGAAGAAGTTTTTCCTCATCTCGGTCCTAAAAGGCTTCCCCTTTATCCTTAAACTGTGACCCCTCATTCTGGACTTCGCCAACATTGGAAACAATCTTCCTGCATCTACCCTGTCCAATTCCTTTAGAATTGTATACGTTTCAATAAGATCCCCCCTCAATCTTCTAAATTCCAGTGAGTATAAGCCTAGTCGATCCAGTCTTTCTTCATATGAAAGTCCTGCCATCCCAGGAATCAATCTGGTGAACCTTCTCTGTACTCCCTCTATGGCAAGAATGTCTTTCCTCAGATTAGGGGACCAAAACTGCACATAATATTCTAGGTGCAGTCTCACCAAGGCCTTGTACAACTGCAGTAGAACCTCCCTGCTCCTGTACTCAAATCCTTTTGCTATGAATGCCAACATACCATTTGCCTTTTTCACTGCCTGCTGTACCTGCCTGCCCACCTTCAATGACTGGTGTACAATGACACCCAGGTCTCGTTGCATCTCCCTTTTTCCTAATTGGCCACCGTTCAGATAATAATCTGTTTTCCTGTTCTTGCAACCAAAGTGGATAACCTCACATTTATCCACATTAAATTGCATCTGCCATGAATTTGCCCACTCACCTAACCTATCCAAGTCACCCTGCATCCTCTTAGCATCCTCCCCACAGCATACACCGCCGCCCAGCTTTATGTCATCCGCAAACTTGGAGATGCTGCATTTAATTCCCTCGTCTAAATCATTAATATATATTGTAAACAACTGGGGTCCCATCACTAAGCCTTGCGGTACCCCACTAGTCACTGCCTGCCATTCTGAAAAGGTCCTGTTTACTCCCACTCTTTGCTTCCTGTCTGCCAACCAATTCTCTATCCACATCAATACCATACCCCCAATACCGTGTGCTTTAAGTTTGCACACTAATCTCCTGTGTGGGACCTTGTCAAAAGCCTTTTGAAAATTTAAATATACCACATCCACTGGCTCTCCCCTATCCACTCTACCAGTAAAATCTTCAAAAAATTCTATAAGATTCGTCAGACATGATTTTCCTTTCACAAATCCATGCTGACTTTGTCCGATGATTTCACCTCTTTCCAAATGTGCTGTTATCACATCTTTGATAACCGACTCTAGCATTTTCCCCACCACCGATGTCAGACTAACCGGTCTATAATTCCCCGGTTTCCCTCTCCCTCCTTTTTTAAAAAGTGGGGTTACATTAGCCACCCTCCAATCCTCAGGAACTAATCCAGAATCTAAGGAGTTTTGAAAAATTATCACTAATGCATCCACTATTTCTTGGGCTGCTTCCTTAAGCACTCTGGGATGCAGACCATCTGGCCCTGGGGATTTATCTGCCTTTAATCCCTTCAATTTACCTAACACCACTTCCCTACTAACATGTATTTCCCTCAGTTCCTCCATCTCACTAGACACTCGGTCCCTTACTACTTCCGGAAGATTATTTATGTCCTCCTTAGTGAAGACAGAACCAAAGTAGTTATTCAATTGGTCTGCCATGTCTTTGTTCCCTATGATCAATTCACCTGTTTCTGACTGTAAAGGACCTACATTTGTCTTGACCAATCTTTTTCTTTTCACATATCTATAAAAGATTTTACAGTCAGTTTTTATGTTCCCTGCCAGCTTTCTCTCATAATCTTTTTTCCCTTTCTTAATTAAGCCCTTTGTCCTCCTCTGCTGGTCTCTGAATTTCTCCCAGTCCTCAGGTGTGCTGCTTTTTTTTGCTAATTTATATGTTTCTTCTTTGGACTTGATACTATCCCTAATTTCCCTTGTCAGCCACAGGTGCACTACCTTCCCTGGTTTATTCTTTTGCCAAACTGAGATGAACAATTGTTGTAGTTCATCCATGCGATCTTTAAATGCTTGCCATTGCATATCCACCGTCAACCCTTTAGGTATCATTTGCCAGTCTATCTTAGCTAATTCACGTCTCATACCCTCAAAGTTACCCTTCTTTAAGTTCAGAACCTTTGTTTCTGAATTAACTATGTCACTCTCCATCTTAATGAAGAATTCCACCATATTATGGTCACTCTTACCCAAGGGGCCTCGCACGACAAGATTGCTAACTAACCCTTCCTCATTGCTCAATACCCAATCTAGAATGGCCTGCTCTCTAGTTGGTTCCTCGACATGTTGGTTCAGAAAACCATCCCCCATACATTCCAAGAAATCCTCTTCCTCAGCACCCTTACCAATTTGGTTCACCCAATCTATATGTAGATTGAAGTCACCTATTATAACTACTGTTCCTTTATTGCACGCATTTCTAATTTCCTGTTTAATGCCATCCCCAACCTCACTACTACTGTTAGGTGGCCTGTACACAACTCCCACCAGTGTTTTCTGCCCTTTGGTGTTATGCAGCTCTACCCATATTGATTCCACATCCTCCAGGCTAATGTCCTTCCTTTCTATTGCGTTAATCTCCTCTCTAACCAGCAATGCTACCCCACCTCCTTTTCTTTCCTGTCTATCCCTCCTGAATATTGAATATCCCTGGATGTTGAGCTCCCATCCTTGGTCACCCTGGAGCCATGTCTCTGTGATCCCAACTATATCATATTCATTAATAACTATCTGCACATTCAATTCATCCACCTTGTTACGAACGCTCCTCGCATTGACACACAAAGCCTTCAGGCTTGTTTTTACAACACTCTTAGCCCTTGTACAATTATGTTGAAAAGTGACTCTTTTTGCTAGTAAACCCGATTCGGATTCTGATTGCGCAGTCCTTTATTCCTTCTCCCAATTAACTCAAATCTAGATTCCTTACTTACTGACTTCTCAGATAAGGGATAAAGCACCTTCCTGATAATCCTGTTAAAGATTTTCAATGATTTTATAAACTGGTTAAATCTCCCATCAGCCTATACTATTTCAAATACAAGAACTTCTCCAATTTCTCCTCATAACTCAAATTCATCACCTTAGCAATGCTCTCACAGAGCTTCTCTGCATCCTGCCTAGCACTATCTATTCTGTAGTGTGGCAAACAGAACTGTGCACAATGATACACTCAGCGGCCACTTTATTAGGCACACCTGAACACTAGCTTGCTAATGAAAACATCTAATCAGCCAATCATGTAGCAGTAACTCAATGCTTAAAAGCAGGCAGACATGGTCAAGAGGTTCAGTATTTGCTCAGATCAAGCATCAGAATGGGGAAGAACTGTGACTTCGATTGTGGAATGATTTTTGGTGCCAGACAGGGTGACCCTTCCCCACTGATCTCCCTCCTGGCACTTATCCTTGCAAGCGGATCGTGATACACCTACCCCTACACCTCCTCCCTCACTACCATTTAGAGCCCCAAACAGTCCTTCCAGGTGAGGCAAAACTCCCGCTGTGTGTCTGTTGGCATCATATACTATGTCCAGTGCCCCTGGTATGGGCTCCTGTATATCGGTGAGACCCGACAGTGATTGGGAGACCGCTTTGCCGAATATCTACACACTGTCTGCCTGAACAAACAGAATCTCCCAGTGGCCACCCATTTTAATTCCACTTCCCATTCCCATTCCGATATGTCCATCTATGGACTCCTCTACTGTCGTGATAAGGCCACACTGAGATTGGAGGAACAACATATTCTGTTTGGGTAGTCTCCAACCTGATGGCATGAACATTGATTTCTCATACATCCAGTAATGCCTCTGCCCCCTCCTTCACCATTTCCCATTTCCCTTTCACTCTCTCATGTTATCTCCTTACCCACCCATCGCCTCCCTCTGGTGCTCCTCAACCCCCTCCCTTTTTTCTCTCTTCCATGGCTTCTGTCTCTTTCACCAGTCAACTTCCTAGCTCTTTGCTTCATTGCTCCTCCTCCTATTGCCTGGTGTTTCTCTCCCCCCTCCCTCCACCTTTCAAATCCACTCCTCAGCTATTTTCCTCAAATCCTGCCGAAGGGTTTTGGCACAAAACATCAACTGTGCTTTTTTCCATAGATGCTGCCTGGCCTGCTGAGTTCCTCCAGTATTTTGTATGTGTTGGAGGTTTAAGATCAGAGTTTTCCTTCTCCTAGATGAACTGACAACCACGGCTGACATGCCTAATCTACCTGAAGCGACTGGTTTTAAGCTGCCAGTAACTTACCTTTGCTCCTTCTCCTGTCAGTAAAAACTTTTTCGCCAGGCTTAGCAGAATAGCGTCCTTTAAGGGAAAGTTAAATTGAAAGCTTCGAGTGAAAGAATAGAGTCGAGGAGTGCATTGACTGAATGAAGAACCAACAGAAATAATATCATATATATAGGCTACCTTCTGAGCTGGTATTTTCAATGCTCCCGTGGTTCTAAGAGCAGCAATGTTCAAAGGTGCCAATAACTCAAGCTCACTCTTTGGATGAAAGGACTGAGTATGCATTTCTGGCAAAGAAGATTGCCTGCAGCAATGGCCACTTAAGCAGAAATGAAAGATTAAACCAATGTCGTGTTTGCTTGACCCAGGAGTTAAGTGAACACTGAAGAGTGGTTAGAACTTAGAGCCTGCTTCTGTGGAGAACAGTTTCGGTGATTAGCATCAAAGCCTTTGATGAAATCTGGACAAAACACATAAGGGAGAATGGAGCACAAGAAATGGGAGCAGTAAGCCATCTGGCCTGTCAATCCTGCTCTGCCATTCAATACAATTTTGGCTGATCAGCCCATGCACTCATCTCCATCTACCTGCCTTTTCTCCATAAACTTTAATTCACAAAACTCTAACTGTGTCTTAAGTATATTTGATGAGGTTGTCTCTATTGTTTTCACAGATTTACTGCTGTCTACGAAAAACAGTTTCTCCTCATCTCAATCTATTCTGCTGAATCTTGAGGCTCTGTACTTTAGTTCTAGTCTCACTGACTAGTGGAAACAACTTTCCTTCCTCTATCTTATCTAGCCATGTCATAATTTTATATGTCTCTAAAAGAACCCATCTCATTCTTCTGAATTCCAGTGAGTATAATTGCAAGCAACTCAACCCCTCCTCATAGGCTAATCCTCTTATCTCCATAATCAACCTGGTGAACTTCCTTTCAAACCATCTTCAAAGCCAGAATATCTTTTCTCAAGAAAGGAGTCCAGAACTGCACTCAGTACTCCAGGTGCAGCCCCAGAAGTACCCTGTACAATTGCAGCATAACCTCCGTGCTCTTAAATTCGATCCCTTTAGCAACGTAGGCCAACATTCCATTTGCCTTCTTGATAACTTGTGGCACCTACAACACACACAAGCACTCCCAAGACGCTCTGCACAACAGTATGCTGCAATCTTTCACCATTTACGTAGGATGGCATCGGTGACAAAGGATTGGAAGGTGCAGAATCCTTGTGGGTAGAGTTAACAAACTGCAAAGTTAATAAGATCATATACAGTTCTCCAAGCAATACCCAACTTGTGAAATATATATTTCAACAGGAAATAGAAAAGGCATATAATAAGAGCAATGTTACGATAATCATATGGGATTTCAGTATGCAGGTAGATTGGGAAAATTAGGTTGTTGCTGGATCTCAAGAGGAGGAATTTCTAGAACGTCTTTGAGATGGATTTTTAGAGCAGATTGTGCTTGAGCCTACTAGGGGAATGGCAATTCTGGATTGGGTGTTGTGTATTGCTCCATTCTCCCTTATGTGATTAGAGAGCTTAAGATAATAAACCCTTAGAAGGTAGTGATCATAATGTGATAGATTTCACCCTGCATTTTGAGAGAGAAGATAAAGTCAGATGCATCAGTATTACAGTGGAATAAAGGGAATTACAGAGGCATGAGAGAGGAGCTGGTCAACGTTGATTGGAAGGGGGGACGAAGAGGGATGACAACAGAACAGCAATGGCTGGAGATTCTGGGTGCATCTTGGAAGATGCAGAATGGATACATCCCCAAAATGAAGAAGTATTCTAAAGGGAGGATAATGAAACCATGGCTGACATGGGAAATCAAGGACAGAATAAAAGCCAATGAGATGGGATATAATATTGCAAAAATTCGTAGGAAGATAGAGGATTGGGAATCTTTTATAAACCAATAGAAGGCAACTAGAAAAAGTCACAAAGAAAAAATAGATGAAATATGAAGATAAGCTAGCCAATAGTATCAAAGAGGATACCAAAAGATTTTTCAGATATATAAAGAGGAAAAAAGAGGCATGAGTGGATACTGGACTGGTGGAAAATGATGGGGAACAAAGAAATGCTGGATGAACTTAATAAGTATTTTACATCAGTATTCACTGTAGAAGACATTAGCAGATTGCCCGAACTGTGAATCTCAGGGAGCAGAGGTGAGTATAGTCACTATTACTAAGGAGAAGGTGTTAGGGAAGCTGAAGGCTCAGAAGGTAAAAGCCTCTTGGACCAGATGCTCTACACCCCAGAGTTCTGAAGGAGATAGCTGAAGAGATGTTGGAGATGTTAATAAAGATGTTTCAAAAATCATTAGATTCTGGAATGGCTCTAGAGGATTGGAAAATTGTAAAATGTCACTCCACTCTTTAATAAGGAAGGGAAGCAGAAGAAAGGAAATTATAGGCTAGAGAATTTCAGAGAATTTTTTGCCAAACAAATCTGTTAGAATTCCTTGAGGAAATAGCAGGCAGAATAGACAAAGGAGAGCCAATGGATGTTAATTACTTGGGTTTTCAGAACACCTATGACAAGGTGCCTCACATGAGGCTGCTTAACAAGATAAGAGCCCATGCTAGATATGGCACACTTACTCATTCCCCTCTTCCAAATCATTAATGCGTTTTGTGAACGGTTGCATGATCAACACCAATCCCCTCACCACTGACTGACAACCAGGAGAAACACCCACTTATCCCAACTTTCTGCCTTCTGTTGTACACCAGTCCTCCGTCCATGCTAATATTTTATCCCCAAGAACTCCAGTAGGTTTGTCAAACATGACTTGCCCTTCATGAATTCATGCAGTGTCTGCCTGATGGACCCATTTTTATCCAGATGCCTTGCTATTTCCTTTTAGTAACAGCAATTTCATTGATGTCCTCAGCTTCCATCACATGCATAACATCTCTCTTTGGCACGTTAGACCACTGTAAAGAACAATGCAAGCAAGTATTTGTTCAAGTCCTTGGCCATTTCCACAATACTCAATATTAATTCCACTTTCACAATTTTCAAGGGCCCTATGTTCACTTTAGCCACCCTTTTCCACCTTCTATAATTCTGAAAACATCTGATGTTTTGATCAATGTGGAAATGACAGATTTGTTGAAAGGATTAGATGAAGATGGATGAACCATTGTGTGGACCGTAAATCTCTCCGGCTGTTGAATGAATGCCCTCTTCCTCTGCAAACAATACCCCAAGAAACTATTTTTTTAGTGAATACCTGGTGATATTACTCAAAGAAGAATAATGAATTTTATTTCCTTAGCATTTTGCATTTTGTGTGTGTTGCAATGAATTTTAGTGCAGTTTGTGACATTTTTTGCTCAATCAGCAGAATGTGCTTTCAAGGTAATGAGCTAAATTAGGCATGCAATAATGATACCAGATCAGAAAAGGTGATGGAGTCTTGCCCCAAAATATCAACACTTTATTCCTCTCCATAGATACTACTTGATCTGCAGACTTCCTCCAGCATTTAATGTGTGCTAATCTGGATTTCCAGCATCTGCAGAATCGCTTGTGTTTGTGATTAGGAATTTTAACTTATTTGCATCATGGAAATGCGTTTACTACACAGGCTCAAGACTTTTCTTCACCACCATCACTCTAAGAACGATTAAGGATATTTATTATCTGCTAGATTTTCCAGCAACACCTATGAAATGAATAAATGCACGAACAAATGTTCAGTATCACGTTTACTATGTGAAAGGTGCCACAAAAATACAAGCTTTTATCCATATTACCTAGTACAGAGCTATGCTTGATATCAAACGCCAGAGCAGAACAGTGAAAATGCAGCAGTGTGAAAAATTCCTAAGGAAATGTATGATGGATGATCATTTCACCAATGAAATTAGCTTTATGAAAAGTAAATCTTCAATAATTGAAATTCTTCCCCAGTTTGTCTTGGATTGGATTTTTATTAGTGGTGCCTTTCAGCTAAAATTAGCCAAAGAAAGAATTATGCAAATAAAGTTGATAATAATATTTTACTTTGGTTTAAAAATCATCCTACTGAAGAAACATCCCCATCCACAAATTCTGCCCACACACTGGACTAAACTATTTATGTTTGATTGAGACCTTGAAATCAAATTGCGCTTTTATCTGTGTATACTGATGCTAATACATCTTTAAAAATCCTTATTTCTTTAATCAAAATCTCATCACTAAACTATCCCCATAACCTATGGATGCACTTTCAAGGACTCTTCACCTCATGTTTTCGAAATTTATTATTATTATTTCTTTCTTTTTGTATTTGCACAGTTTGTTGTCTTTTGCTCACTGGTTGTTTGCCCTGTTGCTGCAGTCTTTCATTGATTCTGTTATGGTTATTGGATTCAATGAGAATGCCTTCAAGAAAATGAATCTCAGTGCTTGTATTTGGTGACATTAATGATAAATTTACTTTGAACATTGGACGCTGAACTTTAATGTACAGTTACTGGCCACTTTATTAGATACACCTCTACACTTGCTAGTCAATGCACATATCTCATCAGCCAAACTAGTCCTGAAGAAAGATCTCAGCCCAAAACGTCGCTCGTTTACTCTTTTCCATAGATACTGCTTGGCCTGCTGAGTTCCTCTAGCACCTTGTGTTTATTATTATCTCAGCTAATCACGTGGTAGCAACTCAGCGCATAAAAGCATGCAGACATGGTCAAGACGTTCAGTTGTTGTTCAGACCAAACATCAGAATTGAAAAGAAATGCTATTTAAGTGACTTTGACTGTGGAATGATTGTTGGCGCCAGATGGGGTGGTTTGAGTATCTCAGAAACTGCTGATCTCCTGTGATTTTCAAGTACAACAGTCTCTAAAGTTTCCAGAGAAGGGTGCAAAAAACAATGGGTGGCAGTTCTGTGGATGAAAACACTTTGTTAATGGTCGAGGTCAGAGGAAATTGGCTGGACTGGTTCAATCTGACAGGAAGCAAAAAAAATAGATCAGTGGTTTGCAGAAGAGCATCTCTGAAAGCACAACACATCAAAATTTGAAGACCATGGACATCTACTCAGTGGACACTTTATAAGGAACCTCCAATAAAATATATACCAATAAAACTATTAAATTGTTCAATATAATTTATAAAATATTCTTTGGTGATTTAAAATCAGGTCATTCACAGGTTGTAGAACAAATGCTCCAATTAAACATGCTTATTTTTATGACAGACTCATTTTCAACTGTGTTAATAAAACTGATCCCAAGTTGCCTATCTTGTAAATTAAGCACTTTTGTTTTGCAACTTGAGAAACACAATTAAAAAATGTTTTATTTAGCTGGCAGATTGTTCAGATATGGGGAAGATTCTATGACTGTGATTATACAAAATAATTTAAGTGGATACTTAAATGATAATTTCCTTTCACAGAATTAGTAGAACAGGCAGCCAGCTGAAGCAGATTCAATGGAAGATTTGAAGAAATACTTGGATAGGTATGTGGAGGCTTAAAGGGACACAGGCCAAATGCAGGATATTGGGTCCAGCTGTAAGGCCACCATGGCTGGCACGTTCTTAATGGGCCGAAAGGCTGTAGTACTCTGTGACTCTGGTATAATTTCAAGTACTACTTGCATCTTATTGTGCACTGCATTTAAATTATCAAAGCTTTCTCTCCATTTCTTTTTAATGTGTCTTAATTTTGTTTTATGTCCACAACACCAGTTCATTGATGAGGGAAAGTGTGACTATTTTCACAGCTGTTTCCTGTTTGTCCTTTTGCTCAGAAACAACTGTGCATTCTTTTTTAAAACAAGAATATTCATTTTATTGTACTTGTGCGTGCTCTTATGGAGCAAAATGTGGGTAAAAGGTAATAATTCACACTCGTTTGATACTGTATGGCTCCCTTGTGTTTCGATGTTTGCCATCATACACATGTTCTATACGAATAAACTGCATACCAGCCATAGCAAAGCAAAGAGTAGAGCGAGGTGTGTTACTGTTGCGTAGATGGTATTCATTTCACTGTGGATAAGAGTATTACAGCAGTTGCCTTAATGGAGTCTATCTGCAGTAAAAACGTTAACAGCAACCAACAGATATTTTTACTCCGGTGCGTACAAAAAAAACAAGTGTAAATGCTAGTTTCCAAGCAACTTGTATGCAGCAGGGGAAGAGGAAACAAAGTCAGCATTTCACTCAATGTCAATGTTTGGGTCAGTGACAATGAGTTATTTCATCAACACACCAGCCAGGAAACCACAAAATAACACGTTCAGCATCGGTACTTCCGATTCTAACGTGACAAAATGGTGGGAAAAGTTGGACATAAAATAAACATAATCAAAACAAACGTTTTACTTCCGGGACTTGATTGGTTCTAAAACCAATAAAGGTGCTTTCTAATCAGTCCTATACCATTTAATTATCGAATTAATATAATTCCTCTGTCCTGCTATGACAGCAGAAAGGAATTGATCAGTATAGCCATGATTTTCAGGATAATTATTGAGGATCATTACTTTTTTTCCATAGGACCATAAGATATTGGAGCAGAATTAGGCTATTTGGCCCATCGAGTCAACTCCGCCATTTCATCATGGCTGATCCATTTCCCTCTCAGCCCCAATCTCATGCTCTGACCAATCAAGAATCTATTAAACTCTGCTTTAACTATATCCAATACCTTGACCTCCACAGCCACCTGTGGCAACAAATTCCACAGATTCATGATTCTCTGGTTAAAGAAATTCTTCCTCATCTCTGTTCTAAAAGGATTGCCCTCTGTTCTGACGCTGTGTCTCACGTCATAGACTCTCCCACAAAAGGAAGCATCCTCTCCTCATCTACTCTACCGTGGCCTTTCACCATTCAAAAGATCACCCCTCATTCTTATGAATTCCCATGAATACTGGCTAGAGCTACCAAACACTGTTCATATGACACCTGGAATTGTTGTCATGAACCTCCTTTCATTCCAATGTACCCATTCATGCATGCCATTGTTACATTTCAACAGACATATCTGACTAAAAACAACCATTTCATTGGTGTCCTGATGAAGGGCCTCATCTTGAAATATCTAGATACTGTTTTGCGTTAAAATTTGAGATACTCAAATCACTCCACCTGGCATCAAAGATTATTTAGATTATATTTCTTCCCCGTTATGATGTTTGGTCTGAACAAGAACTGAACCTTTAGACCATGCTTTTATGCATTGAGTTGCTGCACCATCAGAATCAGAATCAGGTTTAATATCACCTGCAGATGTCCTGAAATTTGTTGATTTTATGGCAGCAACATCATAATAATAGAAGAAATGTGAATTACGGTAAATATATATAAAATATTTAAATTAAATTAGTAGTACAAAAATAAAAATAAAACATGTTTGGCTGAATAGATATTTGCTCAGCAAACAGGTGTACAGGTGTACCTAATAAAGTGGCCACTGAGTGTACGTACTTTGATAATAGATTTACTTTGAACTTTGAACATTGCTGAAGAGTCTTGACCCATGATATTGAGTGTTTATTCCTCTCCATAGGTGCTGCCTGACCTGCTGAGTTCCTTCAGCATTTTGCGAGTGTTCCTCTGGATTTCCAGTATCTGCAGAATCCCTTGTGTTTACCAATCATTTCATACCTGTGTTCTATAGTGTTCATTTGTGGTCACTTCATTACAGAATGGACATGGAAGCTTTAGAGAGGGTGCACAGGAGATTTACCAGGATGCCTCCTAGACTGCAGAATGTGTCTTATGTAGAAAAGTTGAGCAAGGGAGAGGTTTTCTCTTTGGAGTGAAGGAAGATGAGAGGCAACTTGACAGGTGCATTTGCAAGATATTTGGATAGGAAGGGTGTAAAGAGATATGGGGGTAATGTGGGCACATGGGATTAGTATAGAAAAGCACCACAGTTGCCATGGATAACGTGCGACAATATATCTATTGCTCTGCCATACAATTTAACAGTTCTATGAACAGCATCTCATCCTGTGCATAAGACTTTGCAAGCCTCTGGAATGAACATTGAATTTTCTAATTTCAGATAAAGTGCCCCCTCATTGTTTATGACCCTTTCTTGCATCATTTCTACAAAATGTCATCTGAACAAACGGTACTCGTGCACCAGTATCACCCAAATCATTAAATGATTTTTCTTTCCACAGATGCTCCTTGACTGATTTAATTCTTCCAGCATTTTTTTTAATTTTTGTTTCAAATTCTGCATTTTTGAGACTTGCTGGCTCAGTGATGTTTTAGACACATGCTAGCTCATCAGAAGTGTGGATTGACATGGATCTGAATAGTTCAGGCTCTTAATTGAGTCTTATTAGAGATCTTAGACCATAAGACCATAAGATATAGGAGCAGAATTAGGCCATTTGGCCCATCGAGTCTGCTCCGCCATTCAATCATGGGCTGATCCAATTCTTCCAGTCATCTCCACTCCCCTGCCTTCTCCCCATACCCTTTGATGCCCTGTCTAATCAAGAACTTATCTATCTCTGCCTTAAATGCACCCAATGACTTGGCCTTCGCATCTTCAACCTGACCCACCAAAAAGTGACAGATACAACTGACACCAACGCAGGAAAAGACCTCCCTACCATGGAACAGATCTACAAGGAGCGCTGCCACAAGAAAGCAGCGTCCATCATCAGGGGACTACCCAGCCCATGTTCTCATTTCACCGCTGCCATCAGGAAGGAGATGCCGGAGCAACAACACACAAAATGCTGGAGGAACTCAGCGGGCCAGGCAGCATCTGTGGAAAAAAGTACAGTCGACGTTTCAGGCCGAGACCTTTCAGCAGGACTGGAGAAAAAAGGATGAGGAGTAGATTTAAAAGGTGGGGGAGAGGAGAGAGAAACACCAGGCGATAGGTGAAACTGGGAGGGGGAGGGACGAAGTCGAGCTGGGAAGTTGATTGGTGAAAGAGATATAGGGCTGGAGAAGAGGGAATCTGATAGGAGAGGACAGAAGGAAAAGGGGGGAGGACTGCAAGAGGGAGGCAATGGGAAGGCAAAGAGATAGGTGGGAGAGGATATGGGAATGAGGAATAGTGAAGGGGGGTCCATTACTGGAAATTTGAGAAATCGATGCTCATGCCATCAGGTTGGAATATAAGGTGCTGTCCCTTCAACTTGAGTGTGGCCTCATCGTGGCAATAGAGGAGGCCTTGGATTGACATTTTGAAATGAGACCGGGAAGTGAAATGAAAGTGGATGGCCACTGGGAGATCCCACTTCTTCTTGCAGATGGAGCGTAGATGCTCAGCGAAACAGTCTCCCAATCTATGTCAGGTCTCACCGATATACAGGATGCCACACCGGGAGCACCGGGCACAGTTATATGACACCGACAGACTTGCAGGTGAAGTGTTGCCTCACCTGGAAGGACTGTTTGGCCCCTGAGTGGTAGTGAGGGTGGAGGAATAGGGGCAGGTGTTGCATTTGTTCCGCTTGCAAGGGTAAACGCCAGGAGGGAGATCAGTGGGGAGGGTCGAATGGACAATGGAGTTGTGTAGGGAGCAATCCCTGCGGAAAGCAGTAAGTGGGGAGAGGGAAAGATGTGCTTGGTGGTGGGAGCCCATTGGAGATGGAGAAAGTTGCAGAGAATTATGTGCTGGACATGGAGGCTGGTGGGGAGGTAGGTGAGGACAAGAGGAACTCTGGTAAGGTGGCAGGAGAATGGGTAAAAGCAGATGTGTATGAAATGGAAGAGATGTGGTTGAGGGCAGCGTTAATGGTGGAGGAAGAGAAAACCCTTTCTTTGAAATGAAAAGTCGCATCCTGAGAGCAGGAGTGACAGAGATGGAGGAATTGAGAGAAGTGGATGGTGTTTTTACAAGTACAATGGTCGAAAGAGGTAAAGTCCAAAGCTGTGAGAGTCCATGGGCTTATAATAGACATTAGTAGATAAGCTGTCTCCAGATTTCGAGACAGTGAGATCAAAAAACAGGTGGGAGGTATCAGAAACAGACCAGATAAATCTGAGGCCAGGGTGGCAGTTGGAGGCAAAGTTGATGAAGTCGACCCGCTCTGCATGGGTGCAGGAAGCAGCACTAATGCAGTTGTAGATGTAGTGTAGGAAAAGTGGGGGACGGACTCCAGAGCAGCTTGGAACATAGACTATTCCACATAGCCGACAAAAAGGCAGGCATAGCTGGGACCCCTTCCTTGGTCATCTTTCACTCCCCACCACTTACTCCTTTCCGCAGGGATCGCTCCCTACACGACTGCCTTTTCCATTCATTCCCTCCTGGCACTTGCACGTGGAACAAGTGCTGCACCTGCCCCTACACCTCCTCCCTTACTACCATTCAGGGCCCCAAACAGTCCTTCCAGGTAAGACGACAGATCACCTATGAGCGTTGGGGCCATATACTGTGTCCAGTGCTTCCAGTGTGGCCTCTTGTGTATCGGTGAGTCCCAATGTAGATTGGGAGACCGCTTCACCGAGCACCTACACTCCAAACACCAGAAGAAGCCGGATCTCCCAGTGGCCACTTCCCATTCTCATTCTAACATGGCATTCCATGTCCTCCTCTACTGTTGTGATGAGGCCACACAAAGGTTGGAGGAACAACACCTTATATTCAACCTGGGTAGCCTCCAACCTGATGATATGAACATTGATTTCTCAAACTTCTATTAATGACCCCACCCTTCTTTACCATTTCCCATCCCCTTTTCCCTCTCTCACCTTATCTCCTTGCCTCCTCTGGTGCTCCTTGCCCTTTTCTTTCTTCCATGATCTTCTGTCTTCACCTATCAAATCCCTCTTCTCTAGCCCTGTATCCCTTTCACTAATCAATTTTCTGGTGGAACACAGCAGGCCAGGCAGCATCTATAAGGAGAAGCACTGTCAACGTTTTTGGCCGAGACCCTTTGTCAGGACTAACTGAAAGGAAAGATAGTAAGAGATTTGAAAGTAGTGGGGGGAGGGGGAAATGCGAAATGATAGGAGAAGACCGGAGGGGGTGGGGTGAAACTAAGAGCTGGAAAGGTGATTGGCAAAAGGGATACAGAGCTGGAGAAGGGAAAGGATCATGGGATGGGAGGCCTAAGAAGAAAGAAAGGGGGAGGGGGGGAAGCACCAGAGGGAGATGGAGAACAGGTAGAGTGATGGGCAGAGAGAGAGAAAAAAAAACAAACAACTAAATATGTCAGGGATGGGTTAAGAAGGGGAGGAGGGGCATTAACGGAAGTTAGAGAAGTCAATGTTCATGCCATCAGGTTGGAGGCTACCCAGCCGGTATATAAGGTGTTGTTCCTCCAACCTAAGTTTGGATTCATTTTGACAGTAGAGGAGGCCATGGATAGACATATCAGAATGGGAATGGGACGTAGAATTAAAATGTGTGGCCACTGGGAGATCCTGCTTTCTCTGGCGGACCGAGCGTAGGTGTTCAGCGAAATGGTCTCCCAATCTGCGTCGGGTCTCACCAATATAATTTATATCTTCCAGTTCTCCATCTCCCTCTGATGCTCCCCCCACCCCACTTTCTTTCTCCCGAGGCCTCCCGTCCCATGATCCTTTCCCTTCTCCAGCTCTGTATCACTTTCGCCAATCATCTTTCCAGCTCTTAGCTTCATCCCACCCCCTCCGGTCTTCTCCTATCATTTTGCAATTTCCCCTCCCCCCCCACTACTTTCAAATCCCTTACTATCTTTCCTTTCAGTTAGTCCTGACGAAGGGTCTTGGCCTGAAACATCGACAGTGCTTCTCCTTATAGATGCTGCCTGGCCTGCTGTGTTCCACCAGCATTTTGTGTGTGTTGGTTGAATTCCCAGCATCTGCAGATTTCCTCGTGTTTGCCCGCTAATCAATTTCCTAGGTCTTTACTTCATCCCTCCCTCTCCTGGTTTCACCTATCACCTTGCGTTTCTCTCTCCCCTCCCCCACCTTTTAAATCTACTTGTCGTCTTTTTTTCTCCAGTCCTGCCAAAGGGTCTCGGCCCGAAACATCAGCTGTATTCTTTTCCATAGATGCCGCCTGGCCTGCTGAGTTCCTCCAGCATCAGTGTGTGTTGTTTGGATTTCCGGCATCTGCAGATTTTCCCTTGTTAGTGAGGAGATACAGGAGCCTCAGTTGCCAAAGCACCAGGTTCGGGAACAGTTATTACCCTACAGCCACACTGAACCAGTGTGGATAACTTCACTCACCTCAAGCTATGGACTCACTGTCAATGACTCTGCAACTCATGCTCTCAGTAGTTTGTATTTATTCATTCATTTGTCTGTTTATTTATTCATCTTTTGCACATCGGTTGTCTATGCTTAATTCCATTAATTCTATTTTTTGATAAAAAACACAAAATGCTGGCAGAACTCAGCAGGCCAGACAGCATCTATGGGAGGAGGTAGTGACGATGTTTTGGGCCGAAACGCTTCATCAGGAGGCTACCTAGGCGGGAGATAAGGTATTGCTTATCAACGGAGGTCAGTGAGTTGGATGTTTGTGGTGAACTACATATACCTGTCTGGACACGCCCCCCCGCTGACTGCTCCTGTGGCCCTTCCCACTGACCGTGGATCCTCCCACAGACCCCTGTATAAAGGTGATTGGGGCCTGAGCCCTGCCTCTCAGTCTCCAGGATGTAGCATGGTGGTCAATTGCTGCTTGTTCTTTCTTCCAGTCAATAAAAGCCGATATCTCACCTCACGTCTCAGAGAGTTATTGATGTTGCATCAATGTTCATGCTGGCAGGAACATCCAACTCACCATCCTCCGTTGATACCCCTGCCCCCCACCCTTACCCCCATCCCTATCTATTATTTTAGTCTGGTTCTCTTTCTCTCTCTTTTTCCCCCCTCACTATAATCTCTCCCCCCAGCCCTACCTTTCTTTCTCTTTTATTTCCCATAATTCTCCACCTTCCCCCAAGCCCATTTCCCTCCAGCCTATCACTTCCCAGCTCTCTACTTTATCCCTCCCCCCACTTCTTATCCCCCCCGACCATCCCATGTTACTTCACTCCTGATGAAGGGTTTCGGCCCGAAACGTTGTTATTACCTCCTCCCACAGATGCTGTCTGGCCTGCTGAGTTCTGCCAGCATTTTGTGTTTTTATTTATTTCCAGCATCTGCAGATTCACTCGTGTTGCCTTTGAATTTTATTTTTTGCTTTTTTTATCCATAAATGCCTGCAAGAAAATGAATCATATTGTGACATATGTGTGCTTTCATAATAGATGTCCTTTGAACTTTGAACTTTGAAACGCTGACTCTGTTTCCCTTCCCTCAGATGTTCCTTGACCTGCTGAGTATGTTTAGTGTTTTTTTCTGTTTTATTTTGCTCCAAGTTTCAATTCCGGAGTTGTTCACATGGTCTTGATGGTAGATAAGCTTTTCTCTGAAAATAAGAGGTCTCATATTGGGTATCAGTCTGATTTATAGGCTTGAACTCGGATTAGATTTGATATCACTGAATTTCACCTTAAGTACAAATAGGACCATAAGTTATAGGAGCAGAATCAGGCCATTTGGCTCATCGAGTCGGCTCTTCTAATTCATCATGGCTGATTCATTTCACTCTCAGCCCCAATCTCCTGCCTTCTCTCCATATCCCTTCTTGCCTTGACTAATCAACCTCTGCCTTAAATATACCCAATGAGTTGTCCTCCACAGCTGCCTGGTGCAACAAATTCCACAGATTCATCATTTCCTTGCTAAAGAAATTCCTCCTCTTCTCCATTCTAAATGAATGTCTCTCTACTCTGAGGCCATGTCCTCTGGTCTCCTTCACCATTGGAAACATACCCCTCCAAATCTACTCTATCAACGCCTCTATCAAGGCGTTGCACTTACCTCCATCATCATGAAGTGTTTCGAGAGGCTCATCATGAGGCATATCAAGACCCTGCTGCCCCCCTCACTGGACTCCCTGCAGTTTGCGTACTGTCCCAACCGCTCAACAGATGACGCCATTGCCACCACCCTCCACCTGGCCCTAACCCACCTGGACAAAAAAGACACACATTCGGATGCTGTTCATAGACTTCGGTTCAGCATTCAACACAATCATCCCTCAGAAACTGATCGGAAAGCTGAGCCTACTGGGCCTGAACACCTCCCTCTGCAACTGGATCCTAGACTTCCTGACTGGGAGACCTCAGTCAGTCCGGATCGGGAGCAGCATCTCCAACACCATCACACTGAGCACGGGGGCCCCCCAGGGCTGTGTGCTCAGTCCACTGCTGTTCACTCTGCTGACCCACGACTGTGCTGCAACACACAGCTCGAACCATATCATCAAGTTCGCTGATGACACGACCATGGTGGGTCTCATCAGCAAGAACGACGAGTCAGCTTACAGAGAGGAGGAGCAGCGGCTAATGGACTGGTGCAGAGCCAACAACCTGTCTCTTAATGTAAACAAAACAAACAAGATGGTTGTTGACTTCAGGAGGGCATGGAGCGACCACTCTCCGCTGAACATTGACAGCTCCTCGGTAGAGATCGTAAACAGCACCAAATTTCTTGGTGTTCACCTGACGGAGAATCTCACCTGGTCCCTCAACACCAGCTCCATAGCAAAGAAAGCCCAACCGTGTCTCTACTTTTTGTGAAGGCTGAGGAAAGTCCATCTCCCACCCCCCATCCTCATCACATTCTACAGGGGTTGTATTAAGAGCATCCTGAGCAGCTGCATCACTGCCTGGTTTGGAAATTGCACCATCTTGGAACGCAAGACTGCAGCGGATAGTGAGGTCAGCTGAGAAGATCATCGGGGTCTCTCTTCCCGCCATCACGGACATTTACACTACACGCTGCATCTGCAAAGGAAACAGCATTATGAAGGACCCCATGCACCCCTCATACAATCTCTTCTCCCTCCTGCCATCTGGGAAAAGGCTCCGAAGCATTCGGGCTCTCACGAACAGACTATGTAACAGTTTCTTCCCCCAAGCTATCAGACTCCTCAATACCCAAAGCCTGGACTGACACCTTACTGCCCTATTGTCCTGTATATTATTTATTGTAATGCCTGCACTGTTTTTGTGCACCTTACCCAGTCCTGTGTAGGTCTGTAGTCTAGTGTAGCTTTCTCTGTGTTGTGTTTTTTTATTACGTAGTTCGGTCTAGTTTTTTGTACTGTGTCATGTAACACCATGGTCCTGAAAAACGTTGTCTTATTTTTACTATGCACTGTACCAGCAGTTATGGTCGAAATGACAATAAAAGTTGACTTGACTTGACATAACATTTGATAGGTTTCAATGAGATCCCTCTTGATTCTCTGAATTCCAGTGGGTACAGGCCCAGTGCATTCAAAATGCTCTTCAAATGACAAACCTTTCAATCCCAGAATTATTTTTGTGAACCCCCTTTGAAACCACTCCAATGTAAGCATATCCTTTCTTAGATAAGGGGCCCAAAACTGCTCACAATACTCCAAATCAGGCTTCACCAGTGCCTTATAAAGCCTTAACATTACATCCTTGCTTTAATATTCTAGTCCTCTCAAAGTGAACACTCGCATTGTATTTGCCTTCCTCGCGACTGATTCAATGTGCAAATTAACCTTTAGGGAATCCTGCACGAAGACTCCCAAGTGCCTTTGCAGAATTTTGGGTTTTCTCTCCACTTAGAAACTAGTGTACGCTTTTAATTCTTCTACCAAAGTGCATGACCATACACTTCGCGACGCTGTATTCCATCTGCCACTTCTTTGCCCACTCTCCTAAATGATACATTTGTGAGCCTCCTCATGTAAGAAATGCAGATCTGACCTCAATGTTCCTGGCAGAAGGCAGAAAACAGGTCACAAAGCCTCATCCTGAGCTTGATTCTCATTCAGCGACTCCTGCAAGAATAAGGCCATTGTTTGAGGATTGAGCTCAGCACTTTTGGCTCCAGTGGATGAATATTCTGGCAATATTTGCTAACTATACTGACACGAATGAATGCACTGATCATTGCTTGGAGACTCAGAATGATAGGGCCGGATTTTGGCTGGTTCACTGCCCCTGCTCCCTGCTTGTGATATTCCCGCAGCACCACAGAATTGTTGAAGCCCCGCATATCTAATCGTCCTTAAAGCTTCTCTGCTGCAGCCATCTCACAACTGTGCTTTCGGTGGAAAATCCTGAGGCCCCGCCCACAAAATGGCCTGATGGCCTTTTGACAGCTGAATGCTGTTGAAGGTCTTTGAGTCAATTTTAAATACCTCTGGCAATCGGTGACATTTAACAACAGTACACAAGCATTTAAATAACTAAAATAAAGTATTTGAGGAAAAAAATATATATATATTTATTTTCCATTATCAGGGACCCCCACCAGCCAGGACATGCTCTCTTCTCACTGCTGCCATCAGAAAGAAGGTACAGGAGCCTCAGGACTCGCACCACCAGGTTCAGGAACAGTTACTACTCCTCAACCATCATGCTCCTGAACCAAAGGGAATAACTTCACACAATTTCATTTGCCCCGTCATTGAAATAATCCCACAATCAATGGACTCACTTTCAAGGACTCCATCTCATGTTCTTGATATTTATTGCCTATTTATTTATTATTTTTGTTATTTATTTTTACTATTTGCACTGTTTGTTGTTTTCTGCACACTGATTGAATGCCCAGTTAGTGTGGTCTTTCATTGTTTCTGTTTAGGCTTTTATTCTATAGATTTTTTGTACATGCCCACATGAGAATTGATTTTGGGGTTGTATGTGGGGTTGTATATATAGGTACTTTGATAATAAATTTACTTTGAACATTCGGACTTTGAAAAAATACTTATTTTAAAATGCTTTTTTCTTCTGAAATTCCCTATCGTAGAGAGATGTAGAAATAAGATAATTGGAAGTATTGAAAAAGGAGATTTTGGGAAGATTGGGTATTGAGCACGATGGGGAAGTGCAACAGAGAAAAGATAAACCGGGTAAGATCAGCCATGATCGCTGTGAATGATAGGTCGGCAGGCTTGATGAGCCAATAAGAACACAGAATATTGGACAGTACAACATACGAATAGGACCTCCATGCCACAAAGTCAGTGCCAAACACATTGCTAATCAGTTGCCTTACTCCTACTCCTATGTTCCTGTGTTCTTGCAAGTTCTGAATTAACATAACTTTAAGGTGATTGGAGGAAAGTTCAGGAGGGATGTCAGAGTTAAGTCTTTTACACGGAGAGTGGTGGGTGCTTGGAACACCCTGTAAGGGGTAGTGGTAGAGGTAGATACATGAACAACATTTAAGAAACTCTCAAATAGGCACATGGGTGGTAGAAAAATTAAGGCTATGTAAGAGGGAATGGTGAGGTTGATCTTAGAGCAGATTATAAGATTGGCACAACATCATGGGCTGAAGGTCCTGTATTGTGCTGTAGTGTTCTATGTATAATGTCCAAAGTTCAAAGTTGAATGTAAATTTATTATCGAAGTACATATATGTCACCATATACAATCCTAAGATTCATTTTCTTGTAAGCATACTCAATGAATCCATAATAGAATAATAACCATAATGAAATCAATGAAAAACCACACCAACATGGGTGTTCAGCCAGTATGTAAAAGACAACAAATTGTGCAAATTCAAAGTAATAATGATAAATAAATAAACAATAAATATTGACAATGTGAGCTGATGAGTCCTTGAAAGTGAGTCTGTAGATTGTAATGATAATAATTTATAAGGACGTTGCCAGGAGTAGAGAGGCAGAGTTGCAGAGGGAAGTTGACCAGCCCTGGTTTTTACCCCCTGGAATGCAGGAGAGCAAGGTACAGACTTACAGGAGTGTTTAAAATTAAATTGGATGATAACAGCCCTTTCTCCAGGGAAGAGGACACCAAAATGGAGAGGCCTAGGTTTAGGGAAGAGGGAAAAGATTAAAAGGCGGTGATCTTATGGAATGAGCTACCAGAAGGTAGGTACAAACATTATCACTTATGAAGCATTTTGATAGTTACAATCAGTCACAGGTCTTGGAAGGAGATGGGCTGAATGCAGTAAATTTGAACGAGCTGGGTGAGCATCGTGTTCAGTGTGGTAGTGTGACATGTGGGCTGAGGGCTTTGTTCGACTCCATGACTCTAAAAGTAATAACTTTAAAAAGTCATCCCACTGAACTTTATGTCTAAAGTTCTGCTAATTAATCTAGTCTCACAGCTCAGGTGTCATTAAATCGAATAGCAGAGCATGAGTTTAAATCTACTGGCATCTGAACCCCTGATCACCCTTGACCTCTGCTTTGCCATAGAGATGAGTGGGGTCAACAGTCACAGACCTGAGAGCTGTGGATTGATGGTGATTCCCTATGGAATAATTGACAGATACATAGCATGATCTGGTCCAGGGTTGTATATCCTTTTATTTTTACAGTTTCAGCAATTCTGTTATATTTCGTGATGAACCACTACTTCATTTAAGTGTACTGGATCTGACCCCAAAGATACTCAAAGAACAGTGGGAAAAGGTCACTGAAATAAGTTAAAGAAAACTGAAGTGCACTTAAGAATCACCAACCAAAGTTCATTGTTTTTTTAACGGATATTAATGAAAAATTTAGTGGTGCATGATGTACAGTGTGCTTGTCACTTTCGTATGCATTCAAGCGTGTGTCTGAAAGCTTGCACAGCTATGTGCAGATTGGATTTACTGAAGCAAGCTCAGGGAATACCATTGGATTTGATTCTAATTTGCCTTGCTGAATTGATTGACAGCTTGCTTTTCAGCCCTATTCACTGTTTTATTTGTGCTCAGCCCTCCTCCCAAACTTGGCAATGCAAAGAGGCCAGGGGTCAGATCTCCTTTTGGAAATTTCAGCGTGGATCTGTGAGGGGCTGCCATTCATGTGGGTGTAGTCAACTGAAACTGCGCATTTAATTAGCTGACGGACTCTGCATTGGGAAGCTGGTGCTTTCCTGAGCATTATGATTCACTGGAGAAATTATTTTAGACTTCTACTGAGGCCCAGAGTCTGGGAGGTGATGGTAATATAGACTGTGAACACGTCAAGCACCTTTCCAGATAATGATGTTGTAAACCTCATATCTACTTTTAACTTCCCACCGAGCCCACACGGCTCTTGCTTATTAAAGGCAAATTCCATGTAAACAGTAGGTGTCAGCCCAAGCAATAAAACTCGTAAATCCTCAGAGGAAACTTTTTTTTCCCCTCGCATGCACCTGAGCAGCCAATCAACTGCATTTTAGCCCTTTAACAACTACTAACTGAAGGGGGAAAAAAATTATGAACGAGGAGTTCGTACGAGCTTCCTTTTGATGAATCAAATGTTTGTTGATAAATGAATGAATTTTTTTATCCAGGAAAACATAATGGCTATGTCACAAATGGACCTATATTGATTTATGGCATGGTAGCTTAACACTTTAAAGCATCAGCGACCCCAGTTCAGTTCCTACCGCTGCCCATAAGGGGTTTTCACCTTCTCCCTGTGATGGCGTGGGTTTCCTCCGAGTCGTCTGGCTTCCTCCCACAGTCCAAAGACGTACCATTTGGTAGGTTAATTGGTCATTGAAAATTGTCTAGGATTAAGTTGGGGGTTGCTGGGTCGTGTGGCTTGAAGGGCTGGAATGGCCTATTCTGCATTGTATCTCAATAAATAAATAAGCATTCTTGATGAAAACTGGGGGTGGTGTTTAAGTTCATTTTCTTTTGTAGAACTGTGCTGCATTTAAAATGATGAACTGTTGTAGGTTATCTTTAGAACACGTTTTTGCTTCTTATTGCTTGATGATGAAGAGACTAATCCAAGTTCTGTTATTTCCTCAGTATTAAAAGATTTTACCTGATCTTTGAACACTCTTTTACTTGGTTGGTCAACAGCTGTCGTGATGCACTGGTGACTTTTTGTCATGGCTTTACTGAGAAGAGCCACCCGACATATGAAAAGTGGTTCATGTTTTCTTTGGCCGGATGAAGAAACAAAGTTCCAACGTCCAACTTTGGCACCGAACTCATGTCCTTCTAAGCAGCGGTGACCTCTGAAGCCACAACCACAAACTGCTGGAGGAACTCAGGAGGCCAGGCAGCATCTCTGGGAAAGAGAAAGGAGTTGACGTTTCGAGCTGAGACCCTTCATCAGGACTGGAAAAGGAAGAGGAGAGTGAAAGTAAGAGGGTGGGCGGAGGGGAGGAAGAAGTACAAAGTGGTCGGTATTAGGTGAAACTGGGAGAGGAGGAGAGGGTGAAGTAAAGAGCTGGGAGTTTCTCCAGAATTTTGTGTGTATTGCTTTGGATGTCCAGCATCTGCAGATTTTCTTGTGTTCGTAGCAGTGACCTCTGCCCTTTTTTACACATCAAAGATGTGAACAGATGGCAGGCAAATGAGGTTGTGTCTGTAAAGTCTCTCCAAACCCAAGTCCTCTGGTGGATCGCTGATTCCATAGCAGCATCCTCTTTCGGATCAACAATTCACCATTAAGGCTCTGCTTAAGCTTCATCAACCACGTGTTGATGCCAGGCTCCCACGTTGAGCACATTACTGTCAAATGGATGGCAGGGTGCAAATATGCCTCTACCAAAGGAGGTGTAAGGTGTTCCTTCGCTCTGCTAGCCTGCATGTCACCATTGGGCAAGGTGTAGCACCTGCTTAGCTCCCTCCCCACCCCAGTCAAGGTCATGTGAAGCCATGGGGGAGGAGGTGGTGGATGGTCGTATGAGCAGTTGGTGCATATCACAAGTCCTGGTTATGCGACCACTGATGACAAGCAGAAAGTCTCTGAAGAGTATTGACAATGGCCGGGGTCACCTGTCTTGTAAAGAGACTGGGCAGGAAAAGGCAATGGCCAACCACTTCTGTAGAAAAATTTGCCAAGAACAATCATGGTCATGGGACCATTGACATTCTTGGCAATGTCTTCCACAGAAATGGCTTGCCATGGTCATGAGATCATGATTGTCTTCGTCATGTGTAGGATAGTTATATGGACAGGAAAGTAATGGAGGGTTATGGGCTGATTGCGGGCCAGTGGGACTAGGTGAGAGTAAGCGTTCGGCACGGACTAGAAGGGCCGAGATGGCCTGTTTCCGTGCTGTAATTGTTATATGGTTATATGTGCCACAGAAATTGACGATAGATGTCAAACGTAAAGAGAAAGTACACTCACTGTTAGAGAAATCCTGGGATCTCAGTTCAGAGCTCCCCGGAAGTGGCGGCACAGGTCGACATGTTTGTTGTCTGTTGTTTCCGATGATGATGTTTGTCTACGCGGCTCATCGGTTCTGAGGTGGCTCTGCAGTCCAATTCCAAAAAGGCCTGAGCACAGAGAGGCAGGTAAACCAACTGGCCACTGTTGGAGCGTTTTTCTCCTCCCTCTCGAGCAGTGACCAGATCTGTACAGCGAGGTTTTTGGAGGCTTGGCCTACCAGGGCACGTCATCCAGTCCGGTCCTGAGCACTCCGCTCGAGCTGCTCAGGTGCAAAGTCAGCATGCACGAGGCTGGCTTTCATACAGTCCTTGAACTTCTTACGAGGTGCACCCCCCCCCCCCCCCGCCCCCCGCCATCGTCCACCAACTCTTCTTCCTTGTGACAGCTCTCCATATGGCAATTGTTTGGGTATTCTGGAATCCTCCATCTGTATAACCTGCCCTGTCCAGCAAAGCGGGGCTTGCAGGATCATTGCTTCTATGCTTGTGCTCTCTGTTCTTTCGAGGTCTTCCAGATTGGTGACACAGTTCTGCCAACGGATGCCGGGGATTGATCTCAGGTTTGGTGTGTGGAAGGAGTCCAGCATTTTAAGGTGCCTTTTGTATATGGTCCAGGTTTCACAGCCGTATCATAGACCGCTAACGCCAACTGCTTTGTACACCTTGAGCGTCGTGGCTTTTCGGATGTTATGTTGGTTCAGTACATGTAAACACAAGCACCCAAGGACTTGACTGGTCTTGCAAATCCAAGCACTGATTTCTTTGTCTGGGGAGCCATCACTAGAAATAACACTTTCAAGGTATTTGAATTCCTCCGCTGAGGCAGGGGGCTGTAGACATTGGACCGGGTTGGAACAAGACTTCTGTCTTTTGTAGGCTGATGGTGAGGCTGAACAGACGAGTGGCTTCAGTAAACCAATCGACAAGCAGCTGAAGCTCGGCTTCTGTGTGGGCCGTTAAGGGTACAATCACCAGCGTACAGGGCTTCTTGAATGAGATCACTGATTGT
This sequence comes from Hemitrygon akajei, assembly GCF_048418815.1. Classification (NCBI taxonomy): domain Eukaryota; kingdom Metazoa; phylum Chordata; class Chondrichthyes; order Myliobatiformes; family Dasyatidae; genus Hemitrygon; species Hemitrygon akajei. Next base: position 163,295,639 of record NC_133132.1, read on the forward strand.
TTTCGTACGAGCCCTCAAATGTGATCCATCCATCCTGTACCTTATGTGTATCCCACGTTGTATGGCACCGGATGCATGGTGTAGTACGCACATGAGGAACAGATTGAACAGTACAGATGCCAGTACGCACCTTTGCTTCACCCACTTGAAAGGCTGAATGGCATTGAAGTCTCCCTGTCGACAGAACAAGGCCACACGTCATTGCGGAAGAGACGGACAAGATTGACGAATCTGCACGGGCACCCAAGTTTTAACAGCAAAGACCAAATCCACGGTGAAGGCTGGCAATCAAAACTTCACTCCTGCACCAATTTCCATCCTTCCAACCTGCATAAACAAGCCACTGATGAAGCCTCCGATTTCCTCCCAACCCACCTCGCCACGTCGCAGTCATCAGGGCTTGCACGTCCTAAGGTCAAGGAAACCTTCTACCGACAATGCGATCAAATCGTGAAATCAACACCTCCAGGGGACAAACCGCTTGGCGACTTTAACAGAGGGTTGGCAAGGACTTCGGAAACTGGAAAGGGATGCTGGGTTGGCAAAAGTGAACAGTAACAGTCTGCTGCTGTTGATCCTCTGTTAAACCATCTGACGATCACAAACACCCTGTTCGGGCAAGCTGACAAATATAAGGTTACATGGATGCATCCGAGATCCATACGATAGATTTTGTTATCACCCGGAGGTGGGATGCTGGTGACTTCAGGGCAAGCAGAGTGATGCACGGAGCAGAGTGCTGGACTGATCATCGGTTGGTTAGATCGGTTCCTCCAATACAGGTTGAAAAGGTGGTTAAAAAAGCATATGGCATGCTTGCCTTTATTAGTCGAGGCTTTGAGTTCTCAAGCTATGAAGTTATACTGTAGCTTTACTGAACTCTAGTTAGACCACATCTGGCAGATGGAACACGTCAGCCATGGTTGGCAGCTCATCTAGAACACTGAACGTAGAAATTTACAGCAAAATACAGGCCCTTCGGCCCGTAATGTTGTGCCGACCATGTAACCTACTCTGGAGACTGCCTAGGATTTCCCTAGCGCATTGCCTTCTGTTTTCCTAAGCTCCATTTTCCTGTCTAGGAGGATCTTAAAAGACCCTATTCTATCCATTTCTACCACCGCCACCAGCAGTGCATTCCACGCACCCACCACTCTCTGTGTGAAAAACTTAACCCTGACATCCCCTCGGTACCTATTTCCAAGCACCTTAAAACTATGCCCCCTCGTGTTAGCTGTTTCAGCCCTGGGAAAAAGCCTCTGGCTATCCACACCACGATCAATGTCCCTCATCATCTTATACACCTCTGTCAGGTCATCTCTCATCCTCCATCGCTCTAAGGAGAAAAGGCCAAGCACATGCAGCCTATTCTCCTAAGGCATGCTCCCCAATCCAGGCAACATCCTTGTAAATCTTCTCTGCACCCTCTCTAGAGTTTCCACATCCTTCCTGTAGTGAGGTGACCAGAGCAGAATACGGTACTCCAAGTGGGGTCTGACCAAGGTCTTGTATAGCTGTATCTAGGAGAAGGAAAACTCTGATCTCAAACCTCTGCTGCCTTGCGACTGTACCCACTCATGTGGAAGGCTTCAGGAGTAAACCCCGAGGAAAAAATCAGGAGCTGGAGTCTGTACGGCAATCCTACATTGAGTTTAATGCTGACTGGCAACTCCTGCAGGTGCCAAACTGCCATTCCTTTAGGTTCATCAGATGAAGGTGAGGTTGCTACATGGGCAACAGCTTGCTCTTCATATTGTGCTGCCCTGGCTTGCACATCTAGACAGCTAGGACACAACATCCACGGTCAACACTGACCATCAGAGGCCTGAGTTAGGCCACATCTGGAGTGTCGCACACAATTCTGTTTATCCCATTACAGGTAGGATGTCGAGGCTTTGGAGAAGGTGCAGAAAAGTTGTACCAGAATGCTTCGCAACACACATAAGATGCTGAAGGAACTCAGCAGGCCAGGCAGCATCTATTGAATAGAGTAAACGTTTGATGTTTCAGGCCAAGACCCTTCATTAGGACTGTTGAGAAGTCCTGATGAAAGCCCAAAATGTCGACTGTTTGCTCTTTTCCTAGGTGCTGCCTGGCCTGCTGAGTTCCTCTAGCATTTTGCGTGTGTTGCTTTGGATTTCCAGCATCTGCAGATTTTCTCGTGTTTGTGGGCTTTCCTGAATCCTGTCTGGATTAGATGGCATGGGGTTGAAAAAACGTGGTTCATATTGTCTCAAATGGTGGAGATCTAATAGAGGTTTATAAGACTATGAGAGGCATAGACAGTATCTTTTTACCATGCTTGAAATGGCTAATGGCAGAAGGCATGTACTTAAGGCGAGATGGGGGAGATGTGAGGGGCACATTTTTTTACACAGAGAAAACAGAGTGGGTGTCTGGAATGCATTGCCTGAGGTGAGGGCAAGGGAAAGTACATTAAGAGATGTTTAAATAGGCACAAGTATGAGGGAGAAATGAAAGGATATGGACGTTGTACAGGCAGAAGGCATTAGTTTAGTTGGCCATTTGATCACTAATTTAATTGGTTTGGCACAACATTGTAGGCCAAAGGGCCTGTCCTGTTTCGCACTTTCCTGTATTCTATGTTCTACTCCGTGATTCATATATTAAGATGATGCCCTGGTTAACTCAAGGGCCTATTTCTATATTTTACGTCTCTATGATTCCAAGATGAATGGATGACAATACAAGTGTCACCACAAAGACTCATTAGGAATTTGGAACAAGTTGTTATATTGGAAAATGATGATGCTTTCTCTTCCTCTCAGGATGTGGGAGATGCCAGCAAGGTCATGGTTATTGTCTATCTGTGTAAGATTTAAGGAAATGATGCGAAGGCTTTGTTAACTACTGAACTCTTGTTACTGATGCTTTATAGCAGTCTTGTGTAGGAAACGGTAAGCTTTTAGAGGCAAAACAATGAAAGAAAACTGGTATCTTACATTAGACATAGTGGAAATTAGAAGCAGTCAGCATGTTGTGTTACTCGAAGGAGAAGACCCTAAACGTAAAGTAAAATTGGCTGCCAATGACTCTATAACACTGAATTTGTTCAACGCTATGCTGGTGTACACCGGAGATTTGGCAGGAATCAGTTGCTAGGCAACAAACAGCAGAAATCCTGATGTTATTGAAGCACTATTAAAGGGTACAACAGTTCATTTAGTTCAGTAATCAGCAAGAGCCAAGGAACTGAGTTTCCATTGGCTGACGTGCTTGGTAAACTACATCCCATTAATGAAAATTTATGGAACTGGTGGTGTTATCTTCATCATCCAGGTATAGAAAATAAAAACCATAAGACCATAAGACATAGGAGCAGAATTAGTCCATTTTGCCCGTCAAGTCTGCTCTGTCATTTCATCATGACTGATCCATTTTCCCTCTCAGCCCCAAACTCCTGCCTTCTCCCCATATCCCTTCAGCACTGAATAATCGAGAATCTATCAGCCTCTGCCTTAAATAAATCCAATGGCTTGGCCTCCATAGTGGAGAGTGACAACGAACTCCACAGATTCTCAACTCTCCTGTTAAAGAAATTCCTCCTCATCTCTGTTCTAAAAGGACATCCGTCTGCTCTGAGGGCTTAGATTTCTCCATCCACCAAGGAAACATCCTTTCCACATCCACTCTATCGAGGCCTTTCAACATTCATAGAAACATAGAAAGCCTACAGCACAATACAGGCCCTACGGCCCACAAAGCTGTGCCGAGCATGTCCCTACCTTAGAACTACCTTAGGCTTTACCCATAGCCCTCTATTTTTCTAAGCTCCATGTAGCCATCCAGAAGTCACTTAAAAGACCCTGTTGTATCTGCCTCCATCACTGTTGCCGGCAGCCCATTCTACGTACTCATCACTCTCTGCATAAAAAACTCTGAATCTCCTCTGTACCTACTTCCAAGCACCTACTTTCAATAGGTTTCAATGAGATCCCCCCCTCATTCTTCTGCATTCCAGTGAGTATAGGGCCAGAGCCATCAACGGCTCCTCATATGATAAGTCTTTCAATCCTGGAATCATTTTTGTGAATCTCCTTTGAACCCTCTCCAAAGCATGTAACATAGACAGCAGTACAGCACAGGAACAGGCTTTCGGCCCAACATGTTTGATACAGCTCTGAAACCAATCCATCTCTGCACATGGTCTGTCACGCAAGGAATTCTACAGAAGCTGGAAATACAACGTGACATATATAACGTGCCACAGGAACTCAGCAGGTCAGGCAGCATTGATGGAAATCAGAATTGGGTTTAATATCACCGGTATATGTAGTGTCGGACAGGGACCAGAGGAGATTCCCATGAATGAACCCAGGAATCAAAGGGTTAATGTATGAGGAGCATTTGATGGCTCTAGGCCTGTACCCATTGAAGAATGAGGAGGATTTTATTCAGGGCGTAAGATGATTGAACTCCCTGTCACCACCCAGGTCTCACTGTGTACTTTCTAACTTCTGTCATAAATGCACCTTATTATTTATTAATTTACTAGCGGTAACGTTACTTATTGTGTTTTGTGTGTGAGTTATATGTACTGTGTTATGCACCTTGTCTAGAGGAACGTTGTTTTCCTTGCTGGTATACACGTGTACGGTTAAATGGCAATAAACTGAACCTGATATTCAACTTGAAACTTATCGAATTGGGAAGCTCTTGTGGGATTTTAATTCAGGAGAAAACCTGAATAGGCCACAGTTGTGCTCTTCACTTTAAAAAACACTTGGTTTAATTTTGACTATCATTAATGACTTTTGGCCAGAGATTAGATAGAAAGCCTAGTTATAATTCATATTACCAGAGCAGGTATTTATACCATATATGTATGACTAATAATCCATGAACTTCCATTTACAATTTGATAGAAATATATAAAATTATGAGAAGCATAGATAGGGTAGATAATCAGTCTTTCCCCAGGGTGACAAGGTCAAATACTTCATATAACCATATAACCATATAACAATTACAGCACGGAAACAGGCCATCTCGGCCCTTCTAGTCCGTGCCCAACGCTTACTCTCACCTAGTCCCACCGACCTGTACTCAGCCCATAACCCTCTATTCCTTTCCTGTCCATATTGCTATCCAATTTTACTTTAAATGACAATACTGAACCTGCCTCTACCACTTCTACTGGAAGCTCATTCCACACAGCTATCACTCTCTGAGTAAAGAAGTTCCCCCTCGTGTTACCCCTAAACTTTTGCCCCCAACTCTCAACTCAAGTCCTCTTGTCTGAATCTCCCCTACTCTCAATGGAAAAAGCCTATCCATGTCAACTCTATCTATCCCCCTCATAATTTTCAATACCTCTATCAAGTCCCCCCTCAACCTTCTATGATCCAAAGAATAAAGACGTAACTTGTTCAACTTTTCCCTGTAACTTAGGTGCTGAAACCCAGGTAACATTCTAGTAAATCTCCTCTGTACTCTCTCTATTTTGTTGCCATCTTTCCTATAATTTGGTGACCAGAACTGTACACAATACTCCAAATTTGGCTTCACCATTGCCTTGTACAATTTTACATCCCAACTCCTATACTCAATGCTCTGATTTATAAAGGCCAGCATACCAAAAGCTTTCTTCACCACCCCATCCACATGAGATTCCACCTTCAGGGATCTATGCAGCATTATTCCTAGATCACTCTGTTCTACTGCATTCCTCAATGCCCTACCATTTACCGTGTATGTCCTATTTTGATTAGTCCTACCAAAATGTAGCACCTCCCACTTATCAGCATTAAACTCCATCTGCCATCTTTCAGCCCACTCTTCTAATTGGCCTAAATCTCTCTACAAGCTTTGAAAACCTACTTCATTATCCACAATGCCACCTACCTTAGTATCATCTGCATACTTACTAATCCAATTTACCACCCCATCATCCAGATCATTAACATATATGACAAACAACATTGGACCCAGTACAGATCCCTGAGGCACACCACTAGTCACCAGCCTCCAAACTGACAAACAGTTATCCCTCACTTCATAGTACAAGTTTAAGGTGACAAGGGGAAAGTTTAAAGTTTAAAGGCTCTATTATTTTACATAGAGAGTGGAAGGTGCATGGGATGTGTTGCTAAGGAGATGGCAGCCGCAGATGTTGGACAGACATGTGAGTGGGCAGGGAAAAAAGAGAAACAGACCAGGTTCTGGCATCTTCCCCCATTTTTCAGTCCTGAAGAAGGATCTCGTCCCAATTTAGACCATAAGGCAATAAAACATGGGAAGAGATTTAGGCCATTCAGCCCATCAAGTCTGCTCTGCCATTTGATCATGGCTAATTTATTTTACCTTCCAACTCTATTCTCCTGCCTTTACCCTTTAAATTTTGATGCCATTACTAATCAAGAACCTATCAACCTCTGCCTTAAATATAGTCAATGACTTGACTCCACAGGCACCTGTGCAATTAAATCCACAGATTCACCACCCTGGCTAAAGAAATCCCTCCTCATCTCTGTTCTAAAGGGATGTTCTTCTATTCTGAAGCTGTGCCTTCTGGTCTAAAACTTTCCCGCTATCGGAAACATCCTTTGAATGTCTGGTCAAACTAGACCTCTCCAATGTCAACCTCTCCTTTCTTAGATACGGGGCTTAAAACTGAGGTTGTTCTCATTTGACTGGTCTCCCTCTTTCCCTCTCGCTCACGGCTGCCAGGGTCTTGGGCAAGATTTAATCAGCGCAGTTTGTGGACTGAGCTCTGTGGTTCATGTTATGATGCGTTTCTGCTTTCTGTACTCTTTTATTGCTACTTTGTGCGATTTTTGATTGGGACAGACTGTCATCTTGCAATATCCTCCAGAATCTTCTCATTATGAGGGAACATTCGGTTAAGGACGGCACTCCTCCACTCCACTGAATAAGGGATCAGTTAGGAGAAAATCTGCAGCAGATTTTGCCAGCAGTTTTTTCAAGGTCAAGAAGTGGGCCTGCGGTGAAATGTTGTCCAAGTTAAATAAGAACGTCAGAATTCCTTCCCTGGTGGACAGTAGTTATCTCGGTGTTCAGCAGTCCGCCAAGTTCCTGGTTACCGGCACTGAATCCAGATGTCTTTAATTGACTGAATTTCAATTCCCTGACTGCTTTGGTGGGATTTGAACTCACCTCTCCAGATCACTCATCCAATAACTTGACCACACTGCCTCTGTACCTTACACTCTCTGAGATTGTCCATGGAGCAATTAAAATGGATTTAAAAAATGCCATCCATGCCAAGTAGCATCCATGTCCCATGAGTAAACAGAAAAAGCTTGTAATGTTTTCAATTCATCTGAACATGGTTGCACATAGTCTCTAGCGCGGCATGCAGGGTTAACTTGATATGGTGCCAGTTACTGCAACAAATCGTCCCCCCCAAAAAAAAAGATTTGATGCAAATGCATCCAATGCACAAAGAAACTTATTCCTACTATAGAGAAGCAGATTTCCTGTTCCGAGCAAGAGAAGCATTCACTCAGCTTGTGCACATTGTTGTACAGCTGTTCCCGGTTTAATTTGCTTGCTGGGCATCTTGTCAGTGGTCAAGGTCTCTCCAAAAGAACAACAGGAAAACCTCAGACAAGGCAGGACCTTCAGACATATCCTCCCAGAAGAGGGAAACAAAAGTGTAATCTGTCTTGCACGCCTACACGCCTTAGCAGACCCAGCCAGCCCTTGTCAATGAGAAACCAAATTCAAAGTTCAAAGTAAATTCATAACCAAAGTACATATACGTTACTGTATACTGAGATTCATTTATGGGATTTAAATCATTTCTGACCTTAAATACCAAGCTAATACACAAAATGCTGGAGGAACTCAGCAGGTCAGGCAGCCTCTGTGGAGAGGAATAAACAGTTGATGTTTCAGGCCGAGACACTTCATCAGGCCTTTAACCAAATAAAGGAAATTTATTAGCCTGTGCAATGAAAAGAGCACTCACAATTTCCATTTAGTAAGCTTGCTTCCTATATTACAATTGATACTAGGAAGCAATTTGTTGTATATACATCACACATGCTAAAAAAATGTCCTGATGAAGGGTCTTGGCTCAAAATATTGATTACTCCTTCCTTTTTCAGATGTTGTCTGACCTGAAAGTTCCTCCAGCATTTTGTGTTGTTGCTCTGGATTTCCAGCACCTGCAGAATTTCTTCCGTGTATTAATTAGCAAGCTTTTCACTTGCAGCAGGAATTCAGCTAATTAGAAACCCCCACTTTTCTGTCGAGGATAAGCAAACAGTTGAGCAAAAATCAGAATGTTTTATTTGGTTGTGCTACACAAGTAATTGTATGTCTGGTGTCATCCAGGTGAGCCCATGTTTAATGGCGACTACTAGCCCCTCAATCGCTGCTGCCGGAGGAAGGAGTCTGCATGTGATGGTCTCTCTTTCTCTCTCCCTCTCTCACTCACTGCTCCCAGAGAAAGATCACTGCATTTGAATGCCCTCTGTCTCTCCCCCTCCCTCGATGTTGTCGGAGGAAGATGACGAAGTCTTGGGCAAGGTTTAATTGACGTGGTTTGTGGTCTAGACTCTGTAGTTCACGTTATGATGTGCTTCTAGTATCTGGTCACTCCTTTTCTCGTTGCTGTTTTGTACGATTTTGATTGTGGCAGACTGCAGAAAACAAACGACACAGCGCTCGTTTGAACTGAACGGGACAGAACTCAATATACCTGGACTCTTTTGATGGCATTGTGAGTTGATGTCTTATATTCTGTGTTTTCCGCTTTTTTTTGCGTTTTGCAAAATCTGTTTTTTTTACACACTGGGGGGTGGTTGATGCTTTATCTTTGAATGGGTTCCATGGTGTTTCTTTGTTTCATGATTGCCTGTGGGAAGATGAATCTCAGGGTTGTATACTGCATATATACTTTGGTAATAAATACAGTTTCAATCTTAGAATCTTGGTGTAAATAATAAGGAACCACTGAGATGCTGTTTTCACTATTGCTTCAGAGTCAGTTGGCACCAGTTATCGTAATTTAAAATCTGAAGCAGCTGGAGCAGCATCTGCATTGCAGCCTCTGGGCCCGGACCCCACAACAGCCACACACTCTGGGCCCGGACCCCACCACAGCCACACACTCTGGGCCCGGACCCCACCACAGCCACACATTCTGGGCCCAGACCCCACCACAACTACACACTCTGGACCCGGACCCCACCACAACCACACACTCTGGGCCCGGACCCCACCACAACCACAAACTCTGGACCCGGACCCCACCACAGCCACACACTCTGGACCCGGACCCCACCACAACCACACACTCTGGGCCCGGACCCCACCACAACCACACATTCTGGGCCCAGACCCCACCACAACCACACACTCTGGGCCCGGACCCCACCACAACCACACACTCTGGACCCGGACCCCACCACAACCACACACTCTGGGCCCGGACCCCACCACAGCCACACACTCTGGGCCCGGACCCCACCACAACCACACACTCTGGACCCGGACCCCACCACAACCACACACTCTGGGCCCGGACCCCATCTCAGGGACACACTCTGGGCCTAGACCCCACCACAGCCACACATTCTGGGCCTGGACCCCACCACAACCACACATTCTGGACCCGGACCCCACCACAACCACACACTCTGGACCCGGACCCCACCACAACCACACACTCTGGACCCGGACCCCACCATAGCCACACACTCTGGGCCCGGACCCCACCATAGCCACACACTCTGGGCCCGGACCCCACCACAGCCACACACTCTGGACCCGGACCCCACCACAGCCACACACTCTGGGCCCGGACCCCACCATAGCCACACACTCTGGGCCTAGACCCCACCACAACCACACACTCTGGGCCCGGACCCCACCATAGCCACACACTCTGGGCCCGGACCCCACCACAACCACACACTCTGGACCCGGACCCCACCATAGCCACACACTCTGGGCCCGGACCCCACCACAGCCACACACTCTGGACCCGGACCCCACCAAAGCCACACACACTGGGCCCGGACCCCACCATAGCCACACACTCTGGGCCTGGGCCCCACCATAGCCACACACTCTGGGCCCGGACCCCACCACAGCCACACACTCTGGGCCTGGACCCTACCGCAGGGACACACTCTGGGCCTGGACCCCACCACAGCCACACACTCTGGGCCTGGACCCCACCATAGCCACACACTCTGGGCCTGGGCCCCACCATAGCCACACACTCTGGGCCCGGACCCCACCACAGCCACACACTCTGGGCCTGGACCCTACCGCAGGGACACACTCTGGGCCTGGACCCCACCATAGCCACAAACGGACGCAGGGGGGATGCACAAGATTCTTACAGAGGACACTGGAAATGAACTCCGCACTCTGAAACCCAGAGCTGTAACAGCGTCGCACTAACCACTAAACACTATGGCAGCCCTCTACTCACTACTGAACTCATTTTCTGCAATTCCTTCTGACACCAAATTATTTATCTTACCTACTTGCAATGATAATATAAAGCGATTGGCTCCGAAGGTTGTTATTGTTAGTGACGTCAAGCTCCCACTATCTATTAAATGCTCCCAGTGAAATACACCTCAAATAACCTCGGACAAACAAGTCCAGCTCCTGGTCTCCACGTGTGGCTTAGCTACTAAGCCCATCGGAACCATTTCTACAGACAGGAGAAGGGGCAAAGGTGGGTTATTGGAGCCTTAAAGCCAGTTGCTACAGGCAGATGGGGCTCATCAGCCGCAGTTGGCCGGTCATCTAGGAGAAGGAAAACTGATCCCAAACTTCCGCTGCCTTGCGGCTATACCCACTCACGGGGAAGGCTTTGGCTGTGAACCTTGTGGGAAAAATCCGGAACTGGAGTCCCTAAGGCAGTCCTACGTTGAGTTCAACGCTGACTGGCAACTCCGCAATGCTGCCCGTGCCAAACTGCATCGGTCTCTGCCATTCCTTTGGGTTCCTCAGATGCGTTGTGGGGGGGGAGCTTGCTACATGAGCAACAGCTTGCTCTCCATATCATACTGCCCAGACTTGCGTATCTGGACAGCTAGGACACAACGCCCATGGTCGACCCTGACCAACAAAAACCTCGAAGACAGAGATATTACTTGCACATATTGCTGATGTTTTCTTTTGTTCAAGATGGACATAGCTTGGTTGTCATTTTATTAAGCGTGGAGGTTGGATCAAAGGATACATTGAGCGGCACAGTAATGTAGTGGTTAACACGATGCTTTACAGTACAGGCAACCCAGGTTCAATTCTCACAGAAGCCTGTAAGGAATGTGTACGTTCTCTCCAAGACCATGTGGGTTTCCTCCGGGTGCTCCGGTTTCCTCCAGCAATTCAAAGATCTACCAGTTTGTTGTAGGTTAATATGTCAAAGCGCTGCAAGGGCTATATCTCAACAAACTAAAAGAAAAGAAATGTGTCTAAGATAGGAGATGTGTAAGTGAGTGTTGAGGCAGTGATGAATGAGTTTTAGACTGAAGCTGTTGGCAGATGAGACTAGACCTTCTTCATTCTCTACATGCACTGCCCTTGCTCTGTAACTGTAACAATTTATTTTACATCCTGTTATTGCTTATCCCTTGATCTACCTACGCTGTGAATTAGTCTGTACAGATGACAGGCAAAACAAAGATTTTCAATATATCTCAGTAGATGTGACAATAAAGAAGTACCGATTCTCGTGAATATGAGAGAGATTTTATTGAAATCTGTCAGATGTTGAAAGCGCGTGATAGAGTGGATGTGGAGAGGATGCTTCCCTTGGGGAGGGTGGGTGTCTGGGACCAGAGGATACCCCTTCAGAATAGAGGGATGTCCATTTAGACCGGATATGAGGAGGAATTTCTTTAGCCAGAGAGTGGTGAATCCGTGAAACTTGTTGCCACAGGGAGCTTTGGAGGGCAGGTCATTGGGTGTGTTTAAGGCTGAGGGTGATAGATTCTTGATTAATCAAAACTTTATGGATTATATGAGAAGGAAATGGATCAGCCATGATGAAATGGCAGCGCAGATTTGATGGTCCAAGTGGCCTAATTCTGCTCCTAGGTCTTATGGTCTTAATTTATTTGCATGATAGTGTCAAATAGTCAATGGAAGGCCCTGTTAACATAGAACATAGGCCAGTACTGTACTGGTAGGCCTTTTTCTGCCCATGACTCTGTGCCAGTCTTGATGCCAATTTTTACCTGTGTGTCATCTATATCCCCATTCATTTCATCTTCATGAGTCTATCCAAATGACTCTAAAACTCCAACGAACCGCCAAAGGCATTGGGGCCCTATCCTCAGGTCATTATTTCAGACATTCACCTTCAAGTTCAAGGTTCAGAGTAAATTTATTATCGAATTACATACCGTACTCTGAAGTCTTAGGCAGATATACATAGCCAGGGTGCCTAAGACTTTTGCACAGTGCTGTAGTAATTTTATGTATCACACTGTTTGCGGCTACAAAAAACAATTTTCATGACATACGTGAGTGATGAAAACTTGATTCTGATATGGGTCTCTATTGCGGACAGAGAGTGGGAAGGGGGCAAGGAGAGAGGAATCATGGTTGGGAAAAGGGGAAGGGAGAGGGGAGGGAACGGGTAGCATCAGAGAGACATTCTGTAATGATCAATAAACCAGTTATTTGGAAACCAGTCATTTTCTTGTAGGCATCCACAGTAGAGCAAAGAAGTACAATAGAATCGATAACACAGAAGCAAAAACTAACAAACTATGCAGATACAAAAAGAAATAAAAAACAATTAATAAATATTATTTACTTCAGACCCTTCATTGTTCAACCATGGATGATGTTTCCTTTCTGCTTACATGATACACAAGCCAGCATTCAAGCGACAGTAGTAAGATATGAACAGCCCATGTAGCTCACTCCCCCTCTGCACGGAGATGATGGATCCAATGGAATGGCAAAAACTGATGTAGTTTGACACCGGTAGTGTCACAGGAGTTGCCGCTCAGCATTGAACTCAACGTAGCGATTCCAGCTCTGGATATTTCCCTCAGGGTTTATTCCTGAGGCTTTCTCCATGAGTGGCTATAGCCAAAAATCAGTGGAGATCTGAGATCAGAGTTTTCCTTCTCCTAGATAAGCTGCCCACCATGGCTGATGAAACCCCATCTGCCCAAAGCATCAGTAGCCCACCATTGCCCATTCTCCCATCAATAGAAATGGCTTCACTGGACTTAGTAGCTAAGCCACATGTAAAGGCGAAGAGCTGTACTTGGTTGTCAGAGCCTATTTGGGACGCACACCATTGAGAGCATTTGATAGGCTGAGCCTTCCCCAGCGATAACAACTTTAAGGAACGAGTCTTTATGTAATATTTAAATAAATGATGTCACACTATTATTCATTTAATGTTTAAATAAACACTGTAAACAGAATTAGGCTGTTTCCTTTGGCTGTATTCATGGGTATTCATGCATAGTTGAATAGCTATTACATTTAAACTTGAAATAAATAAATAAACAAACCACACTGACAGGATGACTTGTAAAGTCCTTCAAAGTGAGTTGAGAGCTTGTGTTCATTTCAATATTGTGGTGAGTGAAGGCCTCCACCCTGGTTCAGAAGCCTGGTGGTTGAAGTGTAGTAACTGTTAATGAACCTGGTGGTGTGGGACCTAAGATTCTCCCCGTACACAGCCATTTCATTTTGGTTCTGTACCTCTTGAGCATGCAGGATCTCAGTCTAGGCATCTACTAGAAACTTAGAAAACCTACAGCACAATTCAGGCCCTTTAGTCCACAAAGCTGTGCCGAACATGTCCCTACCTTAGAAATTACTAAGCTTACCCATTGCCCTCTATTTTTCTAAGCTCCATGTACCTATCCAAAAGTCTCTTAAAAGACCCTATCATATCCGCCTCCACCATTGTTGCCGGCAGCTCATTCCATGCACTCACCACTCTCTGAGTAAAAAGCTTACCCCTGACATCTCCTCGGTACCTACTCCCCAGCACCTTAAACCTGTGTCCTCTTGTGGCAACCATTTCAGCCCTGGGAAAAAGCCTCACGATCAATGCCGCTCAACATTTTATACACCTCTATCAGGTCACCTCTCATCCTCCGTCGCTCCAAGGAGAAAAAGCCAAGTTCACTCAACCTATTCTCAAAAGGCATGCTCCCCAATCCAGGCAACATCCCTGTAAATCTCCTCTGCACCCTTTCTATAGTTTCCACATCCTTCCTGTAGTGAGGTGACCAGAACTGAGCACAGTACTCCAAGTGGGGTCTGACCAGGGTCCTTTATAGCTGCAACATTACCTCTCGGCTCCTAAATTCACTTCCATAAGCGATGAAGGCCAATACACTGTATGCCTTCTTAACCACATCTACTCTTTCATTGGGCTGCCAAGGTTTATTCAGAAGGTCAGCTTCCAGATCAGAACGTCTACCCTATTCTAGCCTGTGCCCAACTGGCACAATGACTTCCAGCAGCAGCTAGATTCAGTGCTCACCTTTCCTTCAAGAAGTGCAGCTGCGATATGAGTTAGTGTGGGACCATGTGAGTTTTGTCTGGGTGCTCCAGCTCCACCTACATCTCAAAGGTAAGCTGTCCGGTTTAGGGTTAGTGAGCTACGGGCATGCTATGTTGGTGCTGGAAGCATGACAACACGTGCAGGCTGCCTCCAGTTCATCCTTAGTCCGTGTTGAAGCAAAACACTGCGTTTAGCCACATAAGTCAATGTTTCCATGGATATGTGACAGATAAAGCTATTTTTTAAACCCTAATATAATTTTTATCCATGGGATTCCTGAACTTACAGGTGCTAACTGTTCACTAATAGGTAAACATTGTGATTTGCACTTCTAAATCACCACAATGGATGCGTGCATGAAAATTGTGAACAATTCCTGCTGGGACAAACTGTCATGAGCCCATCAAGTAATCTCTTTCTTTTGAAGTTTGTGATGCTAGAGTTTTATTTATTTATTGGGCTACAGCGTGGAGTAAGCCTGTCTGACCCTTCAAGTTAGATTGCCCAGCAATCCCCCATTTAATCCTCACCCAATCATGGGGCAATTAACAATGACTAACTAACCTATGAACCAGTACCTTTTTGGACTGTGGGAGGAAACCAGAGCACCTGAAGGAAACCCATGGAGTCATGAGGAGAACATACAGACTCCTTACAGATAGCAACAGGAGTTGAACCAGGGTCGCCTGTGCTCTAAGGCGCTGGGCTAACCACTATATGCCATGCCTCTCAAATTTTCACCTCAGGATCCTGAGAATGCTGGATTATCTGTAATGCTCAATACCAACAGGTAAGTTTAAACACTGGTATCAATATTGATCAAAACAGGCAAATGAAATATAGACAACACACAAAAAATGCTGGTGGAACACAGCAGGCAAGGCAGCATCTATAAGGAGAAGTACTGTCAACGTTTAGACCCAAAACGTCGACAGTGCTTCTCCTTATAGATGCTGCCTGGCCTGCTGTGTTCCACCAGCATTTTGTGTGTTGTTTGAACTTCCAGCACCTGCAGATTTCCTCGTGTTTGCAAATGAAATATAGATTAATCAAGATTATATTAAAGGGTTGACTGGTCTATTCATGCCTAATTCCTTGATTCATGCCATAGTTGTATTACAGGCATTCTGCCTGCTAAATTTATAATGTACATTGCCTCATACTAAACCTGTGAAGTGTTTCTGCAGGACAGAAAAAAAATTAAGAACAAATTTAAATTAATATAATTTATTCTTGATTTATGAAGAAAATTCTCTTTTCTCTATAGTATCCTAGGCCTGGCA
Source organism: Hemitrygon akajei (assembly GCF_048418815.1). Lineage (NCBI taxonomy): Eukaryota > Metazoa > Chordata > Chondrichthyes > Myliobatiformes > Dasyatidae > Hemitrygon > Hemitrygon akajei. Next base: position 163,311,422 of record NC_133132.1, read on the forward strand.
GGGAATTTTCAAAATCCTGTTTTCCTTATTTTCCTTCCATTCCAAAATCTGCAAGTTCAAAAAGTTGCATGAACCATTCAAACAATAATGGACTATAGAATGTAGTCACAGGGTGTGAATTTAGTCAAGCAATTAACTGAGCTCAGCCTGATGATCAGTAGTGGCAGGAAGGAACAAACAGATCATGGCTCATTCTCACAGGGTGGCAGAGTATACAAGAAGGCTTTTGTGCACTTCCTCACAGAATGGGATTGGTAATCTTACTCGACTGTTGCCTCGCCCATCCCCCACAATCTAACATCCCTTTTGCCCAGTCTTGTAAATTGTATAAATTAGAATGGAATTTAAAACTTCACCTTCAAAAAAAGCTCAGTGATTCAGGAACAGCTTCTTCCCCTCTACCATCCGATTTCTGAATGGCCAATGAATCCATGAATACTACCCCACAACTTATATTTCTGCACTACATATTTAACTATATATATATATATAGATATATATATACACACACAAACACTTACAGATAGAGGTAGAGTGGACAGCCAATGCCTCCTCCCTAGGGCACCACTGCTCAGTACAAGAGAACATGGCTTTAAGGTGAGGGGTGGGAAGTTCAACGGGGATATTAGAGGAAGGTTTTTCACTCAGAGAGCGGTTGGTGTGTGGAATGCACTGCCTGAGTCTGTGATGGAGGCAGATACACTAGTGAAATTTAAGAAACTACTAGACAGGTACATGGAGGAATTTAAGATGGGGGGGATATATGGGATGCAGGGTTTAAGGGCCAGCACAACATTGTGGGCTGAAGGGTCTGTATTGTGCTGTACTATTCTATGTTCTATGTTCTATGTTACTGTATTTCACAGTGATTTTCTTTATTACTATGTATTGCATTGTACTGCTGCCACAAAGACAACAAAGTTCACGGTCTATGTTGGTGATATTGAACCAGATCCTGAAATTTGAATGAACTGAGCAATATAATAGTAATAGCTGAGGTGCCTGTATGGGAAATGGAAGAAGATACCACTGAACAAAGGCATAATTTGCCCAAAGGAAACATGACAAAGTGACTAAGGATTAAGACTTATTGATGTTGTTTAATCAGAAGCTTTCCTGAATCTCAGCATTACTGTGTGACGTCAAATGCATTTTGATGCTTTGAATAGCAAAAGTGGATCGCCTACATCAGTAACCTGTGGCTGCTCACTCGTGTGAATAAAGTCTACACAGCAAAGCTGATCTCATTGTGTGTTTTTGGCTTATGTTCAATCTTGGATAATGTTGGCCACTTTTCATGGTTGTCGGCAAAAGAGACTTTGTATTACTGGACTGATACCAAGTGGCTCTAAACACTGACCATGAAATGATTTGAATCATTTATTTATCAAAGATATTCTATCATTAATTTTGTCGCACAACAGATGTATTCTCGATGGTTCAATATTTTGGCTGTAGGTAACAAAAGTGAGAAAAAGAAAAGGAGGGTTATAATGAGCAAATAGAAATGCAATTCTTAATCTTTAATGACACAGATGTCTGATCTGCCCTCCAACAGCCCACACAAGTAGGTGTCAGAAGACTAGTTGAGAAACTGGAAAATATCCAGTTTCGGTACAAGGAATAGAAACTGAAGTTAGCCCTAAGATCCTTCCAAAGGACCCTCAAAAAAGTCAGTACATCAGTGCAATTTAGCTTTAAAAAATCATCGGTGTGACTAGTGTCACATCTATGGATTATATAATATTGGGTTTTTACCAATTAGGATCTGCGCCAAGTAATCAACTTCTCACCATGATGCATGGTGCTGATGCATTGTTTTGATGTGGACATGAGGAGAAAGTCTATCCCTCTGTTGAAAAGGCAACCGTGAGAAATACTGCTTTGTATAATGTAGGTTCTTTCTCACATTTGCTCATTTAAAAACTTCAATGAATGAATGAGAGAAGAATCAGAATCAGGTTTAATCTCACTGGTAAATGTCGTGAAATTTGTTGTTTTGTGGCAGCTGTACAGTGCAATGTATAATAATAAAATAACTGTAAAATAAAAATAATAATAAATAAATGTATAATAATAAAATATTACAATATATATTAATGATTTAGATGGAGGGATTAAAAGTAACATTAGCAAATTTTCAGATGACACAAAGCTGGGTGGCAGTGTGAAATATGAGGAGGATGTTAGGAGAATGCAGGGTGACTTGGACAGGTTGAGTGAGTGGGCAGATGCATGGCAGATGCAGTTTAATGTGGATAAATGTGAGGTTATCCACTTTGGTGGCAAGAACAGGAAGGCAGATTACTATCTGAATGGTGTCAAGTTAGGAAAAGGGGAAGTACAACGAGATCTAGGTGTCCTTGTTCATCAGTCACTGAAAGTAAGCATGCAGGTACAGCAGGCAGTGAAGAAAGTTAATGGCATGTTGGCCTTCATAACAAGGGGAGTTGAGTATAGGAGCAAAGAGATCCTTCTGCAGTTGTACAGGACCCTGGTAAGACCACACCTGGAGTATTGTGTTCAGGTTTGGTCTCCAAATTTGAGGAAGGACATTCTTGCTATTGAGGGAATGCAGTGTAGATTCGCGAGGTTAATTCCCGGGATGGCGGGACTGTCAAATGTTGAAAGATTGGAGCGACTGGGTTTGTATACACTGGAATTTAGAAGGATGAGAGGGGATCTGATTGAAACATATAAGATTATTAAGGGATTGGACATGCTAGAAGCAGGAAACATGTTCCTGATGTTTGGGGAGTCCAGAACCAGAGGCCACAGTTTAAGAATAAGGGGTAGGCCATTTAGAATTGCGTTGAGGAAAAACTTTTTCACCCAGAGAGTTGTGGATCTGTGGAATGCTCTGCCTCAGAAAGCAGTGGAGGCCAATTCTCTGGATGCTTTCAAGAAAGAGTTAGATAGAGCTCTTAAAGATAGCGGAGTCAAGGGATATGGGGAGAAGGCAGGAACGGGGTACTGATTGTGGATGATCAGCCATGATCACAGCGAATGGTGGTGCTGGCTCGAAGGACCGAATGGCCTACTCCTGCACCTATTGTCTATTGTCTATTATCTATAACTATAAATTACAATAAGAAACACACACACATACATATATATACAATACTGTGCAAAAGTCTTATTCACCCTAGGTATAAATATGTGTCTAAGACTTTTGCACAGTACTGTAAGTATTAAATAAGAATTGCAAAGACGAAGACCAAAAAAAAGTGAGGCAATGTACCTGGGTTGATTGTCTGTTCAGGAATCTGATGGCAGAAGGGAAGAACCCAATCCTGAAACACTAGATGTGTGTCTCCAAGCTCCTGTACCTCATCCTTGATGAGAAGAAGGTATTTCCTGGGTGAAGGGGGTCCTTAAAGATGGATGCTACCTTTTAGAGCATCACCTTTCGAAGATGTCTTCAGCGCTTGGGATGCGAGTGTTCATGATGGAGCTGACTGAGTTTGCAACTTCCGGCAACTTTTTCTAATCCTTTGCAGTGACGCCTCCATACTAGAGAGTGATGCAACCTGTTAGAATACTCTCCACGGTATATCTGCAAGAATCTCTGCTGACATACAAAGTCACCTCAAACTTCTAATAAAATATAACCACAGTTATGCCTTCTTTTTACTTGTATAAATAGTTGGGCCCAGGATAGATCTTCAGAGATGTTGATACCCAGGAACTTGAAACTGCTCACCTGTTCCACTAAGAAGATACAAGAACTGATGTCAGAAGTGCTGGTTTATTATACTGTGAAATTTGAATGCCATACCTAAGTTGGAAACTAAACATCAGGCCTGATCCCTCCCAGTTGGGAGAGAGTAAGTGAAAATAGATGACCAGGTTGCTGGATTTAAAACTGGAGACGGGAGCAGTAAGCCTTGCATAATATATTAATTGGTTATTATGGTGAAACCAGAACATTTGGAAGTAAAGATGTCATTGTATTTATTGGTTGTGAAAGGAGTGAATTTTACTATGTCACGAACTCCAGATGAGATTCCAGAGATTGCACTGGATTTATAATGGGCCCAGTAGGGCCACAAAAGCCAGTTCTCCACATAGAACTGGGTACAGGGAGAAACAGCTGAAGATTTATTTGATTTTTTAGAAATTTATTTTTTAAAGATACAGCATGGTAACAGGACCTTTAGCCCAACGATCCTGCACCGCCCTATTACACCCATGTGACCAATTAATGTGCAAAAGTCTTAGGCACATGTAAACAAAATCTGTAAAGTGAAGATGCTTCCAAACCTAATTAAATGAACTGCTTCTAAATATTTAAAAAAAATTACTATAAAGCGCAGTGAACAGTAAAAAACTAAATCAAATCGAAAACACAAAGTATACTGCAGATGCTGTGGTCAAATCATCCAGCGTGTTAAATCAAATCGCTATTTGATATAATCACCCTTTATCTTGAAAACTTTCTCTTACAGAAAACATAGAAACATAGAAAACCTACAGCACAATACAGGTCCTTTGGCCTACAAAGCTGTGCCAAACATGTCCATACCTTAGAAATTACCTAGGCATACCCATAGCCCTCTATTTTTCTAAGTTCCATGTACCCATCCAGGAGTCTCTTAAAAGACCCTATCGTTTCCGCCTCCACCACCGTCACCGGCAGCCCATTCCACGCACTCACCACTCTCTGCGTAAAAAACCTACCCCTGACATCTCCTCTGTACCTGCTTCCAAGCACCTTAAAACTATGCCCTCTCGTGCTAGCCATTTCAGCCCTGGGAAAAAGCCTCTGACTATCCACATGGTCACTGTGTACACTGTCATGCAGTTTTGTAAGAAAATCTGCTAGTTGATTGTTCCAAGCATCTTGGAGAACTTGCCACAGTTCATCTGCAGAATATGGCTGCCTCACTTGCTTCTGTCTCTCCAGGTAATCCCAGACAACCTTAATGATGTTGAGATCAGGGCTCTGTGGAGGCCATACCATTTAAAACCATGTAAAATATCTAGGGTGCCTTGGACTTTTGCACAGTATTGTACAAACCCAAACTACATCTTTGGACTATGGGAGGAAACCTACATGGTCTTGGGGAGAACGTGCAAACTCTTTACAAGTAATGGCAGGAAATAAGTAAACAGTGGAAAAATAATTTATAACAAGGTAATATTCATGGGTTCATGGACCATTCAGAAATCTGATGCTTTAGAGGAAGAGGCTGTTTCTGAATCATTCCATGCCAGGAAAAAGTAAGCCCCAGCCGGCCGGCCCTCCCGTCCGTTCTGCTCTCCTATGTCTGCTTGCTGAGGGAATCAGACCTGCAGTCCTCGGAGTCGCCTTATGCCAGTGGCCGGAGGTGGGGACGTCATAAGCGGTGTGCGAGGAAGTGGAACCGAGGCGAGCGGGCAGGAGTCCGTGCCAGGAAAAAAGCAAGCCCTAGCCGGCCAGCTCTCCCCTCCATTCTGCTCTCCAATGGACATTAAATTGGACTACATTTGTGGCAACGAAATACTTGCCGGGAGTACAGAAACGGACGGAATCCCGGATGCCACCATTCAACTGTTTACTTATGTAACAGATTATCCCCCAAGCCATCGGACAACCAACCTACTACCCTCTGCTGTGCCTGTTGTCTTGTTTATTATTTATTGTAAACACTGTTCTGTGTACTTTATGCAGTCCTGGGTAGGACTGTAGTCTAGTCTAGTTTTTGCGTTGGTTTACGTAGTTCAGTGTAGTTGTTGTATTGTTCATGTAACACCATGGTCCTGAAAAACGTTGTCTGGTCTTTACTGTGTACTGTACTGGCAGTTATGGTCAAACTGACAATAAAAAGTGACTTGACTTGACCTGAAGTGTGGGCATTCAGTCTCACGTACCTCCTCCCTGATGGTGGTGATAAGAAGGGCACGATCCTTAATGATGGATGCAGCATTCTTGAGGCACCACCACTTAAAGATGTCCTCGGTGGCAGACAGACAGACAGACAGACAGACATACTTTATTGATCCGGAGGGAAATTGGGTTTCATCACAGCCGCACCAAGAATAGTGAAGAAACATAGCAATATAAAACCATAATGAATTCATTCATTATGGTGGGAGGTTTGTGTCCATAATGGAGCTGGCTGAGTCTGCAAACCTCTGTTGCCCCTTGCAATCCTATGCATTGGTGCCTCTACACTAGGCAGTGATGCAACAGTCAGCGTGCTCTCCGCTGTACATCTGTAGGTATCTGCTGAAGTCTTTGAAAGCATACTAAATCTGCTCCAATTCCTAATGAGGTAGAAACGCTCTTATGTGTTCTTCATGACATCACTGATGTGTTAGGCCCAGGACAGATCCTACAAGATTATATCTGTATCCATGGGTTTCCTGAACTTACAGGTGCTTACTGTACACTAATAGGGTAAGCATTGTGATTGACACTTCCACAGCACCACAAGGGATGCATGCGTGAAAATTGTGAACAATTGGTGCTGCAACAAACTGGTATGGGCCCATCAAGTAATATCTTTCTTTTGAAGTTTGAGATGCTAGGATTTTATTTATTTATTGAGATACAGCGTGGAGTCAGCTTCCGGCCCTTCGAGCCAGACCTCCCAGCATTTCCCCATTTAATCTTAGCCTAATCATGGGAAAATTTACAATTACCAATTAACCTACTGATGGGTATGTCTTTGAACTGTAGGAGGAAACTAGAACACTTGGCAAAAACGTACAAACTCCTTAAAGATAGTGACAGGAAAAAGAGAAATAAGAGTGGATATAGGACTGCTGGAAAATGAGGCAGGAGAAATAATAACAGGAGACAAGGAGAAGGCTGATGAACTAAATGAGTATTTTGCAACAGTTTTCACTGTGGAAGACGCTAGTAGTATGCCTGATGTAGTGTGTGAAGGAAGAGAAATGGGTTCAGTTACTGTTATAAGAGAGTAGGTGCTCAAGAACTGAAAGACCTAAAGGTACGCAAGTCACCTGGACCAGATGAATGGCACCCTAAGGTTCTGAAAGAGGTAGTGTTAGAGATTGTGGCAGCACTAGAAATGATCTTTCAAAAATCATTGGACTCTGGCATGGTGCCAGAGGACTGGGAAATTGCAAATGTCACTCCACTGTTTAAGAAAGGAGGAAGGCAGCAGAAAGGAAATTATAGACCAGTGAGCCTGACCTCAGTGGTTGGGAAGATGTTGGAGTCAATTGTTAAGGATGAGGTTATGGAGTACTTGGTGTCACAGGACAAGATAGTAGAAAGTCAGCATGGTTTCATTCAGGGGAAATCTTGCCTGGTGAATCTGCTGGAATTCTTTGAGGAGATGACAAGTAGGATAGATAAAGGGGATGCAATGGATGTTGTATATTTGGACTTTCAGAAGGCCTTTGACAAGGTGCCACACATGAGGATGTTTACCATGTTAAGAGCCCATAGTATTACAGGAAAGTTACTAGCATGGTTAGAGCATTGGCTGATTGGTAGTAGGCAGCGAGTGGGACAGAAGGATCCTTTACTGGTTGGCTGCCTGTGACTAGTGGTGTTCTTTTATGCTGTATATCAGGGGTGGCCAAACTTTTACATTCCATGCGTCAATTTTTTCACACACGAGTTCAGATGCTCCATACAACTCTTCTACCCCCATTCAATTCTTGTAAAAATATGTAAATATAGACATATTTAGCATTTTATATGATATACTGATTTAATATAAAAACAAGATAAACATTACTTACCTTAATGAGACTTCTAACAAATATATTTTATCTTCTTTTGATTTCCTCCTTTTTCTTAATCACATGTTCTTTCCGTAACTCAGACCCAAGCACTAGATTCAGTTTTCCTTTTATTTCAGTCTGTTGTTGTGTTTTATAGTGTCTATTAAGATCATGTCTTCCATTATGTGAGAAAGTGTTTTCACAAACAATGAACAACGGTTTTCAGGACGGACCCGCTATAAATAAGAACTAATTTTCCCACTGTTCATTGAATTCACGCTTACTATCACTTTCTGCTTTTCTTTTGCACTGTGATGGGTAACTGAATGTAAAAACAAGGCTTAATTTTCAAAAAACTACAAAACTGCAAATGTTCACAAAGGACGAACAAAGCACAACTCCGTAGCGCACGAGTGTCAGTTGTAAACTGACTGGCAAAAACCTGCGACGCACCGCTGGTGCAGAAGCCTGGCACCTCAGGATCAAACAAGTATCAAACATGTATTGAACAGTTATGGAATGACTACAGAACTAAAGTCCTTCTTTCCTAGTTTGACTCATTGAACATTTCTTTTTAATTGAAAACAGATTAATGTGAAAGAAGATAACATTAGCCAAAAGATGTGCATGAAATAATAAAATAGCTAAAAATAATTGCTAACTTTTAGACTTATTCTCAGTAAAACCCATTTCTAGCTCTCAGCTTCTTGAATTCCTGTTATAGATTTCTTATTCTACAAGTCAGTTTTTGGTTAGTACTTTTTGCGTGAGTAGGCTTACTTTTTTATTATTATCACTGGGGTGCAATGCACCACTTTTGCCACATGTGCCATAGGTTGTCCATCCCTGCTGTATATAAATGATTTAGATGATGGGGAAGATTGCTTTGTTGCCAAGTTTGCAGATGATACGAAGATTGGTGGAGGGACAGGTACTGTTGAAGAAACAGGTAGGCTGCAGAGAGACAGATGAGGAGAATGGGCAAGAACGTGACAAATGTTGGAAAATGTATGGTCATGCACTTTGGTAGTAGAAATAAATGTGCAGACTATTTTCTAAATGGGGAGGAATTCCTAAAATCTGAGATGCAAAGGGACTTAGGAGTTCTTGTGCAGAGCACCCTAAAGGTTAACTTGCAGGTTGAGTTAGTGGTGAGAAAGGCAAATGCCACGTTAGCATTCATTTCAAGAGGTCCAGAATACAAGAGCAGGGATGTGATGCTGAGGCTTTATAAGGCACTGGTGAGGCCTCACCTTGAGTATTGTGAACAGTTTTGGGCCCCTCATCTTAGAAAACACGTGCTGGCATTGGAGAGGGTCCAGAGGAGGTTCACAAGGATGATTCCAGGAATGAAAGGGTTATCATACGAAGAACATTTGATGGCTCTGGCTCTGTACTCACTGGAATTCAAAAGGATTGGGGGGGGGGGGGGATCTCATTGAAACCTTTCAAATGTTGTCAGGCCTAGACAGAGTAGATGTGGAAAGGATGTTTCCCATGGTGGGAGAGTCTAGGACAAGAGGGCACAGCCTCAGGATAGAAAGGCGCCCTTTCAAAACAGAGATGCGGAGGAATTTCTTCAGCCAAGTGGTGGTGAATTTGAGGAATTTGTTGCCACATGCAGCTTTGGAGGCTGTATTTTAAGGCAAAGGTTGCTTGGACACAGCGTCAAAGGTTATGGGGAGAAGGCTGGGAACTGGGGTCGAGGAGGAGAAAAAAAAAGATCAGCCATGATTGAATGGCAGAGTAGACTCGATGGGCCAGATGGCCTAATCCTGCTCCTATGTCCTATGGTCTTATGGAATTTAACCTGGGTCAACTGTACTGTAAGTTTTTGTGCTAACCATTACATATTTGTGGCAAAGCTTCAAAACGTGTTTATTATCAAAGAGTGTATAAATTATACAGCCTTGAGATTTGTTTGCTCACAGGCAGTCGCAAAGCAAGGAACCCGAAAGAACCCAATTTAAAAAATAAGACCAGCCCCGCAGTGCCCAGAGAGAAACAGAAAAAAAACACAAAACAAATCATGCAAACAATAGACACGAGCTGCAACAACAGCATTCCGAACCAAATTGAGTCATATCCAAATCCCTGAAGCAGCCCAGAGTAGGCCGAAAGCCTTGGTATTCAGTTTGCAAATCCCTGCAAAGTTCACAGACATGAAACACAGCAGCTGGGACCAGTCTCACAGCCTCAGCATCGTGGAGGGAGAAGCACCAGACTATCTGGGCTGGCGTTTAAATTATCTGAACCCTGCACTAGGATCCGACCCCACTGCCAAAGATCACTCTAGGCCTAGATTTCACTGCCAAAGGAGCTGTTCTTGACCACTCGAAACCGTGACACATATCATATGCCCACACAGCCTTATATCGAACGGCACGGTAGCATAGTAGTTAGCGCAATCGCTCTACAGCACTGGTGATCGCTAATAGCTCGATTCCCGCCACTGCCTGTGAAGAGTTTGTATATTCTCCCTGCAACCAAGTGGGAGTCACAGCCTCCTCCCGCATTCCAAAGACGTAAGGGTTAGCGTTAGGAAGGTGCAGAAGTTTGGCAATACTGGGGGCTGCCCCAGCACATTCTCAGACTGTAATGGCCGTTAACTCAAACAATGCATTTCACTGCATTTCAGGACTTCCTTCAAAGTGCCAGTAGCTTCCTCTTTGATTTCACTACTGTCAGTCATGCGAGACTCGAGTGGAGACTCAGGAACGCTAGAAGAATTCTTCATTGCTGTTTTCATAACAATTTTGTTTAGTCAGTCTGGGTTGTTAGCCCTGAGCTGAACCCCCAAACATGGAAGACCAGTGGACCACTCTTAGTGTGGCCTCTATCTTTTGACCTGTTTGGCATAGGTACCCTATCAAGAGCTAAAACACAAACCCTGACTCCAGCCAACATAGCTCTCCGGGTCATTGAGGCACGCAAGCCTCTAAACTATGACGAGGTTGTAGTTGACGTTTCACACTACTTTCCAAAATGGACTGACTACCAATTCTGAAACAGAGCCCAGAGTTGGAAGTATTAAATCAGTTTCTTTCTCCACAGATGCTGCCTGACCTGCCGAGTGTTTCCAGAGCTTTCTGTTTATGTTCAAGCTCTCAACCTTTGGCCTACGCCCTGCTCTGAAATCTGTCCTTTCTGGCTCCATGGTAACACTTACGGATCCAATCGTAGCAGAGGTCACAGTTCTTTTGCAGGGCAAGCAGAAGCTGTCTGAAGTGTGAGTGCTGTGCTAGAAGCTCAGCGTGCTGCCACACAAGCTCAGATTGGTGCCACTGTGTCTCTGTATTCCTCCTGGGGCAGTGGCCCTCTGGGTCTCTCCTCTCCTCATGCAGACTTCTTGGCTCCAACAGAGACACAAGAGAGACTACAGATGCTGGAAATCTGGAGCAGTGTGGGATTGTAAAAGAAGAGGACAGAAGCCTTTTCCTTTCCATTCATGATTCAGGCTCTCAGCCCAAAACACCATCTGTCCCTTTCCCTCCAAGGACAGAGTGTTAACTCCTATAGAAATTTCCTCAATGGCTTTGCAATTCCTCTCATAATACTTGGATTCTTGAACTTTCATTTACTTGTAAGCAAATCACCTGTAGGCCCACATCACCCAGGACATGCCCTGTTCTCATTGCTACCATCAGGAAGGAGGTACAGGAGCCTGAAGACACCAATTCAACAATTCAGGAACAGCTTCTTCCCCTCTGCCATCCGATTTCTGAATGGACATGGAACCCATGAACGTTAACTCACTACTTCATTCTCTTTTACTCTTTTTGAAGTACTTATTGAATTTAACTTTAAAATATAAATACTTATTACTGTAATTACAGTTTTTATTATCATGTATTGCATTGTACTGCCGCCTCATAACATCAAATTTCACGACCTATGCCAGTGATATTAAACCTGAATCTGATTATATGAAAGATTTCAGCCCAAAACATCGACAGTTTATCCCTCTCCTTAGATGCTGCCTGGCCTGCTGAGCTCCCCCAGCATTTTCTGTGTGGTGCTTTGGATCTCCAGCATCTGCAGAATCCCTTGTGTTTTTTTTAATATGTTCCTGTGTAACTCAGCTATTTCAGGTGGTTGCCTGAATCAAGCTTTGCTGAACTGAAGCCTGACTGCTTCTACTTTGTATTCCTGGTCCCTTGAGGTAAAGGGCAACATTTCATGAGCCTCTTAGATTGCTTTTTGCACCTGTGCAATTGCTTTTTGGGATTTATAAAACGGGGGTAGCACATCCCTTGGCTCTGCTTCAATTTGTGAGCTTGCACCGTAAAGAAAATAATCCACTTTATCTGCTTTAGATCAGAATTGGTGGAATTCACATTTTCCAACATTGAATCAGAATCAGGTTTAATATCATCTGCAGGTGTCCTGAAATTTGTTGCTATTCAGCAGCAGTACGAAGCAATACAAAGAAATAAAAACTGTGAATTACAGTTAATATATAAATAAAATAGATAAATTAAATAAGCAGTGAGGTACGGAGAGCTCTGTGTCCTTTCAGAAATCAGATGGCAGGGGGGAAGAAGCTGTTTCTGAGTCGTTGAGTGTGTGCCTTCAGGCTTCTGTACCTCTTCCCTGTTGGTAACAATGAGAAGAGCAAGAAAGAGCACTTCACAGAAGCAAGAAAATCTGCAGATGCTGGCAACACACACAAAATACTGGAGGAAATCAGCAGGCCAGGCATCATCAATGGAAAAGAGTGAACAGTTGGACTTTTGGGCCGAGACCCTTCATTGGGACTGGAAAGGAAGAGGAGAGGTCAGAGTAAGAAGGTGGGTGAGGGGAGGAAGAAGTACAAGGTGATTGGTGATAAGTGAAACCAGGAGAGGGGGAGAGGTGAAGCAAAGAGCTGGGAAGTTGATTGGTGAAAGAGGTAAAGGGCTGGAGAAGGGGGAATCTGATATGAGAGGACAAAAGAGCATGGAAGAAAGGGAAGTGGGATGAGCACCAGAGGGAAGTAGTGGACAAGTAAGGAGATATGGTGATGTGTGTGTGTGTGTGTGTGTGTGTGTGTGTGTGTGTGTGTGTGTGTGTGTGTGTGTGTGTGTGTGTGTGTGTGTGTGTGTGTGTGTGTGTGTATAAAATTAAACAAGTAGTGCAAAAAAGTAGTGAAGTATTGTTCATGGGTTCAATGTCCATTCAGAAATCTGATGGCTGTTCCTGAATCATTGAATATGTGCTTTCAGTCTCCTGTACCTCCTCACTGATGGAGCAATGAGAAGAGAGCATGCCCTGAGGGATGAGGATCCTTAATGATGCATACCATCTTTTTGAGGCACCGCTGCTTGAAGATGTCCTGGATGATGGGGAGGCTAGTGCCCGTGATGGAGATGACTGAGTTTACAACTTTCTGCAGCTAATTTCAATCCCCTGCAGCACCCCCCATACCAGTCAGTGATGCAACCAGTTAGAATGCAGCCCATGGTGCATCTGTAGGAATTTAAAAATTTACAAGTGTCTTTGGTGACATATTGACTCCCCTCAAACTCCTAATGAAGTATAGCTGCTGTCATGCCTTCTTTGAAACTGTATTGATATGTTGGGCCCACAACTGATTCTGGGCCCAATTACTGCAGTTTTTCCCACTCACAGTTCATCAATATCCTCTTACAACTTTCAGTTCTCAGCTACATTATAACTATGCTTTCCAACTAAAATCTCATCTGTAAGCTCTAGTTTCCTTTATATATAATCTTCATATACAGTATATATAGAGAGACCACATCACCAGGTTCAGAAACAGTTATTATGATAAAAACATCAGGCTCCTGAACCACCTCAATTCTGAACTGATTCCACAACCCACGAATTCACTTTTAAGGATTCTACAACACGTTGTTTCAGTTTCTTTTAAAATTTACTATTACTATTTATTTTTCTTTGTCTTTGCACTGTTCATCTTCTTTTGCACATTGGTTGTCAGTCTTAACGTGTAGGTTTTTGTTGATTCTGTTGTATTTCTTTGTTGTACCGTGAATGCCTGTAAGAAAATAAAGCTCATGGTAATACGTGGTGGCATACAATTGACAATAAGTTTACTTTGAACTTTGAAAATGGGAAAATGCTGAACCTTCGGTCCAGATCTGTCGGGATTGCCCCACGTAACATCCAACAACACCTGAAAGAAAAGGCCTATTGTTCATTTTTCTAATGCTGACTCATGTTATAGTTATAGCATCTTAAACCTCCAACCCTGCCCAGAATTTGAACTTCCCAAATGTATTTACTTCAGAATCTGGAAAATTATCTTTCTTATAAATGATTGATAATCCTTTGCAAAAAAGTGAATGCTGTCTGGTTTATCTGCACAATGCCCTTTCTGCTCTCAAACCTGTCATTTTGAATTCTCTTAAGGTCTTGAGGCAGGCTTCTATATTCCAAACTGCCTAATGTTGAGCCGCCCAAAGCTCAGCTTTCTCCCGTTACTTGAGCCAAGACTGATTCAGCTGCCATCCCCTATGTTCCTCGATAACGCCTTCTGTATCAGCAACATCACAAAAGTTGAAACTCCCATCTGGTGCTCAAAATCCCTCATGGTATTTTTGGTCTTGTAAATTTCTTTACACATTTCTGAACTGTCAAACCTCCCACAATTATAAACATGAGAAAGTCTGCAGATGTTGGAAATACAAAGCAACATACACAAAAAGTTGGAGTAACTCAGCAGGGCAGGCAGCATCTATTGTCAAGAGTAAACGGTCAACATTTTGGGCCGAGGCCCTTCTTCAAGACTGAGAAAGAAGGGGAACAATGCCAGAATAAAAAGGTGAAAGGAGTGGAAGGAAGCTAGCTGGAAAATGATAGGTGAAGACAGGTGGGTGGAAAGATCAAAGGGCTGGAGAAGGGAAAATCTGATAGGAGGGTGGACAATAGAAAAAAGGGAAGAAGGATTGGACTCAGTAGAAAGAAATAGGCATGTGAGAAGAAGTATAACATCAAGGTAGGGAATAGAGGAACGGGAGTAGGAAATTTTTTCACCAGAAGGAGAAATCGATATTCATGCCATCAGGTTGGAGGCTACTCAAACGGAATATAAGGTGTTGCTTTTCCAACCTGAGTGTGGCCTCATCTTGGCACAAGAGGAGGACATGGATCAACAGGCCGGAATGGGAATGGGAATTGGAATTAAAATGTTTGGCCTCCAGGAAGAACCACTTGTGGCAGATGGTGCAGTGGCGTTTGACGAATCAGTCCCCCAGTTTGTGACAGGTCTCATCAATGTAGAGGAGGCCGCATTGAGAGCACCAAGCACAATAGATGGCCCAGGCAGGTTCACAGATGAAGTATTGCCTCACCTTGAAGGACTGTTTGGGGCTCTGAATGAAAGTGAGAAAGGGGGTCAATGGACACTAGCAGGGAATGTGCCAGGAGGGAGATCAGTGGGGAGGGACAAGTGGACAAGGGAATCCCATAGGGAGCAAGCACTGAAGAAAGCGGAGGGGGAGAAGGTAAAGATATGTTTGGTGGTTGGATTCCTTTGGAGATGGTGGAATTTGTGGATGCGGAGGCTGACTGGATGGTAGGTAAGGACAAGAGGGGCTCATCATTATTGAGTCAGCGGGAAGATGGGCTGAGTGCAGATGTGATGCACTATTAATAACTCCAAAAGACTGGAAGTAGAGTAAATACTGAAAGGCCTTTATTATCAATGAAATGGACCACGTCCATGCTGGATGACTGCCCTGGACTGTGGGAGGAGCAGTGACACAATCACCCTTACCCAGGGGTCTGTGGGAGGAGCCACAGGAGCAGTCAGCAGAGGGGCGTGTCCAGACAGATATACATGGTTTACCTCGAGATGTACAGGAAATGGAGGAGAAAAGGGTGAGGGCTGCATCAGTAGTAGAGGGAGGGAAACCCTCTTCGTTAAAGAAGGACATCTCTGATGCCTTGGAATAAGAAGCTACATCCTGGGAGGAGGTGTGGCAGAGGAGAAGAAACTGAGAAAAGGGAATCCACAGTTCCCGCAATTACATTTTTTACACAATACTAATTTCCAGTGCACCATGTTGAATCCATAATTTCCTCCCTCGTTTGGAAGCAGTGTTTCTGTAGATTTTAGGTACAAAGAGGGTGAGAGTTAGAGTGAATCAGAATCAAATTTATTACTGCTGGCTTATGATATGAAATTTGTTGCTTTGCAACAACTGTACAATGCAAAGACTTCAAAATCTATATGTTACAATAATAAATACATAATGCAAAAGGGGAAAAAACTGTATTCATGAACCACTTGGAATTCTGGTGGTGGAGGGGGAGAACCTGTACAAAATTGTTGACTGTGGGTTTTCCATCTCCTTTACCTTCTTCCTGATGAACTAACAAGAAGAGAGTATGTCTTGGATGGCAAGGATCCTCAATAATGGATGCTGCCTTCTTGAAGATGGCCTCCATGGTGGGATAGTTGTGCCCGTGATGGGGCTGGCTGAGTCTATACCCATACCTGGCTCCATACCAGGCTGTGATGCCACCAGTCAGAATGCACTCCACCATATATCAAGAGAAATTTGAAAAGGTTTGGTGAGATACCAAATCTCCTCCAACATCTAATTGGTGTGCTTTCTTCAGGGTTGCATCGATGTGTTGTGCCCAGAGTAATTCCTCTTGAGGGGTTCCCAACCTCTTTTACGTCATGGACCAATAGCAATAAGCAAGGGATCCATGGACCCCAGGTTGGGAATCTCTGCTCTGATTAGACAGATAGCAGAGAACATTTACAAATTTACTAGGATGTTGCCAGTACTCAAAGACCTGAGTTATATGGAAAGAATGAATACAGTAGCTTTGGACTTTATTACCTGGAGCACAGGAGAATGAGGGGAGATTTGATTGAGGTATTTGAAATTATAAGGGGTATAGACAGGGTAAACGTAAGCAGGCTTTTTCCACTGAGGTTGCATAACAGTAGAACTAGAGATCATGGGTTAAGGGAGAAAGGTGAAATGTTTAGGGGGAAGGTGAGAGGGAACTTACTCAGAGAGTGGTGGGCATATGGAATGAGCTGCCAGCTCAAGTGGAAAATGTGGGCTAGGTTTCAATATTTATGAGAAATCTGGATAAGTACATGACTGAAGGGGTATGTAGGGTTATGGGTCAAGGCAGATTCATATGGACTAGATGGACCGAAGGGCCTGTTTCTGTGCTGTAGTGTTCGATGACTCTATGATTCTATGATTCTAGATAAGGCGAAATAGAAAGCGAAAAGAGAGTAGTCCCAAGGTTCAAGAAATAAAACTCCGCATGGGTCATGTGACATTGAAACCGTGGCCATCATGAGTTAACAACACTATTACAGAGAATGAAGTATCGGCCAGCATTATCAGATTTTTGCTCCAGAGGCAAATCGAAGAAACAAGATTGCATAGTGTGTGCGAAAGTAATTTTCTTTATAAATATATATTATAATAGATATTTCACTGATGCAATGTCTGTAACTAAGTAAAATAAATTATTCTATTTCCTGTTTCAATAAACTTCTTTAACTACGTTAGGCTCTTTTTGAACGTATTTTTTCAAGTAATTAACATAGTGTAGGATAATTAGAGCTGTACACACAGGCTTTCCAACTTGATCCAAGTTTCCTGCCTGTCACTTCAGCTCAATTGATAGCATTCCTGCCTTTGAATAAGTTTTTTAATGGTACGTTCAAGTCTAACTCCACCATTTAGTGCATAATCTAAACTGACACTGTAGTACTGAGAGATTGCTGGAGGTGTTGTCTTTCAAATTAAATCTTATAGAGGCCTTGTTTAGTCGAAGAATACCACTCTGTGCTGTTCTTTACAGAATGGCATTGATGCTTCTTGGGCCAATATTTTCTCCCCAACCAATGCATCAACCAACAGAGTATTGAATGAATTTTAGGAAATGCGTAGCTCTGCATTTAAGTAGCACCAGTGACTGCATTTACAAATTGAGATCAATTGAATGTATGAAAGGAATATATAAAGACAAGTTTTTTAATTTTTTTTATTGTGATACAGTGCAGTTTAGACTCTTTGGCCCTTTCAGCCACACACCACCCAGCAATCCCCTGATTTTACCCTAGCCTAATCATGGGACAGTTTACAAGGCCCAATTAACTGGTGCGTCTTTGGACTGTGGGAGGAAACTGGACCACTTGGAGGAGACCCATATAGTCACGGGGAGAAGATACAAAATCCTTACAGGCAGCAGCGGGATAGTTCCCAGTAGTAATCCTACAACACTCCGCATAGAATAATCTGAACCAACAAGGTGCATTTCAGAACTGGAAAATAGGTTTATTGTTTTCGACAGATTTTCTACAAAAATTCAAGAACCAGTTCTCCTGGATATAATCCCGCCTACAATACTAACCTTGGCCAAAATTGTGAGCTCCTTTTTAGTTGTGCTGATATAGAATGCTCTTCCAGATTTACTCATTTTTGAATACACATTTAAGGATGTTAAAGAAATTTTAATGCCACAATATGTATCATGTTGAGAAAGTGTTGAGAGGGTACCAATATAAATAATAAATGTTTCAGTACCATTTACTTTTGTTACAGCAATTAACATGGATGGCACAGTAGCATGTGGTGAGCTTAATGTTGACATAGTAGGGGAATTGAGGGTTATGGGGAAAAGGCAGGTAGGTGGAGATGAATCCATGGCCTATCAGCCATGATCTTATTGACTGGAGGAGCAGGCTTGACAGGCCAGATGACCTCCTCCTGCTCCTATTTCTTAAGTTCTTATGTTTACAGCAGCTGCAATGTCTCTAAGGGGTAAGAACTTTCTCCCCGTGACCCTGTGGGTTTCCTCTTGGTGCTCTGGCTTCCAACCACGTTCGAAAGATATGTGGTTTTGGGTTAGTAAGTTAAAGTCATAGACTGCTACAGCACAGAAACAGACCCTTCAGCCCATCTATTCCATGCCTAATCATTTAAACTGTCCAGCCCCATCGACCTGTACACATTAGGTCTCACCAACATCTTATACAACTTCAACATAACATCCCAACTTCTGTACACAGTACTGTGATATATAAAGGCTATTGTGCCAAAAACTTTCTTTATGACCCTAATAACTAGTGATGCCACTTTTAATTAATTATGTACCTGTATTTCCAGATCCCTTTGTACTGCCCCACGCCTCAGTGCTCTAACATTCACGGTGTAAGACCTACTCTGGTTGGTTCACGCAAAGTGCAACACCTTACACCTGTCTGTATTAAATTCCAGCTGCCACTTTTCCAGCTGATCCAGATGCTACTGCAGGCCATGATAGCCTTCCTAGAGTACTGTGTGCAGTTTTGGTCCCCTAATCTGAGGAAAGACATTCTTGCCATAGAGAAAGTAAAAAGAAGGTTCACCAGATTGATTCCTGGGATGGCAGGACTTTCATATGAAGAAAGACTGGATCGACTGGGCTTATACTCGCTGGAATTTAGAAGATTGAGGGGGGGATCTTATTGAAACGTATGAAATTCTAAAGGGATTGGACAGGCTAGATGCAGAAAGATTGTTTCCGATGTTGGGGAAGTTCAGAACGAGGGGTCACAGTTTAAGGATAAAGGGGAAGCCTTTTAGGACGGAGATGAGGAGAAACTTCTTCACACAGAGAGTGGTGAATCTGTGGAATTCTCTGCCACAGGAAACAGTTGAGGCCAGTTCGTTGGCTATACTTAAGAGGGAATTAGATATGGCCCTTGTGGCTAAAGGGATCAGGGGGTATGGAGAGAAGGCAGGTACAGGGTTCTGAGTTGGATGATCAGCCATGATCATACTGAATGGTGGTGCAGGCTCGAAGAGTCAAATGGCCTACTCCTGCACATATTTTCTATGTTTCCTCATAGTCCACTGTATCGCCTGTCTTGCTGTCATCCACAATCTTGCTGATCCAGTTAACTACATCATCATCCAGGTCGTAGATATAGATGACAAACAACAATGGACCCAGCACCAATTTCTGCGGCATTTCACCACTCACAGGCCTCCAGTCAGAGAGGCAATCATCTTTTACCAATCTCTGGTTTTTCCCAAAAGACAATGACTCATGTACTTTACTACCTCATCCTGAATGCTCAAGCAACTGAACCTTCTTGACCAACCTCCCACGTGGTTGCTGATGTCTGCATCAACACCATCCACTGCCTTCCTTCATCTACTTTCCTGGTAAGATCCTTGAACATCTCTATAAGATTGGCTAGATATGGCCTACCATGCTGACTATCCTTAATCAGACACTGTCTATCCAAATACTCATATAGAATACCTTCCAATTACTTTCCCCCTACTGATGTAGGCCCACCGGTCTCTAATTACCTGAGTTATTCTCAGAACCTTTCTTAAACAACTGAACAAAATTAGCGAATCCTTTAGAACCTCATCTGTCGCTGAGGATGATTTAAATACCTTTGTGAGGGCCCTGTCATTTCTGCACTTGTGGGCCTGCCAGAAGTGTGACAAACACTTGCAGGCTACCCTCGGCACTTATTCAGACTACATTGGTAATTGATGCGAAATGATGTATTCCATGGTTATGTTTCAATATCTCAATGTATATGTGACAAATAATGTTAATCTTTACATCAAGTTTAGATAGTCAGATTAACTGCAAAGGCAAATTAACTTGTTCAATTTTTAAGCATTTACTGATGAAAATGAATTAAAAAGTGGGCAGAGATCTTTTGATCACTGGTGAACATTGACGTATGGACTAAGTGTGCACTTGTGAAGAAATCGTGGTCAGGAACTCCTTCCAAGACCTGCCCAAATCCCCTTTAACAAGGCAGTGCAGATGTCATTCAATCACGTGGTGGGGTTAGGGGGTTGTGCAGTGAATGACAGGGCAGTTCTAGCTCTGGGACAAAATGGCTGAATAAATTCTTTGATCAGAACCTAAACAATGGCCAGTTGACTAGGCTGTCAAAAACGCTATGAATTTTTTATGTATCTCTGACATTCAAAACCTATTAATAATCAATTAATATTTTAAATTCATTTTTCTTTTCATTTTAAAAGCAAAACTAGTCAAACCCGTTTAGATAAGTTTAATTAAAAATACACATTTTGATTTTAGTGCAACTGAATTTGCAGCTACCGTGATTTAATTATTTTAAATTTTGCAATTAATCACAGTTCTTTGTTTTAAGTTGATCTGCTGCAGCCCTGGTTTTTATAGGCCATTTTCAATGATTTTAGACTGAACTACCTTGTTTTTTTCTGATGAACTTTATTTTTGATCTCCATTATTAAATTATTGCCATTCTTAAAGGGAAACTTTTCAAAGGAAAGATGAAGCAATTGCTTTCTATTAAGCTGCCCAGTTGTGCTCATTCACTGAAAATTTTTACATCTGTTTTAAAGCAAATGAATTTTAACAGAAACTTTCAACTAGCAAATCTCAAGTGCATTTTGAGTGCAATTTCACAATTCCTCCCAAAGGAAAATCTCCACCCTGTTCTTTCTTTCTTTCTTTCTTTCTTTCAGTAATTGAAGACCTAGTTTTCAATGTAAGAAGACTGCTCAAGTTTAATGGTTTAACTCCCTTGGGTCCCTGAGCTTTGGACTGCAACAAACACACGGTTTATTATGTTTATGATTAAAAAAAATGTACTGGCAAATATGCAAGTATATAACTATTAAAAGAAATGTCAGCAAATTCATTTTAAAGGAATCTTACTGAATCAATACGTGACTACAATTGTCATTAAGGACAAACATTTCAGCAATTCCTTCAGTACAAAAAAAACTTCAGTCTTATTAATGGAATACAGCAGCGTATTCAAACACAGCTGACAAAGAACTTGAAGCAGTTTAGAGTTGCAGGCGTGCTATAGTGTTACACAATGACCTAAGAATAAATAATATCTTCATAAGATAAAGGCACTAAGACACTTAATGAATATTCTCCAGGAGTAACATTAAACACTTCTATAATAGCTTTAGTTTGGTCCACATCTGCTGCAGTATCACTCAAAAGACTCAATGGTTCCCAGAATGTGAGGCAGGAAAGCAAAAAGAGAGAGGAAATCGAAAATAGAAAGCACGTTCATCTCTTCAAAGCTGTTGTATGATAGGCATGCAGAGTTGTCATATGTTGCTCACGAGACATAGCCATACCCCGCGAAGAAGCTTATTGAAAAGGGGGGAAAACAGCATTCAGATCTCAAAGGCTTTAGCTGAATTCTACCATTAGGTGCAGTTTGTGGGACGGGCTATTTATAAATCTCTATCCCGCTCTCAAGACTATTGCCACCAGGTGTCTTTCTGAAGGGTAGCTTTGTCCGCCAGCATTGACTGTTATTCCCTCAATGGGAATATGTGCTGAACCATTCTTCTGCAGGAGCTTTTGTTTCCAACCCCCTCTTCATTTTGAATGGTTTCCATAGTACCCAATATATTTGCATATGAAAGCACCAAATACAAAGGATTGCAGCATGGGCCATGAGTTGTTGCAATAGAAAATGTGTAAGAGAAGCAGAAAAAAGTTTGGGAAGAAGGGGTGCAAAGGATTTTAGCATGAAATGCCATACCAAAAAAAATATTAAAAGGTTTGCTGTGGCAAAAGAACACCTCTGTCCTTTGTGTATTAATGCTTAATGGTTCTGCAGAGGCAAACAAACGAAAGGCAATAATTACCGCATGAGTCATAAGCTAAAAATGCATTATATTCATGCAGCCATATTATAACTTAATTCCGCCTGAGCTGATACAAAGGTTTCAACTATCAAATTCCCACGCTCTTTATTCAAAAATAAGATATCAGATCGAGATCCCTGTAACCCATACGCTGCTGAAGAAAGAACAGACCCCTTTGGTGGGGGGGGTGAACATTGCAACTGTTCAACAGGTGGTACAAGGGTTAAAGTCTGCCTCTCAAACTGAACATACCGGACAAAATAATAACATCACACTTGCGTGTCACAGAAAACTGAGCCAGATGCAGGTGATGTTGGGATTTACATCCCATATTTACTCATTGGCTCAAAGCTCATGCTCGAGGGATGTTTTCCCACCTGGAATCCTCATTCTCAATGGAATACCTCTTGCCTTTTCTGTTATTATTTTATCTGCTGTTTCAGAATATTGGGTTATTCTCCACGTGGTTAGATGCTGTTCTTCTCCATTTGGGAGCATAACCATATTTCTTTGGCTCAGAAATAGTTTGGGACAGTATGAGTTCCCAATCTCATGATTTAAATATGTGCTTCGGCCGAGTTTATGTTTTGCATACATAGATGTACTGGGTCACATGCGGGAGAGTCAGAGTGCTGGAAATGAAACTGTGGCTGGGATAATTCCCAGTGGCAGAGCAGGGAAATTCCTACTCCCATGGACCATCCATCGGTGTGCATATTTTCATCTGAGCGTGGCTAAAATTGAAATAACTTTAGACGTCAAAGTATTAAGTCAGCTCGAAGTTTCATGGCCACCTCTTGAGCCACAATGAGGCCACCCTCAGGGTGGAAGAGCAACACTTTCTGCTCCATCTGGGTAGCCTCCAACCTGATGGCATGAATATCGATTTCTCCTTCTGGAAAAAATATTCCCTCCCTCTCCCTTCTTCCTCTATTCCCCACTCTGACCTTTTACATCCTCTCACCTGCCTATCACCTCCAACTGGGATCCCGCCTCCTTCCCTTTTCCCTTTGGTCCACTCTCCTGTTCTATCAGATTCCTTCCTCTCCAGCCCTTTAGTATTCCTAACCAGCTGGCTTCACCTATCACCTTCTAGAAATCCTCCTTCCCCACCCTCCTTTTTATTCCTGTCATCTTCCCCCTTCCAGGTGAGTGGGAAAGGTAGAGGGCTGGAGAGGAAGGAAGCTGAGAGGAGAGTGGACCATAGGAGAAAGGGAAGGAGGAGGGACACCACGGGGAGGTGATAGGCAGGTGAGAGGAGTTAAGTAGCCAGAGTGGAGAATAGAAGAAGAGGGGAGGGTGAGGGAAACTTTTTTTTGCAAAGGTGAATTTCTTGTGTTTTTCATTAAAGTCTGCCTGTTCATGAAGCCTTTGGTCATGACTTCTCCTTTGTAACAAAGTGATTTTTTTTTCCAAATTAATTGCATTATGTAAAAACAAGAACTGAATGTTGGAAACACTTATCAGGTCAGTGGTAAAAGAATCAGGGTTAATGTTTCGAGTCGCAAACCATTGTCGTCTTTGAGTGGGGGGGGGCACCACTTCAAGCAATTTAACTTGTGGTGTTCTGCTGAACATTGTGGGCATGCTTTGTTGGCATTGGAAAGTGTGACGACACTTGCAGGCTGCCCTCAGCCCATCCTTGGTTTTGTTGGTTGTTAATGTAAGTGACTCATTTCATTATATATTTTGATGCACCCCTGTGATAAACAGATCTAAATCTTCCAGCACAAATTCACACGTTAATCTATTTCAGATTGATGTAATCTATTTTGAATGTACATTTATGTGTGTGTGTGTGTGTGTGTGTGTGTGTGTGTGTGTGTGTGTGTGTGTGTGTGTGTGTGTGTGTGTGTATGTATTGATTTCTCCTCCCAGTGTACAAAATTTCTTCCCCCTCCCCAAATTCCCCACTCTAACATTTTACTTCTTCTCACTTGTCTATTACTTCCTATACCTCCCCCTGGGTCCCCTCCTCCTTCCCTTTCTGCAATGGTCCATTCTCCTCTCCTGTTAGATTCCTTCTTTTCCAGCCCTTGACCTTACCCACCCACCTGACTTCACCTATCACCTTCCAGCTAGCCTCTTGCCCCTCACCCCATCACTTAATTTAAGCACCTCCCCCACCTTCCTTCTCACTCCTAAAGAAAGGTCTCAGCCCGAAATGTCGACTGCTTATTATTTTCCATAGATGTTGCCTGACCTGCTGAGTTCCTCCAGCATTTTGTGTGCTGTGTGTCTGCCTGTCAATCTGTCTACCTCTGTGAGTCTGTGTGCGTGTGAATATGTGATTGTGTGAGGATTATGGAACAGTGACTCAATTAACTAAGTGAGCACATCTATTTCTTCACCAATCCTCAGAGCTAACATGAAGGTGAAAAGTACAGCTTTATGACGTGGATTTTCCCTGCAAGCTCACAGTGCACCTGTTGTGGTGTCATAGCACTACGTTATTTGGATGGCTGATCTCCAAGGAAAGTGCACTTGTTTAAAGTGATGACACATATTCCACTCTTGAGACCAAACCTCTTAGAATTGTCATGTGGAATAGTCCTCCTCCTCAAAACAATCAACAGCTGCGTCAGGAGACCTTGGTTCGACTTAATGGCTGCAAGTTACAATATCCACATTTCTTAATTTACTTCCTCTGTTGAGTTCTCCAAGAGAACCAATACCTTGTTGTTGTTTGGAGGCTTACGTACCTCAAAGACCTGAAGAGCTATGTTAGCTGGAGTCAGTGTTTTACGCTTTGGCTCTTTGGAAGGTCGTTCATGCCAAACAGGTCAAAGGGTAGAGGCCAGACTAAGAGCGGTTCACTGGTCTCCCAAGTTTGGGAGTTCCGCTCAGGGCTAACAACCCTGACTGGTAAAACAACATTGTTATAGAAACAGCAATGAAGAATCCTTCTACATCTGAGTGCGACAGTATTCCTGAGTCTCCACTCAGGATTTGCGTGACTGAGAGTAGTGAAAACAGAAAGGAAGCTACTGACATGATGAAGGAAGCCCTGAAACACCACCAGAGATGGAGGATCTTCACTGCTACCCCAAACACCAGTGATGTAACAAGCACCAGTGATGTCCCTGTTGAATAATCTTGCTTAATATTTTACTGAATACTAATTGGAATGTAATGCAGAATTGATGAAGGGTTTCACCCTGAAATAACAACTCTTTTTTTCTTTTCCATAACTGCCGAGCTCCTCCAGCATTTTGCGTGTGCTGGTCTGGATTTCCAGCATCTCTTGTGTTTACAATGCAGAATTACAGTTTATCTTGGCAGGTCATTGTTCAAAAAGAGACTCCAGTGATCCTGCAGATGCTGGAAGAACCAGCATTTTGTTGTTGTGATTCTCAGCATCTCGTGTTTTGTTGTTTAAAAAGGTCTGATTTGCTCAATACTCCAATGCCATTGTGTTTGCTGGTCCAAAATCACACCATACTGAGCACCACAGGCAAAGAAATTGTGTTGTTCCTGTCCACGGCTTGTGGCGCATCAGGCAACAATGGCCATTTCTTTAGCATTTGTCTGCTATTTATGAAGCCAAGTTGCTAGCTTGATGCTCAACCCACCATGGATGGAAAGCATGCAGGGAGCCAGCTGGATTCAAACCCGAGACCTCTCACCTCAAAGTCCAGTGCAGGTACCGCTGGTCGGCATAGGCAAGGAATTGATTGTCATCAATTCCTTCAACTCTAAAGCAGGATTTCAAAGTTCAAAATAAATTTAGTGTCAAAGTATATATATGTCACCATATACAACCCTGAGACTCAATTTTCTTATGAGCATGTACCAGAGGGCATGGTTTGAGAATAAGGGGTAGGTCATTTAGGACAGAGTTAAGGAAAAACTTCTTCTCCCAGAGAGTTGTGGGGGTCTGGAATGCACTGCCTCAGAAGGCAGTGGAGGCCAATTCTCTGGATGCTTTCAAGAAGGAGCTAGATAGGCATCTTATGGATAGGGGAATCAAGGGATATGGGGACAAGGCGGGAACAGGGTATTGATAGTAGATGATCAGCCATGATCTCAGAATGGCAGTGCAGGCTCGAAGGGCCGAATGGTCTACTTCTGCACCTATTGTCTATTGTCTACTGTCTATTGTCATACTCAGTAAATCCAATAACCACAACAAGTTCAATGAAAGACTGCACCAACGATGCAGACAACAGTGTCCAAAAGATACGGTAGCAAACTGTGCAAATCCAAAAAGAAAGACAAAATAAGTAATAGATATATGAGCAATAAATATCGAGAACGTGAGATGAAGTGTCCTTGAGATAGAGTCCATAAATTGTGGGAACAATTCAGTGATGGCCCAAGTGAAGATGAGTGAAGTTATCCCTTTGGTTCAAGAGATGGTTGAGGTAACTGTTACTGAACCTGGTAGTGTGAATCCTGAGTCTTCGGTCTTCTACTTGATGACAGCAGAGAGCATGAGAGCATGACCTGGGTGGTGGGGGTCCCTGCCTTTCTGCAACAATGCTCCGTGTAGATGTGCTCAATTGTGGGAGGGCTTTACCTGTGATGGACTGGGCCATATCCATTACTTTTTATAAGACTTTCCGTTTTAGGGCATTGGTGTTTTCAGACTAGACTGTGATGCAGACAGTCCATATATTCTCCACTACACATCTATAGAACTTTGTCAAAGTTTTAACAGCCTGTGTAAAGATTTCCCTTTCTTATACTAGCCATTGCCTTGTGCGTGCTGAAAGAACAACTGGCAAAAAAATAACACGACTTAAATACTTTGGAAAGCATTGTCGTTATAGTGCTAATTTGCTAAACCAATTAAATCTTGTTAGTTGTTTTTCACAGTTACATTATGCATAGTTTATGGCTCCTGACACACGCACACGCACACAAGAGATTCTGCAGATGCTGGAAATCTTGAGTAACACACACAAAATGCTGGAGGAATTCAGTAGATCAGGCAGCATCTAAACAGCTGACGTTTTGAGCTTCATCAGGATTGGAAAGGAAGGAGGCAGAAGCTATCCTAGTGACATGTGGCAACAGAATCAGGTTTAATATTACCGGCATATGTTGTGGAATTTGTTAACTTTGCCACAGTAGTACAATATATTATAAACATAGAAAGAGAAAAACTGAATTACAGCAAGTATTTATATACGCACTGTTCCTGAATCACGGAATGTGTGCCTTCAGGCTTCTGTACCTCCTTCCTGATGGCAACGATGAGAAGAGGTCATGTCTTGGGTTGTGGGAGTATCTTCTGACGAACTGGATACTACGGAGGCTAGTGCCCATGATGGAGCTGAATAATTTTATAACTTTCTGCAGCTTACTTCAGTCCAGGGCAGTAGACCCAACCTTACCTCAACTCCACCCCAACCCTATACCAGACAGTGGTGCAGCTAATCAGAATGCATGGCACAGTACATCTATAGAAGTTTTTGAGTATTTCTGGTTTCAAAACAAATTACCTTAAATTCCTAATGAAATATAACCGCTGTCTTGGCTGCTCTGTCAATGCATCGATATGTTGGGTTCAGGTTAGATCCTCAGAGATATTGACACCCAGGAACTTGAAGTTGCTCACACTCTCCACTTCTGATCCCTCGATGAATCAGAATCAGAATCAGAATCAGGTTTATTATCACCGGCATTTGATGTGAAATTTGTTAACTTAGCAGCAGCAGTCCAATGCAATACATAATCTAGCAGAGAGAAAAAGATATATTAAAATAAAACAAAAATAATAAATGAACAAGTAAATCAATTACATATATATTGAATAGATTTTTTTTAAATGTACAAAAACAGAATTACTGTATATTAAAAAAAAGTGAGGTAGTATCCAAAGCTTCAAAGTCCAATTAGGAATCGGATGGCAGAGGGGAAGAAGCTGTTCCTGAATCGCTGAGTGTGTGCCTTCAGGCTTCTGTACCTCCTACCTGATGATAACAGTGAGAAAAGAACATGCCCTGGGTTCTAGAGGTCCTTAATAATGGATGTTGCCTTTCTGAGACACACCTCCCTGAAGATGTCCTGTGTACTTTGTAGGCTAGTGCCCAAGATTGAGCTGACTAGATTTACAACCCTCTGCAGCTTCTTTCGGTCCTGTGCAGTAGCCCCTCCAAACCAGACAGTGATGCAGCCTGTCAGAATGCTCTCCATGGTACAACTATAGAAGTTTTTGAGTACATTTGTTGACATGCCAAATCTCTTCTAATTCCTAATAAAGTATATCCACTGTCTTGCCTTCCTTATAACTGCATTGATATGTTGGGACCAGGTTAGATGCTCAGAGATCGTGACACGCAGAATTGGTTTGTATTCCCTTGTCCTGCCTTTTCTGAAGTCCAAAGAGAACAAAATGGTCATCACTCTGGATCTGATGCAATATAAGAAAACACAATAAGTGTAAAGAATCAGAATCAGGCTTAATACCTCATTGAATTTATTAACTTTGTGGCAGTAGTACAATGTAATGCATAATAATAGAAAAAATTGTGAATTACAGTAAGTATACATATATATATCAAATAGTTAAATTAAATAAGTAGTGCAAAAATAGAAATAAAAAAGTAGTGAGGTAGTGTTCATGGGTTCAATGTCCATTTAGGAATCTGATGGCAGAGGGGAAGAAGCTGTTCCTGAATCGCTGAGTGTGTGCCTTCAGGCTCCTGTACCTCCTTCCTGATGGTCGCAATGAGAACAAGCCACGAGCCAGGTGATGGGGATCCTTAATGATGGATGCCACCATTTTGAGACATTGCTCCTTGAAAATGTCCTGGATACTACATTAAATATAATAAATAAATAAAAACATATAAAAACATAAGATTAGCTTCTACACAGGCTGATTGTATGTATATAAAGTGATGCTGGGTTCAGGGGAATTTGTACATAACATGACTCTGACAGAAAATGATAAGGTAGTAATGAGCGGTGATTTGGTGGGTAGAGGTGACTGTTTTTGTGTCTGTTTTTACATACTTTGATAATAAACTTACTTTGATTTTCACTCCTGAGTTGCTAGTTCTAATTCTGCTGGGAGAACACTAATCTATAATGGAGATGGCTTTGAGCCTAGTGTAATTCAAATTAAATGTATCCTGTTCTGTATTTAAATATCTTCGATATCCACAGATTCACTACTCTTTGGCTAAAAAAAGAGTATCCTTACCTCTGGTCTAAAAGGTCACCCTTCAATTTTGAGGCTGTGCCCTCTAGTTCTGTATACCCCCACCATAGGAAACATCCTCTTCACATCCACCTTATCTAGTCCTTTCAACATTCATTAGGTTTCAATAAGATCCCTCCCACCACCCCGCATTCTTCTAAATTCCACTGAGTACAAACCCAAAGTGCAGCCTGACCAGTGTCTTATAAAGCCTTATCTCCTTGCTTTTATACTCTATTCTCCTTGACATAAATGGAACATTACACTTGCCTTCTTTACCACGGATTCAACCTGCAAATTAATCATCTGGGAGTCTTGCACAAGGACTCCTAAGTCCCGTTGCACCTTGGATCTTTGAATTTTCTCCCCACTTAGATAATAGTCTGCACTATTATTCCTTTTACCAAAGTGCATTATTATACATCTCCCAACACTGTATTCCATCTGCCACTTTTTTGCCCATTCTTCCAATTTGTCCAGTCCTGCTGCAATCACATTGCTTCCTCAGCACTACCTACCTCTCCACCTACCTTCGTATCATCTGCAAACTTTGTCAGAAATCCATCAATTCTCATCACATGACGTGACCTATAAAATGACAAAGACCAGTTTGGAGTAATTTTTTTCTTCTAATTTCACAGTTATTAATTACACAGTTTAAAACTTGTTTCTAGGGCAACAAAAGTATTGTCAGCTTCCCCATAGTAATCTGATTTCCCAGGACTGCAAATAACAATTTCCATGCTTGACCATCTGATAGTGCACAGTGCAAAATTAGCAGATTAGAATTTCACAGAGATTGGCTTCATTGGGACCACCGTGGCATTAGAGTTCAAACTGTGATTGGCTAAGACCAAGTACAAAACTAGCATGCAGGCAAGGGTAACTCCAGTACTCCTGCTAGACATATGTGAGTTTTACTAATCAGAATATTTCAACAGATATCAAATTTCCTTGTTAATAAGTTTTTCATTAATCCTTCTTCAGTGACATTGTTGGACAGTCAGCCATCTGACCTTCCCATCAAAAGGCAATCAATTCTTTTAAAAAGGCATAAGTCAAATCAGGTTTAATATCACTGGCATATGTAGTGAAATTTGATATTTTGCAAAAGCAGTACAATGCAATACATAATAATAAAGGAAAACTATAAATGACAGTAAGAAATTCATTATTCTGGTGCTTCCCATTACCTCCCATCTCCCTTCCCCTTTCCCCAACCATGAATCCCCTCTTCCTGCCCTCTTTCCACTCTCAGTCCACATGCAGACCCATATCAGAATCAGGTTTATCATCACTTATATACCATATGTTCTAATTATTTTTGAAGCAGCAGTACAGTGTAGCACAGAAAATTACCATAGTACTGTGCAAAAGAGGTCACGGGCAAGGTCAAGGTCAAGTCTTTAGGCATATTTAAGGCAAACGTTGATAGATCCAAGGGATACAGGGATACTGGCAGGAGATTGGAACTGAAAGGGGAAATGGATCAGCCATGGTGAAATGGTGGAGCAGACTCAATGGGAAAATGGCCTAGTTCTGCACCTATATTGTATAGTCTTATGGTTTCATATGACACAGGTCATAACAAACAAATGAACGAAACACAGGAGATTTGCAGATGTTAGAAATCCAAAGTAACACAAACAAAATGCTGGAGGAGCTCAGCAGGTCAGGCAGCATCTATGGAAATGAATAAAGAGTCAACATTTTGGGGTGAGACCCTTCATCGGGACATTTTCATTAAAACCATTAATCATGTTTCGGTACAGCCACAGTTGTCATTGGATTCTGTTTTGCCCGGTTATTGGATCTCGGTATAGTAATGACCAACCCAACATATCTTCTTCTGCTGGAAGACTTTAAGAGGCACTGCTCAAAGAAGTTGAAAACAAAGAATGTTACCTGGGTTTCAGCACCTAAGTTACAGGGAAAGGTTGAACAAGTTAGGTCTTTATTCTTTGGAGCATAGAAGGTTGAGGGGGGGACTTGATAGAGGTATTTAAAATAATGAGGGGGATAGATAGAGTTGACGTGGATAGGCTTTTTCCATTGAGAGTAGGGGAGATTCAAACAAGAGGACATGATTTGAGAGTTAGGGGGCAAAAGTTCAAGGGAAACACGAAGGGGAATTTCTTTACTCAGAGAGTGGTAGCTGTGTGGAACGAGATTCCAGTAGAAGTGGTAGAGGCAGGTTTGGTATTGTCATTTAAAGTAAAATTGGATAGGTATATGGATAGGAAAGGAATGGAGGGTTATGGGCTGAGTGCAGGCCAGTGGGACTAGGTGAGAGTAAGCGTTGGGCACGGACTAGAAGGACCGAGATGGGCTGTTTCCGTGCTGTAATTGTTATCTGGTTATAAGAAGTGATGAAAAGTCCTTTGAAAAGCTGGCTTAAACACACCCACTGAATTATTTGGAATGTCAAATCCTGAAAGTTCCTCATAATTTTGAGCATTTAAAGATTATTACATTTTTAAAAATTCTGTGGCAACAAAATAGCATAGTGGTTAGCACAATGCTTTACAGTACTGGTGATGCAGGTTTGATTCCCACTGCTGCCTGTAAGGACTTTGTACCTTCTGTCTCTGAGTGTGTGGGTTTTCTTTGGCTGCTCCAGTTTCTTCCAACAGCTCAAAGATATACCGGTTGGTAGGTTAATTGGTCATTGTAAATTGTCCGGTGATCAGGCTAGTGTTAAATCCCAGGAATGCTGAGTGGCACGGCTTGAAGGGCCTATTCTGTGCTGCTGGTAGATAGAGAAAGAAAGAAAGAGAGAAGGAGGGATAGAAAGAAAGAGATAGATTGTTAGATAGATAGATGCTAAAAGCCAATTAACATCTTTAAAAAATTGGAACAACCTAAAATACTTCACTCCAGTTAAAGGCCTCCAGTCTCATGGTGTGTTGGTCAAGCTGCTGTGACCCAGGTTCGGTCCAGAGCGTGCAGGTTGCCTGTGACTTCATGAGTTTCCTCTGGATGCTCTGGCTCCCTCTCACATCTGGACCACGTGAGGGCTGACGGGTTGTCTGACGACTGCAACGGCTCCCAGTGTTTAAGTGAGTGGTCGAACTTGAGGGGAGTTCATGGGAATCACGGGGAGAATAAAGTGGGCAGTGGGAGGTTTGCTGTAAATGGCTGCATGATGATCGTTGTTCACTTGGTGAGCTCACAGGCTTGCGTCCTGCAGCGATTCAGATGTGCCGCTTTCAATAGTGAAGTAGTCACGGTGTCAGGATCTTCATGCAGATTTCTAGCATGTACAGTACTGTGCAAAACTCAGGCATATACTGTATAAAGAGCTAGGCTGTCTAAGGCTTCTCCACTGTACTGTAATAATTTTATGCATTGCACAGTTCTGCTGCCACAAAAAAAAACCCATGAGTGATGATAAACCTGATTCTGATATGAGTCTCTATTGTGGCCTGAGAGTGAGAAGGAGACAGGGAGAATGAAATCATGGTTGGGAAAAGGGGAAGGGAGTGGGGAGAGAGTGGGAAGCACCAGAGAGACATTTCATAATGATCAATAAGCCAGTTGTTTAGAATCAAATGACCTTGCCTGGTGTCCCATGGCTGGGTGTGTCTGCACCTGCACCACCCCCACCCCCACCCCTAGCACTCCTTCTCTGCTGCCTGTCCCTCACCCCTCCCGTGGCACTCCACACTTGCAATCCTCAACATCCTAAGCTCTCACCGGATCTACAAACTCACTCTCCGCTCCACGTTGACAAATACCATACTGTGCTAATCTCTTGCATCCTAGCTATATATATATATACACACACACATATGCCTAAGGCTTTAGCACAGCATTGTAAGGAAGAATTTCTCCACTTCCTCTACCCACACTGAATTCCAGGAATCCATTCTTAGTGATCAGTCGACAAAGATGCCAAAAAATTGCTGGTCACCTTGGGTTCATTTCCATAGGTAAATGTCAGCAGTATTTTTCCAACCTAACAAGGTTGAAGCCAACAATTTCAGATCACAGTGACAAGTAGCTCGAGTTAGACAGGTTAGGAAGAAAAAGGGGCAAATGTGAATTCTACGTAAGGCAACAGAACTTCAAGTTCAAGTTTACTGAAATGCAAGTACGCACATGTATACAGCTAAATGAAACATTGTTCTTCAGGAGCCAAAGTGCCAAACTCAGTGCATATTGCCACACAGAGCACATATAATTATGATCTAGCATATCAAGTTTCAAAATAATGTTACCCTACTTCCCTGAGTGGAAGCCTGAAGTTTGACAGGTTGACATGAAGTGTGATGTGCAGTTTATATAAGACAGTATAATGTTACTGGCACTGTTATCATAAAACAAGCATCAGTATAAATATGTGAAACAGCAGCAATCAAAGATGGAAGCTGGCCAGTGAGAGGTGAGAGTGCGATTATGAGATGTGGGGATGGGGGAAGGGGTGCCTCTGGGTATTCGGACAGGGTGTACATGTGTGCTGGGGGGCAGCAGGGTGCTAAGAAGCTTGGGGGAAGGAGCAGTTACCCAGCCTGACAGTTCTGGTTGGAAGATAATTGTCACAGCAATCCATTGATCAATAAAACAATTTGTCTATCCATACAGTGAGGATTATTTGGCTACAAGAATTGAAGAAGGGAACTTATAAAGAAATCCTTCCTCATCAATTCAGAAATGTGTTTGGAAGATAAGTATTTGTCTTTTAGAGGAATCCACAAAGAACAAAAATAGAAGCAGGAGATGTTTTATCTACTCTTCACGCTAAGCTGCTGGGGTGCACAGCTGTGCAGTAACTGAAATGCTCCCGCACACTGTCTCCAAGAGGACCACAACCTTGTTTTTGGGTTTGGAAGCTTGTCTGCCTCAATGATCCAGAGAGCTACATTGGCTGGAGTCAGGGCTTTATGCTTTGGCTCTTGGTAGGGTCACCTATACCAAACAGGTCAAAGGGTAGAGGCCAGACTAAGAGTGGTTCACCAATACTCCAGGGTTAACAACCCTGACTGGTAAAACAAAATTGTTGCAGAAACAGCAATGAAGAATCCTTCTATATCTGAGTGTGGTGGTATTTTGGAGTCTCCACCCAGAACTTGCATGACTGATAGTAGTGAAAACCGAGCTACTGACGTGATGAAGGAAGGTCTGAACACGGTCAGAGATGGATTGTTGCCCTAATCGCCTGCTGAATAATGGGAAGTAACTAAGTCCAGTGCAGTGGGCCGGGAGGGCCTATTTCGCACTCTATAGAAACATAGAAAACCTACAGCATAATACCTCTAAATAAACAAACTGCTTGACTCCCTGTTATCCAAAACTTAATTTTCATTACAAAGCTTCACCAACACTGAGGATCACCACTCTCTGGGTGAAGAAATTCCTCTTCATCTCTGTTCCATGAGGACATTGCAGTGAGTAGAGATACAGAACCATCAAACGCTCCTCGTATGACAAGCCTTTCAATCCTAGAATCATTTTCGTGAACCTCATTTGAACCATCTCCAATGTCAACACATCTTTTCTTAGATAAAATAATTTTCTTTAATGAAGCACTTTAGAAACATAGAAAACCTACAGCACAATACAGGCCCTTCGACCCACAAAGCTGTGCCAAACATGTTTTTACCTTAGAACTACCTAGGCTTTACCCATAGCCCTCTATTTTTCTAAGCTCCATGTAGCCATTCAGGAGTCTCTTAAAAGACCCTGTCGTTTCTGCCTCCACCCCTGCCGCCGGCAGCCCAATCCATGCACTCATGACTCTCTGCATAAAAAACTTACCCCTGACATCCCCTCTGTACCTACTTGCAAGCACCTTAAAACTATGCCCTCTCATGCTAGCCATTTCAGCCCTGGGGACAAGCCTCTGACGATCCACACGATCAATGCCTCTCATTATCTTCTACACCTCTATCAGGTCACCTCTCATCAACCGAGTTCACTCAACCTATTCTCATAAGGCATGTTCCCCAATGCAGGCAACATCCTTGTAAACACGAGGAAATCTGCAGATGCTGGAAATTCAAACAACACACACAAAATGCTCCTTTGTCTCTTTGTCCCTTTGTCTCGGCCGGAAACGTCAACGGTGCTTCTCCTTATAGATGCTGCCTGGCCTGCTGTGTTCCACCAGCATTTTGTGTGTGTTGTTTGAACATGCTTGTAAATCTCCTCTGCACCCTTTCTATGGTTTCCACATCCTTCCTGTAGTGAGGTGAACAGAAATGAACACAGTACTCCAAGTGGGGTCTGACCAGGGTCATATATAGCTGCAACATTATCTCTTGGCTCTTAAACTCAATCCTACGATTGATGAAGGCCAATACACCATACGCCTTCTTAACCATAGAGTCAACCTGCGTAGCAGCTTTGAGTGTCCCATGGACTCGGACCCCAAGATCCCTCTGATCCTCCACACTGACAAGGGACTTACCATTAATGCTATATTCTGATGTCATATTTGACCTACCGAAATGAACCACCTCACACTTATCTGGGTTGAACTCCATCTGCCACTTCTCAGCCCAGTTTTGCATCCTGTCAATGTCCCGCTGTAACTTCTGACAGCTCACCACACTATCCACAACACCCCCAACCTTTGTGTCATCAGCAAATTTACTAACCCATCCCTCCACTTCCTCATCCAGGTCATTTATAAGAATCACGAAGAGTAAGGGTCCCAGAACAGATCCCTGAGGCACTCCACTGGTCACTATCCTCCATGAGAATATGACCCACCTACTACCACTCTTTGCCTGCTGTGGGCAAGCCAGTTCTGGATCCACAAAGCAAGGTCCTCTTGGATCCCATGCCTCCTTACTTTCTCAATAAGCCTTGCATGAGGTACCTTATCAAATGCCTTACTAAAATCCATATACACTACATCTTGGGCTCTACCTTCATCAATGTGTTTAGTCACATCCTCAAAAAATTCAATCAGGCTTGTAAGGCACGACTTGCCTTTGATAAAGCCATGCTGACTATTCCTAATTTTGTTATGGCTCTCCAAATGTTCATAAATCCTGCCTATCAGGATCTTCCCCATCAACTTACCAACCACTGAAGTAAGACTCACTGGTCTATAATTCCCTGGGCTATCCCTACTCCTTTTCTTGAATAAGGGAACAACATCTGCAAACCTCCAATCCTCCGGAACCACTCCTGTCCCCATTGATGATGCAAAGATCTTTGCCAGAGCCTCAACAATCTCCACCCTTGCTTCCTATGGTAGCCTGGGGTACATTTTATCCGGTCCCGGTAACTGATCCAACTTGATGCTTTCCAAAAGCTTTAGGATGTCATTTCATGTGTTGTTTTCCTTGTAGTATGATGAGTTATACAGCATGGAATTGCCCACACTACACCAGAATATGTGGTTTCCAGATTGGCCCGTTCATCTCCCAGAGGACGCACTAGTGGACAACCCCTTAGAGCATCATACTCGACTCGAGTGACCACACAACATGGAAGCAAGTCCAATTCATCCCTGCTGAACAAGGTATTTTCCAGAGCTAGTTCCATTTGCTTGTGTTTGGCCCATATCAAGGTCAGAATGTGAAATGATATGGAGATGACCCAGGAGATTGGGCTGGGAGGAAAATTGGATCAGTCATGATGAAATGCCAGAACAGACTTAATGGGTCAAATAGCCTAATTCTGTTCCTAAATCTTATGGTTTTATGATCTTATATCCCTCTAAATCAGTGTCTTACATTCCTAAAATTTTTATGACACAGGCTCCTACCATTAACCAAGGCATCTGAGGACCCCTGTGCGTCTAAACCCTTCTTTTTCATCTATGAATGTATGACTCATGTATGAGTCCAAATACTGTAATTTTATTCTCCTCCACCACTTCCTCTGGCAGCTCGTTCCACATACTCAGCACCCTTGGTCACTATGTTCTGCATGTTTTTGAGAGCCCTGTCATTCACTGTGTATGTCCTGTCCTGATTTAACATCCCAACATGCATCACTTCGCACTTGTCCATCTTTAATTCCTTGGCCCACTTTCCCGAATGATCTTTATCCAGTTATAAGCATAGTCATAGAATTCCACAACCTATAATATAATTGAAACCACTGTGGTATCGTGCCAGCTTACGTGACTATCTGCATAACCCCTCTATTTTCAGCTCAGTGAAATGATTTGGCAATTTGGTCAAAAATCAATGGGGAATGACAATTGGCTTCCGTTGAGCATCACAGGTCAATGCAAGTATGTTGCATGTCCATGCGAACTGGGCATGAAGTGGAATCATTGCAAATGGCCTTCCCATCACTAAAACGCAACTTACAAATTCAACCAACTGCATTCTTCAACCACCATCAAGGAATATTCTCATATTAAAGATAATTCTATCTGGAACTATTTTTTCAGCAAGGATTGAACCAAGAATAAGGCAGTAAGTATTGTTTTATGTTTTTGATTTCTGCTACTGTAATTAAGATTACTCATTGTTGATGTGTAGCTGTAGAATCTGCTACAGATATACATAATACTGTGTCCGTCCTAGAAATTTATGACCTATGAATTGCGTGGAGTAATTTTGTACTGAAGAAAGTGAAAAGTATTTCACAGTCAAGGGTGCATTTTACAGGTTCCACAATGTGTGAAAATTTGAAGCTTGACTCAATCCAACTGACTGAGTGAAAAAATATCTGTTTTCCCTAGAATTACATATATAAGCATGAGCTCAGCTACTTCAAGTGGGAAGCTTTGTGATGTTTTTCCATTTAAATTGCTATTGCATTTGAAAGTCTGAAAGTACCCCGCAAAATATCTCAGAAGGAAGTTAAATAACAAGGGAAATGTGTTTACGAAAATTATAGAACTCTGCTGCACAGGATCAGAAAAGGCTGCAGGAAGTTGCAAGCTCAACCAGCTCCATTATGGGCTCTAGTCACCCAGGGATAAAGCACATCTTCAAAAAGGCAGCATCTGTCATTAAGTACTCCCATCATCGGATTTCATCAAGTATCTCTATAGGGTGCCAACGACATTTGCACATTACTGTAGTAATTTAATCTATTGCACGGTACTGTTGCCACAAAAAAAACAAATTTCATGACATATGTGAGTGATGATAAACCTGATTGTGATATGGGTCTTCTATTGTGGACTGAGAGTGGGAAGGGGGCAGGGAGAAGGGACTCATGGTTGGGAAAAGTATAAGGGAAAGGAGAGAAGTGGCAGATGGAGTTCAACCCAGATAAATGTGAAGTGTTTCATTTTGGTAGGTCAAATATGATGGCAGAATATAGTATTAATGGTAAGTCTCTTAGCAGTGTGGAGGATCAGGGGGATCTTGGGGTCCGAGTTCATAGGACGCTCAAAGCAGCTGCGCAGGTTGACTCTGTGGTTAAGAAGGTGTATGGTGCATTGGCCTTCATCAACCATGGGATAGAGGTCAAGAGCTAAGAGGTTCTGTTACAGTTATATACTGTAGGACCCTGGTCAGTCCCCACTTGGAGGACTGTGCTCAGTTCTGGCCGCCTCACTACAGGAAGGATGTGGAAGCCATAGAAAGGGTGCAGAGGAGATTTACAAGGATGTTGCCTGGATTGGGGAGCATGCCTTAAGAGAATAGGTTGAGTGAACTCGGCCTTTCTTCTTGGAGAAACGGAGGATGAGAGGTGACCTGATAGAGGTGTATAAGATGATGAGAGGCATTGATCGTGTGGATAGTCAGAGGCTTTTTCCAAGGGCTGAAATGGCTAACACGAGACAGCACAGTTTTAAGGTGCTTAGAAATAGGTACAGAGGAGATTTCAGGGGTAAATTTTTTATGCAGCGAGTGCTGAGTGCGTGGAATGGGCTGCTGACAATGGGGGTGGAGGCAGATATGATAGGGTCTTTTAATAGACTCCTGGATAGGTACATGGAGCTTAGAAAAATAGAGAGCTATGGGTAACCCTAGGTAATTTCTAAAGTAAGAACATGTTTGGCACAGCATTGTGGGCTGAAGGGCCTGTATTGTGCTGTAGGTTTTCTATGCTTCTATCAATGGTTTAGAATCAAGTGACCTTGCCTGGTGTATCAGGGCTGGGTGTGCCTGCAACCACGAGACCCCCCCGTCTCCCCGGCACTCTTTCTCTGCCACCTGTCTCACACCTCCCCCACAGTGCTTCACCCTCAACATTCCCAACATCCTGTTCTCCTGCCAAAAATACAAACTGGCTCTCCACACCACATTGACAAATACAGTACTGTGAAAATGTCTCAGGCACCCTGGCTCTATATAGGTGCTTAAGACTTTTGCTCAGTACTGTATATATATTTTTCCTGTAAGTTATCGTTTTTTATTTCATGTTGCACTGTACTGCTGCTGTAAAATAACAAATTTTGTGACATGCGCCAGTGATAATAAACCTGATTCTGATTCTGAGTAAACGTTTAGATGGGAATTATCTTGATGAAGTGTCCCAGTCCAAACTGTCGTCAAGTTATTCCTTTCTATAGAAGTTGTCTGACCTGCTGCGTTCTTCCAGCATTTGTGCTACTCTGGATTTCCAGCACCTGCAGAATCTCTTGTGTTTATTATTATCTCTATGAAGGTGTGTTCACAGGATTAGTAAAATTGCAAATCACTCCTGTTACAGAGGAGTGATTGCAAGTCCCTGTAAGATCTTTTTAATCTGCAAAGCTGCATTTTTATAGTCTGTGTAATGATATTTTCTTTGAGATCTCCATCGGTCAGGGCCGACCACAGATGCTGCATCCTGGCTGTCCAGATATGCAAGCCTGGTCAGTACGATACAGAGAGCAAGCTATTGCCCATGCAGCAAACTCCCCCCTCCACACATCTGATGAACCCAAATGACTGCTTTAGGGACTCTAGCTGTGGATTTTTCTTTCAGGATTTACTCCCGAAGCCTTACCCATAAGTGGGTATAGACGCAAGGCAGCCGATGTTTGAGATCAGAGTTTTTCTTCTCCAGCCACGGCTGACAAGCCCCATCTGCCTGAAACAACTAGTCTTAAGGCATCAGCAATCTACCTTTGCCCCTTAGAACATAGAACATGGAAGAGTACAGCACAAGAACAGGCCATTCAGCCCACAATGTTGCACCGAACTGGCTAAAAATCAAATGAAAAGCACCCAAACACTAATCCCTCCCACCTACACCATGTCCATATCCCTCCATCCTCCTTACATCCATGTGCATGTCCCTTCTCCTCTTCAGTAGAAACAGTTCCACCAGGCTTAGTAGCAAGGCCACACGTGAAAGCCAGGAGCTGGACTTGATTGTCAGAGGCTACTTGAAATGCACGTCATTGGGAGCATTTAATAGGGAGTGGGAGCTTATCCCCATTAGCACCCCCAGCTACAACATCCTTTAGGGTCCAATACTTTCTTTACCCGGTGAATATTATATGATTTAACACTTAGAACTGATTACAATTTTGCTTTAATTACTAACAAATTATATTTGAAACAAGATCTGAGCCTAAAGATATCAAACCATGTGCCGTGCTACCCTGGATGATTTCCCAAAGTTTATTGCAATGTGTGATCATTGAAAGCTCATTTTTTGAGTTTCCTTCACTCTCTGTAGTTAAGGCATTATAACCAGCATTGATTTTCCCTTGACTTCATAGTCAATAATGCATATAGAATATTGGCTATAAATTTAGGTAGCCTTCAATTAATCCACTCAGCTCTTATTCAATAATGGGTGGATTTACATCTGCAGAGAGTGCTGAAATATAACTGATTCAGGTTTTTTTTTCTGTCAATTACTTCATGAGCAAACTACTAATGACCCTATGACAAAAACTTAGGTGTGCCTACAGATATTCTTGTACACTACGGCCAACATGTTGAATTAGATCTGGAGTTCAATTTCTTCTGAAACTTCAAAGACCACATAATTGAGCCGGGTAGCACATTTTCTCACTACAAGTGGCCAATTTCAATCCCATATGTAAACCAGAAGAAGTCAAGTTTAGAACGATTTTGGTACGTAGTAAAACTTAGTGTGCGCATACCAGATGTATGCAGAGCAGACTGATTGTGCTGTCAAATGTAATGCTGATTGAGCCACAGTCTTTTCTAACTCGGCATTAACGGTCATGTCAGCTACAGGGAGTATCTTATCTTTAGCTGAAACCAAAACGTTCTACCAGCAGGACACATTGTTTTTATGGAAAACTACTAAATGATATACTACACAGCATTAGCAGTAGAAATCTTAACCAGGGCATCACATAATATTACCTTACAATTTTTTATGCACATTGGGAGTTTTATGTCTTTCTTTAATGGGTTCTGGTAGGTGTCTTTGTTTTGTGGCTGTCTGTAAGGAGCCGTATCTCAAGGTTGTATATAGCCTACTTTGATAATAAATGAACTTTGGACTCTGATTTTTCTGAAGGTAGTGTGGTATGGCAAGGTAGAATAGTGGTTAATATACGGTTATAACAACATCAGAAACTCAGGTTCATTTCCTCCACAGTTTGCAAGAGGTTTTGTGTTCAATTTATGGGGAGCATGGGCCCTTTAGGCCTGTAGAGCATGTTACCATGTTGTACCATCTTCTCCTGGAAGCAATGGAGAATTGTGTTACTCAAGGTGTTTCAATGCACCTGCTTGATGTGCCATTGTTTAATTCCTCAGAACATGTGGAACAACAAAAGAAAGGTCCAAGCAAAGGGATGGCACGGTAGTGTAGTGGTTAGCACAATGCTCTTCAGGCGACCTAGGTTCAATTCCCACCGCTGCCTGTGAGGAATTCGTATGTTCACCACGTGGGTTTCCTTTGGGTGCTTCGGTTTCCTCCCACAGTCCAAAGACGTACCAGTTGGTTGGTTCACTGGTCATTGTAAATTGTCCTGTGATCAGCCACAGATTAAATTGGGGGACTGCTGGGCAGCGTGGCTTAAAGGACCAGAAGGGCCTAATCTGCTCTGTATCTCAATAAATTAATTTTTTAAACTCTTGTCCTCTGGTCAGACATTATCACAGGAAAAAGACAATGGCTGCCTTTTGTCAACACTCATGCCAGATTATATGTTGCTAATCAGAAGTACTGACGTTACTAAATGAAACTTTCAGATTTCCAGAAGTCGAAGAAAAAGCTCATCAATTTCACCAAAGTTGTTTCAGGATGCAGAGGAGATTTACATGGATGTTGCCTGGATTGGGGAGCATACCTTATGAGAATAGGTTGAGTGAACGGCATTTTCTACTTGGAGCGACAGAAGGTGAGAGGTGACCTGATAGAGGTGTACTAGATAATGAGAGACATTGATCGTGTGGATAGTCAAAGTCTTTTTCCCAGGGCTGAAATCGATAGCATGAGAGGGCATAGTTTTAAGGTGCTTGGAAGTAGGTACAAAGGAGGTGTCAGGGGTAAGTTTTTTTACACAGAGAATGGTGAGTGTATGGAATGGGCTGCCGGCAGCGGTGGTGGAGTTGGAAACAATAGGGTTT
Source organism: Hemitrygon akajei (assembly GCF_048418815.1). Lineage (NCBI taxonomy): Eukaryota > Metazoa > Chordata > Chondrichthyes > Myliobatiformes > Dasyatidae > Hemitrygon > Hemitrygon akajei. The sequence goes on from NC_133132.1 coordinate 163,354,291, forward strand.
CTTAACAGAATCCTGGAGATGTACATGTAGCTTAGAAAAGGTAGAGGGCTTTGAGTAAGCCTAGGTAGTTCTAAGGTAGGGACATATTCGGCACAGTTTTGTGGGCCAAAGGGCTTGTATTGTGCTGTAGGTTTTCTATGTTTCTATGTTTCTAAATGGAAGGAAAACATGTACGTGCCTGATATCTGCAAGTCCAGAAGTCCAGATGATACTGAAGGCCTGGATGCTACCCATCCTGGGGTTAGAGGGTCTCTGTGTGTGAGAGGAAGGAGAGAGGCTTGTTCAGCTGTTGTTTTGTTGCTGTTGTTCTGTTGTTGTTTTGCTCAACATTGTGGACACACTGTGTGTGATGATACGTGTGGGCTGTCTCCCAACACACCCTTAGGTTGTGTTTACTGTTAACAGAAACAACATGTTTCACTGTATGTTTTGATGCACTTGTAATAAATAAATGAATCTGAATCTGCATCTAAACACATGAGATAGACTATCAGCGTCACTAAAACACCTTTTTCCATTTTGCAGTGCAGGTCAAAAATTAACATACCAACTTTATATTATGAACATATCAATGCGAACAAAAGTTCAAAGTAAACATTGATAACAAATCTACTTTAAACTTTGAACTTGTGCTTTACCCCAGGGTGAATGTGCTTCCACTTTGGTTATATAATATTTGTGTGTTCACAATAGGTATGCTTGGGAAAACAGATCAGGTCCTGTGTGAGTAACTTGTCAAAGCACCAATGCAGAGAAGAAAAAAAATCAGAAGGCACAGACGGACAGAGACGGCGATTCACAAGTGAAACTGGGTCACTGGGAATCATCAGCACTGCAGCTGCCCATGTGGGCAGACAGTCTGAGTGAAATGTCTGTGGCAACATCAAATTAGCAGGGAAATTAATTATCACAACACAGTTCCTCTGCGCGCCAACTGTGTGTGCCTTTCCATTTCCACACATTTGGAAAGTTTACCTGAGCTCGACATTTAAAGGTTATTACACAAATGATCTACACCAAGAAAAGCAGGCTATTTTTAGGATCAGTGAGAGCTGTAGGAAGAAGAGGATAAAATTTGTAAAAGGAATCTTCTGGTCAACCCATTTATTTGTGTAATTTGGTATTGCATCAGGTATATCCTTCACAATAGAGTGGATCATTGAAAGGATGTAACTTGTTGGGATTTGGCGATTTCTTGGCATGGAAATTCAGAGCACAGAAGAATGACAAGGCAAGGAATAGGGAGCATAGCAAACTCCAGTTCTGGGGAAGTGTGACAAACCTGCTCAAATTTAAACACAAAATGTTTTCCAAGCTGAGCGTGACTTCTCTGCTGATGTTCCCGTGCACAGCCTGACACTACCCAGGTCTGAGGAGGAGGCAGGGTAATTAACATTCAAGCAGCTACAGTACCTTTGTGCGGGTATTTGACACCCAGGTCTCCTGTGTCTTTGTAGGGCAAGAACTCTGATTTCACTTCATATGCTTATGATAAAAGTAAGTGATTTAATGTGTCTAGTGGTTTTATTTTAACCCAAGTACCACAACTTCATATTCAATACTGTGCAAAAGCCTCTGCACATACATAGGTAGGGTGCCTAAGACTTTTGCATAGTACTGAATATGAAGTTGCAGTACTGGTTTGTACTGTTGCCACACAAAAAGCAAATTTCATGACATACGTGAGTGATGATAAACCTGGTTCTGATATGGGTTTCTATTGTGGACTGAGAGTGGGAAGAGAGCTGAGAGAGGGGAATCATGGTTGGGGAAAAAGGGAAGGGAGGGGGAGGGAAGGGGAAGCAACAGAGAGACGTTCTGTAATGATCAATAAAACAATTGATTGGAATCAAATGGCCTTGCCTGGTGTCTCAGGGTGGGTATGTCTGCACTCACACCACCCCCACCCCACCTCTGGCACTCCTTCTCTGCCACCTGTCCCACACCTCTCCTGTGGTGCTTCACCCTCACCATTCCAAACATCATTTGCTCCCACCAGATTTATAAACTCGTCGTCTGCTCCTCATTGACAAATACAGTACGGTGCAAAAGTGTTACGCTCCCTAGCTATATACAGTGTATGTGCCTAAGACTTTTGCACTGTATAAAGTCCTGAAGGTGGTGGCAAACTGATTTGAGAGCTGATTCAAATGATAACAATGCATTCTGCGTCATATACCCTAATCAGGACATTGAAATGAAGGTCACAGCTTCATGCATCCAGGACACTAACACATTTGTTTTATTTCTCTCAGTAGGAATCAGAACAATAGCATGCATTATGCCTTTCTAACTTACCAAAGTACCTTGTGTCACTAAACAGAATTTTACAAATCACTTAAATACACTGCTGCATTTCTTAATCTTCAGTGGTTAAATGATTTGTTTGACACATGCTTTGTGATTGTTTAACAATTAAATACATGCTTTAACACTAATCTAAACAGGAAGAAAATGCTAATCCAGTTTATATCAGTATTTAAAATATTTGAAAAGCAGTTTTGTTTGTGTGCATTTGTGTATTAAATAAAGATCACTATCTACTGAACGGTAAAAATAGAAGCAAGCTTGTGAACAATATTTTAGTTCACATTATGTCACATTATTTACATGTTACATGTGAGTAAAACCTGTCACATTATTTCACTCTGATACAAAGAGTGAAAAATGTCAATAGTGCTAAAAGCTAATTAGTGTAGTTAAGTAGTAGCCTGGACCTCAAGAGAGGTCATTAGTTCTGCTGAACTCATTTTAAGAATGGAAGACCATGAGTTAGCTCAAAATGGCACTTGACCTGTCCTTGAGCACCTCGGTTTGGACAAAAGTCACTTCATGCTCTTCCGCTGGACTGACCCTAAAAACCGAATGCCACTGAATCCCACTGCAGTGTGTAAGAGGTTTGTACGTTTTCCCCATGACGGCATGAGTTTCCTCCAGGTGCTCGGGTTTCTTCCCACAGTCCAGAGACGTACTTGTTGGTAGATTTATTGGCCGTTGTAAATTCTCCCATCATTAAACTAGGATTAAATTGGAAGATTGCTAGGCTGGAAAGGCCTACTCCACAGGGCATGTTACTAAATAAATATATTTATTTGCAGAAATAGACACAAACATACTGATATTTATGTATTTATATGTGGACTTAGTTTTCTCCCTATTTGTGAAAGAGTCTGGTATTTACCAAATGAGAAAGTTGGCCCCTGAGGAAGAATTTAGTAGATTAAGCCTGTATTGAGCTGATATCTGGGAAAAGGCACCAAAGTATTCGGGCTCTCACAGCCAGACTATGTAACAGTTTCTTCCCCCAAGCCATCAGACTCCTCAATACCCAGAGTCTGAACAGAGACCAGTTTACTGCCCTCTACCATGCCTATTGTCTAGTTTATTATTTACTGTAATGCCTGCACTGTTTGTGCACTTTATGCAATCCTGGGTAGGTCTGTAGTCCAGTGCAGTTTTTTCTGTGTTGTTTTTACGTAGTTCAGTGTAGTTTTTGTATTTTTTCATGTAGCACCATGGTCCTGAAAAACGTTGTCTCATTTTTACTGTGTACTGTACCAGCAGTTATGGTCGAAATGACAATAAAAAGTGAATTGAATTGACTTGACTTGACTTGATATTTTCTCAAATTTAAAAGCATCGATCAGTACTGATCCTAGTGACAGGATGATCAAGGATCAATTTTATTCCCTGTATACTTTTACATGTGTTAGGAATTTGCTGTGGTGTGACAGCATTACATGCAACAAGAACAACATTCAACAATTATAAAGAATAAAGACTTTTAAAGAAATAAAAATGCTGATATTTATATGTGGGTATATTTATCTCACTATTTGTGGCTGAACCTGGCATTTATCAAACGAGAAGCGTGACCCTTGAGAAGGAATTTAGTAGATTAGGCCTATAATTTCTCAAATTTAAAAAAATTTGTGGTGATCTTATTGACATGAGTAAAAGTCATTAATGATCTGACAGTGGACATCAAATTGCCTAGAGTTTTGACTTCAGGTTCATTGGATGGAAATGAGGAAAGTATTTTTCATTTCAAAGGCTGTGAATCTTTCAGTCTGATTTAAATTGAAGAGACCAAACACCTTTTACAGAAAATGATTCAGGGAGCTTTGGAAGGGTGGCAGATATTATGGGACTGATTAAGTGATGTGGAGGGGGTACTGGGTTCGTTTTGGAAATCCATCCATGAAATTAATCAAGGATCAGCTTTATTCACCATATTTGTTTTCTTTATCCAGAGAGAAGTGAACCTGTAGAATTCATTGCCACAGGCGGCTGTGGAGGCCAAGTCAGTTGGGTATATTTGATGCAGAGATTGATAGATTCTTGATTAGACAGAACAGGAATAGATACACAGAGCATGAACCACATATTATTTCATATTCTATTTGAAATAAAATGTGTATGCCAGTACCTAAAGTACCGGGCAAAAGTCTTAGGCACATACACAGAGCTCATGTGCCTGAGACGTCTGCACAGTTACTGTATTCGTCAATGTGGAGCAGAGAGCGAGTTTGTAAATCTGGCAGGAGTAAAGGATGCTGGGAATCAAAAGAGTGGAGCACCATGGGAGTTGACGGACAGGTGGCCAAGAAGGAGTGCCGGGGCAGGGGCAGGTGCAGGTGCAGACACATCTAATCCTGAGACACCAGGCAAGACCATTTGAATCCAAACAATTGGTTTATTGATCATTATGGGAGGGGGATTTGGCAAGAGGATGGGAACTGGAGTGATAAGGTTGAGAAAGGGGAAAACTGAAATAACTCAAAGATAGTGTGCAACAGAGATTGTACAAAGAACAGGCAGGAAATGAAACTTAATCGCAGCCAGTGACATGGGTTACAGGGCAATGGAGGTGCGGTGCAGTTAAAACAGAAAGCAACAAATACTGGACTGAAAGTGCTATAGTTGAATGCACGCAGCATAAAGACGATCTTGAAATTCAGCTACAGATTGGCAAATATGACGTTGTGGCCATCTCTGAAACTTGGCTAAAGGATAGCTGCCATTGGGAGCTGAATGTTCAAGGATATACGGTGTATCAGAAAGATAGGTTAGTAGGCAGAGGGGGTGGTGTGGCCCTGTGTATAAGAAATAATATTAAATCATTAGAAAGAGATGACATAGGATCGGAAGGTGTAGAGTCTCTATGAGTTGAGTTAAGAAATGGCAAGGGTAAAATGTCCCTAATGGCAGTTGTATACAGGCCTCCAAACAACAGCCGGGATGTGGATTACAAATCACAGCAGGAGATAGAAAAGGCATTTCAGAAAGGCAATGTTATGATAATCTTTGGGGATTTTAACATCTGAGAGTGGATAAATCTCCTGGACCTGATGGAATGTACCCTCAGGTTCTGAAGGAAGTAGCTGGAGTGATTGTGGAGGCATTAACAATGATCTTTCAAGAATCAATAGATTCTGGCATTGTACCGGATGACTGGAAAATTGCAAATGTTACTCCGTTATTTAAGAAGGGTGAGAGGCAGCAGAAAGGAAACGACAGACCTGTTAGCCTGACATCAGTTGTTGGGAAGTTATTGGGATCGATTGTTAGGGATGAGAATATGGAGTACTTGGAGGCGCATGACAAGGTAGGCCAAAGCCAGCATAGTTTCCAGAAAGGAAAATCCTGCCTGACAATCCTACTGCAGTTCTTTGGGGAAATTATAAGCAGGGTAGACAAAGTAGATGTGGTGCACTTGGATTTTCAGAAGGCCTTTGACAAGGTGCCACACATGAGGCTGCTTAGCAAGATAAGAGCCCATGGAATTACAGGGAAGTTACTGGCATGGGGGGAGGATTGGCTGGTGGACAGAAAATATAGAGTGGGAATAAAGAGATCCTATTCTGGCTGGCTGCCGGTTTCCTGTGAAGTTCCACAGGGGTCGGTGTTGGGACCATTACTTTTTACAATGTATGTCAATGATTTGGACTGTGGTATTAATGGATTTGTGGCTAAATTTGCTAATGATACAAAAATAGGTGGAGGAGCGGGTAGTGTTGAGAAAACAGAGAGCCTGCAGAGAGACTTAGATAGTTTAGTGGAATGGGCAAAGAAGTGGCAAATGAAATACAATGTTGGAAAATGTACGGTCATGCACTTTGGTAGAAGAAATAAACGGGCAGACTATTATTTAGATGGGGGAGAAAATTCAAAATGCAGAGATGCAAAGGGACTTGGGAGTCCTTGTGCAAGTTACCCTAAAGGTTAACTTCCAGGTTGAGTCAGTGGCGAAGAAGGCGAATGCAATGTTGGCATTCATTTCTAGAGGTGTAGAATATAAGAGCAGGGATGTGATGTTGAGGCTCTATAAGGCACTCATGAAACCACGCTTGGAGTATTGTGTGCAGTTTTGGGCTCTTTAGTTTAGAAAGGATATACTGACATTGGAAAGGGTTCAGAGAAGATTCACGAGAATTATTCCAGGAATGTAAGGGTTACCAAATGAGGAATGTCTGGCAGCTCTTATAACCATGTAACCACATAACAATTACAGCACGGAAACAGGCCATCTAGGCCCTTCTAGTCCATGCCAAACGCTTACTCTCACCTAGTCCCACTGGCCCGCACTCAGCCCATAACCCTCCATTCCTTTCCTGTCCATATACCTATCCAATTTTACTTTAAATGACAATACCGAACCTGCTTCTACCACTTCTACTGGAACCTCGTTCCACACAGCTACCACTCTCTGAGTAAAGAAATTCCCCTTTGTGTTACCCTTAAACTTTTGCTCCCTAACTCTCAACTCATGTCCTCTTGTTTGAATCTCCCCTACTCTCAATGGAAAAAGCCTATCCACGTCAACTCTATCTATCCCCCTCATAATTTTAAATACCTCTATCAAGTCCCCCCTCAACCTTCTACGCTCCAAAGAATAAAGACCTAACTTGTTCAACCTTTCCCTGTAACTTAGGTGCTGAAACCCAAGTAACGTTCTAGTAAATCTCCTCTGTACTCTCTCTATTTTGTTGACATCTTTCCTATAATTCGGTGACCAGAACTGTACACAATACTCCAAATTCGGCCTTACCAATGCCTTGTACAATTGTAACATTACATCCCAATTCCTATGCTCAATGCTCTGATTTATAAAGGCCAACATCTCAAAAGCTTTCTTCACCACCCTATCCACATGGGATTCTTGGGCTGTATTCCCTGGAGTTCAGAAGAATGAGGGGGGATCTCATAGAAAAAGGCCTGAACAGATTAGATAGGGCAATGTTATTTCCCATGGTAGGGGAGTCTAGGACAAGACAGCACGACTTCAGGATTGAAGGACGTCCATTTAGAACAGAGATGCAGAGAAATTACTTTAGTCAGAGGGTGGTAGTTCTGTGGAATTTGTTGCCACAAGTGGCTGCGGGGGCCAAGTCATTGGGTGTATTTAAGGCAGAGATAGATAGGTTTTTCATTAGCCAGGACATCAAAGGGTATGGGGAGAAGGCAGGGACAGTGGGGATGACTGGAAGAATTAGATCAACCCATGTTTGAATGGCGGAGTAGTTTCAATGGGCTGAATGGCCTACTTCTGCTCCTATATCTTATAGTCTTGTGGTGTTAGGGTCTTATTACAGAATGTCTCTCTAGCGATTCCCCTTTCCCTGCACCCTTCCCTCACTCAGTCCACAACAGAGATCCATTTCAGAATCAGAATCAGGTTTATCATCTTTCAAATACATCATCAGGAGTATGTGAAATTACTACAATACTATGCAAAAGACTTGTGCACCAATCTCTCTCTCTCTCTCCCTATATATATATATTCACTTTAGCCAAATACTACACTGAGCTGCTCTGATGAATTCTTCTTTAAAGAGGTACAGGCTATCTTTAAGGGGATGTAGCAATATTTCAGAAGAGTAAGCTAGCTTCAAGTGATGTGCTTACCTGGATTAATTTCAAGATGCTTACTGGCTAATCGCAGTAAAACAGAGATGAAGACAAATTTCTTTAGCCAGAGGGGGGTGAATCTGTGGAACTCATTGCCACAGGTGGCTGTGGAGGCCAGGTCATGGGTGTATTCAAGGCAGAGGTCGATAGGTTCTTGATTATTCAGAGTATGAAAGGTAATGGGGAATAGGTTGGAGAATGGGGTTGGGAGGGAAATGGATCATCATGATGAAATAATAGAGCAGACTCAATGGGCTGAATGGCCTGATTCTGCTCCCGTGCCTTTGGTCTTCTGGAAAGTCACCGAGATCTGGTTGTGCACAAAAAGCCTCTAAATTAGCAAACAGAATCTCAATGTCATGCTGCCTGTATGTAGGAAAGAAATTTTATGAGCTATCTAATCAAGCATCCAAACACTTCAGTATTTAGTGACATGGCTACCTAGGTTAATGGTTGTAACTGAATGTTTTAACCAAAGGAATATGAAATAATCTACACTGGAGCACAATTCATTTAACCTCGTCAAGTTTCTGGTTCAAGACCGTTTAACACCTATAAAGTGAAATGCAGATTTCAAGTTCAGGCTAATTGTTGACACAGGGCATAAATGCCATGAAAATTTGTTTGTTACAGTGCATTATAAATTAAGGGCAAATACAGATCAACATAAATAAATTAACATAAATTAACATGTGCAAAACAAACTTAAATGCATTTTGTGTAAAATTGAGAGAAAATATATCTTGTCGAGGTAGGCATTAAGGATTTTCAGGCCTTTTCAAGAATGTTATGGCAGTGGGGATAAAGCTGTTGCTGACCTTTGAGATGTCGGTCCACATGTTTCTGTACCTCCTGCCTGAAGACATCATGTAGAAGGCACAGCCTGGATGCTGGGGTCTCTGCTGATGGATGTGGTCTTCTTGAGGCACCTCTCCCGTAGATATTCTCCATGGTGGGAAGAGCTGTGCCCATGATGAACTGGTTGAGTCCAGCGCTCTCTGTCGCCCCTCGAATTCCTGTGTAGTAGTGTTACTATAGCAGCCTGTGATGCAACCAGCCAGAATGCTTTCCACTGCACATCTCCAAAAGTTTACCAGTCTTCAGTGACATGTTGAATCTCCTTAAAATGTGGAGGAGCTGGCAAGCCTTCCTCAAGTTCAAGTGCAAGTTTAACTATCATTCAACCATACATGAATAGAGGCAAACAAAGCAGTGCTCCTCTGGGGCCAAGGCGCAAATCATATTACCAACAGCACACCGCACACTGCACATACCATATAGCACAAATAGCACATATGGTTACAATTTCACAGTTGCATCTGCGTGCTGGGCCCAGGATTGTTCCTCCTGTTATGCATCCAGCAACAAGGAATATAGAATTGTCAGGTTTTATAAACAAATATAAACATTTATTAAACTCTGTTCAACAAAAATGAAAAGTAAACAAACAACTAACTTAACCGGAAGTTAACTGCTATATGGCAACTTAGCAAACAGCCAAACTCTGGAATAGTTCTTAAAGTGGTAAATTCGAAAGTCCACATGATTTATACAGTCAATTAGGAGAGACTTTCCTGAAGTAAAGAATTCCTTGAAGACATGACGTTACTGCTGATCCCAGCCGAAATATGCCTGGTCCGAAGGATTCACAATGAAGGAAGTAAAACGGTTTAAAGGAACTGACCTTTTTATTCTGATAGATAGACACTGCACCAAACTTTCCTGCTCTTGCAGAGGTTATCTCAGATGCAGGCCATTATTCCTGAATGAAGATTCAATGAGGTCAATCCTTTCTAAAAACCGCTGAACGACACCAACTTTCCCCACTTCTTTCTTCACTCTCCAATCCTGGACTGTAAAGGAAAAATCATACATGCAACACACAAAACTGGCAGCGATTGGCGAAACTACCAGCACCAATCTTTGCACCTTAAAAAAAAGTTAAACTCCGTTTTAAAATGAAACTGTGTCATGAGACGAATACGCAGCAAAACTAAAAACTAACGGAGTAACTGACGAACCAACTAACACAAAAAATCCTGTGTCACAGCAGGGCTTTCCCGTTTTATACCTGTTGGAACAGGCCAACACATGACCTCACACCGGCGGGAAAATTACATCACCCCACCATCACAAGACCATTACATCATGCTCACAAGATACTCAATTACATTATGGTCATAAGACTGTACAAGATACCCACGGGGTACGTAACACTCCAAACTGTTCAATGTAGAAAATTCAAAGTAAATTTATTACCAAAGTATACGTATAGAGTCATAGAGTCATAGAACAGGACATCACAGAAACTGGTGCTTCAGTCCATCTAGTCTGTGCTGCACTGTTAATCTTCATAGTGCCATCTACCTTCACCCAGACCATTACACTCCATACCCTTCCCATCCATGTACCTGTACAAGTTTCTCTTAACTATTGAAATTGAACCCACATCCACCACTTATTGTATGTTGGCAGCTCATTCAGCACACTGACCACCATTTAAATGAAGAAGTTACCCCTCATGTTCCCCTTAAAAATTTTATCTTTCACCCTTAACTCATGACCTCTAGTTCTAGTCTCGCTCAAACTCAGTTTAAAAAGCCTGTTTGCTTTTACCCTATCTATACTTCTCATAATTTTGTATGCTGTATGTCAATCTTTTACATTCTAGAGAATAAAGTCCTGACCTATTCAACTTTTTCCTATATCTCAAGTCCTGACAACACGCTTGTAAATTTTCTCTGCACTCTTTAAATGCATATCTTTAAATAAAGCTCTGATTTCTAAGTCAGCAAATATTTAGGATGGGTATTTATAATCTCATGTGATAGTTCACCTTCACTTGACTCTGCCCAGTAGTCTCTTTCCATGTCATCAGTCATGCACTCAGAAAAGTCAGTGAACATTTACTACCCTTTTTTTACTCTTCGCAGGGCTTTGATCTGCTGGACTGAACTCATTGTCACAAGATGGCAAGTATTCAAAAACTAGAGACACAAGAGAGACTTCAAATGCAGGAAATATGGATGAACACACAAAAAACTGGAGGACTCAACAAGTCAGACTTGACTGTCCATGACCTCCTCTGCTGCAAATTGAAGCTAGATGCAGATTAGAGGGACAATACTCTGGGAAGTCTCCAACCTCATGGCATCAACATCTATTTCTTTAACTTCCTGTAGTCAGGTTCAGGAACAGTTATTTCCCCTCAACCATGAGGCTCTTGAACTAGAGAGGGATAACTTCGCTCACCCAAACACTGAAATGTTCCCACAACCTATGGACTCACTTTCAAGGATTCTTCGCCTCATATTCACAATATTTATTGTTTTTATTTATTATTATTATGTTCTTAGGCCGTTGCCATTTTGTAATTGCACAGTTTGATGTATTTTGTACATCCAGTTGTTTGTCCGTCCAGTTGTGTGTGTTTTTTCATTGATTTTATTGTGATTCTTTGTATTTACTTTGAATGCTCGCAAGATTATCAACCTCAGTGTAGTACATGATGACATATTCAGTATGCAATTTGATTACAGATTTAATTTGGACTTTGAACCATTTGTTTCTGTCCACACACACCATGTAATCTGCTCTAGAAACTGCCTAGAATTTCCCTACTACATGGCCCTATATTCTCCTAAGATCTATGTATCTATATCTAAGAGTCTCTTAGAAGACACTATTTTTTCTGCCTCTACCACTGTCACAGGCAGTGCAAGCCACACACCCAATACTCTCTGTGTGAAAAACTTACCCCTGACATTCCTTCTGTACCTGCTTCCAAGCACCTTAAAACTATGCCCCCTCGTGCTAGCCATTACAGCCCTGGGAAAAAGCCTCCAGCTATCCAAATGATCAATGCCTCTCATCATCTTATACACCTCTATCAGGTCACCTTTCATCCTCCATCACTCCAAAGAGAAAAGACCAAGTTCACTCAACCTATTCTCACAAGGCACACTCTCCAATCCAGGCAACATCCTTGTAAATCTCCTCTGTACTTCATTTATCCTTCCTGCAGTGAGGTGACCAGAACTGAATACAGTACTCCAGGTGGGGTCTGATCAAGGTCTTGTATAGATATAATTTTACCTCATGTCTCTTGAACTCAGTCCCATGGCTGATGAATGCCAACACACCATACGCCTTCTTAACAACACTGTCAACATTGTTCCTTCAGTAGAGTCAAGCAAAGTAAGTTTTGTAATGGGAGGAACTTCAAACACAAAATGTGACCTGTAAGGAGATAGCAGGTCACCAAAATTAGGACAAAGAATCAATGACTTAAAAGACAACTGCAACAAGAATACCACAAGAAAACTGCATCCAGCATCAAGGACCCCTGCCATCAGGCAAAAGGTACAGGAACCTTAGTCCCACACCACCAGGTTTAGGAAAAGTTATTACCCTTCAACCATCAGGCTCCTGAACCAGCTATGGATAACTTCACTCACCTCTGAACTGATTCCACAACCCATGGACTCACTCTACAACTCACATTCTCAGGGTTATTTATTTAGTATTATATTTTTTGTGCTTGCAGTTTTTTATCTACGGTACTTGTGCACATTAGTTGCTTGTCAGACTTTATGGATACTTTTTCATAAATTCTGTTGTATTTCTTTATTTTCTTGTGAATGCCTCCAAGAAAATGAATCTCAGGGCAGTCGTTTGAGAATAAATTTACTTTGACTCCCAGAGGTGTTGAGGAATTGGATCTAAAGCTTTGGACTCTGGCCGTTGAATCCTTAGCAGTCATCTGGAGAGATGAGGAAATACAGGAATTTGTGAAAAGTTGTGGGACTGGAGGAGATTACAGATACCAGGCTGATGCTAAAGTAAGACGATAAGCTCTGGTGAGAGTAAATTGGTAAAAATTAGAATGTGAGTAACAGAGCCCAATGACATATAGAGAGTAAACAATGGAAGGGAAAGCAAGAGTGCACTGGAAATTGTTGAATCGTGAGGAGAGAAAGGGTTACCTCAAAATCGGTGTATTATCACTGACATACAAGATCATGAAATTTGTTGTTTTGTGGCAGCAGTACAATGCAAAACCAAAAAAAATACTCCAATAAGATACATACAGTGCTGTTCAAAAGTCTTGGGCACATACTGTAGTGATTTTGTGTAATGCACTGTACTACTGCTGCAAAATAAAAACAAATTTTATGACATATGCGAGTGATGATAAACCTGATTCTGTTATGGGTCTCTATTGTAGACTGAGAGTGGGAAGGGGTCAGGGAGAGGGGAATCATGGTTGGGGAGAAGACGAAGGGAGAGGAGACGGAGCAGTGTCTCAGGACTGGGTGTGTCTACACCCATGACACCGCCCCCACCCGCCCTGTTCCTGGTACTCCTTCTCAGCCACCTGACCCACACCCCTCCACCCTTGACATTCCCAACATCATTTGCTCCCTCCAGATTTACAAACTTGTTCTCTGCTCCATGTTAATGAGTATGGGGAGAAGGCAGGGTGCACGTGTGGAAACTGCACTGCAGCGGACAGGTAGGGTCTACAACAGATTGTCAAAATAGTCATTGGCGCCAGCATATGTCCATCATCAAGGACATATATATGGAAAGGTGCCAGAAAAGGGCCACTAATTTCAAAGGATCCCACTTACCCTGCTCATGGACTGTTTGTCCCACTCCCATCAGGGAGGAGGCTAGGTAGCATCCACGCCAGGACCTTCAGACTCAAAAACAATTACTTCCTCCAAGCAAATACGAGAAAATTTGCAGATGCTGGAAATCCAAAGCTACACACCTGTGTTCCTCCCCTCCTCCACCTTCTTACTCGGACTTCTCCCCTTCCTTTCCAGTCCTGAAGAAGAGTCTCGGCCCGAAACCTCGACTGTTTGCTCTTTTCCGTAGATACTGCCTGACCTGCTTTTGAGTGTGTTATTTCCCCAAGCGGTAAGGCTGATCAACACCTCAACCCAAAGCCGTAACCACTACTTTATTATTTCTCGTTAATCACCTTATGTACAGTCTAGCATCACTTTATGGATATGCAGTCAATCTATGTATATAGGCTATCTTATGTATTTATATTTACTGTGCGTTTTCATTATTATTATTATTGCATTCTTCATCTTCTTGGGCTTTTTTGTGCTGCATCGGATTTGGAGTAACAATTATTTTGTTCTCCTTAACCCATGTAGAGGATATATATTAAAATATAGGAACAGGATGAGGCCATTTGGCCCATCAAGTATGGTCTACCATTTCATCATGGCTGATGCATTTTTCCTCTCAGCCCCAGTCTCCTGTCTTCTCCCCGTATCCCTTCAAGGAAACTAGCAACCTCTACCTTAAGTATATCCAATGACTCGGCCTCCACAGCCGCCTGTGGCAAAGAATTCCACAGATTCACCACCATCTGACTAAAGACTTTTCACCCCATCTCCATTCTAAAAGGGTGCCCCTCTATTCAGAGGCTGTGTCCTCTGGTCTTAGACTCTTCCACTATAGGAATTCAGAAATGACATTAAACAATCTTGAATCTTGAATCAGTGTGTAGAAAGATCCGTGAAACATTTTGCAAGATTTGCAGAATTGTTCACCATTTCACCGGTGAGCAACACGTGCTTGGATTTTCCTCATAATTATCGTTAATTCTCAAGATGAGGTAGAATGCAGAACTTGCAAAAAGTACAGGATTTTACAACAATCCACTCAGGTCATTGAGAACCTAGCCATGACAGAAACAATAAATAGCGAAGCAGTACAAATTTCAGCTGGACTTAGTTTTTGAACGTCTTTAGCAGTAATCTCTAAAATGCTCGTTTTAACAATCAAGCCTAAAGGCGGAGGTCCTATGTTTTTTAAAAGTTGGCAGCTGGATTGCGATTGGTAGTGAGTTTTGCATGAACCCCATATTGTGTATATAGTACAAATGTTTATTTTACTCTATTAATTAATCTCAGTTGTATTACTGTTCAAGTACTAAATGCTTAATTACACAAATAATCAGGAGAAAGACTCAACTAAACAAGAAAAACTATCATTTTAAGCAATCTTTTTCACCAGTGATCATGTGCATTGTCATTAAACCTGAGAGTTTTCTTACCGTTCCTGTGCAAGAAGGTAGAAAATGCCTTTAATGTTCTTTAATGACCAAGTGTCGGTAAAGTTCCACAGAAGTAGTTAAAGCTCATTCTTCCGCTTTATATTATTTTTTGCTAATGATTGGTGTGATTGAGGTAAAGTTAGAATTTATTACTCCTCCTCTAATTGCCCCTTAAATGTTGAAATGCTGCAGACCACACACACCAGGAGGTGAGCTCCTCTCCACAGGATTTGCTGACTCTCACCCATTCTTGTAGCAGTGGTATTTATGTGACTGGCCCATTCAGGTTTCTGAGTGATCCCCAGGGTGTTATTATTGGGGGACTTGGTGGTGGTCCTGCCATTGACTAGTTAGTGGTAGGTGTTTAGATTCATTCCCTTTTTTACTTGTCAATGATCATCCCATGACTAATTCCGTGTATGTTCATACTGTAGCCCATCTAATTCAGGGTTCGACATCTTGTGAATTCAGAGATACTCGTCTTCACACCCAAGTCAAGTCACTTTTTATTGTCATTTCGACCATAACTGCTGGTACGGTACATTGAAAAAACGAGACAACGTTTTTTTTCAGGACCATGGTGTTACATGACACAGTACAAAAACTAGACTGAACTACGTAAAAAACAACACAGAGAAAGCTACACTAGACTACAGACCTACCCAGGACTGCATAAAGTGCACAAAACAGTGCAGGCATTACAATAAATAACAAACAAGACAATAGGGCAATAAGATGTCAGTCCAGGCTCTGGGTATTGAGGAGTCTGATAGCTTGGGGGAAGAAACTGTTACATAGTCTGGTCGTGAGAGCCCGAATGCTTTGGTGCCTTTTCCCAGATGGCAGGTGGGAGAAGAGTTTGTATGAGGGGTGCGAGGGGTCCTTCATAATGCTGTTTGCTTTGTGGATGCAGCGTGTAGTGTAAATGTCCGTAATGGCAGAAAGAGAGACCCCGATGATCTTCTCAGCTGACCTCACTATCAGCTGCAGGGACTTGTGATCTGCGTTGTAATGTGTGCCTATTTGAGTTACTGGTGCCTTCCCGTCTGCTTGAATTAGTCTGGCCATTCTGCTCTGACCTCCCTCATTATCAAGGCATTTTCATCCACAGAACTGCCAATCGCAATCACAGCGTCTGATGCAAGGTCTCAGCCCGAAACATCAACTGTTTACTCTTCTCCATGGATGCTGCCTGGCTCCTCCTGAGTTCCTCCAGCATTTTGTGGGTGTTGCTTTGGATTTGCAGCAGATTTTCTAATTTTTCTGCCATTCGCTGGATGCTTTTTGTTTTTGTTTTTGTCTCTGTAAACTGTTGGACATGAAAATCCCAGGACAGCAGCAGTTTCTGAGATATTCAAACTTCCCACCCTGACGCCAAAAATTATTCCACGGTCACAGTCACATTTCTTGATGTTTGGCATGTGCAGCAACTCAACTTCTTGACCATGTCTGCCTGCTTCTATGCATTAAGCTGATGCCACATGTTTGGCTGATCAGATGTTTGCATTAATAAGCAAGTGTAGAGGTGTACCTAATCAAGTATCCACTGAGTAGTGCAGGTATTACTGCAAACAGCCACAGATGGTTTTCTTTGCTGAAGAATTGTGAGCACACTGCATTTGGATCTCATCATGGATTAAACTGCCAAAGATTGTCATAGGCCTGGGGAACTTCCATGGTGATTTCCAAGGGATGGAATGCTTAACCCTCAAACAATTATCATTGACCCACTCACTACGTACTGGAGGAACTCATCAAGTCAAGCAGCATCTATGGAGGGAACAAGTGTTGATTTCCTTCCATAGTTGCTGCCTCACGTTTGAGTTCCTCCAGTACTTTGTGTGCGTTGCTCGGGATTTCCTGTAACTGCAGAATCTCTTGTGTCTCTCACTGCCTTTCGTGTGAGTTAGGACTCTGCCCTTCAGTTTTACCAGGGCTTCTAAAGCCTCACTTGATCAGATGATGTCTTAATGTCACTCACAGTGTGGTTGAAGGCAACAGATAAGGTTTGGAGCAGATCTGCCTTGGCAGAACCCTCACAGGTAAACAAGTAATTGTTGAGTAAGTGGCACTTGGCTACAGCTTCCATCACTTTGCTGATAAAACCCTACAGACAAACGACAGATTTGGGGAGCCAGTGGTGAGGGAGTAAACATACAGAGTGGAGTAACACACATCAAGTACTGGAGCAACCCAGCTGCTCAAGCTGGATCTGTGGAGTCAGTTTCAAGCAAAGATCCTTCATCAGGACTGGAAAGGAAGTAAGAAGCCACAATAGGAAGGTGGAGAGGGGAAGGAGTACAAGCTGACAGGTGTTGGGTGAAGCCAGGTGAGGAGGAAAGTGAGTGGGTGGGTGGCTGTGTGGGGGAGGGGGGGGAATGAACTGAAAAGCTAAGAGGCGATAAGAGGGGAGCCAGAATGGGAAAAGAGAAAAGGCAGAAGGGGAAGTTCATTTTGGTAGGTCAAATATGATGGCCTGATGGCATCCATCGGTCTCGAGAGACCATGGATCTGCGCCTGGAGTTTCCAGGGTGCAGGCCTGGGCAGGGAGACCGGCAGTTGCCCAAGCTGCAGGCCTTCCCCTCTCCACGCCACCGATGTTGTCCAAGGGAAGGGCACTAGGACCCAAGCAGCTTGGCACCGGTGACATCGCAGAGCAATGTGTTGTTAAGTGCCTTGCTCAAGGACACAAACATGCTGTCTCAGCTGAGATTCGAACCAGTGACCTTCAGGTTACTAGTCTGATGCCTTGCCCACTAGGCCACGCGCCAACACAATATGATGGCAAAATATAGTATTAATGGTAAGACCCTTGGCAGTGTGGAGGATCAGAGGGATCTTGGGGTCAGAGTCCATAGGACGCTCAAAGCAGCTGCGCAGGTTGACTCTGTGGTTAAGAAGGCGTATGGTGTATTGGCCTTTATCAATCGTGGAATTGAATTTGGGAGCCGAGAGGTAATGTTCCAGCTATATAGGACCCTGGTCAGTCCCCACTTGGAGGACTGTGCTCAGTTCTGGCCGCCTCACTACAGGAAGGATGTGGAAGCCATAGAAAGGGTGCAGAGGAGATTTACAAGGATGTTGCCTGGATTGGGGAGCATGCTCTATGAGAATAGCTTGAGTGAACTCGGCCTTTTTTCCTTGGAACGACGGAGGATGAGAGGTGACCTGATAGAGGTGTATAAGATGATGAGAGGCATTGATTGTGTGGGTAGTCAGAGGCTTTTTCCCAAGGCTGAAATGGTTGCGACAAGTGGACACAGGTTTGAGGTGCTGAGGGGTAGGTACAGAGGAGATGTCAGGGGTAAGTCTTTTACTCAGAGAGTGGTGAGTGCGTGGAATGGGCTGCCAGCAGTGGTGGTGGAGATGGATACAATAGGGTCTTTTAAAAGACTTGTAGATAGGTACATGGAGCTTAGTCAAATAAAGGGCTATAGGTAAGCCTGGTAATTCCTGGTAAACATGTTCAGCACAATTTTGTGGGCCGAAGGGCCTGTATTGTGCTGTAGGTTTTCTATGTTCTATGTAATTACCAGCAGTTAGAGAAATCAGTGTTCCTGCTGTCAGGCTGGAGGCTATCCAGACGGAAAATGAGGTGTTGCTGCTCCACCCTGAGACTGATCTCATCATGGGAGTAGAGGAGGCTAAGGACTGACATAGCATAATGAGGATGGGGAGTAGAATTAAAATTGGTTGTGTTACTCTGGATTTCCAGCATCTGCAGAATCTCATGTGTCTATTCAGGGTGGAGGTTGGGGTACCAAAGAAGTATTTCCTTTTCATCCGAATAGTATCGCCTCTTGATATTTGAGAAACCAAGAGACAATTGATTGTACTCCTGACTTGTGTCATGGAGATACTGGAAGTGTGCCTAGAAGTGAGTCTTTTACTACATAATCTCCAGATTCCAGATTTTTCATTTGAACAAAATTTTCTTATGGCTGCTGTGCTAAAGGCCTAATTTAATTCTACCCTCAGCGTGTTAAAGATGGATTCCCAGCAACACTAAATAGAAGAGATTCGGCAGATGCTGGAAATTCATAGGAACAGACAGAATATCTTGGAGCAACTCAGCAGGTCAGGCAGCATCTACGGAAATGAATAAACAAAGTTTCAGGCCAAGGCTCGTCATCAGGACTGAAAACACCAGGATAAGAAGATAGGGGGAGGGGAAGGAGGACAAGTAGAAGGTACTAGGTGAAATCAGGTGGGTGGAGGATGCACATGAAGTAAGAAGCTGACAGGTGATAGGTGGAAAATACAAAGGACTGGAGAAGAAGGAATCTGATAGGAGAGGAGAGTGGACCATGGGAGAAAGGGAAGGAGGAGGTACACCAAGGGGAGGTGATGGACAGGTGAGGAAAAGGGAAGGGTCCAATATATGAAAGGAACACAAGAGATTCCACAGATGCTGAAACTCCAGACTAACACACACAAATACTTGAGGAACTCAGCAGGTCAGGCAGCATCTATGGAAAGGAATAAACATTCGGTGTTTGGGGCCGAGGCGTTGCCAAATTAGTGTTTTGGCAATGCTAATGTCATTGAATACTAAGTACAAGAAGTTACCGTAGATATTCTCTCCTTGGAAATTATTTTTGCCTGGCACTTACTTGGTGGGAATGTTACGTGGCCATGATAAATCCATCAGTGGGTGATGCCTGGCTTTTGTTGCATGTCTCATTATTTGATGACCTGAGGCCAGATTGCTTCATGTTTTACACAAAAATATTGTTTACTCGTAACAAGGATAACAAGGATGCCCTGGGGGTTTTTTAGGTAGTAACTCCTCATTAATGAATAGCAGGAGAGTGGGACAGGGGCTTACGTGCAGCAAGCATTGGCATGCTTTCTGTCAACTATTAAAAGATTATGTAAATAATGGATGAGCTGTGGTGCATGCTGGGAGTTGTAGTATTCCACTTCGCCTGACACGAAAAAGACTGGAAATCCATGTGAAGCTAATCCTGGATATCTTATACAGGTCACAAACTCGACATTCTGCAGATGATGGAAATCTTGAACAACACACGCAAAGTGCTGGAGGAACGTAGCAAGTAAGGACACAACTATTGTTGTCAGAATTTCAGATGGTGATGAGGAGACTTACAGGAGTGAGATGGATCAGCTGGCAAAGTGGTGTCACAGCTACAACCTTGCACTCAACCTCAGTAAAACTAAGGAATTGATTGTGGACTTCAGAAAAGTGTTAAGACCAAGAGAACACACACCAGTCCTCATCGAGTGATCAGAAGTGGAAAGAATGAGCAGTTTCAAGTTCCTGGGTATCAACATCTCTGAAGATCTATGCTAGGCCCAACATACTGATGCAATTACAAAAAAGCCACAACAGCGGTTATATTTCATTCAAAGTTTGAGGAGAACTGATATGTCACCACCAAAGACACTCGCTGAGTTCTACAGATGTACCGTGGAGAGCATTTTAATTGTTTGCATCACTGTTTGGCATGGAGGGGCCACTTTACAGGATTGAAACAAGCTGCAGAAACTTGTAAACACAGCCAGCTCCATCACGGACGTGAGCTTCACCAGCATCCAGGACAACTTCAAAAGGCGATGCCTCAAAAAGGCAGCATCCATCACTGATTTGTTTTTAACGTGTTGCTCCAGACAGTCAACCATTCTTGTCTGGCACGTGGTGTCAGGATTGGTCTCCTCTCAGATTAACTGGGTCACGATATGAAGGTTCCTGACTCGGCCCTTGCTCTTTACGAGGCCGAGTGGCCAGCTCGGCACTCAACACGGCACGGATGGAAAGCGTGCTCGGGAGTGGCCCGACTTGAATTCGAACTCAGGAGCCTTCACTCCGGAGTCCGGCGCTGATGCCATTGCGCTTCCAGCTGGCCATCATTAAGGACCCTCGTCACACAGGACACCCTCTTCTCATTGCTACCATCAGGGAGGAGGCACACACTCTATGACTCATGAACAGGTTCTTCCTCTCTGCCAACAGATTTCTGAATGGACATTGAACCCATGAACACTACCTCAGTAACGCTTTCTCCACCATCACTGCTGGTGGAACTCAGCAGGTCAGGCAGCATCTGTGGAGGAAAATGATGTTTCAGGCCTTGAGACCTTCCCCAGCACCTGTGCCAGAGATTCATTTCTCTCTATGGATGCTGCCTGACCTGCTCAGTTTCTCCAGCGTTTTGTGTGTGTTACCCGAGATTTCACCTCCCTCTTGCTTCCTGAGAGATGCTTGGTTAGCCCTGATATGAACATTGCTCACTGTTGCCAAAGAGAAAGATCTCCACTAAAATTGTCAATTATGACTGAATTTCACAGGATTATCAAAATGAATTACAGTGGAAATGCATTTCAGACAAAATAAAGATTTAAAACAACAAAGCTTTAAAAACAATTTGCCCTAAAAAATAAGACTGGAAATATTCATAAAATTATTCCAAAGGCCTTAACACTGATTCAGAATATGCAGATTTACATGATGTATTTTAATTTTATGCTCTCTATCAATAAAGTAGCAACTGAGGAAGGTTATGTATAACTCAGCACCTTGTTAGCAGTCTAGAAAATCTACAATGTCCAATGTGAGAGTCCTTCATACAACAGCATACAGAAACACTTCACTTAAATTGTCTGTTTTTAGCAACACAGCATGGATTCCAATCGTTAGTAATTGCTTATATATTAACTACTATTCTCACCAAAGACACGTTACCATCTACTGCAATCTCTACTCCGTCTTTCGCAAGCACCAAATGAATTTTTGAGATATCAGGGAATGGATGACTGGCGGTCTGAATAATCACATTTCTAAGTTTGCCAGACACAATGAATTGATCTCCCACTGGGCTTCAAGGCCAATACTCTCACCTAGGAGATTAAATGTTGTGTAGCAAAAGCAAAACGGCAAGATTATGGAAAAGTAAAATTGAATGGATGACAGAAAATAGGTTACAGAGACCTTTATCTGATCAACAGAAATGCATAGTGATAAAAATAAATTCAAATGCTGAGTATGACTGAAAAATTGCAAAAATGGTCCAATGCACAAAAGGAACACAGGAGATCCTGCAGATGCTGGAAATCCTGAGCAACACACACAAAACGCTGGAGGAACTCAGCAAGTCAAGCAGCATCTATGGAAGGGAATAAACAGCTAATGTTTCAGGCTGAGACCCTTCATCAGGACTGAAAAGGAAGATAGAAGAAGACGGAATTAGAAGATGGGGGAGAGGAAGGAGTAAAAGCTGGCAGGTAATAAGTGAGGCCAGGTGAGGAGGAAGATGTGTGTGTGGGGAAGAGGGGGATGAAGTGAGATGCTGACAACCGATAGGTGGAAAAAGTAAAGGGCTGAAGAATGATTTTGTTATGGCTATTATTCTTTGGATTTATTGAATATGCCTGCAAGAAGGGTGGTATATGGTGGCATATATGTACTTTGATAATAAATTTACTTTGAACTTTGAACTTTGAAGAAGGAATCTGATTGGAGGGGAGAGAGGAAGAAAGGGAATTAAGGCATAAAGGAATTAGTGGAGATGTTAGGAGATTGGGGCTAAGGGGGAAATGGATCAGCCATGATAAATTGCTGGAGTAGACTCAATGGGCCAAATGGCCTGATCCTCCACCTATACCTTATGGTCATATGGAAGGAAGAGGGGATCCAAAGGAAGCTGATAGGCAAGTGAGGAAAAGGGAAGGGGTAAGACAGGAGTCAGATTGAGGAATGGAAAAAGAGCAAGAGGTAGGGGGGAGAAATTACCCTCCCTCCCACTTTTCTGATGATATATCAAAATGTGCCAACAAAGCATATAAAATGGAAGGCATTCCATAATAAAGTTATAGAGTCATAGAGCGTAGCACAGTAACAGACCCTTCAGCCCATCTAGTCCATGCTGAACAATTTAAATGACCTAGTCCCATCAACCTGCATCGGGACCACAACCCTTTATAGCCCTATCATCCATGTACCTATCCAACTTCTCTTAATACTCTTTTGCATTAAAGCTATCATTTTTATAATAGAACTTGGGAAAGGATTATGATTAATTGCATTGGTTTTTAGGAAGAAGAAAATTTCAGCAATATGAAGTAAAATTACTGTGACTATTACAATAGAAATATTTAATCGAGGCGTTGTTTTTGAAATCTGGAACCTAACAGGACAGTTAGTACAGGAATGTTCACATCTACAGATTGACAGCTTGTGACGAAGTCTAACTATTATCAGAGACCTGTAGGTGACATTCTTTTTCAGCTCCGTGCCCGCAGTTGGGAGATTAAGAACGGCCTATTCTTTCTGAACCTGGTCAAAGCGTGAAATTGTTATCATACTGCCAATCATACTGTGGCTGTGCTTGCTGTAATCCCAGAATGTTACGAGACAGTTTGTTTCAGAAGGTTACACTGTTAATGAGTTTCGGTTCAGATTGTCTCCACTGTATCTGATGACCCAGCAGAAACATTTATTCAAGAACCATGATAAACTGTTGACTCATTGTTGAAGTATCCCAACAATCTAAGACTCATGTTATGGGAAAAAGGCAGGAATGACATTCCTGGGATCGTTCTGAAACATAAGTTATTCTTTATTCCCACACAAAGTAACATTATTTATTTATTTTATTCCTTTAGCGACTCACCGTGAAGCAGGCCCTTTCAGCCCAATGTAGCACACAGCCCAGAAAAACACCTGATTAATTGATTATCCATTACTCTGCTGGTGTTTAGGACAGCAATGAAGATTCTCCATCTCAGTCTCTCCTTGGCCACTCAGATGTGTCTTTACCAGTTTTAGTGGACCAGTCAGAGTTATTAGCTCTGAGCTGAACCCCTGAACTTAAAGGATTGGTGGACCACTCTCAATCTTGACCTGTTTGGCATTAGTGACCCTACCAAGAGTCAAAGTATGACTCTAGGCAGCATAGCTCTCTGGGTCACTGAGGCACACAAGCCTCCAAATCACAAACAGGTCTTGGTCCGCTTGGAGGAAACTACCTATTTAACATCGGCTTAATCACAGGACAATTTATAATGATGAATTAACCTACTAACCTTTATGTCCTTGGATTGTGGGAAAAAACCAGAGCAGACAGGGGAAACCCTCAGGCCTCATGGGGTGAACGTACAAACTCCTTACAAATGCCACTGGAACTGAGCTCTATGCTCTGAAATGCCCCGAGCTGTAATAGCATCAGATGTTACAAGGATAGCAAGGATGTAATGTTGAGATGTTATAAAGCACTGGTGAGGCCTTACAGAATATTGTGAGCAGCTTTGGGCTCCTTATCCAAGAAAGGAAGTGCTGACATTGGAGAGGGTTTAAAGGAGGTTCATGAAAATGATTTTGGGATCGGAGGCTTATTATATGAGGAGCATTTGATGGCTCTGGGTCTGTACTCACTGGAATTCAAAAAAAATGAGGCAGGATCTCATTGAAACCTATCGAATGTTGAAAGGCCTCGACAGAGTGGATGTGGAGAGGACGGTTTCTATGGAAGGGTAGTCTAAGATCAGAGGACAAGCCTCAGAATAGAGGGGCACCCATTTAGAATGGAGATGAGGAGGAATTTCTTTAGCCAGAGAGTGGTGAATCTGTGCAGCTGTGGAGGCCAAGTCTCTGGGTATATTTAAGGCAGAGGCTGATAGATTCTTGATTATTCAGGGCATGAAAGAACACGGGGAGAAGACAGAAGATTGGGGCTAAGAGGGAAATGGATCAGCCATGAAAAATTGATGGAGCAGACTCGATGGGCCAGATGGTCTAATTCTGCTTCTATATTTTATGGCCTTATGGTCCTATAACCGCTATGCTATCATGATGCCCTTATGTGACTATGTACATCATAATGCTCTTATCAGAACACCTGTTATGGAAATATGGCATGGAATTAATGTTTCATTGTTAAACATTAGCTGCAGCATAACAAATTAGTGAACGCTGGTAACGTGCATTTCCAAAGTCACCTTGCTTGTATTTCCGCTGTGAATGCTCCGAAGTTACTGAATTGGGTTATGGTTTGAAACTTGCTGAAGGAGAACATGAGGGGAAACTTCTTCACTCAGAGGGACGTGAGAGTGTGGAATGAGCTGCCAATGCAAGTGGTGCATGCGAGCTCCATTTCCAAGTTTAAGAGAAGTTTGGATAGGCACGTGGATAGTAGAGGTACAGAGGGCTACGGTCCGGTGCATGTCAATGGGAGTAGGCAGTTTAAATTGTTTGGCACAAACTAGATGAGCCGAAAGACTTGTTTCTGTCTGTGCTTTCCGATGACAAGCTACTCGTTGACATTTCACAATAATGTGTATAACAGAGTACAAGACTGGTTCTGAAGGAGGTTTAAAAGAAGAAGTTAAATGTCTTATAAATGTCCGTTCGATCCTACGATAAACGTACTTTATGGTACAGTACTTAGCTGTGAGTAACCGGAACTATTCAAAACTGATTCTTGATTTGCACTGGCTGACTTCAGATGCAGATTTAGCTTCATTTGTTTATCACCATTACGTCGAAACATACAACGAAATGTGTCGTTTTGTGTTATCAGGCGACACAATTTACGGCTGTGCTGGGGGCCACTCATCCTTTCCCTCCACCATCAGGTTTCTGAACAGACATTGAACCAGCCCAGGGCCACTACCTCGCTATTTTTGCTCTCTTTTTATCACGACTTAATTATTTGTATGTATTTCTTATCGTTTTTTTTATTCTTATTCTTATCTCTCTCTCTTTATTTAAGTTTATTTTACAAGTGCAACCATGTATTTTTTAAATGCCAATACCAATCCACCATCAACCACAGCTCTTGCTTCATACCACTGTAGTCTCCAAAGATTCATAGTACATTTATTATCAAAGTATGTATACAGAATACAATTTATGAGATTAGCCATGAAACAAAGTAACACCATGGCCCCCGTCCAAGAAAATATCAAAACAGCCAATGCAAGAAAAAAGAATAAGTTGTGCAAAAGGCAAAAAGCAAGCAGGCAACACATAGCGCATCAAACATCAAACCAGGGGTCCAATAGTTTTCAGTTTAGTTCACTAGCCCACTGCAGGCCACAAGGCAAAGCATTCTTCACTGCAGCATCCCAGACCACATCGATCACCCTGATCGAACCTCTGAAAAACAGCAAAAGGAAAGAGTATCCAGAATAAAGGGAGTCTCCTTCATATTGATTTAGGATCCAGACGTAGAGTCCACTCCTTCGTTCCACCCTAATGCAGAATTTAATACTATTATGGTTGCTCGTCCCCCTGGGGCATCAAGCAACAAGACTGCTAATTAATTAGTTTACTTAGTACAATACTCGACCTAGGCTGGCCTGTTCTCCAGTTGCTGTTTTGATATATTAATTCAGAAAACCATTTTGCATACACTCCTGGAATTTTTGCTCCGCAGTATTGTTGCTAATTTGTTCAGTCTAATCTATGTCTGGGTTAAGGTTACGCTGATTACAGTTGATGCCTTAGTGTGTATGCCTCTAAGTTCTTGTTTAATCCAATCCCCAGTGTCAGCACTCCGGTTTGGGGCCAAGTACACAATCCCATTAATGTTTTCTACCCCTTGATATGTCTGAGCTTTACTCACTCAGTTGGTGGTTTTACCTGAGCTAATGTCCTTCCTCATGAGCTCGGGGCGGGAAGGACCTCAGTGTAGGGTTCTTCTGCTGCTGGAGAGGGAGGGGCCGGGTTCCTCTTAATTATTGAAGTGGCGCACCATCCCAGAGGACCACACGAGTTGCAGAAGTACTATTCATGCATAGAAATATAATAAAACAGTCCTGACAGTGTTAACTATGGATGTAAAGAATGAAAGGGCATTGCATGGTTTATCCTTGTAAATAATGTTTTTGTTACGAATAGCGCTTACAGTATTGTGCAAAAGTCTTAGGCACACTTACTGTATATAGTTAGGGTGCCTAAGACTTTTGTTTAGTACTGTAGTAATTTCATGCACTGCCACCACACAAAAAAATAATTTTGTGACATATGTGAGTGATAATAAGCCTGATTCTGATATGGGTATCTATAGTGGACCGAGAGTGGGAAGAGGCAGGGAAAGGGGAATCATGTTTGGGAAAAGGGGAAGGGAGAGGGAAGCACTAGAGAGACATTCTGTAATGATCAATAAATCAATTGTTTGGAATCAAATGACCTTGCCTGGTGTCTCATGTCTGGGTATATCTACAACCTCGCTAACTCCCCCCCCCCCCCCCACAACACCCTGGAACTCCTTTCTGCCATCTGTCCCACACCACTCCTATGGCACTCCACCCTCACCATTCCCAACATCCTCTACTCCCACCAGATTTACAAACTTGTTCACAGTGCAAAAATCTCAGGCACCCTAGCTATATATATGTAACCAATCTTTTGCACAGTACTGTATTTTATTTTTAAATATATATATCCTTCCTCACTATTGCTTTAATCTGTTCTTTAACCAGCAATGCTACACCCCTCCATTTTTCTGTTTGCCTATCATTCCAGAGTTTCAATATCCTGGATGTTCATTTCCCTTCCTTGCTCACCCTACAGCCTTGTCTCCAGAATTTCAGTCTTATCAGAATCTGTGGAATTCTTTGTCACAGGTGGCTGTGGAGGCCAAGTAATTGAGTATATTCAATGCAGAGGTTGATAGGTTCTTGATTAATCAGGGCATCAAATGTTACAGGGAGAAAGCAGGTGAATGGGGTTGAGAAGGATAATGGAAGGTTGCAGGAGACTCAAAGGGTCAAATGGTTTAATTCTGCTTCTAGGTTTCCTGGCCTTACGATCTTATACTTATATACATCCATTTGCATGATAATTTCACGTAATTTGTTGCAAATGCTCTGCACATTACGACACACAGTATTTAGGATTGATTTTTTAATGCCCTTTGTTTTACTTCCTATCGTGACCCGGACTGTTTTTCCTTGATTTCCCTATTGTGCATTTTGCCTTTCTTCTCGCTTTTCTTGTTCTGCGTGTGTCCCCATCCCACTGTCATTTTAGTTTGTTTCCAACAGCCCAGGCAAACATTTTGCCTCGGACATCAATACCCATTCTGGCTTGCGTGTGATCAGTCCTCTTTAAATATATATCCAGGTCCCTCTTCCTCATGATTGATTCCAACGTCCCAGGTATCTGAATCCCTTCCTCCTGCACTACCTGTCAAGCCACGTTTTCATCTATCTGTTCTCCTGTTCCCATATTATCTCACACGCGGCACAAGGAGTAAGCATGAGATTACTGCTTTTGAAGTTGCGCTTTCTAACACATCTCCTGCCTTTTTAAATTCATCTTGAAGGACGTCATCCCCTTTTTTTTAACCACATAATGTTGGTACTAACATGTACCATGGTCAACACAATACTGCAAAATCTAGGCCAATGATTTGTCAGTTTCAATTCAGACTGCATTCAAAAATGAAGGCAGACAAGATAAGATATCTTAATGAATTGAACACGAAATGAGATAAAGCTAATCATTTCTCCGTGTGGATGTGCAATCCTCATTAATATACTGTCTAATGACTACACCGCCACTGTTCAACTTCCATTTAATATTTGTATCTGAAAATTACCCGTAATTAAAAACTCCACAAGGAACTGTGAAAGTAAGAGTATGTATTCTATCTAACAATCTCCTCTAGCTATTTCACCTTGATCTGACGTTTGTTGGTTCAAAATAAGTGTGAAGTACAATTCAGTTCTGAATTTTAGTCACTGTGAGTTTAAAACAACATTGAGAAAAAAACAAGCTTTAAAATAAAGACTCACTTGCACTTTTTTTTGTCCGTATTGTCCATCATCAGCTCAGATGATCAGAATTAACTTTTGCTTTATTTATTCTGAATTAAAATCACAATAGCTTGTTTTTTTTAAAAGCTGATTATTTTTGATTTATGGCGTTAGTGGATTTAAGGTATTTCTGCACAACAGAATCCTTCACTGGTCAAGAGAAGGCTTTGTAACTTCCACTAATTTATTAGAGAAAATAATAAATTGGATAATAGTAATCCAATAATTAATAAACAGGATAATTACTAGATATTTATTCAGTTTTAAATGATAAGGGCATCAAGATTGGTACAAGATGGTAGTGCAGAGGTGAGTGTAACAGTTAGAGCAAAAGTGACCCAGGTTTATTTCCCACTGCTGCCTTTATACAGTTTGTACATTCTCCCTGTAACCATGTAGGTTTCCTCTGGGTGCTCTAGTTTCCTTCAACATTTGAAAGCCACATAAGTTAGCAGGTTAATTGGTCACATGGGCGAGAGCTCGTTGGGCCTGAAGGGCCTGGTACCATAATGTATCTCTGGATAAAACAAATTTTCAACAGAATGTCATTGTTTGTTGACCATCATAGATAGAGAAGGACAGAGAGACTGCACACACCAGTAAGGGATAAGGCACTTAATGAATTAAGAGGTACAGTTTAACGCAAAATTATTACTGGCTTTGATCTCATATCAGAAAAGAAAAGCTTGTGCAAATATAAAAAAAGATTGCAGAAAATATATTATCAATATAAAGAAATGATATTAAGATAGAGAGGTGCATGCATATTTGTGCCTATTTTTAAGAATGTATTTACTTCTGATGATGTGTGTTGTTGATAGGATTTATTCTGTTCCAAATGATTTACACACACACACACACACACACACACACACACACACACACACACACACACACACACACACACACACACACACACACACACACACACACACACACACACACACACACACACACACACACCCCCCCCCCCCCCCCGGAGGAGCTCAGCAGGTCAGGCAGCATCTGTGGACATGAACAACCAGTCAACGGTTTGGGTCGAGACCCTTCTACAGGACTGGAAAAGAAGGGGGAAGATGCCAGAATGAAAAGGTGGGAGGAGGGGAAGGAGGATAGCTTGAAGATGACAGGTGAAGCCAGGTGGGTGGGAAAGGCAAAGGGCTAGAGAGGAAGGAATCTGATAGGAGAGGAGAGTGGACCTTTGGAGAGAGAGAAGGGAGCGGGCAACCAGAGAGAGGTGATTAGCAGGTGGGAAGAGGTAAGAGGCCAGAATGGGGGCTAGAAGAAGAGGGAAGGATGAAGGCATAGATTTTTTTTTATTGGAAGAAGAAATTGATACTCATGGTATCAGATTGGAGGCTACCCAGATAGAATAGAAAGTGTTGCTCCTCCACCCTGATGGTGGTCTCATCATGGCATAAGTGGAGACCATGGACCAACATGTTGAAACAAGAATAGGAATGGGAATTAAAATATTTGGCCACTGAGAAGTTCCTCTTCAGGCAGATGGTGTGGAGGTGCTCACTAAAGCAGTCCCCCAACTTACGCCAGGTCTCACCAATGTAGACGAGGCTGCATCGGGAGCACCAGATACAATAGGCAACCCCAGCAGATCTGAAGATGAAGTGCTGCCTCACCTGGAAGGATTGTTTGGCGTGAGGTACGAAGTGAATGGGCAGGTGTAGCACTTTGGCCGCTTGCAGAGATAAGTGCCGGGGGTGCTTGGTGGTAAGGGATGAATGCACAGGGGATTCATAAGTGGATCGATCCCTGCGGAGAGTGGAGAGTGGAGTAGAGGTAAAGATGTAATGGTGGTAGGATCCTTTTAGAGGTGGTGGAAACTGCAGAGAAGGATGAGTTGGTTACAAAGACCTATGGGGTTGTAGGTAAGGTGGAAGATGGGGTGATGGCAGCATCAATGATAGAGGAAGGGAAACCCAGTTCTTTGAAGAAGGAGGACAATGGAAAGCAACACTGCATCTTGGGAAATGAGAAAAGGGAATAACCACTTTTACAGGAAAAAAGGTGGGAAGAGATAGTCGGGATGGGGATGAGTGTGGTGGCAGTAGACGGGTGTTTTCCAAGGGCTGACTGAATTAAATTGAATTGACTTTATTTCTTACATCCTTCACATACATGAGGAGTAAAAATCTTTATGTTACATCTCCGTCTAAATGTGCCATGTGCAATCATAGTAATTTATAATAAGTTATAATAAATAGAATGGTCAATGTAATATAGAGTACACTCAAATCAATGTGAGTTAATCAGTCTGATGGCCTGGTGGAAGAAGCTGTCCCGGAACCTGTTGGTTCTGGCTTTTACGCTGCGGTACCATTTCCCGGATGGTAGCAGCTGGGTAGCAGTCCCCAAAGATCCTACAGGCCCTTTTAACACACCTGTCCTTGTAAATGTCCTGAATCATGGGAAGTTCACAACTACAGATGTGCTGGGCTGTCCGCACCACTCTCTGCAGAGTCCTGCGATTAAGGGAAGTACAGTTACCATACCAGGCAGTGATGCAGCCAGTCAGGATGCTCTCAATTGTGCCCCTGTAGAAATTTTTTAGGATTTGGGGGCCCATACCAAACTTCCTCAACTGTCTGAGGTGAAAGAGGCGCTGTTGTGTCTTTTTCACCACACAGCTAGTGTGTGCAGACCAAGTGAGGTCCTCAGTGAGGAATTTAAAGCTGTTTACCCTCTCACCCCCAGCTCTTCCTGTCAAAATCACAGAGTTCATTGTTTTAAACCTATCAACTGATCCATTGACGTCAATAGGGGTTAGCCCATTTCCATTCCTCCTGGACAGGTTGGGTGAGTGGGCAAATGTATGGCAGATGCAGTTTAATGTGGATAAATGTGAAGTTATCCACTTTGGTGGCAAGAACAGGAAGGCAGATTACTATCTAAATGGAGTCAAGTTAGGAAAAGGGGAAGTACAACGAGATCTAGGTGTTCTTGTACATCAGTCAATGAAAGCAAGCATGCAGGTACAGCAGGCAGTGAAGAAAGCTAATGGCATGCTGGCCTTTATAACAAGAGGAATTGAGTATAGGAGTAAAGAGATCCTTCTTCAGCTGTACAGGGCACTGGTGAGACCCCACCTGGAGTATTGTGTGCAGTTTTGATCTCCAAATTTGAGGAAGGACATTCTTGCTATTGAGGGAGTGCAGCGTAGGTTCACAAGGTTAATTCCCGGAATGACAGGACTGTCATATGTTGAAAAATTGGAGCGACTGGGCTTGTATACACTGGAATTTAAAAGGATGAGAGGGGATCTGATTGAGGCATATAAGATTATTAAGGGATTGGACACGCTGGAGGCAGGAAGCATGTTCCCGCTGATGGGTGAGTCCAGAACTAGAGGCCACAGTTTAAGAATAAGGGGTAGGCCATTTAGAACTGAGATGCGGAAAAACTTTTTCAGCCAGAGAGTGGTGGATATGTGGAATGCTCTGCCCCAGAAGGCAGTGGAGGCCAAGTCTCTGGATGCATTCAAGAGAGAGTTAGATAGAGTTCTTATAGATAGCGGGGTCAAGGGATATGGGGAGAGGGCAGGAACGGGGTACTGATTGTGTATGATCAGCCATGATTACAGTGAATGGCGGTGCTGGCTAGAAGGGCTGAATGGCCTACTCCTGCACCTACTGTCTATTGTCTAAACTACTTTGTTTTTGCAACATTGAGGGAGAGGTTGTTTTCTTGACACCACTGTGTCAGAGAGATGACTTCTTCCCTGTAGGCCAGTTCGTTATTGTTTGAGATAAGGCCAATCAATGTAGTGTCATCAGCAAATTGAATTAGCAGATTAGAGCTGTGGGTGGGTATACAGGGAGTAAAGGAGGGGACTCAGTACGCAGCCCTGAGCGGCTCCTGTATTGTGTGTCAGAGGGGTGGAGGTAAGGGAGCCCACTCTCTACCACCTGCTGGCGATCTGACAGGAAGTCCAGGATCCAGCTGCACAAGGCAGGGGGAAGGCCGAGGTTTCTGAGCTTCTTGTTGAGCCTGGAGGAATGATGGTGTTGAATGCTGAACTGTAGTCCAAGAACAGCATTCTCACATAAGCATCCTTCTCCAGATGTGTAAGGACAGTGTGCATGAGCTACTTATGCCCTGGGAAAAGGTCTCCAGTTGTCCACTCTTTATAACAAATCATTTTCAGTATCCAAAAAAATGCTACATTCTGTGAAGGAGACCAAATTCAGATTCAAAACAACATATTCAGAAACTGGATGTTATATATACAGTAACTATCCTGGAAACAATTTGGTACTGGCAGAATTGGAATGGAACCAGTAAAGATGGAAATCTAGATAAAATTACCTCTGCCCCAGCATGAGAAGGCGACGTGTATCCAGACATGCAATATTTCTTCAATGGATCTGGAATCTGCTTGCTCGGGTTTCTGCATCTGGCAAAGGCTGGATTTATTTTTACTCTGTGTTGGTCCGGTTGACGACAGGTTTGAACTCTGCTGTCCTCAGCCTTGCATGTTGCCTCAGGCTTTCCTGTGCAGGGGATTATCAGTAATTCAAAATATCATCTGGCGAGGTCTCCATCAGGTTAAGCATAACTCAGAGGTCTGAAAATTACAGAATGGAAAGGTCTTAATCCCTTGTGCAGAAGACTTGTTCATCATTAAATATTTCAGAGATATTAAAAATTACAGACAGAAAATTGCAAATGACTTAGAGTGATTCTGCACAATGCATCATCAATATAACTTCACAGTTTGATAGAGGTATACAACATAATGAGGGATATAGATAGGATAAATGCAAACAGCCTTCTTCTCACTGGGTTTGGATGGCACTACAGCCAGAGATCATGGGTTAAGGGGGAAAGGTGGAAGGCTTAAAGGGACGATGAGGGGAATCATTTTCACTCAGAGGGCAGTGAGACTGTGGAACGAACTGCAAGTGGTGCACGTGAGCTGGATTTCAATATTTAAGAGAAGTTTAGATAAATACATAGATGGTATAGATGGCTCTGATCCCAGTGCTGGTGGATGGGAGAACACAGCTTAAATGGTTTGGCATTGTCTGGATGGGCTGAATGGCCTGTTTCTGTGCTGTACTTTTCTATGACTCTATGACTTCTAAATGTTGAAATCAAACATGCATCCACCACTGGTGCTGGCAGCTCGTTCTACATTCTTACCACCCTCTGAATAAGTAAGTTCCCCTCATGTTCCCATTAAACATTTCAGCTTTCACCCTTAACCCACGAGGTAATGTAGGTTCAATGTATCGAAATATGTATTAGTTAACCATATATTATCTTGAGATTCATTTTCTTGCAGGCATTTACAGGAAAATAAAATTTACAAAAAATATATATAAATAGACACAAGTTGTGCAAAAGACAAATCGTGAAAATATTTTTTTAAAAAGCAGAGAACATAATTGTAAAGAGTCCTCTAGTTTGTAGAATCAGTTCAAGAGTAGTGGTGAATAAAGTTATCCACACTGGTTCAGGAGTCTGATGGTTGAGGGATAATAACTGTTTCTGAACCTGGTGGTGAGGGACATGAGGCTCCTGTACCTTCTTCCTGATGGCAGCTGTCAGAAGAGAGCTCGTCCTGGTTGGTGGACATCCTTGATGATGGATGCTGCTTTCTTGTGGCAGTGCTGCTTTAGATGTGCTCAATGGTGGATCCTTGATTTTCCTGGTCTTAGCCAAAAATATTTAAGGTTCTGTGCTACACATTTCCTCCTAGCTAAGTCTGAGATGCAGAAATACATCATCAGAATTCATAGCAGCTCTTTCAGTGGCTAAGTAGTTAACTGTACCAAGTGCAACGCCTCAAGGGTGATGGTGCTATGATGGTTTTATATCTATGTTGGTAAACAATATCTCTAATACGGACAAGGGCTACGATTCTCAATTTCTCCCGCTTGTTAAATTATTGATTATTGTTTGGTGGGCAGCTCATACTGAGATGAGGAAGTTGTTGATATACAAGGAGCTTGTTGAGTTCGGATCGGAACAAAAAGGAGACAAAGGAAGGGAAAACAAGGTTTATATCAGAAGTTACATTCATGAAATTACATAATACATTGAATGGCAATGTTATTATAGGTCCAAATTTAACATATGACCTCGGTCAGTAAATGAGGTGAATATAAGACAGAATTTACTTTTCTGTTAATGGCCAGCACTTTATTCTTACTTAAATTCTCTCTGGAAAAAAATTCTCTTTCCACTGTTGCAAATGCTGGAAACATTGCTCTGACAGGAAACACCCGTAAAGAGAGTTAGCATTTTAGGTTTTGCTTCAGAATGATGGCCTTCCTTCAGAATGATCGCTTTTCTACAAAATGCTCCAAATAAGGGTCGAAAACTTAAGAAGTTAGCTTGTGTCTCTCTCCACTGATTCTACCTGACATGCCTAATGCTTCCAGCATTCTATTATTTTTAGCCCATAAGACAACAGGAACAGAATTAGGCATTTGGCCCATTGACTATACCATCATGGCTGATTTATTCTCCCTTTCAACCCTATTCTCCCTGTAACCTTTGATGCCCTGACTAATCAGGAACCTTGCAACCTCCCCTTTAATATACCCAATGACTTGGCCTCCACCACCAGCTGTGGAAATGTATTTCACAGATTCACCACCCTCTGGCTAAAGAAATTCTTCATCATCTCTGTTCAGAAGGGACATCCTTCTATTCTGAGGCTGCGCCCTCTGGTCCAGACTCTCCCAATATAGAAAACATCATCTCCATGTCAACTCTATCTGGGTTTTTTAATATTTTATTTTTAATATTTTTGGATTTTTTTTTAATTTCAGGTATCCAGAATCTGTTTTTGTTTCTTCCTTTTCTTCCCTCTTTGATGTTGTAACACATAGATATAGATAAAAAAAACTTTCAATCTGAGCATATCTGATTGGATATTCTTCGTACAAATTAAATGTAATAAGGATTCAGGAATTTGGCTTAATTTATTCAAATGTACCTCCCAATAATTGTTAACAAATGATTTGTTAAAATGATACTTATTTATTTATTGAGATACCATGCAGAATATTGAAAGGACATTTGATAGAGGTATACATAATGATGAGGGATATAGATAGGGTAAACGCAAGCAGGCTTCTTCCACTGAGGTTGGGTGGGACTACAACCAGAGGTCATGGGTTAAGGGTGAAAGGTGAAAAGTTTAAGGGGAACATGAGGAAAAACTTCTTCACTCAGAGAGGGGTGAGAGTGTGGAGTGAGTTGTCAGTGCAAGTGGTATATGTGAGTTCGATTTCAACTTTTAAGTGAAGTTTGGATAGGTACGTGGATGGTAGGGGTATAGAGTGTTATGGTCCCGGCACAGGTCGATGGGAGTAGGCAGCTTAAAAGGTTTAGACATGGACCAGATGGGCCAAAGGGCCTGTTTCTGTTCTGTACATGACTCTATGACTCTAATAGGCCCTTTACGCCACACCGCCCAGATTTAACCCTAGCCTAATCATGGGACAACTTATAATGGACTTTGGACTGAGGAAGGGAACAGGAGCATCCAGAGGAAACCCACGCGGTCACGAGGAGAACATACAAACTCCTTACGGGCAACGGTGGGAAATGAACCCAGGTCACCTGTACTGTAAAGCTTCATGCTCACCACTATGCTACCTTGCCACCCTTTTGCCAGCGAGGTACCAGCTATCGAAAGAACATTTAGTCTACTGGATAACTATTCCTGTATAACTCTGTGGTCCTGGGAAAGAGCTATTTATTTAGAATAATTCTCTGATGCATTTTTCACACTTTTGTATGACTAGTGGGTGTTGTGGTGGAGATATGGCTCTACCAAAGGAGATGTAAGGCACTCCTTACTTCCGCTAGGCTGCAGGTCATCCTTGGGTATGGTGTAGCACTTGCTTAACCCTCCCCCCAACACCTCCACCCCCCCCCCCAATCAGGGTCATGTGAAGCCATGGAATCAGGTGGTGGGTGGTCTTATGAGCAGCTGGTTCAGATCACAAGACCTGGTTATGCAACCACTGACGCCAGGCAGACAACCTCTGAAGAGTATTGATAATGGGTTCACCCACCTTGTAAGGACACGGCCCAGAAGAAGGCAACGGTAAACCACTTTCATAGAAAAATTTACCAAGAACAATCATGGTCAAAGACCGAGATCATAGAACATGACACATAATGTTGATGATGAGCTGGTTCTCATGGGGACTTGCATAGATCTTTGCTCAAGTCTACTTGCCATGCTTTGTCCCACCTATTTAATTATTCCTGATCCTGCTGAGTACTCTACATCTGTACTTGTCACAGAGCTTGATATTATCAGTACTTCTTGTGACATTACAAGATGTTCTTTACACATAACTTTATGAATAATATAACGGTGGGAGTACCCACTATGGGTATTATGGATTGTGATCATTTTCTGTTCCACCAGGGATTTTTTCAATAATCACTTCATTCTATTCCCACACTAAATTTAAATTTCTAGTTATATTAGATTAGCTTAATTTATCTCATATACATCAAAACCACAATTGATTCCGGGATTCAAAGGCTTATCATTCGAAGAGCATTTGTTAGCTCTGGGCCTCGATTCATTGGAATTCAGATAAATGAAGGGGGATCTCATCAAAACCTATTGAATGTTGAAAGACCTCGATAGAGTGGATGTGGTGGATGTGGAGAGGATGTTTCCTATAACGGGGGACTCCACAACCAGAGATCACAGTTTCAGAGTAGAGGAATCTCCATTTAGAACAGAGATGAAGAGGAATTTCTTCGGCCAGAGAGAGATGAATCTGTTGAATTTTTTGCCACGGGTGGCTGTGGAGGCCAAGTCATTGGGTATATCTAAGGGAGAAGTTGATAGATTCTTGATTAGTCAGGGCATGAAGGGATATGGGGAGAAGCAGGAGATTTGGGCAGAGAGGGAAATGGATCAGCCATGATGAAATGGCAATGCAGACTCAATGGGCCAAATGGCCTAATTCTGCTCCGTAAGACCATATGACATAGGAGCAGAATTAGGCCATTCAACTCAGCAAATCTGCACCGCCATTCCATTATGGCTGATCCTGGATCCCACTGCTCCTATATCTTACGGTCTTGTGGTCTTATGAAACATCAAAACGTACTGCGAAAGGCATCATTTTCCATCAACAACCAACACAGTCCATGAATGTGCCGGGAATCGTTGCCTTGCTTTCCGAGCCAAAATAGCATGCCTATTACTCACTAACCCTAACCATGCATCCTTGGAATGTGGTAGAAAACTGGAGCACCCAGAGAAAACTCACATAGAGAAAGTACAAGCTCCTTACTGACAGCAGTGGGGATCCAACTCCGATTGGTGATCAAAGTTCAAAGTAAATTTTATTATCAGAATATAAATATGTCATCACATACAACCCTGAGACACTTTTTCCTGTGGGCATACTCAGCAAACCTATAGATTCTATATAAAAAAATTGGACAGGTATATGGACAGGAAAGGAATGGAGCGTTATGGGCTGAGTGCAGGTCGGTGGGACTAGGTGAGAGTAAGCATTCGGCACGGACTAGAAGGGCCGAGATGGCCTGTTTCCGTGTTGTAATTGTTACATGGTTATATGGTAATAGTAACTATAGCAGCATCAATGAAAGATCAAGTGCAGAAAACGGCAAACTGTGCAAATGCAAATATAAATAAATAGCAATAAATAATGAGAACTTGAAATAACAAGATAAAGAGTCCTTAAAGTGAGATCATTGGTGTGGGAGCATCTCAATGATGAGACAAGTGAGTGTAGTTATTCCCTTTTGCTCAAGAGCCTGATGGTTGAGGGGTAGTAACTGTTCTTGAACTTGGTGGTGCGAGTCCTGAGGCTCTTGTACCTTCTACCTGATGGCAGCAGTGAAAAAACAGCATGGCCTGGGTGGTGGGGATCTCTGATGATGGATGCTGCTTTCCTACGATAGTGTTTCATGTAGATGTGCTCAGTGGTTGGGAGGGCTTTACTTGTGACATACCGGGCCAAATCCATGAACTTTTGTAGGATTTTACGCTCAAAGGCATTGGTGTTTCCATAGCAGGCTGTGTTGCAGCTAGTCAATACACTCTCCACTATACATCTGACACTGGAAAGCAATTGCACGAACCACTTTGATATCATGCCACCCATTAACTAATAGCCCCTTTATTCCACAAGCCTTCATCTTTTGAGATATAGTGTGGAACTCTTAATGGATTTAGAATGAATCGGTTGATTGTGCAATGTAATAACTGTTATTGTGATTGTGGCCAGGTGCTTCCAATGAAATGGAAGCTGCTGATTGAAAGTCTCAATGCGTTCTGTTACTAATTTCAGTACATAATGGTCTAAAAGATTAATTGTGACTGGAGCAAAGAATTTAGATTTGTTGAATACTGGCTTTATACTGGATACTGGATATACTGGCTTTGGAGGCAGTGCAGAGGAGGTTCACCAGATTGATTCCAGAGATGAGAGGGTTAGACTATGAGGAGAGATTGAGTCGCCTGGGACTGTACTCACTGGAATTCAGAAGAATGAGAGGAGATCTTATAGAAACATATAAAATTATGAAAGGGATAGATAAGATAGAAGCAGTAAAGTTGTTTCCACTGGTACGTGAGACTAGAATGAGGGGACACAGCCTCAAGATTTGGGGGAGTAGATTTAGGACAGAGATGAGAAGGAAATGCTTTTCTCAGAGAGTGGTGAATCTGTGGAATTCTCTGCCCAAAGAAACAATGGAGGCTATCTCAGTAGATATACTTAAGACAAGGTTGGATAGATTTTTGCATAGTATGGGAATTAAGGGTTATGGGGAAAGACAGGTAGGTGGAGACAAGTCCATGGCCAGATCAGCCATGATCTGATTGAATGGTGGAGCAGGCTCGAAGGGCCAGATGGCCTATTCTGGCTCCTATTTCTTATGTAATAAGTAAATATTACGGTATTAAAAAGAAGGTCAAGATGGCACCAACCTGCAAAGTCCGTTGGTGCTGTGGCTCAGACTTAATTGTCTTTTAGGTTTGCAGGAATGATTTTGAGGACAGTGTGGAGCATTAGGAGACAGGTTAGGGTTAGGGACAAGGCTGAGGGAGAATGAAGAGTCCAGGACAGGATCCTGTGTTTAAAGTCTAGGCTGGACTCTGAAGGGTTAAAGGTCAGTGACCTGGAGGTCGAGTCATTAGGTCATAGAAAACCACAGCAGGGGAACAATTCCTTTGGCCCATCCAGTCCATGTTGAACCACTTAAACTGGCTGCTGCCATAATCCTGCACTGGAACCATAGCTATCCATACCCCTCCTATACATGTACCTATCCAAACTTCTCATAAACTTTGAAATCGAAGTTGCATCCATCATTTGTACTGTCTACTCGTTCCACACTCTCACCACCCTCTGAGTGAAGAAGTTTCCCCTCATGTTCCCCTTAAACATCTCACCTTTCACACTTAACCTATCAGTTTGGGTTAACTAGTGCTGAGCAGACCAGCTATCCCAGGTCATTGAATTGTAAGTCA
The DNA here is from genome assembly GCF_048418815.1 of Hemitrygon akajei. Classification (NCBI taxonomy): domain Eukaryota; kingdom Metazoa; phylum Chordata; class Chondrichthyes; order Myliobatiformes; family Dasyatidae; genus Hemitrygon; species Hemitrygon akajei. The sequence continues at coordinate 163,394,571 of NC_133132.1, forward strand.
GAGGTCCACAGAAGCAGAAGTCACAGGGTCCAGTGAACTCTCAAATCACCGCGATTAGAGATCTGTGCAAATCTGGAAGTCGAGTCCTGAGGTGCTCCACGGTCCGAGGTTAACGATCCTGGAGGTCAGTTCGATCGAGTTCGGAAGTTTAAACCTGTAATCAGCAAGTCCCAGGGTTGATACCGAGAGGTTGATGAAGTCCAGAGGGCAAGGTAAAAGTTCAAAGTCCAGAGCTCAGTTAGCACAGAGGTAGAAAGCTCAAAGGTTGATGACTGAAATTGGAAAATCTGGAATTAGAGGGCGAGTCTGGGCCAAAGACTAGGAGTTGCAGACCTGATATCTGCAAATTTGAGCATCCAGGCCAAGGACTGGAGGCCATGAGGTGGCCAGTACTAGGTTTGAAGGTGTGTGTGGAGGCGGGGGGTAGGAGGGCGGAAGAGGGTCTTGTTTTGTTCCGATGTTATTGTTGCTCTGTGTTGTGTTGTGGTTGTATTGAACTTCATGGACACGATATGTTGGCGATACTAGCGAGCTGCACCCAGCACATTGTTGAGCCCGTTGCTTGTTGGCGCAAACAATGCACTTCACTGATAAATAACATCTGAGTCTTAATCTTAAAGATTTTCTAAATTTAACAGGGTAAAATGTTTGATTAGTCACTAATTCAGGCCAGCTCTAAATCATAGGTAGTCTCTCGAAACCATATTCTCCAAATGTAGGCAACATTCGTCAGATCAGAATTGCACTCTACCTATGTTCCCTCTAAGCTGTGTGCGTGTGTGCGCGCACAAACATTTTTCAAACAGTGCACAAAGGAAATTAATGTATGCATGAAAGGTTAGTTGCCTGAAATAATGTAGTAATTAATAATTATAATTATTGTAAATAATCTTTTAGCTAAATGTTTCTGTTAACTAGTTCATCGGTTTTTCAAACACCACAATGCACGTCACTAATTTACGTCACCTCACCTTTCCTGTTCCAGTTTGTACAGCTGCATCACGGCGGCAGCCATCTTTGGCGGACAGTGTTCATATCGTAAACTTCACATTTGGCAATGAACAAGTTAATGCCTTATGTCTAAAATATCATGATTTTCTAGCTGAAAATACTGTAATAGTTAGACAGTTTAATGATTTCAAATTTTCCGTGCAAGAGAAAATTAAATCCAAACTCATTTCAAACTTTGCTCAAATGGTGGCATTTGTACTTCAAAATATAACCATATAACAATTCCAGCACGGAAACAGGCCATCTCGGCCCTTCTAGTCCGTGCCGAACATTTACTCTCACCTAGTCCCACTGACCTGCACTCAGCCCATAACCCTCCATTCCTTTCCTGTCCATATACCTATCCAATTTTTTTTAAATGACAATACCGAACCTGCCTCTACCACTTCTACTGGAAGCTCGTTCCACACAGCTACCACTCTCTGAGTAAAGAAGATCCCCCTCATGTTCCCCCTAAACTTTTGCTGCCTAACTCTCAACTCATGTCCTCTTTTTTGAATCTCCCCTACTCTCAATGGAAAAAGCCTATCCACGTCAACTCTATCTATCCCCCTCATAATTTTAAATACCTCTATCAAGTCCCCCTCAACCTCCTACGCTCCAAAGAATAAAGACCTAGAATGAACAGCTTTGCGACCTTGTACAGTTGATGAACATCAGGGGAACCTTTCTTGCATCTAGTGCGGACTGTGAGTGAGGTTTTAGCCTAATGAATCAACTTAAAAGAAGCTGAGAAAAATTTAGGTGAATGTCATTTGGATATGTTAATGAGAATCAAAAGCTATCAATTGAATGGAAGTTCTGTTAGTAGACAGAGTTTACAAAGAATGGGCAAATGCCAAAGACAAGAGAGAGAAAAAATAACTGAGTGACTTAAATATGTATGTTATTTTGTTGTTATTCTGTGCAGTTTTATGTCAAATATTTACATAAACTGTGCCATGTGTGTATTCAGCGCGCACATACATTTGTCACAGGAAAAAAATGTGCACAACGTAAGATTTTTGTGCACACTGACTACTAAAAATTAGTGGGAACATTGCTCTCTACCCTAATCACCTTAATTAGGTGAAGAATGTATCATACTAATGCTGATCCCACAATGATGATCAGGACTACCATAATATTGTTTTTTGGGGGCAGAACTTGGAGTGCTGCTGATCCCAATCCTTTCTGGCGTTTTATGTCCTCATTAATGAGTTTATTGCTGTCATGCTGGGAACTTAACAAGTAGAAAGCCTGGAGTCCTCAGTGTGGGCATCAGACCTCAAACAGCCACAAAATCCTTGATCCTCTGACTCGCTGAGTCCCTGACTCTTCTTCCCAGTTTGAGACCCCAATTTCCATCCCTCCCTCCAAAGATGATGATTGAGTCCTAGTGCCCAAGTAATAACAGTACCCCAGCCCGCTTGCCTGCCCTATCCCACATGGGCAAGCTAGAAAAGCAACATTTCATATTTTTGATGAACATGTTGCCCCTGAAGGAACCTCAGGCTTCCACAGCTGACATCAAATATTAATCAATCTTGAGGCCGTTTTTCCGAGTAAGTTACCAGCGTGATTTACTTTGCCTCTGGGCTCTCGTTTAGGGCACGCACTATCCTTGCAGAGATGAACTTCTACTCTGTAGTGCTACTGATTGATAAAATGAAAGCTTAAAAATGCCATCTTGGGATCAAATTGCAGACGGCTTGAGCCAACCATAGCAAGCAGTCAAGGAAACCGATGAATAGGTCTGTACACCCAAACTGCGCCTTTGCTTTTTCAGTGTTGACTGGAGTAAGTTTCACAGAATCACAGAAAGGAAATACCACAAAAAGATGTTTTTCATTAGACCTAATATGAAATATTAACTATTTCTCCTCTATGTGTTTCCAGCATTTTCTGTTTTATTTCAGATTTCTAGTATCTGCCATCTTTCTTGACTTTAAGGCAGGGAGTTCCCAACTATTTATGCCATGAACCAATACCATTAACCAAAGGATCTGTGAACCCCAGGTTGGGAACACCTGCTTTAAGGGCATTTGTCTGAACTACCATATGCAAAAGCAATCCAGGTAATCCATCTCCCTTCCTCTCTCCATATCTCAGCAAGTTTATTCTGTTCCCACTTTGAATCCACCACCATTACTTACCCTGGAGCTGTATTCAAGTATCAGAATCAAGTTTAATTTCATTGATATATGTCATTAAATTTGTTGTTTTGCCGTAGCAATACAAGCCAATACATAAATTACAAGAAGAAATCTCTCTCTCTCTCCTCTCTCTCTCTCTCTCTGTCCCCTCTCTCTCTCTCGCTCTCTCTCTCTCTCCTCTCTCATATTTCTGATGAGTGTCTCTCCTGTGGACTGACTATGAAAATCGGCAGGGAGAGAAGAATCATGGATGGGTTAAGGGGAAGGGAGAGGGGAAGAAATGGGAAGCACCAGAGAGACATTCTGAAGTGATCAATAAACCAATTGTCCCTGCCTGTTGTCTGAGGGATGGATGCATCGGCGCCTGCATCACCTCCTCACCCTGGTTCTCCTTCTCGGGCACCTGTCCTACAACTCCCATGGCACTCCACCCTCACCGTTCCCAACATCCTTCGCTCCCATCAGAGTTAAAAACTCACTCTCTGCTCCACGTTGACACATACAGTACTGTGCAGAAGTCGTAGGCACCCCAGCTATATAGATAGGCCTAAGACTTTTGCAGAGTACTGTATATACATAGATGAATTAAAGTAAATAAGTGAATCGAAAAGAAGCAAAAAAAGTGATGTAGTGTTCAAGGATTCATAGTCCATTCAGAAATCTGCTGTTGGAGGTGAAGAAACTGTTCCCAAAATGCTGAGTGTGCATCTTCAGGCCGCTGTGCCTCCTGCCTGATTGTAGCAAAATGAAGAGAGCATCTCTCGGGCAATGGGAGGCCTAAATGACACCAGATTTTTTTTTGAGGCATTTCTCTTTGAAGATGTTCTTGATGCTGAGGGGGCTAGTACCCACGGCGGAGCTGGCTGAACTCCATCGAGGGCGAACTAGTCATGAGATTAATGGTAGCAGTAATCATCAAGAAAATATGGGTAAGTCCAGCAACAAACCCTTTTATTCATGTAATCTATCAACGTCAGCACTTGGGCAATGGAACTTATAATGCAAGTATAACTTTAGCATACAATTTGGACCCATAAAATCAGGAGTACTACTTTCATAAGTATCCAGGCAGTGCTTCCTTTTATTAGAATTTTGCTTGCAGAGCCAATGCATTTTATAGTGTAGATGTTACATCTGACTGTGTGCATGCATGGAATAATGGGAATTCCGCTCAATGGTTTGAGGAGGCACATGAGTGTACACAGTAAAATTCCATGCAAGAAGGTAACGTGAAACGAGAATGTGAAGAACAGTAACAAAGACGTGAATGAAGAAGAAAGGAAAAGAAGAAGAGAATTGTATGTAGAGCGAATAAAAAAAGAGACCAGAAGACCATAGGCCCCTCTAAGCTGCACAGCCGTGCAGTAACTGAAATGCTCCTGCTTACGGGCGGTAGCATTTGTTGCCACGCAGCTGGAATTGAACGCAGCTAGAAAAAGTTTATGAAACGTCAAAGGTTTGCTTCGTTGAACAACACACACAGGCTGTTGGCGGAACTCAACAGTTAAGCAGTATCTGTGGAAAAAAGTAAACAGTCAACATTTCTGGCCAAGACCCTTCTTCAGGGCTGAGAGGGAAAGGTGGGAGATGCCTGAATTAAGTGGTGGGGGGAGGGGAAGGAGGCGAGTTGGACGGTGATAGGTGAAACCAGGTGGGTGGAAAAGGTCAAGGGCTGGAGAAGAAAGAATCTGATGGGAGAGGAGAGTGCACGACAGGAGAAAGGGAAGATGGAGGGGACACAGGGGGAAGCAATAGGCAGGTGAGAAAAGGTAAAAGGTCAGAGTGGTGATTAGAAGAAGGGAGAGGAATTGAGAAATCAATATTCATACCATCAGGTTGGAGGGTGCCCAGACTGAATAGAAGGTGTTGCTCCTCCACCCTGAGGGTTGCCTCTTCTTGGCACAAGAGGAGCCCATGGATCGACATGTTAGAATAGGAATGACTTTGGATTTCCAGTATCTGCAGATTTTCTCATGTTTGTGATTTTCTTCTTTGAACTGTATTTCATCATATCCTTCATTTAATAAATAAAATCAAAAGTATGTAATTTTTCAATTTTTATTTTAAATATTCATGAATGCATATTCCAAAATGCAAACTTTAAAGCGCTGCGCAGTTTTCGGGTCGTGTAAAACTTTGCTGCTCACAGCCCAGATTAGTCTGCGCAGTTGTGAAAAAAATTAGGAGGACTTTTGCATAAGACATAGGAGCAGAGTCAGGCCATTCGGCCCATTGAGTCTACTCCATCATTCCATTATGACTGACTTATTACCCCTCTCAATCCCATTCTCCTACCTTCTCCCCATAACCTTTGAAACCCTTACTAATTATGAACTGGTCAACTTCCATCTTAAAAAAATCCAATAACTTAGCCTCCACAGCTATCTGCGGCAATGAATTCTATAGATTCGCTGCCCCCTGCCCAAAGAAAATCCTCCATCTTTTTAGATGCTTAAACAATTAGACAACTAACTGGCCTTTGTAAGATTCAGAGAAAAATATTAGTAAGTAAGCACAGTTCAGACTAAAGCAAAAATACTTCAAGAATAAACTTATTTTAGAACATAAACTTATTTTACAGCACAGGAACAGGCCCTCGGTCCACAGTGTTGTGCAGAACCAATTAAATTAGCAATCAATGGCCAACTAAGCTAATCTCTTCTCAAAGGTTCAAAGTACATTTATTATCAAAGTATGAATACTCTATAAAACCTTGAGATTCATCGCCTTACAGGCAGCCACAAAACAAAGAAACCCAAAAGAATCCATGAATAAAAAGATCGTCAAACTCCCAATGTGCAGGAAAAAAAACAGATCATTCAAACAGTAAACACAAACAAATAGCGTTCTGAACTGAAGTCCACAGAGTGTCCATCCCCAGGGCATTAGTTCAGCACAGAGGGGAGCAGCGAGGGAATTGGCCCAGCCCTCACCTTGAGTCCCAACACACTGACCTTTTCAATCTGGCCTGGAGCCTAAATTGTCACCCAAATATCGGTTTCAGTCACTTTGATATGTTCTGGAGCTGAGACCCTGACACCTACATAACGTCCATATCCTTCCATTTTCCTCACAGTCCATTGGCTTTCTAAACTTCTCTTAAGATTTCCCTAATGTTTCTGCCTTTTGCCAGCAGGGAGGCTCGCCCAGCTATGTTATGAGCCATGGACATACAGCAGACAATTAGAATAGGAATGAAAGTTCTTCTCTCACTGTTCCAATCACCAGTTGCAACTTTCTTTGTTTATTATATATTGAGCTTGCCAATTGCGAGGGTTTGTTTCGCGCTTCAGATTAATTTCCAGTGGGATCAGACTGGGATCAGCTCAAACTCATTTAACTCAGAATCTTTAATAGTCACCGGAGAGAAGCAGCCTTCATTCCTTCTGTCTGACCTGGATTAGAGCCAAATCCCAGAGCTTTACTTCTTACCAACTGCACCTCCCTGTTATCCCAACATGTGATTTTACACTTACATTGTATTAGGTGAACAAAGTCAGAAGTTTTTTCCTTCAATTATAGAGCAATTTTAATCGCCATGTTTAATTTTACTGAGTGCAGTCTCGCCTGAACTCTGACCTCCCCCCCTTCCATTTGTAACCATATTGCAACAACATTAGCGTCATTGAATTAATTAAACTTTCGAAAAGTCTTAATCAGGAAGTAGAACGCAGGGTAATGAGTTCCTTTGGCCTCTGACTAATTTGCTGTGAAAGTAGCCCATGAATCCTGCTAAAATAATTTTGCTAACTATTGATTAAGATCACTTATGCTGCCTGGAACCTTCTCTGGAAAGTCTTATGATGAAGTATTTGTCTAGTCCACCTGCTATAGATTCAAAGTTCTTGTTCCTTTCCATGCCTTGTGGTGCATTGGGTGGCAACCTTGCCATTTCTTTAACATTTTTGTCTATTTTTAACAAGGCCAAGATGCAAACTCAATGCTCAACCCAGCACGGATGGAAAGCGTGCAAGGGGCTGGGCTGATTCGAAATGGGACCACTCGCCTTGAAGTCCAGTGAGGATGCCACCTCACCATCGGCTGTCTTTTATCAAAGTATGTACAGATTATACAACCATGAGATACCTCGCAGGCAGCCACAAAACAAAGAAACCCAATAGAACCCATTAAAAAGGAAGACTGTCAAACTCCCAGTATGCAGAGAGAGAAAAAAACAAATCATGCAATCAATAAAAGTGAGCAAATAGCTTTCAGACCTGAAGTTTACAGAAGTGAGTCCACAAGCACGAAGCCAGTCATCGCTGCAGCCAATCCAGGAGCAGGCCACGCCCCCAGTTCAGCGCAGAGCCGAGTTAACTGCGGGTAGCGGCAAGTTAAACCAGCTTGAGCCTTGCCTCCAGCCCCGACACCCTGACCGAAATGTGAACAACATCTCAATTTCATACTCAGGCCTTCGACGATCTGTTATAGGACCAGACACTTGTAAAAGCTGAACAAAATCATCCTTAGTAAGGCATTTGGCAAAGTCCCTCATGGGAAGCTAATCCAGAAGATTAAGGTGCATGGGGTCTGTAGCGAGTTGGCTGTTTGAATTCAGAACTGCCTTGCGCATGGAAGAGAGGATAATGGTTGAGGAGATTTATTCGAGCTGGAGATCTGTAATCAGTAGAGTTCTGCTGGGACCTGTGCTGGGATCTCTGCTATTTGTGATGTATATCAGTGACCTGGATAGAAATGTAGATGGGTGGGTTAGTAAATTTACGGATGATACCAAGATTGGTGGAGTTGTGAATAATGTAGAAGACTGGCAAAGATGCAGATATGGGCAGAAAAATGGCAGATAAATGGGTGGCATTGCACCCCAGTAAGGCAAATAAGATCATAAGATAGAGGAGCAGAGTTAGGTCTACTGAGTCTGCTCCACCATTTCATCATGGCTGATCCAATTTTCCTCTCAGCCCCAATCTCTTGCCTTCTCCCCATATTCCTTCATTCCCTGACCAATCTAAAATCTATCAACAAATCAAGGAGACAGTTAAGAGCAAGATCCTTAACAGTGATGCTGAGCAGGAAGATCTTGAAATCCAAGTTCATTGCTCCTTGAAAGTGGCCACACAGGTGGATAAGGTGGTTAAGAAGGTTTATGGAATGTTTGTCTTTATTAGTCGAGGCATTGAGTTCAAAAGTCAGGAGGTTGTGTTGCAACTTTGTAAAACTTTGGTTAGGTCACATCTGGGGTATTGCATACAGTTCTGGTTACCCCACGATAGGAAGGATGTAGAGGCTTTGGAGAGGGTGCAGAAGAGGTTTACCAGGATGCCGCCTGGTTTAGAGGGCATGTGCTATCACTAGAGGCTGGATAAACTTGGGTTGTTTTCTCTGGAACGCTAGAGGCTGAGGCGAGATCTGATGGAGGTTTACAAGAGGCATAGATAGAGTGGACAGAGAGTATCTATTTTCCAGGGTTGTAATGTCTAATACCAGGGGTATGTTTTGAAGGTGAGAGGATGTAGGTTCAAGAGAGATGTGAGCAATAAGTTCTTTACTCAAAGAGGTATTGTAAATGCCTGGAATGCACTGCCTAGTATGATGTTAAAGGCAAATATATTAGATGCTCTTAAGAGATGTTTGGATAGGAAGGAAGAAGGATGGATATGGACATGATGTAGATAGGAGGGATTAGTGCTTGGTTGGTTTTGATTTGCTTTTTAGCTGGTTCTGAACAACATTATGGGCCGAATGGCCTATTCCTGTGCTGTTCTGTGTCTATTTCTATGTTGGATACATCAGTGGTAGTTTGGTCATTCAATTACCAGAAGACACAAGAGATTCCAGTTGCTGGAACATGGAGCCAGATGTAAACTGAAGGAAGAACTCAGCAGGTCGTGCAGCATCTGTGATGACTGACGTTTCTGGTCGAGACCCTTCAACAGGACTAAGAGGATGGAAATGGAAGAGGAGGCTGAGACCAAAATTGGTAGGTGATAGCTGGAATCAGTTGAGTTGGGAATGGTTGGTTGGAGCTGGGAAAAGAGGGGGAAGGGGATGGGGAGGGGGAGTTTTGAGGTAGAGACCATGACCTGCTAAGTGGAAACAGAAGAAAAGATTAAGAATTGGAAACTAGGTGGAGGGAAGGAGAGGAAGAAGAGGATTAGAGGCAGAAGCTGGTAGATAATAATCAGAACCAGATCAAGGAGGGATAATGGGCAGATGGAATCAAAATGGTGCATGGGATAGGAAAGGTGAACCAACAGAGAAGGAACCCGAGTAGTTCTGAGGCCTCTGTTGGCTTCTGTTAACCATGGAGGTTGTGTCCTAGCTATCTAGATATGTAAGCCAGGCCAGTACAATATGGAGAGCAGGCTGTTGCCCATGTAGCAAGCTCCACCTCTCCACGCAAAGGAACAGCAGAGACTGATACCATTTGGCATCAACAGCATTGCAGGAGTTGGCTGTCAGCTTTGAACTCAACATAGGATTGCCTTAGGGACTCCAGCTCTGGATATTTCCCTCAGGGTTTACACCCGAAGCCTTGCCCATGAGTGGGTGTAGCCACAAGGCAGCAAAGGTTTGAGATCAGAGTTTTCCTTCTCCCAGACGAGCTACCAACCATGGCTGACAAGCCTCATCTGCCTGAAGTGACTGGTAATCCACCTTTGCCCCTTCAACTGTCAGTAGAAGCCGTTTCGCTGGGCTTGGTAGCTAAGCCATGCGTGAAGACCAAGAGCTGGACTTGGTTGTCAGAGGCTACTTGAGATGCACGTTATTGGGAGCATTTAATAGGTAGTGGGAGCTTGTCACCACTACCTCCCACTCACTCCCCCCCCCCCCCCACAGCTATAACAACCCAAATAGTGAGGTATGTAGATCATGGGTAGATGGAACCAAGAGACGGAGAGTGATGTGTGGGTTATGAGGAGGAGTGGGATGGAAAGGTGAAGGAAGGAAGAGAGGCTGGCAGGCTACTCAAATGCAGTATGATGTGTTTTTCTTCTAGTTTGTGTTCGTTCTCATGGTGGAAAAGGAGAAGTCAGAGGATAGGCTTGGAACAGAAATCGCATGCAACGGGTATCTTATGTGTTCTTTTGTCAGTGTACGTTCAATCATGTGGACTTTAAGGTTCTTTTTGATTGTTGCTTTCTTGAAGTATTGGTGAAGAATTGTAATTTTTGTTGCAGAATCCAAGGCCTTGAGACTGGGAATTCATCCAGGAATGCTGTTGCAAACCTTGGACAGATGGAGGAGGATTAGGAATTTTTGAGTTGGGATCAGAAACATATGAAGCAAAGTGCCTACACTGACAATCCAACCAAAATATTAAAACTTTAGAAGGAAAGTAATACTCTTCAACCTGGTTAACCTTGTGCTAGTGATTTGCATGCTCCTATGATACAATTACCAGGTAGGAAACCTAGTCCGGTGGGAAACCCAGTCATTATGAAGTGCAGGTGAACTTCTTCAAGAGTTGCAGGATTCAGCCAGGGTATAAAACTGAGAAATTTAAAATCATAGACGGGCAATATTGGCCCAGAAATTCACACAAGTAGCATATTTTCTTTGGTGTTATGTGACTGTAAATTGATCTATTTTTCCAGGTGTAGTTTAATTACAACCATTTACAGATCAATTCTCGCAATTCTGGAAATTCAATAGGACAAGTCCATTCATAATTCATTTTTGCACATCCGACATGTGGCATTTGCTACAAGTCGGAATAATTACATAATTCCCTGTGCGTTACTGATTTTAGATTGTTGCAGGGGAAATGGCATCACAAAGAAGGCACGCCGGCTCCACCTTCTTAGATGTTTGCGTAGGTCTGGCACGTCACCAGAAACTTTGACAAACTTTGACAGATGCGCAGTGGAGAGCATACTAACTGGTGGCACCATGGTGTGGACGCATCAATGCTCAGAAACAGAAAATACTACACAAAGTGGTAGATCAAGTCAAGTTAAGTCAAGTCACTTTTTATTGTCATTTCGACCATAAACTGCTGGTACAGTGCTCAGTAAAAATGAAACAACGTTCCCCCAGGACCATGGCACTACATGAAACAACACAAAACTACACTGGACTATGTGAGACAACTCAAGGCTCCACTAGAGTACGTAAAAGAACACAAAAACTACACTAGACTACAGACCTACACAGGACTATATAAAGTGCATAAAACAGTGCAGGGCAGTACAATAATAAATTAATTAATAAATAATTAATAAACAAGACAATAGGCACAGTAGAGGACAAATTTCAATATAACATATTGAGGAGTCTGATGGCTTGGGGAAAGAAACTGTTGCACAGTCTGGTTGTGAGAGCCCGAATGCTTTGGTGCCTTTTCCCAGACGGCAGGAGGGAGGAGTTTGTATCAGGGGTGTATGGGGTCCTTCACAATGCTGTTAGCTTTGCGGGTGCAGCGTGTGGTGTAAATGTAATAGCGGGAAGAGAGACCCCGATGATCTTCTCAGCTGACCTTGCTACCGGCTGCAGAGCCTTGTGATCTGAGACAGTGCAATTCCCAAACCAGGCAGTGATGCAGCTGCTCAGGATGCTCTCAATACAGCCCCTGTGGAATGTGATGAGGTTGGGGGGTGGGAGATGCACTTTTCTCAACCTTCGCAGAAAGTAGAGATGCTGCTGGGCTTTCTTGGCTATGGAGCTGGTGCCTAATCCATCACTGGCAAAGTTCTCCTCACTATTGAGGATATTTTCATAGAACACTGCCATAGGCCAGCAGTAACCGTCACCGAAGACCTGCACGATATGCTCTCGTCCTGCTACTACCATTGGCCAGGAGGTATAGAAGCCTTAGGTTCATCAGCAGGTTCAGGAAAAGTTTTTACCCTACCACCATCAAGCTCCTGAAATGGCACAGATAACATCAATCACTTCTGCTCCATCTGCTAGAAGTGAAAATTCCTGTTGGCCAAACATTTTTATTCTGATTCCCATTCCCATTCCGACCTGTTGGTCCATGGCAATGGATAATGAAGTAGGTTTTCAAAGATTGCAGAGAGATTTAGACCAGTTAGAAGAATGGGCTGAACGATGGCAGATGGAGTTTAATGTTGATAAGTGTGAGGTGCTACATTTTGCTAGGAATAATCCAAATAGGACATAAATGGTAAATGGTAGGGCATTGAAGAATGCAGTAGAACAGAGTGATCTAGGAATAATGGTGCATAGTTCCCTGAAGGTGGAATCTCATGTGGATAGGGTGGTGAAGAAAGCTTTTGGTATGCTGGCCCTTATAAATCAGAGCATTGAGTATAGGAGTTGGGATGTAATGTTGAAATTGTACAAGGCATTGGTAAGGCCAAATTTGGAGTACTGTGTACAGTTCTGGTCACCGAATTATAGGAAAGATGTCAACAAAATAGAGAGAGTACAGAGGAGATTTACTAGAATGTTACCTGGGTTTCAGCGCCTAAGTTACAGGGAAAGGTTGAACAAATTAGGTCTTTATGTTTGGAGTGTAGAAGGTTGAGGGGGGACTTGATAGAGGTATTTAAAATTATGAGGGGGATAGATAGAGTTGACGTGGATAGGTTTTTTCCATTGAGAGTAGGGGAGATTCAGACAAGAGGACATGAGTTGAGAGTTAGGGGGCAAAAGTTCAAGGTTAACACGAGGGGGAATTTCTTTACTCAGAGAGTGGTAGCTGTGTGGATTGAGCTTCCAGTAGAAGTGGTAGAGGCAGGTTCGGTATTGTCATTTAAAGTAAAATTGGATAGGTATATGGACAGGAAAAGAATGGAGGGTTATGGGCTGAGTGCGGGCCGGTGGGACTAGGTGAGAGTAAGTGTTCGGCACGGACTAGAAGGGCCGAGATGGCCTGTTCCCGTGCTGTAATTGTTATATGGTTATATGGCATATGTCCATGTTCCAAGATGGTGCCACCCTCAGGGTGGAGGAGCAGTATCTTATATTCCGTCTGGGTAGTCCCCAACCTGATAGCATGAATATTGATTCCACTATCCAGTAATTCTTTTCCCTCTTCTGTTCCCCACTCTGGTGTTTTATCTCTTCTCACCTGCCTATCACTTTTCCCTGGGTCCACTACTCCCTCCCTTTCTCCTATTGTCCACTCTCCTCTCCCGTCAGATCCGTTCTTCTTCAGCTCTGAGCTTTCCCACCCAGCTGGCTTCACCCATCACCTTCCAGCTAGCCTTCCTTCCTTACCCGCTCCTTGCGGTTTTTTCCTTCCTCTTCAGTCCTGATGAGGGGTCTTGGCCTGAAAGGTGAACTGTTTATTCATTTCTATAGATGCTGACTGACCTGCTGAGTTCCTCCAGCATTGTGTGTGTGCTGCTTCATTCGCCACAACTCTAAACCGCTTCTGCAACCAGAGAGAGACAGAGAGAAAGAGACAGGCAGACAGAGACAGATAGAGAGACAGTCAGACAGACAAAGACACAGAGAGAGACAGGCAGACATAGAGACAAAGAGGCAAAGAGTGACAGAAGGATAGACAGATAGAGAGAGCTATCTAGCTACAGAATTCGCTCTCATTCAAGTATCAATGAGGATAGACTACAGCCAACCATCTTCTCTGCTCACCTAACAATTTGTTGTAATTTTCTTATATTGTGAGAAGATAATTCATTAGCTAAGCTTCACCATATAGCCTATTGTTTAGCACAACACTTTACAGCACAGGCGACCCACATTCAATTGCCACCACTGCCTGTTCTCCCCACGACTGTGTGGGTTTCCTCCAAGTGCTCCGGTTTCCTCCCACAGTATAAAGATGTATCAGTTAGTACATAAATTGTTCGTTGTAAGTTGTCCTGTGATCAGGCTAGGATTAAATCAACGCACACCAAAGGTTCTATTCTGAGCTGTATCTCAATAAATAAATCAAAATTAAATTTAAAAAAGTATTATTTACACATGGTGTGGGATTAGCTTGGCAGAACAACAAACATCAAATGTCTGGATGTTGTTAAGATTTTATTTCCCCAGTTAAAATGTTTCCTTTTGCAAATATGTAATTCCCTCGAACTGACTTCATACCCGGAGATTTATTGAAGTATTCCCCGATGGTGTTTAATCATCTAGAATGCAATTCCAAATTATGACTTTGTAACAGTAAAATTTGCATCAAACAACTGACACAGATACTAGAGGGGAAAGAGGACAAGACCTCAGGCCAGAATGCTCTGAGTCATGTGAAAATTACTGTTAGATCAAAGGGGAAAGCATCAAAGTTTCTATTGTTTATAACAATGGAATTTTACCTTGAAACTAATACCCTTCATCATCAAAGATCCAGCAGTCCAGGAAGAATTACTTAGTCAGTCCCTGGAAATCCCACTTCATCAGTTGTTAGAGAGAAAAGCAAAGATTTTTTTTTAATCCAGATACAGCGTGGAATTTGGCCCTTCCAAGCCACGCCCCCACCCCCAAATTAATCTTACCTAATTACAGGACAACTTGGAATGACAAACTGGTATGTCTTTGGATAGTGGGAGGAAACACATGGATACAGGGAGAACGTACAAACTCCATACAGGCAGCGGTGGGAATTGAACCTGGGCCGCCTGTACATTGAGGCGTTGTGCTAACCACTACACCACTGTGCCACCTCAGTGAAAATTCCTGTGGTTCACCAATTTTAAGTTAGGATATTTCAAATACTGAATAAAGAACTCTGTCAGTTTTTGAAAGAATTCTGCAGAGTCTGCAAACATTTAATTTCTGGCTGGATGGAAATGTGGAAGAGGGGTGCCAGTCACTCAGCTTCTCAATGGCAAAGGGCCAGAACGAAAATCTCCAGTCTCCACCTGAATCCCACGTCAGGTTGCAGCCCTGCTCGTTGACACAGTTCTCTCATCCCTCAGCCCCTGCTCTACCTGATCATAGGCCTCCATCCTTGGCCTTTGCTGCTGGGTCCTGTCTCCCCACTTCCACATTCTTTACCTGTGTTCCAAGCTGCATATTTTTTTAAAGTCAGAAAATTCACCAGTTTAAGATGCTCTAGAAATTTTAGATTTTTGGCATTTGTATCATTTTTGGATCACGTTTAGTGAATACAACTTCATTTGACTTGAAATCTTATCCCTTAATTGTGCAATTCTAAAGGGAAACACACTTCAAATCACCATTGCGCAGGGCCTTTGACCTGTGAGGGAGGAATCACGAGCTATCCACGCAAATTGTTCTCATTTCAAACTTATCTGAAAACAATTTCAATATCCTGGACCCCATTAAGTCTATTTCTAGTAACTAATATTCCAAGGCTGCCAGAGTGAATTCACATATTTATAAATTAATTAGAATCTAGAACAGAAAGCCACAATATTCAGATTTGCCAATGAGACAAAGCTAAATGATGCCGTAAGCCGTATTAAATTGGAAAGTAGTTTTAATGGATTAAGGGAATGGGAAAAAATCTATGGCAAAGAGATTTCACGGCAGTCAAATAGGAAGTCATTCTGTAGCTTATAGACTGATTTCAAAATGATGAAAATCTTGAAGCGATGGATGTCCACAGGTCCTCGTAGGTAAATTAAAATGTCATGCACATGCACAGATAATAATCAAAGATGCTAATACATTGTAACTGAAGGATTGGATAACAATTAAATCTAGCTTGGTCTACAGCTGTATGAAGCTCTGATTATAGCACACCTGGAGGACTGTAATAAAGTCTGGCAGGAGGCATTGGCTTTCGAGAGAGCATAAAATAGATTTACCAGAACAGTGTCTGATCTGAAAATGTTCAGTTATGAAGTCAGATTGCAGAAACTAAGACTGCATACCCTGGAACATGCTTTCCATTAGGTACACCGTAGTTACGCCTGCTGGCATTTAGGGCAGCAATGAAGGTCCTCCATATCTGTCTGTGCTTGCTATTTGGACTTGATAGTGTTCAGAGCTTCCTTCATTGTGCCAGTAGTTTCCGTTCAGTTTTCTCTACCGTCAGCCGTGCAAGTCCCAGGTGGAGACCCAGGAAAATCTTCTGCACACAGATGTAGAAGGATTCTTCACTGCTGTTTCAGTAACAGTTTTGTTTGACCAGTCAGGGTTGTTAGCCCTGAGCTGAACCCTCGAACCTGGAGGACGGGTGGACTACCCTTAGTCTGGCCTCTACCCTTTGACTTGATTCACTTGGGTGACCCTACCAAGAGCCTAAGCACAGGGCCCTGACTTCAGCCCATAGAACTGTCTGGATCATTGAGGTACGCAAGACTCCAAACCACAAGATTATGGTCCTCTTGGAGGATGCCTGTACACCTGCCCGTTAATGTAACTATCTAATCAACCAATCATTTGGCAGCAATTCAATGCACAAAAGCATGCAGACATGGTCAAGAGGTTCAATTGTTGTTTGGACCAGACATCAAAATGGGGAAGAAATGTGATCTAAGTGACTTTGACTGTGGAATGATTGTTGGTGCCAGACGGGGTGGTTTGAGTATCTCAGAAACGGCTGATCCCTTGTGATTTTCACAAACAGCAGTCTCTAGAGTTTACAGAGAATGGTGTGAGAAACAAAGACATTCAGTGAGTGCTGTGAAAGCTTGAGCATGTTAATGAGAGCAGTCAGAGGAGAATGGCTGGTCTAGTTCAAACTGACGGGAAAGCAACAGTAACTCAAATAACTACACAATACAACAGTGGTGTGCACGAGAGCATCTCTGAACGCACAATATATCAAACCTCGAAGTCGGTGGGCTACAGCACCAGAGGACCATGAGCATACACTCATGAGGCACCTAATAAAGTGGGTACTCAGAATATATAGATGAGGGTTGAATTAATTTAAGCTTTCAAGATGTTAAGGAGAACAGATAAGGTAGATGGATTGAAATTACTTCTACCTTATATGGAATTTAGGACTTCGGGGCTTTGTACACAAATTTATGGCAGACCTTTCAGGAGTGAGCTTAACAAGGAAGATAATTTTTTTCTGAAAATGGCAACTGTAACAGATCTGGGAATACAGGTACATAATTTATTGAAAGTGTGTCACAGTTAGATAGGGTCTTAAAGAGAGATTTTGGCACATTTACCTTCATAAATCAGAATACTGAGTACAGGATTTGGGATACTATGTTGAAGATGGATAAGATAAGCACGTAAGAAAATGAATCTTAGGGTTGTATACAGTAACATATATATGTACTTCAACAATAAATTTACTTTGAACTTTGTTCTGTCAATCATGGTGGGTTGGAACATATGGCAGCACTTGTGGGCTGCCCCCAGCACACACTTGGGGGTATTGGTTGTTAATGCAAATGATGCATTTTACTGCATGTTTGCTTGTCCATGGGATAAATTATCTGAATCAGGTACAATCAGGATACACGTCAACTTGCAATTATTTGTATCATCCCTTTTTAGAGGCAGCTCAATTACAGTAAATATTAGTGTCTTGTTAAGCTTATTTTGTAGCCTGGGGAAAAGTACGCACTCAGGACAACAAATACTTTTTCGGGTTTTAATTCCTTTATCTGTTTTAGATGTTTAAGTGCCAGAAGAGGGTCTTAAAACAAAATGAACAATTTTACAATCAGGTCCTGCCGTTACAATCTCCATTTAACCTTAGATCCACACACTTGTGTATCGATGGATTGCATATGCAGTATAGAAATACATAAAGAAAGCCACACCAAACTAATACAGTACTAATACGGTAGTGGCGGTTCTACTTGGCTGGTAAGGAACTTTGCACAAGCCACACTATCCAGCATTGAGTCCTTTACTCGTGAAAATCTTTCCTCACCATGCCCAGTATCTCTGGGAGGAGCTCGATTCCAACGTCCTACCAGCTTTGGCAGCAGAAAACAAAATGGTCTCCCCACTATCCCGCGGTGCGTAATGATGTCACCATCTCCACTTAAAGGCACAGACAGCTGTTCTAGCATTACCCAGATGGATGCCTGAGTACACTTTTAACGATAATGAATAGCATTCGATGGTCACCCAGTTACACTTACGTTAGTTTATATTGATGTTATGTTAATAAATAATACTACATTAACTTTCTATATTCAGTGAATCCCTGTGAACAGAGGTAAATTTCATACAGAATTGTGTGTGGACAAAATATATAAGCTTCTGCGATGGTCTTAAAGTAATTGCAGTGTTATGGTAAGTAATTGATTCCAACCATATGCTGCGGAAGACGCTTCATTTACTTGTTAAGTTATTCATCCCAGAAGGTGGCCTTCCCCACCCCCCCCCCCACCTTCGAAGGCCCTTGAAGGATAGTGTCCTGCAAGTGTGTGAAATCTCTGCCTGCAATATTACGCTCACCACCAACCAAGCATGGTATTGCTGCTTGTTTGAAAATTCCCAGTGTATGAAACTTTCCCACCAAAATGATGGGATGACAGCAGGTCCCCCACCATCCAGGACATGCTCTCTTTTCATTGCAGCCATCAGGAAGAAGGTACAAGAGCCTCAGGACTCACACCACCTAGTTCAAGAAAAGTTATTATCCTCGATCATCAGGCTCTAGAACCAAAGGGGATAACTTCACTCAACTTCATTTGCTCCATCACTGAAACGTTCCACAGCCTGTGGACTCAATTTCAAGGACTCTTCTTCTCCCGTTCTTGATATTTATTGCTTATTTATTTATTATTGTAGTTGCTTCTTTTTGTATTTGCACAGTTGTTGTCTTCTGCACTCTTGCTTATCGCCCTAGTTTGGCGGCCATTCATCGATTCTATTATAGTTACTACTATATAGATTTGTTGCGTATGCCTACAAGGAAATGACTCTCAGGGTTGTATGCGTACCTTGATAATAAAATTTACTTTGAACTTTAACATCTGCCTGGGCCCAAATGATATCTGCCTGAGCATCATCAGATGGGAACTACCATCCCACAGGGCCTCAGGGACGTCCCACAGAGGCCATGTCTGATTGACTTGTGGTCAAAGATTATTTCCTCGGCCAGAAGCTGTTGAACTCTGATAAACCACAACACTGACCACGGTGCAGTACGAGACAACTTCTGGACTTGTATTCCCCTTTACTTAATACAGAACAAGTGCCTACAGTCATTCTTCACCAATGTTCCCTAATTACATCATAAAGTCCAAGTTTACATAGATTTGTGAGCCACCCACCTCTCTGTAATGGAAACCGTACTGCCGCTGAAGTCAATCACTCATTATACATTAGGCTGATTTTCTGCTCGAGTGAATTCCAATCCATTACATGAAAGGTATTCTGTAACACTTATACAACGTGTATAATGATACCATCAATGCAGTACTAATGCATTTAATTTATTTAAAATTGTGAAACTATGCACTTTCATACCAACTGTAAATGAAACCTCTTCTGTGGCACATGGTCAGAATCAATTACTTACCATCACATAGCAATCCCTTTAAGAGCATTGCAGAACCTTACAGAGAGTACAGCACAAAAACAGACCCTTTGGCCCATCCAGTCCATGCCAAACCATTTAAACTGCCTACTCCCATCAACCTGCACCAGGACCATAGCCCACCATCCTATCGAGACTTCTCTTGAACGCTGAACTCGAGCTCACATGCACCACTTGGGCTGGCATCTCATTCCACACTCTCATGGCCCTGTGAGTGAAGAAGTTTCCCCTCATGTCCCCTTAACCTTTCACCTCTCACACTTAACCCATGACCTCTAGTTGTAATCCCATCCAATCTCAGTGGAAAAAGCCTTTTTGCATTTACCCTCTATTTACCTTCTTAATTTTATGTATCTCGATCAAATATTTTAGAAAGTTAGAGTTGCATTATTTAATGGTATAACATTGATATGAATTACCATAACTTAACAAGACATTAAGATTCATTGTAAACACAAGAAAATCTGCAGATGCTAGAAATCCAAAATAACATGCACAAACTGCAGGAGGAGCTCAACAGGTTGGGCAGCATCTATGGAAACAAATAAACAGTCAACATTTCAGGCCAAAACCCTTTTTAAAAAGCTGGGTGGAAGGGAAGGAGGTGACAGGTGAGTCCAGGTAGGAGGGAAAGGTAAAGGGCTGGAAAGGAAGGAATCTGATAGGAATGGAGAGTGGACCATAGGAGAGAGGGATGCAGGAGGGGTAGAGGGGTAAGTGATAGAGAAATGAGGTGGTAAAAGGCCAGAATGGGGAAAAGAAGAAGAAAGAAAAGGGGAAAATGTTTTACCGGAAGGAGAAATCAATATTCATGTCTTAAGACTACCCAGACAGAATATAAAGTGTTGCTTCTCCAACCTGAGTGTGGCCTCATTGCAGCAGTAGAGGAGGCCATGGACTGACATGTTGGAATGACCCCCTTCTCCAGCCTTTTATTTCTTTCACCAATCAACTTCCCAACTCTATACTTCACCCCTCCCTTCCCTCAGTTTCACCTATCACCTACCATCTCGTACTTCTTCCTTCCGTCCACACACCTTCTCACTCTGACTTCTCATCTCTGTTTTCCAGTCTTGTGGAAGGGTCTCAGCCCAAGGTGAAGGAAATTAATCGGACCCTTAAAAAGGACAAAAAAAACATTGAACCTAACAACAAGCAGGAACCCGTCGCTACCACCTGTCTCCCCGCTATTTCCAAGGTTTCTGGAAGGATCGCCTGGATCCTGAAGCAATACTGAATGAATACCATCCACAAACCTAAGAGGAAGCACAAATCACAGCTTATGCGAGTCAAAAATAACCTGGGATTCAGGTCAGCTGGCGTTAACAGGATTCCCAGTGAATGCAGAGCAGCGTTTATCGGCCAAATGGGACACACATTGGAAACCCGTATCAAGGAGCACTGGAGGTGTATCCATTTGGGCTACCTAGAGAAATCAGCGGTGGCAGAACTTTTCATTTGCAATGGCAATAGGATTAAAATTACAGAGCCCAACCAATGGCTTTTGGGAGCACCTGGTGAGGGAAAACTAGAATTTGAACAAAGACAAAGGTCTCCCTCTAAGTAAAAACTTGAATTCAAGTGTAAACAAGGTGGGAGAGCAGAAACCTGATTGAACGAGGACTAACCAATCAGAAAGGACGGATGACAGGAGTATTGACACCACCGGACTAGACATGCCCGGATATCATCTCTGATGTAGATGGCGGAGCTTGTCATCAAAATGTCAGTTCTAATTGATACCTGTACCTGGTTGGAAGCCTGAGAAGAGTTCATTGGTTACTTATCTTCTAATTATTTGTATTTTAATGATAATTTAATTTTTTTTTGAGGATCTAAAAGTAAAAGAAGATACTTCAACTGTATATACTGAACCTTATGGATTTGACTGGGGATTTGTAAAATTAGCAACCAGAACTAGATGATGAAACACTCTTCAATCAGCAGAGTGGAATTTAAACAGAATCACTATCTGTGACATACTAAGCACGGTCTACATCAACCAACGCTCTATTTCTTGAAAAAACAAGCACATTTACGGGTCAGCTTGGGAATTAATAGGTTGAAATAAAGGCCTATTGAAAGGCAATTCTCCCTCTTCCACACAGTCTGGCATACCTCTGATTGTGGACTGGTATGGAAAAAATTCTCTCTCTCTTTCTCTTTCTGTCTCTTTCTGACTTGCAGTCCTTGACTTTTATGAGACAGTAATAAAATACACTGACCTTGAAGCTTTTAGTTGGTCATATTAAGAACAACAACTAAAGACTCCAACAGTGGCCATTATTAGAGCTACATTCCCTCTATCTCTTGCTCACTCCCTTTCCCTTTCTCTCCCCTTCTCTCTCTCTCTCTCTCTGTCACTGTCTCCATCTGTCTGCAGTCTGTTTGTCTCTCTCTCACAGACACACTCTCTATCACTCTCTCTCTCTCTCACACACACACACACACACACACACACACACACACACACACACACACACACACACACACACACACACACACACACACACACACACACACACACACACTCCACCTCTCCATGTACTGGAATTTTGCATAACTGTTCTTTAATTACTTTTTAGGGATTTGTCTTAGTTGCATCATTTTTGTCAAAAAAAAACTGTAACAACATAATAAATGTAACTCATGTTGTGCCCCAGTCTCTTCACTCTTCCTCAAGCAAAAACAAAATTGCTCAACAAAATTTGGTTTGTCCTTGTGAGTTTAATTTTGTGGAATCTCAAATCCTTGCCTATCTGACAATCAGATTTTTTCCTTTTTTGTTAATTTTGTTTGAACTTAAAACGATTGTCACAGTTGGGCCCCTTCTTTAGATTTTCTGTGCTGCCTTCTTCCCTCCTACATTGTTTATAATGTCCCAAAAATTCACAGATGGGAGTACATCCTGATGGAAATGCCAGGAAATGCCAATCTGTGGCCTTTACCGCAGAAGCTGCCGGGGTTATGGGGTCAACAGGAACCAGGAAATGGGTAAAGGTACATCTGCAGCAATCTCTGCACTAAAAAAGCTTGGAATGCTAGCGAAAACTTTTGATTTGCTACAAGGAGCAAATCACACCTCTCTCTCCCATTTCTGATCACCAACCAAACCCTTCATCCCTCCTATCATATCTGAGAGCAGTATTAAGTCTGCGGCAGTGCGTCCTATGCCTAGATTATAATTCTATTCAAAACGCTGTGCTTTTTGAGATGCTGGAGTTGTAAACTTAGTGTCTGCCATTTCCGTTTGATGTATCTAATCAACAGTACTGCGCAAACATCTGAGGTATATTCCGCTTTCCCCATTCCCCTTCCCACTCTCAGTCCACAATAGAGACCCTATCAGAATCTGGTTTATCATCATTCACACATGGCATGAAATTTGCTATTTCTTTGCAGCAACAGTACAGTGCAATACATAAAACTACTACAGTTCTATACGGAAGTCTAAGGCCCCGAGCTACATATTTGCGCCCAAGACTTTTTCACAGTACAGTATATATGTGTTGAACCTCATGAAGGAGATCAGAAGTCTGTCCATTATAAAGTCAAGTGCCTAAATTTCCATCAATGATCCTTTAGCACATTTGTCAGAGTCATCAGTATACTGATTTTACATTCTGGGTGAATAGTCAAGATTGAACCTGGGGTTCGGAGCATTAATTGGCAGCCAGCTAAAGCCCCCGCTGGCATTAAATATCCCCTTAATTAGAAGTGCCCATTAAGGGGCACCATATTGCCAAGAGATTGGTATCTCCGTTCTGTTAAAGTGGAGGTTTACAAGAATAATGCCAGGGATGAGAATTATAATGTATAAAGAAGATATGGGTCAGTATTCACTGGAGTTTTGAAAGAGAAGGGGAGGATCTCATTGAATCCAGCTGACTATTCCCATTCCAAAGTGTCGATCCATGGCCTCTTCATGCCAAGATGAGGCCACTCTCAGGGTGGAGGAGCAATATCTTATATTCCATATGGGTACCCTCCAAATTGATGGTATGAATATTGATTTCCCGCAAAAAAATTCAACCCTTACCCCTCTTCTATTCCCCATGCTGGTCTTTTACCTCTTCCCACCTGCCTATTACTTCTCTCTGGGTCCCCTCCTCCTTCCCTTTCTCCAATGGTCCACTCTCTTCTCCCATCTGATGCTTTCTTCTCCAGCCCTTTAGATTTCCCACACATCTGGCTTCACCTATCACCTTCCAGCTACCCTCTTTCCCCTTCGCCCGCCTTTTTAATTCTAGCATCTTCTCCCTTCTTTCTCAGTCCTGAAGAAGGGCCTTGGTCAGAAACATCGAACTGTTTACCCTTTTCCATAGATGCTGCCTGGCCTGCTGAGCTCCTCCAGTATTTTGTGTGTTGCTTTGGGTTTCATCATCTGCAGACTTTCTTCTGTTTATGAACACAGGAATTCCTGGATAGTTGAAAATAAGAGGATATTTCTAGTACAGGGTGAGTTTAGGACTAGAGAGCAGAACCTCAGAATAGAGGGACATCTTTTAGGAACAGAGATAAGGAGGAATTTCTTTAGCTAGAGGGTGGTGAATCTGTGGAATTCATTGCCACCGATGGTGATGGAAGCCAAGTCACTGGGTATATTGTGTTGTCGCTGGAGAGAGTGCAGAGGGGGTTGACGAGGTTGATTCCGAGAATGAAGGGATTAACATATGAGGGACGTTTGGCAGCTTTCGGCCTGTTTTCATTGAAATTTAGAAGAATGGGGGGGGGGGGGTGATTTCATTGAAATCTACCGAATGTGAAAAGTTTACATCGGGTGAATGTGAAGCGGAAGTTTCCTACGGTAGCGACACGTGGGTCTGGAGGGCACAGGCTCAACATTGAAGAGCAACCATTTAGAACAGAAGTAAGGAGGCCAGAGAGTAGTGAATCAGTGGAACGCTCTGCCAGACTGCAGCGGAGGCCAGGTCCGTGCGTATATTTGATCATTTCCTGATTGATCTGAGCATCAAAGGACGTGGTGAGAAAACGCGTGTATGGGGTTGAGTGGGATCCGGGAGCAGCCATGATTGAATGGCGGAGTAGACTCGATGGGCTCAATAGCCTAATTTTGCTCCTATGACTTATGGTCTTATATTTAAAGTGGATGTTCATTGGTTCTTCATTGGTAAGGGTGTCAAAGGTTATAGGGAAACGACTGGAGAATGGGGCTGAGAGGGAAAAAATAACTCAGGCCATGATTGAATGGTGGAGTAGACCCAATGGGCTTTGTTTTATTGTCTTATGTTCAGTTTTGATGCCTCTAAGATTGGACCAACTCAGAGCAATAGAACTTTATGCTTCAGTTTGTTGTAGATATGAGATTAGATTAGCTTTATTTGTCACATGTACTGTACATCGACACAAATGGCAAAATGCATCATTTACATTAACGATCAGCACAGTCCACTGTCACATCCCTGCTCTTATATTCCGTACCTCTAGAAATGAATGCCAACATTGCATTTGCCTTCTTCACCACCAACTCAAGCTGGAGGTTAACCTTTAGGGTAACTTGCACAAGGACTCCCAAGTCCCTTTGCATCTGTGCATTTTGAATTCTCTCTCCATCTAAATAATAGTCTGCCCATTTATTTCTTCCACGAAAGTGCATGAGCATACACTTAAATATGGGTGATGCACCATCAATAACTCACTCTGAGACGTAAGAAGCAAGATATCGGCTCTTATTGACTGGAAGAATGAACAACACTACATCCCGGAGAATGAGGCCGGGCTCAGGCCTCAATCGCCTTTATACAGGGGTCTGTGGGAGGAGCCACAGGAGCAGTCCAGACAGGTATATGTAGTTCACCACAATGGGGTGGCACGGTAGCATAGTGATTAGCACAACAATTTACAGTACCAGCAACCCAGGTCAATTCCATGCGCTTCCACCAACAGTCCGAAGATGTACCAGTTCGTAGTTTAATTGGTCATTGTAAATTGTCCCGTGATTGGGCTAGAATTAAATTGGGGGATTGATGGCCAGTGGAGCTCAAAGGGCCCGAGAGGCCGATTCCACACTGTACCGCGATAAACAAGCAAATAAATAAATAGAGTGAATGATTGACAGATAGATAAATGTGCTGTGGGCAGCTGCAACTGTTGCCAAAGTTACATGCACACAACTTACGAAACCTAGCACCTGCATCTTTGTAATGTGGGAAGAAACAGGGCAGTCCGAGGAAAGCCACGTACAAACTCTTTCCAGGCAGCAGCAAGAATCGAGCCCGGATTGGTGATTGCTGGCCGAGTATTGGTGTTGTGCTAACTATGCGTGTTTCCCAAAGGAAGAAGAATGCAAGGTTAATTGCTGTAGTGCTATCACCAGGCGGATCACTGCAAAGACAGTCAGGTCTTTCCGACCTTTTTTTTCCCAATCCTGATAAAGGGTCTCGGCCCGAAACATCGACTGTACACACTTCCATAGATGTTGCTTGGCCTGCTGAGTTCCTCCAGCATCTTGCGTGTTTTCCAGGATTTTAGGAGCCTCTCTTTTGTGGCAGCTACATACCAAGTACAGAAAGGAAGGCGAGGAATTGGGGAGAGCAGTAATTTTTTAAATAAGACCATAAGATACAGGAGCAGAAGTAAGCATTTGGCTCCTTGAGTTTGTTCGGCCATTCAATCATGGGTTAATCCAATTCTTCCAGTCATCCACTCTCGCCTGCATTCTCCCCATACCTTTGATGCCCTCGCTAATCAAGAACCTATCTATCTCTGCTTTAAATGCACCCAGTGACGGCCTCCACAGCCGCTCGTGGCAACAAATTCCAGGGAGTTACCACCCTCTGACTCTGCATCTCAGTTCTAAATGGACGTCCTTCAATCCTAAAGTTGTGCCCTCTTGCCTTAGACTCCCCATCCATGGGAAATAACTCTGCCATATCTAATCTGTTCAGGCCTTTTAACATTCAGAATTTTTCTATGAGATCCCCCCTCATTCTCCTGAACTCCAGGGAATACAGCCCAGGAGCTGCCAGACGTTCCTCATACAGTAACCCTTTCATTCCTGGAATCATTCTCGCGAATCTTCTCTGAACCCTCTCCAATGTTAGTATATCCTTTCAAATATAAGGAGCCAAAACTGCACACGATACGTCATGTGTGATCCCATGAGTTCCTTATAGAGCCTCAACATCACATCCCTGCTCTTATATTCTACACCTCTAGAAATGAATGCCAACATTGCATTTGCCTTCTTCACAACCGACTCACCCTGCAGGTTAACCTTTAGGGTATCTTGCACAAGGACTCCCAAGTCCTTTTGCATCTCTGCATTTTGAATTCTCTCCCCATCTAAGTAATAGGCTTCCCATTTATTTCTTCCACCAAAGTGCATGACCATACATTTTCCAACATTGTATTTCATTTACCGCTTCTTTGCCCATTCCCCTAAACAATCTCAGTCTCTCTGCAAGCTCTCTGTTTCCTGAACACTACCCGCTCCTCCACCTATCTTTGTATCATTGACAAATTTAGCCATAGATCCATTAGTACCGTAGTCCAAATCATTGACATACATCGTAAAAGGCAGCGGCCCCAACACCGACCCCTGTGGAACTCCTCTGGTAACCGGCAGCCAGCCAGAATAGGATCCCTTTATTCCCACTCTCTGTTTTCTGCCGATCAGCCAATGTTCCACCTATGCTAGTGACTCCCATATAATTTGATGGGCGCAAGGGTTATTGAGAAAGTAAAGAGGCATGGGATCCAAGGGGACATTGCTTTGTGGATCCAGAACTGGCTTCCCCACAGAAGGCAAAGAGTGGTTGTAGAGGGGTCATTTTCTGCATGGAGGTTGGTCACCAGTGGTGTGCCTCAGGGATCTGTTCTGGGACCCTTACTCTTTGTGATTTTTATAAATGACCTGGATGAGAAAGTGGAGGGATAGGTTAGTAAATTTTCTGATGACACAAAGGTTGGAGGTGTTGTGGAAAGTGTGGAGGGCTGTCAGAGGTTACAGTGGGACATTGATAGGATGCAAAACTGGGCTGAGAAGTGGCAGATGGAGTTCAACCCAGGTAAGTGTGAAGTGGTTCATTTTGGTAGGTCAAATATGATGTCAGAATATAGTATTAATGGTAAGACTCTTGGCAGAGTGGACGATCAGAGGGATCTTGGGGTCTGAGTCCATAGGACGCTCAAAGCAGCTGCGTGGGTCGACTCAGTGATGAAGAAGGTGCACGGTGTATTGGCCTTCATCAATTGTGGAATTGAATTTAGGAGCCGAGAGGTAATGTTGCAGCTATATAGGACCCCGGTCAGACCCCACTTGGAGTACTGTGCTCAGATTTGGTCGCCTCACTACAGAAAGGATGTGGAAACCATAGGAAGGGCGCAGAGGAGATTTACAAGGATGTTGCCTGGATTGGGGAGCATGCCTTATGAGAATAGGCTGAGTGAACGCGCCTTTTTCTCCTTGGAGCAAAGGAGGATGAGAGGTGACCTGATAAAGGTGTATAAGATGTTGAGGGGCGTTGATCGTGTGGATAGTCAGAGGCTTTTTCCCAGGGCTGAAATCGTTTCCACAAGAGGACACGGGTTTAAGGTGCTGGAGAGAAGGTACAGATGAGATGTCAGGGGTAAATTTTTTACTCAGAGAGTGGTGAGTGCATGGAATGGGCTGCCGGCAATGGTGGTGGAGGCAGATACAATAGGGTCTTTTAAGAGACTTTTGGATAGGTACATGGAACTTAGAAAAATAGAGGGCCATGGGTAAGCCTAGTAATTTCTAGGGTAGGGACATATTCAGCACAACTTTGTGGGCCAAAGGGCCTGTATTGTGCTGTAGGTTTTCTATGTTTCTGTTTTCTTATCTTGCTAAGCAGCCTCATGTGTGGCACCTTGTCAACGGCCTTCTGAAAATCCAAGTACACCACATCTACTGCATCTCCTTAGTCTACCCTGCTTGTAATTTCCTCAAATATTTGCAGTAGGTTAGTCAGGCTAGATTTTCCTTTCAGGAAACCATGCTGCCTTTGGCCTATCTTGTCATGTGCCTCCAGGTATTCAATAATCTCATCCCTAAGAATTCATTCCAACAACTTTTCAACCACTGATGTCAGGCTAACAGGTCTATAGTTTCCTTTTCTGCTGCCTCCCACCCTTCCTAAATAGTGGAGTAAGATACGCAATTTTTGCAACAAGATGGCTAACACCTCAGGTCAAGATCCAGCTGTACATCGACATCTAAAGGACATTTTGGACAGGGAGCACAGCTGGTTTAATAAAGGGGTTAAGGAAGCCACCTTTGTCAAAATGGAAAGCCCATCCCTGGAAAGAGGTTTTGGGGTACGACACCACCTATCTACTTACAATGCAGACCTAACATCTTTACCCCAGCATCTCGAGAACAGTTCACAACTTCATTCATGCAAAGATAAGACGAAAGAGCCTCTCATTTCCTCTACGACTCTTAACAACAGTCATGTGATTGCTACACCTTTAAACAACTCAGAGTTTATAAGACAGAAAATTTACCCAGCATGGATTAGAACTGAAGAAGCCTCTCGGATGAGTGGCGAAACGTCTTCTAGGCAACACAGCAAGTCCAGTTGTCTTGATTCACTACTGTTTGATATACAATGACCTGGATGATGGAGAACCTTCATAGACATATATTTTGTCCTCTATTGTACATTGGTTGTTTGTCAGTCTGTGTGTGTAGCTTTTCATTGATTCCATTGTATGTTTTTGTTCTCCTGTGAATGCCCGCAAGAAAATGAATCTCAGAGTAGTATATGGTGACATATATGTACTTTGATGATGAATTTATTTTGATCTTTTTGAACTTTGGATAAGTTGGTATTAAGTTTGGATAAGTTGACCCTCCTTCAGAACCCTGTCTCGAAGAAAGTTCTCGGCCTGAAGTGTTGACTATCTACTCATTTCCATAGACGTTGCTTGACCTGCTGAGTTCATCCAGTAATTTCAGTGTGTTGCTTTGGATTTCCAGCATTGGCAGACTTCCTCATGTTTATAAGTTTGTATTCTACTCGCTCTATAGAACAACATAGTCTCGTAGTAAAAAAGAATTGCCAAGTAGCCTTTTTCAAAGCAAGATCATCTCAAATTTTCCTCCTTACATCAGAATCAGAATCAAGTTTAATATCACCGACATATGTCGTGAAGCTTGTTAACTTTGTGGCAGCAGTACAATGCAATACATGATAACAGAGAAAAAAACTGTGAATTAGAGTAAATATACATATAAGTATTTAAATTAAATAAGCAGTGCAAAAATATAAATACAAAAAACAGTCAGCTAGTGTTCATAGGTTCAATGTCCATTCAGAAATCGGATGGGAAAGGGGAGGAAACTATTCCTGAATCACTGAGTGAGTGCTTTCTGGCTCCTGTACCTGGTGGTAGCAATGAGAACGATGCTGGGTGATGGAGTCCTGAATGATGGATGCCGCCTTTTTGAGGCATCACTCCTTGAAGATGTCCTAGATACTGTGGAGGCCAGTGCCTATGATGGAGCTGAAAAGTTCACAACTCTCCGCAGCTTATTTCGACCCTGTGCAGTTTCACCCCCCCACCCACCCCATACCAGACGGTGAAGAAAGCACAAAAACTTTATCTGAACATAAATACTCGCAATCTGTCTGGCTAAGGGAACTGCTGGAGACTGGAAAGGGTGTAATTAAGGAATGTATGCTGAAAAGAAATGTATGTGACAAAGTGACTGTCCTTTCATAAACAGAACATTAAAAGCAGATGTCAACTCCTTGAGCTTTTAATGAGCTAGGCAATCACTATGTGTACACAGGCAACCTTAAATAGATTGTCCATTCACAGAGGATTTAAAAGTCTAATAAAATCTGTGCTGATGGTTATTTACCCTACCTACAGTGATGGACACACACAGACATGTAAAGCCCAGGGCAGGAGTCAGTTGAATACATTTGTAATGCACAACGGACTTTTTACAAGTTCAACTGCACTGGCAATTGCTTCCAGGGCAACTAGCAGCCTTCGGGAAATTGGCCCTGGCATTTCACGTAAACTTCTTCCTGGTGTGGCTGACATTTGCCAGGGGTCAGTTGACCGGTTAATGGCATCATCGCGTGAGCGACTGCAATTTCCGCAGTTACCGTAACAGATTGGTGCGCCAAGGTGCAACCCCTGACCTTTGTTCAGAACAGGATCCCATTCCCCCAGCAGACTGGCAAAGTGCAGGAATGGAAAGATCCCAATATGATTGAAGTGTGACATAGTCTCTGCTAGTGTGATTGCGACACTACTCAATTATACAACCTGGTGCAAGATACTGCAATATTTGCCGTAACGACCAGTGTATACTCAAAGTTCCATTTATTATCAAAGTATGACAATACTGATAATGATAAGACAAAATATGCAAATTTAAATAAATAATACTGATAACATGAATTATAGAGTCATTGAGAGCGAGTCCATAGTTATGGAATCAGTTCAGTGTTGAGATGAGTGAAGTTATTCACTCTGGTTCAGGAGCCTGATGGTTGAAGGGTGATAACTTTTCCTGAATCTGATGGTGTGGGACCTGAAGCCCTTGTACCCCCTTCCCAATCATAGCAGTGAGAAGAGAGCATGACCTGGATGGTGGGAGCTCCTTGATGATGGACATTGCTCTCTGGTGTACTCAATGGTAAGGACGAGCCATTGAAAGCAATGATTTTTCTGTTCAAAGTAAATTTTATTACCAAAGTACAGTCGGCCATCCTTATCCGCGGGGGATTGGTTCCGAGACCCCCCGCAGATACCAAAAAACGCGGATGCTCAAGTCCCTTATTTAACCTGTGTCAGTGTAGTGGTCTTTAGGACCCAGCGGAACTCCAGTCTTTATTTAACATGAATCAGTGTGGTGGACATTAGGACCTGGCGGTGCAGCTCTGAATCCGCAGTGTTTCTGTTCACAAAAATAATCACGATCACGATTGAAAATAAGGTGCAAATAATAAAGCGATCGGAAAGAGGTGAAATGCCATCGGTCATTGGAAAAGCGCTAGGCTACAGCCGGTCAACGATCGGAACAATTTTAATGGAGCATGTGAAGGCCCTGCCCCGATGAAAGCTACAATTATTACTAAGCAACGCAGTGGTTTAATTATGTACTATAAACCACAAAAAACATTTGACTAACTGACGCTAAATAATACTGGATGTACCTGTTCCAACTTCAAATCTGACTTAAAGACGGACTCAGGAGTGGAACTCATTCATAACCCGGGGACTGCCTGCACTTTTAAGTCATTTCTAGATCACTTATAATACCTAATACAATGTAAGTGCTAATGTAAATAGTTGTTATACTGTATTGTTTAAGGAATAAAGACAAGAAGAAATAGTCCGTACATGCTCAAACAACGAGTGCTGGAGAGAGAACTTCCCGGTTTTCCCAATCCGCGGTTGGTTGAATTCGCACATGCAAAATCCGCGGATAAGGAGGGCCGACTGTACATAATATATATAACCATGAGATTCATTTTCCTGCAGACATACTCAATAAATCTATAGAATAGTAACTAACAGTATCAATGAAAGAGCAAGTAGAGTGCAAAAGACAACTAAATGTGCAAATGCAAATATAAATACATAGCAATAAGTACACAAACATGAAATAACAAAATAAAGTGTTTTTAAAGTAAGATCGTTGGTTGTGGGAAGATATCAATGGATGACAAGTGAGTGTAGTTATTCCCTTTTGTTCAACAGCCTGGTGGCTGTTCTTGAACCTGGTGGTGTGAGTCTGGAGGCTCTTGTACTTTCTAACTGACGGCAATAGTGAGAAAAGAGTATGACATGGGTGGTGGGCATCTCTGATGATGGATGCTGCTTTCCCTCAACAGTGTTTCATGTAGATGTGCTCAATGGTTGGGAGGGCTTTACCTGTGATGGACTGGGCCGAATCCACTACTTTTTGTAGGATTTTCTGTTCCGTTATGTTGAATACAGACCTTCAAAAATCCAATCATGCTTCAATTGTACAATATGGGAAACATGATACAGACAGCTCATAAAATACCTCTTTTCTCATATGTTAATTTTCTCTCCCCATTAGCAAGCATTTCAAATTACTTCTGACATCTACTAACGTCACCGAGGACCTCACGTGGTCTGTACACACCAGCAATGTGTTGAAAAAGGCACAACAGAACCTCTTTCACCTCAGACAGTTGAGGAAGTTTGGTATGGGCCCCCAAATCCTAAGAACTTTCTACAGGGGCACAATTGAGAGCATCCTGACTGGCTGCACCACTGCCTGGTATGGGAACAGTACCTCCCGCAATCACAGGACTCTGCAGAGAGTGGTGCGGACACCCCAGCGCATCTGTAGTTGGGAACTTCCCATGATTCAGGACATTTACAATGACAGGTGTGAAAAAAGGGCCCGAAGAATCATTGGGGACTCGAGTCACCCCAACCACCATCTGTTCCAGCTGCTACCATCCAGGAAATGGTACCACAGCATAAAAGCCAGGACCAACAGGCTCTGGAACAGCTTCTTCCACCAAGCCATCAGACTGATTAACTCCCGATGATTTGAGTGTATTTCTACATTATATTGACTGTTCTATTTATTATAAATTATTATATAAATTCCTATGATTGCATTTTGCACATTCAGACAGAGAGGTAATGTAAAGATTTTTACTCCTCATGTATGTGAAGGATGTAAGTAATAAAGTCAATTCAATACAACTGAGAAACACCACGCAAAGACATCTTCCACTTTGTCTTGATGAGATTTTTAAAGGATTGGCAGCGCCACAAATTCTGATTTGCTTTTTTTTCTTTTATAAATTAACAATTTACACGAACAATCCTAAAAGATATGAAAATTTAGAGAAGGTTTTTATACTTCTCTGTCAGATAAATCCCTTCAGAAGATCACAAGATGATGACGAAATGAGGAAATCAGAATCAGGTTTATCATCACTGCCTTAGGTCATGAAAGTCATGACAGTGCAAGACATAAAAAATAATGAAATGACTCTGTGTTGAAATAAATAAATTGATCTGAGTTTGAATGTGAATATGAAAATAAACAAATAGTGTGAAAGACTAAGAATAAATAGTGTAGGGTGGCACAATAGTATTCATGGACTGTTCAGGAACTGGATGATGGAGAACGAGAAGCTCCTCTTAAAATGTTGAGAATGATACTTCAGGCTCCTGTATCTCCTCTCCAATGAGAGTAAGGTGAAAAGGGCATGTCCCAGATGGTGAGGATATTCATTAATGGAAACTGCCTCTTGATGTTCTCCTTGAAGTGATGAAGTACAGGGTTTCATGGAACATGATGCATGCTGTCAAAGAAATCCTAGGTTGCACCTTGAAGCAGCCGTGACCATTCAGCTTGCATATCAGTCCACAACCTTCTACCGTATTTTTCGATAACCAGGCAGGGATTCAACCAGTCAGAACCCTCTCCATGTTGAATCTGTAAAAATTTGCTCAAGGCTTTGGTGACATGTACTTGCTATGGAGGAAATTCAGGAAGATTTGCCAGGATGACTCTAGTGAGACAGAACTGTAATGTGAGGAGGAATTGATTTGGCTGAAATTAGATCAGGGGTTCCCAACCTGGGAAAGGGTAGTGATCCACAGCATTAAAAAAGTTGGTAACCCCAAGTTTAGAAGTAATCAATGTCCCAAAACTTGTTGGTCTTCCAGAATGGCAAGATGTCCTTAAGAGAACGCTAGTGAGTGGCGCATTCAGGACTACAGAAACATGTACCTCTGTGTATTGAAGCTTGGTACAGCTAATGGATTGACCGCCTGTCTAGGCCCCTTCTGCTACTGAACACTGAGGGTTTGAGTGGGTGCGAAAGCCACTCAAACGTTGAAAGGGAGTATCATATGGCCATAAAACATAGGAGCAGAATTAGGCAATTCGACCCTTTGAGTCTGCTCAGCCATTTCCCTCTCAACCCCATTCTCCTGCCTTCTCCCCATAACCTTTCATGCCCTAACTAATCAAGAACCTATTAATCTCTGCCTTAAATATACCCATTGACCTGGCCTTCACCCCAAGGAACCACATAAGTGGAAATGAAGCTGTGATTTTTTTTGAAAAAGTTAATGTTACTGAATGTAATGGCCTTGAATGTAAAAGTTTTGAACTGGTTATTACTTTGTATATACTTTTATTATGAAAAGTTTGTTTTGGAACAGAACTCAGAAACATATCAAAATTCCCTGCTGAAGAAGTCGCGAACTCAGGGTCACAAGTAAGGTCTAGGGTATTTAGCAATTAGAGAAAAAAATATTTATTCTGTGGGAAGTGAACGTGTAGATATCTGTACTACAGAGGCTCAGTCTTGAATGTATCCAAAACAGAATCCTGGATATTTTCTTGGGTTGACATAAAGGTGAACCAAGACGAGATGGTTGCCAAAGGTTGTTAGAAGTAACTAAGAACATAACAGATAGGAGTAGGTGTTGGCCTTTCAGCTCCTTAATCATCGTGCAGCTTAAAATGCATCTTTAGTTAGGCTCCATCTGGATTATAGCATCCAGTTCTGCTCACTTCTTTATAGGAAGGACGTCAGGAGGGGGTGCTTTCGAGGGGGTGCAGAAGAGGTTTACGAGGATGTTGCCTGGATTAGAGGGGATGTGCTACAATGAGAGGTTGGACAAACTTGAGTGGCAGAGGCCGAGAGGAGATCTGACAGAGGTTTATAAGAATATGAGAAGCATAGGTAAAGTAGATAGACAGTCTCTTTTTCAAAGGTTTGAAATGTCTAATAACAGAAGGCATGCATTTAAGGTGAGTGGGGTCATTTCAAAGGAGTTGTGAGGGGCAGGTTTTTTTTGGAGAGTAGTGGGTGCATAGAATGCACCACCTGGGGTGGTGGCAGAGGCAGATCAAGAGGCACTTTGAAGAATGTTTAGATAGGCACATGCATGTGAGGATAACAGAAGGATATGGACATTGTGTAGGCAGAAGAGATTAGTTTAGTTGGCCATTTCTTTACTATTTTAATTGGTTCAGCATAACCTTGTGGGCTGAAGGGCCTGTTTCTGTGCTGTACTCTTCTGTGTTCTATACATTCAGATAGGCACACGAATGTGAGGAAAATAGATATGGACAGTGTGTAAACAGAAGAGATTAGTTTAGTTAGTTCCGCATAATATTTTGGGCCGAAAAGCCTGGTACTGTACTATGTTCTATGTTCTAACATCATGGCCGATCATCTGCCCAAACATAACTCTCCTGGACGACGCTCACAGCTCAATGTCCCTTGATTACATTAATATCTGGAAATGTGTTTCAAATGCAATGACTGAGCCTACACAGTTTTTCCAGGAGGAAGAATTCCAAAGGTTTGGCATCCATGGAATAAAGAAAATTCTCCCCATCCCACTCCTCCTTCATGCCTGTCCTTGGCATGTAATAGTTAATCTATGCACACCCTAAAGATTTCCAGTGTAAGTCTTTCAATTTTCCCAATTATGTTTGGCCATGGTCCATCTTTCCCTCTTGAGGAAAAGAAATAACTCACTTAGGCTGTAAGTGAATACAAAAATCATGACATGAAGTATTCTTCCAAGTAACTGTCCTAGCAGACTGACTGCAAATTTAGAGGCAGAAAATATGAGTTTTCCTAGTGGTATATAAAGGTGATGAAGCACATGCTGGGGCTGCCTTTAACAGACATGAGGCCTGTTACCCCACGCCTCACTACTTTTGCTTTCTTTTTGCCCTACTTAATTAATTTATCCTATTATATTTCTTATTGTAATCTGTCGTATTTTTAATATATTGCACCATACTGCCTCCACAAAAGAACAACATATGTCAGTGTTAATAAACCTGATTCTGAATCATATACCATTAGATTCTGTGGAAACATCTTTCCTTTCTCACTTGGCAGCTTGTAGATTCTGTGGAAACATCTTTCCTTTCTCACTTGGCAGCTTGTAGATTCAAAACTAAATTCCGAACACTTGGGCTCACAACTCAGACACTCTATGGTGCTGATAGAGCCTCGAGCTATTGGAATGAGGGCCTTACCTGTGCATTCAGTTGGAAAATGAATATTGTCTCCAGCCCTTCACCTCTTCCACCTATCACCTCCCAGCTTCTTACTTCTTCCCCCTTCCTCCTCATCTGAGTTCACCTATCACTTGCCACCTTCTACACGATCCTCTCACCCACCTTTTTATTCTCACTTCTTCCTTTCCAGTCCTGATGAAGGTACTTGGCCCCTTGATTGTTTATGCCCCTCCATAGATCCTACTTGGCTTGTTGAGTTCCTTCAGTATTTTTTGTGCATGTTGCTCAAGAATTCTAATATCTGCGTAAACTCTTGTGTTTACGTTGGTGAATATTGCACGGTGTTATTCCAAAGAATAGCTAGATTTACAAATCCTGGAATAATATTTTCCCCCAATCGACATCACTGAAACCAATTGCCTGGTTGATAATGTTTTTGTTGCTTGTTGGAATTTACCATCCGCAAACTGGCTGGAGGTTTCCCTCTTATTACAACAGTGGTTCAGTTTGAAAAGAACTTCATTGGTAATAAAGGAGTTTAAGGGATTCTGACTTGATGAAAGGCATTCTCTCAATGGTGGCCTTCATTTTTGTTTTGAGATCATATCCAACAGTCCGAATGAATGCCATTTCTTCTGTTAAAGTTGTCCAGATAAACATGCTCTGAAGTGGAACACATCTGTGATTGATTCCATTGAAATGCTTTGATGGAATTTCTCCATGTCTCAGGGTTATTAAATGTATTTTCCATCTTAAGACAAAATGGAATTTTAATATCTGCTGCAGAACTTCTCAGCCCAGAGCTTCGGTTATTCAAGCGATTTGTGGTCTTTTTGGAGTCGATCTTCAAAGGACTATCTTCATGATCTGAATTGACCAGAAAATCATGATCAGTGAAGATAATGATACAAAGTAGCACTGGAATTCATGGAATTCCATTGTAATTTATAGACAGTTTAAAAGAGGGAGATAAAGAGCCAAGAACATTAATGAAAGCATTGAAAGACTTAGTACCCCATTGTTACGCAAAATATGATATCATGTACAGAACAAAGTTTAAATACTCAATCAGTTGTAATCATATGCACTTACTTCAGTGCTAGTGGTGATCATATTACTAATAAAAATGTACCATTAATTATTTATATATCCCAGTTAAAATACTATATGCAAACCATAATTCTACTGTGAGATCTATCCTTGCACAGGATCTAACTTGTGATAGGCTAACAATTGTCACCACATTCCATCTTAATGAGCTTACAAATTACAGGGAAATGTACCTTTTCACGCTAGGAGTTTGAAAAGAGCAGAAGAAAGGCCACATGGCCCCTTGAGCTTGTCCTATTATTCAGTAAGAACATACATGACCTAGTCTCGGCTTTTCAAACCATTTCCTTCGCTATTCTCCTTTACTCTTGACTCTCCTATAGTCAAAACATGTATTTATTTCAGACGTTAAAAAACTTACACCTCAGTCCCCAAAACTCTCTGGAATAGATTTTTTGAGTCCTGATGGAGTCATAGAGTCATAGAAAAGTACAGCATAGAAACAGGCCCTTTGGCCCATTTAGTCCATGCCGAACCATTTAATCTGCCTACTCTCATCAACCTATACCTGGACCATAGCCCTACATATCTCTGCCATCCATGTGCTTATTCAAACTTCTCTTAAACATTGAAATTGAATTCACATGCACCACTCCCACTGGCAGTTCATTCCACACTCTGATTGAAGACATTTCCCTTCATGTTCCCCTTAAACTTTTCACCTTTCACCCTTAATTCATGATCTCTGGTTGTAGTCCCACCCAACCGTAGTCTACTTGTCTCTATACACCTCAGAATTTTGTATACCTCCATCAAATTTCCCCTCAGCACAAAGTACACTGCAGATGCTGGGTTCAAAGCAACACATACAACACTCTGGAGGAACTCAGCAGGTCGGGCAGCATCCGTAGAAACGAACAGTCAACGTTTCAGGCTGAAAACCTTCGTCATGACACCTGACGAAGGGTCTCAGCCCGAAAAATTGACTGTTCATTTCTATGGACGCTGCCTGACCTGCTAAATCTCCCCTCATTTTCCTACGTTCCAATGAAAAATGTCCTAATACGTTCAGTCATTCCTTATAACTCAAGAGTCCAGTCCCAGCAACATCCTATGTAAATTTTCTCTTTACTCTTTCAACCTTATTTACATTTTTCCTGCAGCTAAACTGCATGCAATACTCCAAATTAGGCCTCATCAATGTCTTCTACAACTGCAGTGTAACATCCCATCTCCTGTACTCAATACTTTCAATTATGATGGCCAATGTGCCAAAAACTTCCTTTACAACTCTTTCTACCTGTGACACCAATAAAGCACCTTGGCCTGAAATGCTGACTGTTTATTCAGTTCCACAGATGCTGCCTGACCTGCTGAGTTCTTGCAGTATTTTGTGTGTGTTGCTCTGGATTTCCAGCATCTGCAAGATCTCTTGTGTCTCTGGAAAAGATCCCAGTGTTTCACAACTTTCTGAGTGAAGGCGATTCTTCTGCATTTCTGCCTTAATAGGTCAACTGTCCATGGCCCCTATTTCTACATGCCCACTGCGGTGAAACATCTTCTCAGCACACACAGAATGCTGGAGGAACTCAGCAGGCCAGGCAGCATCTATGGAAAAGAGTGAACAGTCAACGTTTTGGGCTGAGACCCTTCCTCTGGGCAGGAAAAAAGAATTGAGAAGTCAGAGTGAGAAGCGGGAGGTGAGGAAGAAGTACAAGGTGGTAGGTGATGTGAAACTGGGAGAGGGGAAGGGGTGATGTAAAGAAGTCCGTTGGTAAAAGAAATAAAAGTGCAGAAGTAGGCCATTCGGCCCATTGAGTCTGCTCTGCCATTTCATCATGGCTGATTAATTTCCCTCTCAAATCCAGTGTCCTGCCTTCGCCCAGTAACCTTTTATGCCCTGACACCAAGAACCCATCATCTTCCACCTTAGATTCACCCAATGCCCTGGCCCCTACAGCTGCCTGTGGCAACAAATTCCACAGATTCACCACTCCCTGGCTAAAGAAATTCCTCCTCACCTCCATTCTAAATGGACATCCCTTTACTCCGAAGTTCAGCCCTCTGGTCCTAGACTCCCTCACAAAAGAATGTGCTGGGGGCACATTTCTGGAGTCTACATACCAGGCCAAAAACCTACTAACCCTAATCTGTATGTCTTTGGAAAATGGGAGAAAACTGGAGCACCTGGAGGAAACCCAAATGGTCACAGAGAACATATGAACTCCTTACAGAGGATAGCAGGGATTGATCTCAGATCGTGATCGAAAGATCGCTGGCACTTTTAAGCATTTTGCCGACTGTTATGTTGCCATGCCACCAGCTCATTATAAGAAAGAACTTAGTAAGCTTTTGGCTGGAGGAACTCAGCAGACCAGGAAGCATCTATGGCAAAGAGTAAACAGTCGACATTTTGGCCCGAGACCTTTCATCAGGTCACCTCTTCTTCAGGAGTCCTGAAATGCTGACTTTTTATTCATTTCCATTGATGTTGTCTGACCTGCTGAGTTCTCTAGCATTTTGTGTGTGCTGCTTTGAATTTCCAGCATCTGCAGATTTTCTTGTGTTTGTAGTAAACTTTTTTCTGAATGACCTGCAATGTAGAATATATTTTCAAAAACATCCAACATATTCTGCAGTACCAAGTGTAATTTCACCAAAGCTGACTTCAGTTGAACCAAAGCCTAGCCAAATAGTGCCCTTTCCATACTTGGTCTCCCCTTTACGTGATGTTACCATGGTAACTGAAGTCGTTAACTAAATGTCATTCCCATGTCAGATATCTGTAAATTGGCAACTAGGATTACAGAATGATCCAAATTTTATTAAAAGATGACATAGTCCATATTGTTTGGAATTCTGGAAGAGAAAGCGTTTAACTGCTTTGTGGTGACATTAATTGCTTCTACAGGCCTGATTGCATCATACCTCATTGAAACATTGGCATGTCCTTCTAATCTTTTATCTCTTGATTAATCACACAGTTTTCTCGTAACTGTATCTAAATATATCCTCTTAAATGCTAGTAACGTCATCAACTTCACGTGTGTAGATGTTCCACATTTATCCATCTTTGAATTAAATTTTTTCTCACTTCTTAATTAAATACATATATTTCATCTTCTTCATGTGACTTTACTCACTTACTGCCCATTATGCCACTGGCATTTAGGGCAGCAATGAATGTCCTCCATCACTTTTGGTGCTCAGGGCTTTCTTCATCATGTCAATAGCTGCCTCTCAGTTTTCAATGCTGTCTATGTTTCTATGTTTCTAAAATTCCAATGTTTCTAAAATGTGCAAAGCTGATAGAGACCTATCCACACAGACTCAAGGCTGTAATTGCTGCCAAAGTCGCATCTACTGAATACTAGAAGGCATGCGGTGCATTGGCCTTCATCAATCGTGGGCTTGACTTTAAGAGCCAAGAGATAATGTTGCAGCTATATAGGACCACGGTCAGATCCCACTTGGAGTACTGTGCTCATTTCTGGTTGCCTCACTATAAGAAGGACATGGAAACCATAGAAAGAGTGCAGAGGAGATTTACAAGGATGTTGCCTGGATTGGGAAGCATGCCTTATGAGAATGAGTAAACTCGGCCTTTTCTCCTTGGAGTGACAGAGGATGACAGGTGACCTGATAGAGGTGTATAAGATGATGAGAGGCATTGATTGTGTGGACAGTCAGAGGCTTTTTACCAGGGCTGAAATGGTTGCCACAAGAGGACACAGGTTTAAAGTGCTGGGGAGTAGGTACAGAGGAGATGTCAGGGGTAAGTTTTTTACTCAGGGAGTGGTGAGTGCGTGGAATGGGCTGCCGGGAATGATGGTGGAGGCGGATACGATAGGGTCTTTTAAGAGACTTTTGGATAAGTACATGGAGCTTATAAAAATAGAGGGCTATGGGTAAGTCTAGTAATTTCTAAAGTTGGGACATGTTTGTCACAACTTTGTGGGCCAAAGGGCCTGTATTGTGCTGTAGGTTTTCTATGTTTCTAGTAGATACCTAGACTGAGATCCTGCATGTTTAGTATATGTATTTCTTGTGAATGCTGCTTATATGATGCTACGTACTTGTGTTGCTGCTGCATTTAAGTATTTCGTTACATCTGTAGAGACATGTCCTTTGCATATGACAATAAAATTAGTGTTGGCTCCACCCATTACCAATGAACAATTTTACAATTTAAAATGGAAGGTCACTTCTGCAATGATAAATGACTGTAATTCCTGTCTGACATTGTGCATATCAGCGTGAATGTCCGATTATAATATTTGAGTATTGAAAGTAGAGATAAGGAAGTCCCATTCCTGTGACACATATTGCCCACAAATATTTGACAAATGTCTCTGAAAAAGACGATATCTGCTCGTGTTTGATAAAAGTATTCTTTTTACTACTTTCTAATCATACACTCAGCGGTCACTTTATTAGATACCTTCGGTACCTAATAAAGTAGCCAATGAGTGCATGTTTGTGGTCTTCTGCTTCTGTAGCCCATCCACTTCAAGATTCGATGTGTTATGCATTCAGAGATATTCTTCTGCACACCACTGTTGTAACACATGGTTATTTGAGTTACCGTCGCCTTCCTGTCAGCTTGAACCAGTCTGGCCATTCTCCTCTGACCTCTCTCATTAACGAGGCATCATCACCCACAGGACTGCTGCTCACTGGATTTTTTTGGTTTTTGTGCCATTCTCTGTAAATTCCAGAGACTATCGTGCTTGAAAATACAAGGAGATTAACAGCTTCTGAGATATTCAAACCACTCTGTCTGGCACAAACATTCATTCCACAGTCAAAGTCACTTAGATCGCATTTCTTCTCCATTCTGTTGTTTGGTCTGAACAACAACTTTTGACCATGTCTGCAGGCTTTTATGCACTGAATTGTTGCCACGTGATTGGCTGATTAGGTGCTTGCATTAATGAGTAGGTGGACTTACTAAAGTGGCCACTGAGTGTATGTGCTTCTTAATGTGGTTAACCAACCAAAGTATCAAGATCAACCCAAGGGCTATGATGCAGCAGAATCAATCAATCAATCAATCAATTTTCTGCTTTATATAGTTTTAACATATATTTTGATTGCCATTTATTAACCATTCTTTTCTGTTAAAATTATACTGCAGAATTAAATTTACTCTAACAATGAAAGGTTACACAGGTGTTAGCATCATTTACGACAGACAGGATGCTTATTAATATAACCCCAGTGATATATGTATTGGAGAAACTGTACATGATCTCATTCTTTCCACATTCAAATGCATTCTGTGAATAGTAAGCACTGTTCAGGCATCTCTACAGTAGGAGAAAGTATTTGAGGTGTCACACTAAACTATATTTCTCCACTGAATAGGAACTATAGATGGAATGGAAAGAATTCATTTGCTTTCTTTTACCCTCTGGATGGTGATGGTGAAGCGTTGTAAGAGAAGCAGGGAAAATGAAAGCTGGAGTAGCACACACAAATGCTGGAGGAACTCAGCAGGTCAAGCAGCAT
Organism: Hemitrygon akajei; assembly: GCF_048418815.1. Classification (NCBI taxonomy): domain Eukaryota; kingdom Metazoa; phylum Chordata; class Chondrichthyes; order Myliobatiformes; family Dasyatidae; genus Hemitrygon; species Hemitrygon akajei. Next base: position 163,437,592 of record NC_133132.1, read on the forward strand.
GAATGGAGAATAAACAGTCGACATTTTGGGCCGAGCCCCTTCATCAGGGCTGGAAGGGAAGGGGAAGGAGGACAAGCTAGAAGGTAATAGGGGAGCAATGTGGGTAGGGAAGCTGCGGGGGGGGGGGGGGGGGTGGAGTAAGAACCTGGGATGTGAGAGGTAGAAAAGGCAAAGGGCCGAAGAAGAAGGACTCTGATAGCAGAGGAGAGTTGACCATGGGAGAACGGGAAAGAGGAGGGGCCCCAGAGGTAGTTGATAGGCAGGTGAGAAGAGTTAAGAGAGCAGAGTGCAGATTAGGAGAAGAGGGAAGGGAGGGGGAAAGGGAGAATTTTAACAGAGAGAGAAATTGATGTTCATGCTGTCAGGACCCAGAAAATGAGACGTTTTACCTCCACTCTGAGAGTGGCCTCATCATGACAGAAGAGGAGGGCATGGACCGACATGCGGAATAGAGATGGGAATTGAAATGGTTAGCCACCGGTTCACTGTGGATTTATTTATATATTTAAATACATTGCAGAATACGCCCTACCAGCCCTTCAAGCCACACCGCCAGCAACCCACCACCTTGTTCCTTGCCTAATCACAGGACAATATCCAATGATCAATTAACCTATTAAACGGTACGCCCATAAAGCCATAGGCCATAAGACACAGGAGCAAAATTAGGTCACTCAGCCCATCGAGTCTGCTCTGCCATTCCATCGTGGCTGATCCCAGATCCCACTCAATCCTATACACCTGCCTTCTCCCCATATCCTTTGATGCCCTGATGAATCACGAAATGATCAACTTCCACCTTAAGTATACCCACAGACTTGGCCTCCACCACAGTTTGCGGCAGAGCATTCCACAGATTCACTACTGTCTAACTAAAAATATTCCTCCTTCCCTCTGTTCTAAAAGGTTGCCCCTCAATTTTGAGGTTATGCCTTCCAGTTCTGGATACCTCCAAAATAAGAAATTCTTTGGCCTATAAGAGGAAACCAGAGCACCCAGAAGAAACCCGAGCATTCCAGGTGGAGAATGTACAAACTCCTTCCAGAGGACACCAGGATTGAACTCTGAACTCCGATGCCATGAGTTGTAAAAGTGTCACATTAACCACTAAATTACCGTGGTGCCCCCAGTGGAGGTGCTAGATGGAGCAGAGGTGCTCAACGAAGCAGTCCCCCTAGTTTACATCGGGTCTCACCAATACAGAGGAGGCTGCATTGGGAGCATTGGATACAGTAGATGACTCCAACAGATTGCCAGGTGAAGTGTTACCTCACCTGGAAGGACCGGTTGCGGCCCAGAATGGAGGTGGGAGATGAGGTAAATGGACAGGTGAAGCACTTCTGTCACTTACGTGGATATGTACCAGGTGGGAGATTAGTGGGGAAGGACGAATGGATGAAGTAATCTCAGAGGAAGTGATCCCTGCGGAAAGCGGAGAGTGGAGGGTGGGAAAGATGTGCTTCGTAATGGGATCCCATTGGAGATGGCAGATGTTACAGAGAATTACATGCTGGAAGCTTGTGGGGTGGTAGGTGAGGACTTGTTCACCTACCTCATGCTACCTTGTACGTCTTCCTCCCTTTCCCTCAACTTCTTACTCCTGACTCCTTCCCCTTTCCTTTCCAGTCCTGATAAAGAGTCTCAGCCCAAAACGTTGACTCTTTACTCTTTTCCACAGATGCTGCCTGACCTGCTGGGTTCCTCCAGCATTTTGTGTGCGATGCATAGTTCGGGTCAAGGACCATCTCATTCCAACGATGCGCTGGGTGCAGCTCGCAATTGTCACCATGGTTCCTGTGCCAACATAACATGCACACAACTACCAACCCTGACCCATTCATCTTGAGAACGTGACAGGAAACCAGAGCATATGGAGGAAATCCAAGCAGCCTTAGGGAGAATGTACAAACTCCTTACAGACAGCAGTGGGAATTGAATACTGATCAGTGATTAGCCCTTAAGTCCATAAGACATAGGAGCAGGTTTAGGCCATTTGGTCTATCAAGTCTGCTCCACCATTTCATCATTTCCCTCTCAGCCCCAATCTCCTGCTTTCTTCCCGTATCCCTTTATGCCCTGACCAATCAAGAATCTATCAAACTCTGCCTTATATACCCAACCACTTTGCCTCAGCAGCCACCTGTGATGATTAATTCCACAGATTACTGGAGCTGAGAAACGTTGCACTAATTTCTACACGTTTGTTCCATCCCAGTAGGTTACTACATAATGTGGAATGCAACTGGTCCATATAAAGTGAGAGAAAAATTTAATTGAAAGAAGCTTTGTGTCTAGAATTAAGAAAAGGGTAATGATTTAGGCCTGTTTTCAGAATCCCTAGCTGCAAAACATTCCAATATAAACTAATAAATATTATTAAATATTTATATGAAGTCAAACTACTGAAAAGTATTTTAACCATTCAAATTTACTTTAGATGATTGTAAGCCCATTCCCCATTGATAGGAATGAGAAATCATTCCCAATCTGGTTAAAACTGCTGCAGACTTTTATAGGGGTTCTCCACCGTGTGGCATGGGAAAATCCTGTGGTCTCATGGACTCTGTGGGGATCCCAGCTTTTAAAGCCAGGAAAACATTGACCACAACTTCAGGAAATCCATATGCAGAAGGAATTCCCCAAGCAGCTCACAGTCACAAGGGAAAATGAAAGCCAAAAGCACTTGCGAAAACACTGACATTTCCCTACGAAACCCCGACCACAATGTTTGAAAGGGTGGAACAGCTTCTATGATTCTAGGCTTAGGTTACACTGATTTTAACATAATGAAAGACAGACTGCTCATCGACTGGACACAAAAGGTAGTGAACAAGATGAAGTGAAAACATAAATAAATTTGTATTGGACTTAAGCTGACAATTGTAATCTGTGCAGATGAGCCTTTTACAATAATCTCAGAATCAGGTTTAATATCACTGGCATATGTTGTGAAATTTATTAACTCTGTGGAGGCAGGAACATGAAAAACATAAAAAGGAGAAAATAACATATATATTAAAGAGTTAAATTAAGTACACACACACACACACACACACACACACACACACACACACACACACACACACACACACACACACACACACACACACACACACACACACACACACACACACACACACACACACACACACACACTTAAATAAGTAGTGCCAAAAAGTAGTGAGGTAGTGTCCATGGGTTCAATGCCCATTCAGAAATTTGATGGCAGAAGGGAAGAAGCTGTCCCTGAATCATTGAGTGTGTGCCTTCAGGCTTCTGTACCTCCTTCCTGAGGGTAGCAATCAGAAGAGGGCATGTTTCATATTTATGTAAAACATATATGATTAGACATATTGTAGGATTTGAGAGGCTACAAGTCCACTGGAGAGGTCGGAGGCTCAATGTCGACAAGTTGGCGAGTCCAGTGGAGGCTCAAGACTCAGAGGTGGCTTGAGTTGGTACCTGAGGACTGTGTGTGCTTGTGTGTGTGTAAGTGGGTGGGAGGGTGAACGAGTGGAAGAGTTGTTTCTGCTGGACTTTGTGGGCCTGCTATGCTGGCAGCAGAACGCACACCGACACTTACAGGCTTATCCTTAGTTTGTATCGATTGATGATGCAGACATAAGAACATAACAAATAGGAGCAGGAGTCGGCCATCTAGCCTGTCAAGCCTGCTGCGCCATTCAATAAGATCATGGCTGATTGGGCCGTGGACTTATCTCCACCTATCTGCCTTTACCCCAAAACTTTAATTCCCCTACCATGCAAAAATCTATCCAACCTTATCTTAAGTATATTTACCGAGGTAGAGAATTCCACAGATTCACCACTCCCTGAGAAAAGCAGTTCCTGCTCATCTCTGTCCTAAATTTATTCCCTCAAATCTTGAAGCTATGTTCCCTAGTTCTAGTCTTACCTACTAGTGGAAACAACTTTCCTGCCTCCACCTTATCTATCCCTTTCATAATTTTATATGTTTCTATAAGATCTCCTCTCATCCTTCTGAATTCCAGCAAGTACAGTCCCAAGTGACTCAATCTCTCCTCATGGTCTAACCACCTCATCTCTGGAATCAACCTGGTGAACCTCCAAAGCCAGTATAAAGTCCCTCAAGTAAGGAGACCAAAACTGCACGCAGTACTCCAGTTGCGGCCTCACCAGTACCCTGTACAGTTGCAGCATAACCTCCCTGCTCTTAAATTCAGTCCCTCTGGCAATGAAGGCCAACTTCCCATTTGCCTTCATGATGGCCTGCTGCACCTGCAAACCAACCTTTTGTGATTCATGCATGAGCACTCCCAAGTCCCTCTGCACAGCAGCACGCTGCAATTCTTATCATTTAATTTACAATCTGCGCTTCCATTTTTGCTTCCAAAGTGGATGACCTCATATTTAACAGCATTGTATTCCATCTGCCAGACCCTTGCCCACTCACTTAACCTGCTGCATCTATCTCTCTCTGCAGACTCTCTGTAGACATCAAATGCTGCATTTCACTGTAGGTTTCAATGTTCATAATGAAACTGAATCTGAGTATAGGGAAGCTCAAAGGTATGATCTCATAATACTGAAAGCAAACTAATAGTACACTCTTCAAACTTTAAAGTTCAAAGGAAATTTATTATCAACGTACAACTATCACCATATACTACCTAGAGATTCATTTTCTTGCACACATTCACAGGAAGGGTAATACGAGGGATCATGAACCAATCCTCATAGAGGGATCAGAAGTAGAGAGAGTGAGCAATTTCAGGTTCCTAGATGTTCAGATCTCTGAGGATCTAACCTGGTCCCAACACATTGATGCAACTATAAAGAAGGTAAGAGGGCAGCTATATTTCATTTGGAGTTTGAAGATATTTGGTTTGTCAACCAAAACATTCAAAAACTTCTACCGATGTACAATGGAGAGCATTCTGACAGGCTGTGTCCCTGTCTGGTATGGGGTGGGGGGCTGCTGCACATGACTTAATAGAAGCCACAGAAAGTTGTAACATTAGTCAGCTCCATCTTGGGTACTGGCCCCTGTAGTGCACAAGACATCTTCAAGGAGCAGTGCCTCAGAAAGGCAGCGTCCTTTATTAAGGACCCCCATCACCTGGGACATGCCCTCTTCTCATTATTACCATTGGGAAGGAGGTACAAAAGCCTGAAGGCACATACCCAATGATTTAGAAACTGCTTCTTCCCCTCTACCGTCTGATTTCTGAATGGACATTGAACCCATGAACACTACCTCACTACTTTTTAGGGCTGTATATACTATTTCTGTTTTTTCACTATTTTAACTATTCTATATATAGGTACTTGCGTAATTGATTTACTTTTTTTCTATATTATCATGTATTGAATTGCTGCTGCTAAGTTAACAAATTACACCACACATGCCAGTGATAATAAACCTGATTCTGATTCTGATTCAGAACAATGAATACAATATAATCAATGAAAAAAACCATACAAAGGCTAACAAACAACCAATGTGCAAAAGTAGAGAAACTGTGCAAACGCATAAAGAGCACAATAAATAAATAATACTGTGAACACGAGTTGTAGAGTCATGAAAGGGGGTCCATAGTTGGTGCAAGCAGAGAGTTGAGGTGAGTGAAGTTATGGAGCCAGATGGTTCAAGGGTAGTTACCGCTCCTGAGGTTGATGGTATGGGATCTCAGGCTCCTGTACCTCCTTCCCAATGGCAGCAGCACGGAGAGAGCATCGCCTGGATGATTCGTTGCCGCCTTTGACTCTACAAACAGTGGTGTTTTCAGCAAAGTTAAATGTGCCAATGGAACTGTACCTAGCCTACTGTCATGGGTATAAAGCGAGTATAGCACTTCCACCATTGCCATTGAACCTGGGGTTAGCAAAAGTAACCATCTAAGAGTAACGGCAGAACTGACTTCCTACGGGCATTCTCCAGAGACCTGACAGGATTTAGTTGCCGTGCTAGGAACAGCTGCATTTCCTAATGCATACGAACTTCAGTTGAAAGGTACAGTAGTTCGTTAAGTTCAATATTTAACAAAAACAAAGGAAGCCTAGCTTTCATCAGCGGACCCATTTCGCAAAACGCAAGGCATTAATGAGTAATCTCAGGCAGCCAGCTACATTATTTTCAGTGTTATCATCTAGTCATACATAAAAAAAAAGATGTGCTCTCCTTCCGATTGTGCAGGAAATATAGAAAATAACAGTATTGATCATAGAGCATATAACTTAGAACATAGAACATTACAGGCCCTTCAGCCCACAATGTTGTGCCAACCTTTTAACCTACGTTAAGATAAATCTAAGACAACGTCCAGTGCAGACTCGGCAAAGCTAGATACATCTTCAGATATCAATGAGCAAGATATGGGGATCAACAAAGTACAGCATCCACACCAAGGTGAAGCTGTACCAAAGCTGGGTTCTGTCCACCCTCTTGTATGGGTCAGAATGCTGGCGTGTAACAGAGAACGAATTTCCCGAGCTGTCATCATTCCACACCAGGAGCCTCCATCTTTTCTGGCCAAGAAAGACCTCCAACCATGCCCTGCTCCTCCAGTGTCGTTGAGAGAACATGGCCACAGTCATCATGAGGAAACGTTGGAGATGGATTGGGGACGTGATGAGAAGACAGGCCAACTCCAGCAGCAGGACAACACTTCACTGGGAATGCGGGAGACCAAAGCCAATGCAGTGCTGTGCAACAGGGCCACACCTGGGGCTCAAAAGAGGAGATGGCCAAGGACAGATAGCGATGCAGGACCTTCACTGCTGCCCTAAATGCCAGCAGCATAACAGGCAGTAACTAAGATAAATCTAACTCCCCCCACCACCCCCCTACACATAGCCCTCCATTGTTCTTTCATCCATCTAAGAGTTTCTTAAATAGTCAAAAGTATTTGCCTCTGCCGCCACCTCCAGCAGAGTGTTCCATGCACTTTCCACTCCGTGTAAAACTCCTACTGCTACTCCTCCCACCTCTGCTTTTCTCCAATCACCTTGAAAATATCTCCTCTTGTATTAGCCATAGCAACCCTGAGAAAAAGGTTATGAATCCGCTACATCTTTTTTTTTTGTTGCTATTTTGGGCAATTTTGAACCAGGACAGCCTGCAGATAACGAACACTGAGCTGAACTGAACTGGCTTGGACTCTTTCGATTTTGTGTTTTATGTTCCATGCTTTTTGGTCTTTTTTTTATTGCCGTTTGCATGATTTGTTTTTTTTTCCGCGAGGGGGTTGGTGTGCGATCTGATATATTTCTTAGAGCGTGTTCCATGGTTTTCTGCTTGGTTTGCTGTCTGTGGGGAAGACGAATCTCAGGGTCATATGTCACATACATACTTTGATAACAAATGTACTCTCAATCTATCAATGCTTCCTATCATCTTCTACACCTCTATTGGTACAGTAGCATAGTGGTTAGCATCACACTTTACTGATAGTTCGGTGTCGCGGTTTAATTCCTGCCACTGTCTGTAAGGAGTTTGTACGTCCTCTCCTTGACTGTGTGGCTTTCCTCTCACGGTCCAAGGACGTACGGTTTGGATTAGTGAATTGTCGTCATGCCATGCTGGAAGCGTGGCAACTCTTGGGGGCTATCCCCAGCAGATTCCTCATGTACAAAAGCTGGATGAACTCAGCAGGTCGGGCAGCATGACTGCTGCCCGACCTGCTGAGTTCATCCAGCTTTTGTACGTGTTGATTTGACCACAGCATCTGCAGTGTACTTTGTGTTCCCAGCAGAATCCTCACTGATTTAATTAAATGCAAAAGACACATTTCACAAAATTTTACATGCGAAAAGCAAATAAAGCCAATTTTCAATCAAGCCACTTCTCATCTTCCTTATCTCCAGAAAAAGGCCCTAACTCAGTTATCCTTTCTTCATAAGAGATGCATGTATGACCACGTACTCAACCTCATTAGCCTAGAGCTATGGTATTCCTGTTCCAACGTGTTGGCCCATGGGGTCCTCTTGAGCCAAGATGAGGCCACCTTCAGGGTGGAAGATTTATATTATGTTCCATCTGAGCAGCCTCCAACCTGATGGCATGAATATCAATGTCTCGTTCCAGTAAAAAACAGGCAGTAAGTAATGTTTACAAAGAGGAAAAATATAGGAAGCTAATAAGAGGTTAGACATAGGGAAGGTTTGCATAATACATAAGACATAGGAGCAGAAAGAGGCCATTTGGCCCATCAAGTTGCTCCAACTGTGATAAGGGACCTTGACAAGGACGGTTAGGATCCTAATGCTCGAGTATCCGAGGCAAGGATCAGGACACTGTATAAAGCTGGAACAAAAACTGAGGTCAACCAAACTGCTAGAATATATCACCAGTTGGGTTTACAATTGAGCACTGAGGCTCCATTCAGGTGCACTTTAAATACTCAACTCTTGGCACCCAAAACATGATTGCCAATTAGCAGGACTGTCCTGAACCCTGAAAAGTCTGAGCCAGCTATCCATACTCTGGAGAACTAGAGCATCTAAACCCCTGAAGCTGGTGCGATTGGGTACATCTTGTAACAGGACCCCCTCCCCTAAGGCTGACTCCCAAAGGCCCTGGCTGCTTGGAGAGACAGTGATGGTAGTCGTGGATGAAAATTGGATCCGAGATATCTTCTTCAGGGGCCCAGCACATTTCCTCGGGTCTGAATCCTTCCCAGTACTCGAGGTTTTGCCAAGCACCTCGAACAATTTGTGAATCCAAAGCTCTTCTCACCGTGAACACCTGTTCCCCATCGATAAACCTGGGTGGCGGAGGGAATAATACTGGTGGGTGTAATGGTTGGTGCTGACAGGTTCTAATTGATTATAGGGGGTTAAACTGCATAACTGCCAAGAATTGTTACCCTCTTCCACTCATGAATACAGCCTTCGAGATTCCTCAAGGGGCAAGAGTATTCACGAAGATAGACCTACGGAATGCGTACAATCTGGTCCGCCTGAAGGAAATTGATGAGAGGAAGATTTCATTCAATACACTGATGGGGCACTATGAGTACCTGGCCATGCCCTTTCGTCTCGTGAACACTCTAGCAGTTTTTCAGGCCTTTATAAACAACATGCTCCAAGATATTCTCCATAAGTATGCCTTCATCCACTTGGATGGCATCCTAATCTTCCTGAAGTCCATGGAGGAGCACATCAATCACGTCAGGGGCATTTTAAAGAGGCTTCTAGATATGGACCTTGTGTCGAGCTGGAGAAGTCATGCGATGACAGCCGGACCTTTTGCCCAGGCTGCAAAGTGGGTCCCTGCCTTCCCCTTCAGCTAGCTTTGATTGGTGAAAGAGATATAAGCCTGGAGAAGGTGAATCTGACAGGAGAGGAAAGAAGGCCATGGAAGAAAAGGAAGGGGAAGGAGCACCAGAAGGAGGTGATGGTTAGGTAAGGTAATAATCTCCTACCTTCTTCCTGTATCCCTTCATGCCCTGACCAATCAAGAATTCATCAACTTCTGCTTTAAATAGAGATAAAGACTTGCCCTCCTCAGCTGCCTGTGGCAAAGAATTCCATAAATTCACCACTTTCTAGATCAAAGAATTCCTTCTTATCCCTGCTCTAAAAGGACACTGCTCTATTCTGAGGCTATGTCCTCTGGTCTTAGATTCTCCCAGCATAGGAAACATCCATTCCATGTCCACTCTATTAAAACCTTTCACCATTCAATAAGTTTCAATGAACTCACCCATTATTCTTCTGATTCCGGCCAAGAACCATCAAACGCTCTTCATGTGACAAGCCACTCAATTCTGGAATCATTTTCATGAACCTCCTTTGAATACTCCCCGGTTTTAGCACATCCTTTCTAAGATAAGGAGCCCAAAACTGCGCACAATACTCCAAGTGAGGCCTCACCAGTGCTTTATAAAGTCTCAACATTACATCCTGTCTTTTATATTCTAGTCCTCTTGAAATGAATGCTAACATCACATTTGCCTTCCTCACCACAGACTCAACCTGCAAATCAACCTTCAGGGAAACCCTGCACAAGAACTCCCAAGTCCCTTTGCACCTCAGTTTCTTTTTGTATTTTCTCTCCACCTAGAAAACAGATAACCATTTTATTTCTTCCAGCAAAGTGCATGACCATACACTTCCTGACATTATATTCCATCTGCCATTTCTTTGCCCATTCTCCTAATCTCTTTCAGTCCTTCTGTAGCCTCTCTACTTCCTCAGAACAACCAGCCCTTCCACCTATCTTCATATCGTCTGCAAACTTTGCGACAAAGCCATCGATTCCGAATCATTGACATATAACGTAAGAAGAACCTGTCTCAACGCAGACCAATGAGGTTGAGAAGGAACATCTCTGAAATCTCAAGGTAGTGTTAAAAAAAATCAAAGATTATGGACGGATAGCATGACATGATACATGTGAATTCTTTAAACCAAGCCTCACTTGCTGAGAAAGTTTAGCCAGTGATGGCAATGGACAAAGCAGTGTGATGGGATTTTTTCCAAAAAGTAAAGGAAATGGTGGCATCAGACACTGTGCTCACACACATCGAGCAAAGCTTGGCTGTGATGCTATATGTGCAGTCATGTCATATGTTACCAGTGATGGAAATGAACATAGCTTAGCTTTTGCATCGTGTTCCCTTATGGCTGCAGAGATTGAGAGAGAGGCCTCACATCTGGTTTGGGGTGTAAAACCTTGTAGTCAGTTCTTGCATGGGAGGGAGTTCACTCTCACTACTGATCATCAACCACCACTGTCCATTTTCAGTCCACAGAAGGGTGTTCCACTAACAGCAGCAGCATGAATGCAGAGATGGGCTCTGTTTTTTGGAGGACACAATTATAAAATTGAATTTAAGAGGACAACTAATCATGGAAATGCTAATGGATTGTCCTGTTTACCCTTGAAAAAGGAAGCACCTGAAAAATTAAGAAAGGAGTACACTCCTCTTTTTGCTACAACAAGTGTATGGGACATTGGAAAAAAAAGTTGAATTTCCCCAGGGGGATGAATAAAGTATCTATCTATCTATCTATCTATCTATCTATCTATCATGCAAATCAAAATTCTCCCTGTTACCGCAGAGATAATCCAATGGAAAACCAGAAAAGACCCCACACTGTCTCACGTCTACATGGCAACCCAAAATGGCTAGAACGTATAGCAGATTTTCCAGTTTCCCCATTTTTACCAGTGCCAGGATGAACTTGCCCTTGAGTGGGTGTTCCCTCATGTGGGAATTGAGAGCTGTTGTACCGTCCAAGCTGAGAGCTAAAGGGTTGGAGGAGCTGCTGTGCATGCTGTTCATCTAATTGTGTTCAAACTGAAAGTGTTGGCTCATAGCTTTGTCTGGTGGGTTGAGATCGAGCAGCTTGCCATGCAGTCTGCGGGATGCCAGCACATCCAGAAGATGCCAAGAGCAGTGTCTCCATCCCTGGGAATGGCCTGAATTGCCCTGGCAGAGAATTCATGTGGATTTTGCTGGACCATTCCAGGCTCCCATGTTTTCTTTTCAATTAGGTTCTGAAGTTACAAGAACATAGCACCCACCTTTGGGAATCTATCTCCTTAAGCCCTGCCCTCAGATATCCAAATGCTTAGAATTCCATCCTCTACATGGTCTGTTGATTTGATAATACTTAAGATTTCTTGCTTTTTCTGACACAGCCGAATGTTCTTTTAGGATCTTTGGACTTACTCCAGGTCTCATCTACAGGGCCAAGAACTGTGAAAGACTTTTGTATCACTATATTTCCAAGGGTGACTGTCTCAAGACACTGATAAAGACTTTTTAAATCCTCTCCTTTGCAATCATAGCTGCAGGCCTAAGTGATAAAGGCTGTGAAGTACAAAAGCCTAACTTGTCAGACACAGATAACAGTTCACTCTTATCAACTGTCTCAACCACAGTACAGAAAATCGTTCCCTTCTGTTCTACCACAGCCGACTCCCTCCTGCAGTGCAGCTAATGTGAGCTGGCTGGGCCAGCCTGTTCTATACCAGTGGGTCTTCACTCAGGAATCTTGTGAACTGCTGTTACGATGTCAGAACCCAAATTCTGAGGAAAGAGAGACTCCGATGTAAAGGCAGTGACCGCAGTTTATTCATAAGAACTCCAACAGAACATCAGTGCTACCACGACTAGATGAACATCCAGGTAACACTGTGAGACGTACCATTCTCAAAACTAGGACCCTGCAGGCAGCATTAATGGGATATCTGCTTACATAATACAAGTAACACGAATCCCTGAGCCTATCGAAATAAATTTAACATGCTTAATCAGAAAGCACCAGGAGTCCGCATTACAAACAGTAAATTGCTCGAGAAAAGCACAGGAAAATCTAAATGATTGACAACTCTCATTTAACCAATTCAGCTGCTCTAACAACCTTGGACCCCAATGCTCTCTGCTCAGGCCTGAAGATCTCATTACAACCGTGTGCATCAGCTGTTATGCCCTAATTTAAATCTTCCCTGCCCCATCGAATTTACCAGCAACCCTTTGTGGCATTGGCTCCTATAGAGAGTGAGTCAGAGCCTCCGTGCTCCAGATTCCTGCATCACTTTTCTCAAAACACTCATTTGATCCGTGAATATCAGGCCGCATGAGATTAAGAATTGTCAAGTCAAGTCAAGTCACTTTTTATTGTCATTTCAACCATAACTGCTGGTACAGTGCACAGTAAAACTGAGACAATGTTTTTCAGGACCATGGTGCTACATGAAACAGTACAAAAACTACACTGAACTACGTAAAACAACACAAAAACTACACTAGACTACAGACCTACACTGGACTGCATAAAGTGTACAAAAACAGTGCAGGCATTACAATAAATAATAAACAGGACAGTAGGGCAAGGTGTCAGTCCAGGCGCTGGGTATTGAGGAATCTGATAGCTTGGGGGAAGAAACTGTTATATAGTCTGGTCATGAGAGCCCGAATGCTTCGGTGCCTTTTCCTGGGAGGAAGAAAAGTTTGTATGAGGGGTGCGTGGGGTCGAGAACAGTATGAGTGTGACAAGGAAAATGGACCAGAAATGATAAGTATATAGCTCACACCACTTCTCTGCACAATAATTCAGGGAGGTTCTATGCGTACATGTCCGTATCTGGCAGTCTTCTGTTTTTTAATGGGTTGGGTTTCTTTGTTCTGTGGCTGCTTGTAAGGAGACGAATCTCAAGGTTGCAAACAGTGTACGCATTTTGATAATAGGTGCACTTTGAGCTTTGAGTTGCTGCTTAACCTGCAGCCTTTTTGTGTGTTGCTCTGGATTTCCAGCATCTGCAGAATTTTCCGCGTTTACTACATTGGGTCAGATTTGCCGTCAGGTTGAAGTTCTCGGGCTAGCCTGTCAGATAGCCGTAGACTGAGAGGAAAGCTATTTTCTGAAACTGCACCCGGTATGGAGGTGGTCGTGATCAGTGGGTCTTCAGCTAAAATCGTTGATTCACATACCCCAAGCGTACATCTATGCTGTTTGAAAGCATTGCTACTTGCACCAACAGAAGGACCTCAGATCAGGACAAAGTGAGTTTCCATTGTTACCCTGGTGGAGACCCTCACCATAAAGAGGATTGGGGTTATACTTCCTTTAACATACTTTGTGCTTATGCAGTACCCAAAGAAGAATTCCAGTTTCTGAGGGAGGTTCGGTTTAGAAGTTTCTGATTAATACAGAGGGGATGATGGTATTGAATGGTGAATTGTAATCAATTAACAGCAGTCCAACATATGTGGTCTAAATGCTTTGAAGCCAAGTAGAGAGCTTGTGAGAATGCATCAGTGTAGAGCTGACGGCAAATTGCAGCAGGTCCAGGTGCTTGTTCAGTCAGGAGTTAATCCTAGCCATCACCAGCCTCTGAAAATCGCTTCATTGTAGTAATGCAAGTCATTGAGGTAGCTCACCCTGCTCTTCCTGGGCACTGCTGTGATTTGCTGGCTGTTTGAAGCCAGTAGGAACCTCAAACTGCATCGGAAAGAGGTTGAAAATGTCCTTGAATACCAATCAGTTGGTTGGCGCGAGTACACCATCAGGGTCTGATGCTTTGGAAGGTTTCACTGACTTGAAGAATGTTCTGACATCAGCTTTCAAGCCAAAGATCACA